>NC_133617.1:547306856-547930356 GCF_048593235.1 Sminthopsis crassicaudata | reverse complement strand
CACTGTGATAAGCACTTTATAATTATCTCATTTGATCCTCATAACAATGTAGGGATAATAGTGCTGTTATTGTTTCCATTTTACAATGAGGAATTTGAGGCAGACAACTGTTAATGACTTTCCTAGGGTCATGGAGACAGAAAGTATTTAAAGTTTAATTTGAACTCTGGTCTTCCTGACTCCCTTTCTGAAAGTCACTGGACCTTCCATCTAGCCCTGCAATAAATTATATTTTAGTTAATAAATATTTACAAACCTCCTACTGCTTAAATGCCAAACCACAGGCATTATGGAAAAACTTAGAGATTCAAAGAATGAAGATTAGTGAGGAGACAATATGAAAACAACTATATACAAACAAGATATTTACAGTTTGAATTTGGAGGTGATTAACAGGAAAAGTTACTATCATTAAGGAGAATTGGGAAGGCTTCTTGTTAAAGGAGGAATTTTAGTTGATACTGAAAAGAAGTGAGGAAGTTTTTAGGTATGTAAGTCAGAAGATAGGATGTTTTGTGCAGTAAGAGGCCCAGTGTCATTGGATTCCAGATTATGTGAGTAGAGAGAGATGTTTAGTTTAGAAAAGATGGAGTAATATGAAAATTTTTTTTAAGAATACAAAGAGTTAGGGGCAGGTAGGTAGCCCAGTAGATAGAGTACCAGCCCTGAAGTCAGGAGGACCTGAGTTCAGAGTTTGACCTCAGACACTTGATACTTCCTAGCTGTGTGACCGTGGGCAAGTCACTTAACCCCATTGCCTCAGCAAAAAAGAAAAAAAAAAAAAAAAGAATGTAAAGAGTTATCATGTGCAATAAGGATTGGTCATTTTGCTGAAGTACAGAACTAGGAATATTAGGTGAAAATTATATAAAGATAAGTTCAGGCTTCTTGTAATGAAAAACTTCCTAATAATAGGATAAAAGGTTATATATAATAATAGGAGTTATCTCAAAGTAGAATTGTTCATTTGGAATATAATATTTCCCCTCACTAAATGTATTCAGCAAAGTCTTATTTTAAGATTTTTACTGAAAATGATGTTTTATTCAGATATGAATTGAATTAGACTCTAAGGTTTCTCCCAAAGCTGAGATTTTGTGGATTAAAGTGCCTAAAATTATAATTATGGACTGTATAGTTTAAAAACAACAACTAGTTGATCAGTGACCATCTGCTCAAATGGAGTCTTTGTGCATTGAATCCATAAGGACAGTAAGGAAGCTCAGAAGAGAAGAAAGGAGGAGGAGGGAGGGAGGGAATGTATAGAAGATAATGAGTTCTGCTTTAGGTGTATATAATTATTTAATTTGAGTGAGAACTCTTTGGGACATTTAACATGAGATTTCCAAAAGGCAGTTAGTTGTGTATATATAAGGGACTGTGGGATTTGGATGTACAACTTTAGACCAAAGATGTCAAATATGTGGCTGTTAGACTACATGCAACTCACAATACTTGAGTGCTATGGAAGCAGATTAAAATGTAATTAGGAAAAGTAGAGGGCTGGAACTCTTAAAAGGTGTATTTGAATCTAAAACAGTAGAGCACTTAAGAGTAATTACCTACTCAATGTGAGATAAGGTTTTATATGATATGGTGATGTGATGGCTCTCTTCACTGATTGGTGCTTGCTAAAAGTGTTGTAGTGAGGTAATCATAAGCAAGGATTAGAGGGCTGAGGCAGAGGATCAGAGCCTCTCTGCTGTAGCACACTGAGGAGAGAAGATTTCAAACTCCAGGATTCATTTTTGATAAGCGGAGAGGCAGCTTGCCTGGCTCCTTCACTTCTCCTCCTAAAGACCAAGGACTTTGACTGATCCTGATTCTGACTGATCCTGAGGTCCTCCAGAGAGCTAGTCCAGACAGTATAAGAAAATATTTAACAACAACAACAAAAAAAATACAATAAAACATAGACATTTTACATTTTAAAACTTAATCAATATGCAAGACTCTTATCTATAGTTTAGTGGCTCCCATTTCTATATGAGTGATACTATTGCTCTACACAATTATCACAGGTCCCAATTAAGAGAGAACTGATTTCCTAAGGAATATGAAAAGCTCCATTTTGAGCAATTTGGAGTTATACTCAAAAGGCTAAAAACTGAGCATGCTCTTTGATATAGCAACATCACTACTAGATCCATTTGTCAAAGAAATCCAAAAAAGAGGAAAGGACCTATTTGTATAAAAATATTTATAGAAGCTCGTTTTGTGGTAGCCAGGAATTGGAAATTGAGGGGATATCTATCAACTGGAGAATAGCTGAACAAGTTGCGGTATATGATTATAATAGAATATTATTGTAATAAAAGAAATGATAAGCATAATGATTTCAGAAAAACCTGGATAGTTCGATATGAACTAAAGAAGAGTGAAGTGAGAAGAAATAGAAGAACATTGTACATAATAAAAATAATATTATTCTATAAGCAACTGTGAATGAATGATTTAGCTATTCTTAGCAATGATCCAAGACAATCCCAAAAGATTCATGATGAAAAATTCTATTTGCTTCCAGATTGAAGTACTCTATTTCCCCCTTTCTTTCTTTCTTTTTGTTTGAGTTTTCTTCTACAAAATTCCTAATATGGAAATATATTTTATATGGTTGCACATGTATAACTATATCAGATTGCTTACTGTTTAAGAAAATGGAGTGGGAAGGAGGGAAAGGATATAATTTGCAACTTTAAAAAATGTATGTGTAATTGGGGTGGGAAATATTATAAATAAGGACGTCCAGTCTTCTTTCCTCCAAAAAAAAAATCCATTTTCAAAAGAGAGCTAACACTATGGAAGCCAGCAAAGGTTATAATAAAAAGGTATTAACAAGAAGCAGATAATGGGCAAAAAGTCTGTGGGGGAGTAGCCATCATCATCTTGTTGAGGGCAGTAGCCCCTTGATATTCCTTGTTTGATCTCCAACTTTCTTTGGGACTTGAACCTTTGATACAAGATCTGGTCAAACTAGTTTGGGCTATCTGAGCTGGCTGGGGTTTTACAGCCCCCATTTTAATCTGCTCAGGTAGATCAAATGCCAGCAGGAAATTCCTTTTTGGGAAGAGACTTCTTCTGTCCCCAAAAGATAACAAGAGAATCCTTATCTTATTTACATCATTCTCCGGAACCTCCTTACATCACTGCATCTGAATGATTGTGCTCTTGTATAAAAGAGAGAACTCAAAAATCTATTCTTTGCAAAATTGGCCTTGTACCTTGCAGCCATTTTGCCCACCGGCTCTCCGGTGTTTACATTCTAATCAATAAAGACTATGTTTCCATACAGCATTAAGTAGCAAATTCCTTTGCTGCCGAACTGCCCTTGGTTACTTTGGGGAAGGAAGGAGAGAGAGAAAAGGAACTGACCCATCTCTGTTTAGAACCTCAGTTTACTCCTCATCAATCTTGGAGGTCCGGTTGCTACTTGAAACAAAAAACAGTGATCTATCTACCTAATGAGAATTGACAGAGAAAAAGAATCTTGTATAGAAAAGTTGGTCTCTGAGGGAAGTCTGATTTGGAGAAGCAAACCAATATCAGCCTTCCCCTTCTCTAGGGTCCTACCAAATGCAGAACCATAAATGATGAAGACTTTATAGGTAATGAAGAGGGAAGAGAAAGGGTTACTGTGCTTGTGAGAAAGGGAGATTTCATTCTCTAATGAGACTCATGTGAGGCCTTTTTATGTCTACTAACTATTTAATGTTTTGATTCTTGGAATATGAATGCTTAGAATATCTTATGGTTGCTACTATTGTGGAAAGTATCATTTGGTGACCTCGGATTATCTAGGTAGTGTAATTATCTGGGTAGACTAAAGAAACAAGAGGTCTCCAAAGTATACTCAGGCCCTGTATGCTTAAAAGGAACCCCTAATACAAGACTTACAATTCTGCTCTTCTAACTAAAGAACAACAAGCCAACAAGAATTTAAGTCCTAGTAAAGTCTGACAGGAATTTCACCCTTTTAGTTACCAGAGGCACTTAATAGTGCTTTATGTAGATAAAGTAATTTTTCTTGATTCTTGGCCAAGGTTCTTCGCTGAGAAATTTGACAGTGCTTCTCTCTGAATAATCATTTTCTATGAAGTCCTTTCAACGTCAATATTAAATAGTCTCCAGACCATTTCTTAGTATTATCTTAAAAAGTTTGAGATTTGCTTAGATTTTCAAGAATTAACACAGATGGAGAGTCTTTCACATACACACATACACACACACACAGGCACATATGCATATAAGCACACACAATTATATACATATATACACAGAATATATAAGTATCTATTGTATACATCTATATGATATTACTAATACAATAATATTATATAACATTTTAAAGTTTACTTTTACATATATAATTCATTTGATCTTCACAGCATCCCCACAATAAACTCCTTTGTAAGTGCTGTTTTATTCTTTTTTTTTTTTAACAGATGATTAAACTGTGGCTAAGTGAAATTAAATGAGTTGCCCAACATTAATATTTTAATGTTTATAAAGCAGTATTTGAACTCAGGTCCTCTTGATTTCAAGTTTGACATGCTATCCACTTTGCTACCTTAACCATTGTTGGCAATTATGAGATAAATATCTATTACTTATTAACCTTTTTTTCTTTTTTTTTTTAATAACATTTTATTTATTCCCAATTTCATATTAAAACTTTTTTTTTTCATTTTTATTTTAAGTCTTGAGTCCCAAATACTATCCTTCCCTTCCTCCCTCTCTTCCTTGCTTCCTGGGATTGTAAGCAATCTGATATAGGTCATACATGTGCAATCATGTAAAACAAATCCACATTAGTCATTTTGTCAAGAAGACTAAAAGAAAGGAAGAAAGGGAAAAAAAGCAAAGAAAAAAAAATAAAAGGAAATATACTTCATTCAAACAATCAGTTTTTTCTTGGAAGATCCATAGCATATTTCACCATGAGTCCTTTGGAATTGCCTTGGATTATTGTATTGCTGAGAATAGCTAACTTCTTCACAATTCTTCATCATACAATATTGCTGTTACTGTTGTTTTCCTGGTTCTGATTAGCCTTCTTTCTAAAACATTAGTGATCACTGACTCTTTCTAGATACTTTCTCCTATCTAGATTTTTATGATATTGCTCTATTCTAGTTACCTTCCACCTAGATTAGTCTCCTTTGCAGGATCTTCATCAGTTTGATGTTCACTTTGTAGTCCAAATTTTTTCATTGGCCCTTTTTCTCTTCCTATTGTATTTCACTGGGAAATCTCATCAGCTCCTAATTACCATCCTATGCAAATTATTCCCAACTCTCTCTCTATATATATATCTACCTCTAATTTCTCTCCTGAGTTCCAATCTCTCTTCTGAATACAAGTTGCTTTTTGAACATGTCAAAGTCAATATGTCCAAAACATGTATGTTATGTGTGTGCATATATATTTATATATACACACACCTACATGTACATATGCATATATAACATATATCTATATGTATGTATATATAAATATAAATATAAATATAAATATAAATATAAATATATATATATATATATATTCTTAGTTATCAGCATGTTGTTTCCCCTATTGCAATGGAACTTCCTTGAAGGGGCTGTGGAGGAGAGTTTTTGGCTTTTTTTGTAATCTCAGCACTTAGCAAAGTGGTTGGAGTATAATAAATTTGTTGGCTAGTTAAGTAAAATTATTCTCATACAGTCTTTTGTTTTCAGGTAGTATAGATATTCTGCAAAAGTGGTATTGTTTGCAACTTTGCTCCTTGCTACTTTTTCTGTTTAAAAATAGTAGTCTAAATTCTAATTGATACATGTTATCATTTAACCTGTTTTTATAGCTGAGGCTTTTGTTTTTGTTTTTTGATATAGTTTTGTATCCATGTTTCAAAGATATTTTTCCTCAAAAATTTTTTAGCTGTCTTTCATTTAAAAAAAACATCTCTTGGAAGACATGTTAATCACTATTTTCCAAATATGTATGTGTGTATATATATATATACATATATATGTATATGCACATATATATATATATATAGAGAGAGAGAGAGAGAGAGAGAGAAAGAGAGAGAGAGAGAAAGAGAGAGAGAGAGAGAGAGAGAGAGAGAGAGAGAGAGAGAGAGAGAGAGAGAGAGAGAGAAAGACTAGTGTTTACTGTATTATTGAATGACACTAAAAAAAGTAATATGATATCTATTAAAAATCCAGATCTCAGTAACTTAAAAGGTTAAGGGCTGAAAAGAAATGAACTCTAATGAATTGATCATAGAATTGTAAATTTGTACCACCATTCGGAAAAGGAAAATTTTTTGGAATTATACAAGTATCCTCTGACCCAGAGAACCATTGCTAGCTACATAACTCCAAGAAGCTTGTTAAGAAAAAGAAATGTCTCATATACACACCAACATCTCATAAATACACAAAACATCTATAATAAATGTCTTGAAAATATGAAAAATAGTTTGACTTTAAACAAGAGATAGAAAAGGCATATCCCCCATTCTTTGGCAGAGGTGAGCAGTCCACTGTATGAAATATGGCATATAAAGTCAAGTATGTGTGTTTTTTAATATAATAATCCGATTTTGCTTAATTTTTTTCTTTCCCTCTTTTTCTTTTTTTTCTTTTTTCTTTTTTTTTTTTTTTAAGTAATGAATGACTGTCAAGGGAAAGGGAGGGATACAGGGAAAAAGCTAGTCTATATACAATCTTTTATTTAAAAGCAAAAGACTTAGAATCAAAGCCTAATCAGTTCAGATATAAAAAGCTGTAAATCCTTTGGTTACTCTAAAAGAGTTGAATGTAAGCAACTGGAGGGAAAAAGAGACTGTCTCCATTACACACTTCTATCATAGCACATTAATATTAGAATTGGAACAGACCTTAGAAGTCATCTCATTCCAATAATTATATACAGAAGAATGCCTCAGTCTTATCCATTTTTGTCATAAGTAGATTTACTGAGATCTTTCTAAAGGGAGAGTAGTATTTTCATATATGCTTAATAATGAACCTTGGATTGTGATATAATTCTAGAGAAACATTTCACCATTGAGATATAATAATTAGTGATAGTTTTAGTATGCATAGAGTGTCAGATAGACAGCAGTATTTAAAACAAAATGTAGAGGAGACTCCCCATAATCACTCCACAAATTTCCTTCAAGGACAGCCGCTTCACATTCAGGTAACATAAGGTTTTCATATAGCCATTAAGAGGTTGTATGGAATGGTCTGAAAGATCTTGTTTCAAAAAACTTAGATTAGAAGCTTCTAACAAATTCAGATCAATCCCTAGAGCACTGAAGAACAAGGGCTAGAATCCAGCATGAATTTCTGTTTGTGTAGAAGCTTCAAGGTCAAGACAATTAGACATGTCTTTAATTTTTTTTAACAAGACAGTAAAGCAAGTGATGACATGATAAGTGGTTAGAAACCTGGCAAACCAATTTCTCTTAATAATTCTGTCATCAGAATAGTGATAATAAAGGCTATGATGTAGAGTTTCCAAATCACAAAAATGGTGAGTAGTAGATGGTAGAGTTTAGAAATCACAAAAATATGAGACTATTAAATTGACTTAATATAAGAACACAAGAATTATCTGGAGCTAAATATATGACCAATCGAGTTCAATATGTTGCTTTAAGCCTTTCCAACATCTGTCTGTCCTAGCTCATGTTAGCCTTTAGGTAAGGCAAATCATATATTTTCTTAGTAGCAAATTTATCATTAAAAACATTTATTAGCATTGTTGATGGAGTTGTGAAGTGATCCAACCACTTCTAGAGAGCAATGTGGAACTCTACCAAAAGGACTATAAAATTGTGCCTACTTTTTGGTCCAGCAATACCACTATTAGGTCTATATCCTAAAGACATCAAAAAAGGAAGATAGGGGCCTATTTGTACAAAAATATTTGTAAAGGTTATAGCAGTGTCTAAAAATTGGAAATTGAAGGGATGCCCATCAATTGAAGAATGGCTAAACAAACTGTGGTATATGGCTGTAATGGAATATTATCATGTTATAAGAAATAACAAGCAAGATGATTTCAGAAAAAACCTTGAAAAGTTTGTTTGAATTGATGATGCAAAGTGAAAGGAGAAGAACCAGGAGAATAATGTATATAGTAACAGCAATATTATATGATGAAGAATTTTAGATGCCTTAGTTATCATTAGCAAAACAATGATCTAAGACAATCCCAAAGGATTAATGATGATACTCTCTGCCTCCAGAGAAAAAAACTGATATTGTTTGAAATTGTTTGAAAACAGACTGAAGCTAATTTTTCACTTTCTTTTTCTTTCATTCTTTTTCTTTTATTTGAGTCTCCTTGTACAAAATTACTAATATGGAAAAATTTTATGTGATGGCACATCTGTAACCTATATCTGAATCCTTACCATCTCAGAGGAGAGAGGAATAGAATTTGGAATTCAAAATTTAGGGAAAAATGTTTTTAAAAATTGCTTTAAAATTAATTGAGGGAAAAATAAACAAATAAATAAATGTGTGTGTTTTACATATATATATATAATTTATGCATTAGCATTAGAGCCAAGATGGTGGTATATAAGAAGTTATATTCTCTCAAAATTCCCCATCAAACAACCCTAAAATAAAGCCTCAAATCAAATTCTGTAGCAACAGAAGCAACAAAAGGTTGATGGGATATGTTCTTCCAGTCTAAGACAACCTAAGAGGTTAAAAAAAGAGATCTGTAACACTGCTGTGGGAACTGGCCCAGAGCACAGGTGGGTTGCAATACCAGCTATAGGCCTTGAGGGCAACTATGACAGTAGTAGCAGTAGTTTGTAAAACTCTCAGTCCAGAAACAAGGGAACTAGAAAACTGGAAAAAGAAATCCCTATGTTAGCATAGGACTGCTGCTGTGTGGTAACTCCATTTCTCATACACACTTTGGGGTCACAGTTTCAGGGTAGAGAGGAGTATGGTGCTTGTGGTTGCAAGGATATCAGACCCTTACCTAGGTAGAGGCCATATAGATTGTATTACAGACCAGGAAAGCAGTAACTACATCTCTCCCTGGATATATCACCTTGAAAGAATAAAAAATTTACATATTCACAGAATTTACTGTAAAAATAGCAGCATGGAAAAGCCTAAAGCTTGGAACAATTCCCCTTACCCTTAACTCCATTCTAGCTTGAACATAAATATGAACTTTAACATAAAGTTCAAAGTCAAGAAATACAGAGGAAAAATGAGCAACAACAAAAAAGAATGGGATCATAAAAAGTCAATATAGTGACAGAGAAGCTCAAGGCAAATGAAGAGGACAATGTGAAAACAGATATGAGCAAAGCATTAAAGGAAAAATGCAGATCAAATACAAGCCCCAAAAGAATTCCCAAAAGAGCTAAAGTAAGGGCAAAAACATTATTTTTAAAGTCAAATAAGAGTTGTAAAGGAAAAATTGGGAAGAGAAATGAGAACAAAAAAAATTATGAAAAATGAATTAACAGCTTCGTAAATGAAATACAAATGATACCAAAGAATTCCTTAAAAATTAAAATTGGCCAAGTGGAAGCCAGTGACTTCATAAGATAATAAGAAACAATAAAAAAAATATAATGAATGAAAAAAAAAGGGAAATATTTCATCAGAAAAACAACTTGCCTGAAAAAGAAATTGAGGAGAAATAATTTAAGAATTAGCATACTATTTGAAAACCATAATCAAAGAGAGCCTAGACATTATCTTTTTTTTTTTAATAGTTCTTATTTACCAAATATATGCGTGGGTAATTTTACAACATTGACAATTGCCAAACCTTTTATTCTAATTTTTCCCCTCCTTCCCCCACCCCAGATGGCAGGTTGACCAATACATGTTAAATATGTTAAAGTATAAATTAAGTACAATATATGTATACATGCCCAAAACAGCTGTTTTGCTTTCCAAAAAGAATTGGACTTTGAAATAGTGTACAATTAGCCTGTGAAGGAAATAAAAAATTCAGGCAGACAAAAATAGAGGGATTGGGAATTCTATGTAGCGGTTCATAGTCATTTCCCAGAGTTCTTGTGCTGGGTGTAGCTGGTTCACTTTATTACTGCTGTTGGAACTGATTTGGTTCATCTCATTGTTGAAGAGGGCCTCATCCATCAGAATTGATCATCATACATTATTGTTGTTGAAGTATATAATGATCTCTTCGTCCTGCTCATTTCACTCAGCATCAGTTCATGTAAGTCTCTCCAGGCCTTTCTGAAATCATCCTGTTGGTCATTTCTTACAGAACAATAATATTCTATAACATTCATATACCACAATTTAATCAGCCATTCTCCAATTGATGGACATTCACTTAGTTTCCAGTTTCTGGCCACTATAAAGAGGGCTGCCACAAACATTCTTGCCACAGGTCCCTTTACCTTCTTTAAGATCCTAGACATTATCTTTTAAGAAATTATAAAAAAGAGAGGGAGGATTCTGGGGAAATGGCAGAGTAGGTCAGTAAATTTCAAGCTCTCTAAATTTCCCAGAACAAATATGTGCTTCAGGCTGAATACAGACTGAAAAATCAGTAAGATTTGGAGTAGAGCAGGGGTCCTCCTTTTATAACCAAAGGGGTCAGAAGAAAGATCCCAGCCTAGGGATTAGCCAGTATAAAGTGCAAATACCTCTGGGCTAGCTTTGCAGAAACACCTGGTCAGAAGACCCGATAAACTAGGTGTGGCTGGGGACTGAGCAGGAACCACAGCAACTTTCACCTCCAGGACAGTCTATGGAGTTGGGGGTCTGAGTCCATGAAGACTGAGGGAACCTGCGCTGATTAGGAATACCAGGCCCAGTAGTGCTACTCAAAGAAAGCCCTGGGGGAGAAGGAACAGCACCGGGTGAGTACCGAGGCTGGGATATTGCTGACTGTGAGCACTTGCAGGAGGGTGGAGCTTTTGGTTTTGGGTTCCAGGTTTGAGGGGAGAACTGGAATGAAGCCAGTATACAGCAGAGAACAAAAGAACAACTTACAAGGAAGCAAAGAAAAAAAATGGACCCTCATCCATTTCTTCTACTATCACATATCCTTTCTTGAACTGGAAATGTATTGCTATATATTTTGAATCCTCCCTGATGTTCTGCTGGGCACATGACAGTGTTCTGTTTTGTTTTTGAATGAACAACTGTGACAGTGTAGTAAAGGCTGAGTAAAAGTTGGCTGTGCTTCAGGGCCAGCTTTCTTTCTCCAGAAATCACGTGGTTTACAAGGAGTGGGACCTTTTCTTTGGGAGACTAAGTTGGGGCCACATTGGCATTGAAACTCCCATAAAAGAATTTAGTAATCCTAAAGATGTGGTTGGGATGAAAGTTTTTCCTCTTTTATGACTCAGTGTGAGGTCATTTGTCCTGGCTAATCAGGGCAAAGATCCAGCCCACAGAGAGTGTCATTCCCCATATATAATTCTTGTCTGTTAGCTGGGCCTTGCCTCTCCTTGCCTGCTTGTGGAGAGAGAGACAACTTTTCTCGAGGTAAAATTCCTTTCTGCTTTTACCTTGAGAAATCTCTTTAATTTATTTGATTTATTTGATCCGGTGGTCTTTGTCCCACACATTTTGTTTCATTTTCCTTTTCTGTCTTTCTTTTTTCTATTGTTTTTTTTTTAATAAATAGAAAATTAAAACAAAACAAACAAAAAGTTATAAAGGAAAACTGTTCATCAAATTGGCTAACATGAGGGATTATGGAAAAATACAAATACTATATTAATGCGTTGGTGGAGTTGTGAAATGAACCAACTATTCTGGAGGGCAATTTGGATCTATACCCAAAGGGCTATAAAACTATGCCAACCCTTTGACTCAGTAATATTGTTTCTGTATCACAAAGAGATCAAAGAAAAAGGACCTGTATGTGCACAGATATTAAAAGCATCTTTTTTGTGGTTTCAAAGATCTGAAACCCGAGGTAATGTCTTTCTGTTGCAGAGTGGGCTGAAAAATTGTGGTATCTGATTGTTATAGAACACTATTGCTCTACAATAAATGACAAAGGAGATGGTTTCAGAAAAACCTGAAAAAAAAGTGTGACCTGATACAAAGTGAACTGAGAAGAACCAGGAAAACATTGCACACAGATACAGTAGTATTGTAAGAATGGCAAAAGACTTAGCTATAGTGATTTTAAAAATGATCCAAGACAATTCCAAAGGACTCATGATTAAAAATGATATCCACTCCAAGAAGAGAAATAATCAACTCTGATTTGAACATAGTTTTTTTAACCTAATTTATTTTTCTTGCTTTTGGGGGGAAGGCAATATGGCTAATTATAAAAATGTTTTTACATGATTTCACATGTTGATATATTGCTTGCCTTCTCAAGGTGGGATGGAAGTAGAGAATACAGCACTCAAAATTTTAATAAATAATTCTAAATAAAATATAATTTTAAAAAGACATATTAGGCTTATATTAATAAAATAACAGACCAATGAATTGAGCATGCAACTAAAAAAGGTAGAAAAAAAATCAAAAACTTCCAACTAAATACTAAATTAGAAATTCTGAAAACCAAAGAAGATCTTAATGAAATTAAAGTAAGAAAACTATTGAATGAATAAATAAAACTAAAAGTTGATTTTATGGAAAAAAAACTAATTTGATAAGAAAAAAAAAAAAGAAAAAAACCAAATTACTAGTATCAAAAATGAAAAGAGTAAACTTGCCACCAATGAAACAGAAATTAAAGCAATAATTAGGTTTACTTTTCTAAGTGAAATGGATGAATATTTATAAAAATGTAAATTGCTCAGATTAACAAAAGAGGAAATAAAATACTTAAATAGCCCAATTTTAGAAAACAAGCCATCAAAAAAATCTGGGCCAGATGGATTTACAAGTGAATTCTATGAAACTTTAAAGAATAATTAATTTCAATACTTTATAAATTATTTGAAAAAAAATAGGCAAAGATAGAGCCCTGCCTATGGTGCTAATGCCTAAACCAGGAAGAGCCAAAACAGAAAATTATAGACTAATTTCACTAATGAATACTGATGCAAAAATTTTAAATAAAATATTATCAAAGAGCTTACAACAACTTATCACCAGGTAATACACTATGACCAAGTAAGATTTATGCCAGAAATGCAAGATTGGTTCAAAATTGGGAAAACTATTGGCATAATTGACCATATAAATAACAAAACTAACAGGATCATATGATAAAGTCAATAGATGCAGAAAAAACTTTTAACAAAATACAGCACCCATTCCTATTAAAAACCTAGAGAGCATAGAAATAAATAGATTTTCCTTACAGCAATAAGTAGCATCAATCTAAAATCATCAGCAAGCATTATATGTAATAAGTTAAAAGTATTCTGTTAGATCAAGGATGAAACAAGTATGCTCATCATCACCACAATTATTCAATATTGTATTGCAAATGTTAGCATTAGCAATAGGAAGAAAAATAAATTGAAGGGATTAGAGTAGGCAATGAAGAAATAAAACTGTCATTCTTTATAGATGATATGATGGTATATTTAGAGAATCCTAGAGAATCAACCAAAAACTACTTTAAACAATTAATAACTTTAGCAAAGTTGCAGGATATAAAGTAATGCAAGCCATCAGCTTTTCTTTATCTTATCAACAAAGTTCAGCACCAATAGAATAGAGAAATTTCATTAAAATAATGGTGGATAAAATAAAATATTTGGGAGTATATCTTTCAAGACTAATTCAGAAACTGTATGAACACAATTATAAAAACACTTTTTACAGAAATATTAAGCAAGATTTAAACAATTGGAAAAATATCAATTCCTCATGGGTAGACTGAGCTAATACAATAAAAATGACTATTCTACCTGAATTAGTCTGTTTATTCAGTGCTATATCAATCAAACTGCCAAAAATTATTTGATAGAGCTAGGAAAAATTAAGATTCATCTGGAAAAAAAGAGAAGGCCAAGAATATCAAGGAATTAATGAAAAAAAAAAAAAGCAAAGGAAGGTAGTCTAGCAGCAGCAGAGCTAAAATTGTATTACAAAGCAACAGTCAATAAAAGCATATGGTACTGGCTAAGAAATAGAACATGAAGCAGTGGAATAGGTTAGGCACATAGGACACAATAGTCAATGATTATAGTAATCTAGCATTTGATAAGCCCAAAGACTCTAGCTTCTGGGATAAAAACTCACTATTTGATAAAAAGACACATTAAACACCAAATTTTCTGTGAGGTACTGAGGATACAGAGAGGAAGCAAAAAAATTGATTTCCTTTTGCTCCCAGAAGCAAATACAAAATGCTCATTTCTTGCACAAAGCCTTTACAGATCTATTTCTCTCCTACTCTTCTGGTCTTCTTCCTCTTCAGCCTAGTGACATTGGCCATCTGGCTATTCTATGAACAAGATAATCTCTTTTTTGGCTCTAGGCATTTTCTCTGTCCATCCAAGCCTAGAATGTTCTCCTTCCTTTGCATGGGCCAACTACTGACCTCTCTGGCTTCCTTTAAATCTTGTTATGCCACAGTCTCATTGAGCTGTTCTGCCTCAGTTTCCCTGCACTAGTTTCCCTTATTGTCCTGAGTTTCCCTGAATTGTTCTATCTCAGTTTCCTTAACTGTTCTGCCTCAGTCCCCTTAAGTTGTTCATTAAGACTGAGGACCATTTGCTCTAAGGTTATAAATTGTCAATGGGAGATGAGGAACAGATCAGACATCCTGGCTCCTAGCTCCCTCTGCCTTCAAAGAATTTTTTACACTGTCCCTCTAAGAGATAAGATCATCCCGGATACTTCAATTGATATTCTTACTTCTGTTTCCTGACTCTGGTTTTCAGTAAGAGTTTATTACTCTCCCCATTGTGACAGAACCAAACGGTTCTAACTTTTCCCACTCTTGTTCTTTTCTTTGTCTGAAAGCTATAAAAGGTTTGTCATTCCCCCATTCATCACTGGATACTTTGAGACGAGATTCCTGTCCAGTCAATTAAACTCTCCAATTAATAAAATATTAAAAACTCTCTACTCTCTATCTTGCCTCAGCTTCTCCAGCATTACAATCTCAACTAAAATTCCATGTCCTACAAAAAGTCTTCTCTAATCTCTCTTAAATCCAGTGCCTTCCCTCCATTAATTATTTCTTATTTATCCTTTGTATAAAGTGCTTCATATGTACTTGTTTGCATGTTATCTCTCTTATTAGACTATAAACTACTTCAGGGGACAGATTATCTTCTGCTTCTTTTAATACCCCGAAGGTTTAGCACAGTGCCTGACACATAGTAAGTGCTTAATAAATGTTGGTTGAATTGAATTACATTAAATACCTCCAAAAAATATTTGGAGATGAGAAATTGAAATGTGAAAAGAGGTTTGTGATAATTGTAAATTTTGTATTGTTTGATATTATGGATGATACAACTCCAAAATATAATCACTTTGGCTATCATTGTGATGCCCACAAAGCATGTAGGCAAAGAAAGATAGAATTGTACTTTTTCACTTTTCTGATCTATGTTAATTCTGTCAGGTTATTTAATTCTTTCATCTACTGATTGACCAAAACGCCTATTTGGCTGTAATAGTCTCTGAGTTGTGTCTCTCTGCTATCTTAGCTAGTTAATTTAACACCCTCCAATTTCTGGTCCTGACACAAACTTCCTCCTATCTGAGCCTCTCACCAGAGCCTGGTACTGACAAGTGACTTCAAGAACTTCTCCATCACATCTGACTGAATAGGAATGCCCTCTCCCACATATGGCACCATTTACTTGTTTTCCACAAAGTCCATTTTAAGGGCATATAATTTCACTTTCTTGTTGTTCAATCATTTCAGTCATGAACTACTCTTCAGGACCCCATTAGAGGTTTTCTTGGCAAAGATACAGGAGTGGTTTGCCATTTCTTTTTCTAGTTTATTTTACAGATGTGGACACTGAGACAAACAGGTGTAGGTGATTTGCCCAGGTTAACCCAACTAGTAAATGTCTGAGACTGAATTTGAATTCAGGTCTTCCTGACTCCAGGGCTGGTGTCCTATCCACAGCATCACCTCACTGTTTTACTTTGTTGTTGTTCAGTCATTTTTTTTTCTGTCCTGCCTGACTTTTCATGACCCCATTTGGAGTTTTCTTGACAAAGACACTGGAGTGATTTCCTTCTCCAGCTCATATTACAGATGAAAAAACTGAGGTATACAGGGTTAAGTGACTTGCCTAAGGTCACATACTTTCTAAAGCTGGATTTTAACTCAAATTTTCCTGATTCCAGGCCTGCAGCACCAAGCTGCCATTATTTTACTACCTTAATCCAAACTTTGAGGATATTTCCCTTCTAACACATTTCCCTCCCTGTTAATCAGGGTGAGTTTTCTGTATTGAAGAGGACAAACTTTGGTTTTATATTGCTGCATAGTGTATGCAAAGACTTTTTTTTTTTGTTTATTTGCTTTACCACATAATAATAGTTATATCATTTCAGCTTTCTTAGTACCAATTTCTTGTCAATTCCCAGACTCAGATCTTTGTATTGAAGAGGGGACCCTGAAACTCTGAAAATCCTTAAAGGAGAAAATCTCTTTCAACTCTGCCTCAGTGAGGGACCCTGCCCCAAGAACAAACAGTTTCATCTTTGTTATCTAGGTGGGGTGGGCTCAGACCTGAAACTCATTGAATTCAATTCAAATTCTAGCCCTAGCTGAAACCCAGTGAGGAGCCAATTTGGGACTCCACCCATGGGCCTCCTTTAGCTAAATCTCTCCTTATAAAAAGAGCCAAACCAAAATCCTCTCTTTGCAGAGGTTCCAAACATGCCATGTTATGCTATGCTTGACACACAAAGGACCTCTGCCCACTGGAATACTCTTTCCAGTGCCATACTCACTTATTTCCTTAACCAGACTTTATGCTTCCAATCCCCATGATAAACCTCTTTTATCAATCTAGGTTTTCGGGTCTGTAAATTCCTTTACAGAGAACTTCTTGTGCTGCCAGAAGGAAGTCCCGAAAACTCCTACCCTTGCACTGAATCCCAAAGGGGTTGCAGGGGAGCTCCATTTGATTCCCTGAATCCCGAACCTGCCACTAGACCTCATTTAACTCCCTGATCACCAGAAACCCTAATTTCATTTGGGTTCCCCAAATCTAAACCTCATCAGCATTAATCTGAGATGCAAAGATTAGATTTTTTTTTGTTTGTTTGTTTTTTTAGATCATTCTTTGAACCTGTTTCTTGACTTTGGATTTTATGTTAATGTTGAGCCCTGTTTACTTCTGGAAATTATCTGGCTTTGGCTTCTGCTGCTTAAAACTCAGTTTAGGGGCCTGTAAATTTTCCATACTTTTAAAGTAATGTGATCAGAAGAGAGGTCTGTTTATACTCTTTCTGACCTGAGTTCTGCAAGTGTCTGCAAGTGTTTTTGAATTTCAGAAAATTGTTGCTATACTCAGTCATTGTTAGTCTGCTGGGAAGTTCTGTTAGTTCAAAGTGTTCTTTAGCTCTGTTCTTCTATCCTTGTTTTTTCACTGCAGGAGTATGTGCTGGGCTAAAGGTTGGAACTGAGTCACCCCTCTGCTCCTGTGCTCAGAGCCTTACATTTAAGTTTCTGGAATTTGTTTAATACTTTAGTACTTAATTAGGATTCCTCCTCTCTTTGTATCTGGGACTTACAACTGGGGATAGAGTGGCAAAAGCAGCCAAATGGCACATGTTCTTTTTCCCAACAATAATCTAGGAATTCCCTGGAATTTTTTCCTGCCTTGGTACTCTATTCTGGGTGCTTAAATATGCTCACAATCCCACTGTTATTTCCAATATTATTGTTCTGGCTAGCCTTCATCCCCTGTCCACAGATCTGTTCATTTTATTAAGCTGCCTTGAGTTGGAAAACTGACTTGGGTTTTTTTTTTTTTTTAGTTTTCCAAATAAAAATTCAGTCATTCAGTCTGGTACAATTTCTAAATTATTGTGAAAGAAGTATGTTGGCAGAGCTAAAAAAAATGCTGATACTTTTTTTAAAAATTCAGTCAATAATATTTTCTTCCAATTATATGTAAAGATAGTTTTCTATATTTCTTTTTATAAGATTTTGAGTTTCATGTTTTTCTCCCCCTTTCTCTCCACTCTCCTCAATGCAACAATAGAATGACGGGGTTCTAGTGGCAGTCTGAGAGTTGTGGAAATTCCCTTTTGGTTGACGCAGGTTCTTCATGAAAGAATTCACAAACCTGAAGAGTTTTAAGTGGCAAAAATGGAAGTTTATTGTTGGATTTGAAGTCAGCATTGCTAGAAAAACTGATTTCTTCAGTGGCAAAGTCCTTTGCCTAGGCAAAAAAACCTAAGAAAAAGTTTTTCACTGAGAAGAGGATTTCTCCACTGTGGGCAGAAGTCTGTCAGGCTTTGGACATTCTGCAAAAAAAATAAGAGATCAGAAATCTATTTTATAGTAGATTTTGGCAGAGGCTGGGGGCAGTTTGAACTGATCAGACCAGGATCTCCCAATTGAAATTACTTTGAAGGCTTTTAAAGCCTGAATTTGAATGTAGATCCAGCTATCAATGGAAGTGACTTGTCTTAGAAATGGCCCAGTCCAATGAGGCACTTAACTTGTCTGGGGAAATTCGCTTCTCAGGAGGGCCAAGATTAGAGATTCGAATTTCCCTTCTTTACAGATCAAAGAATTCATAATTTTAGAGATCAAATTAATTTTACAGATCAAAAGGCAGTACAGTTTGACGCTCCATCAAGAAGAATAGAGAGAGTATTAATTTGGGAAGTGAAATATTTGGGGGTGATGGTGAAATACATAATTTGATCCTTATTATGTGTGACTGAAGAGAAGTGGTATAATAAATCATGAAATTTATTAGGTTCATAAGCAAAATTTATTCTGACCTTTCAATGATTTTTGAGTCATGTCCAATTCCTTATGAACTCATTTAGGGTTTTTTTTGGTAAAGATACTGGGGTGATTTGCTTTTTCCTTCTCTAGCTCACTTTACAGATGAGGAAACTGAGTTATACAGAATTAAGCCTAGACTAAGGTCACTCAGCTAATAGGTGCCTCAGGCTAGATTTGAACTCAGGAAGATGAGTTTTCCTGACGCTAGACTGGCTGGCTAGGCAGTTCAGCATGGACCCTATGCCTGGACCTCCTGATCTTTCAAAGCTCATTACAGCCATTTCCCATCTCCTTTACTTGAAGGTAAAGAATAGCCTCAGGAAGGATAGATTCAATAGACACAGAAAAATTAGGAGTACCATGGTAGAGAGATAAAGGTCTGAGGCTTCTTTCCACTGAGATTTTATTCCCTACACCCTAAATCTTGTTTGCCTCGATTTGCTCATCTGTAAAAATGAGTGAAGAAGGAAACAGTAGACCAGTCCAGTATTTTTGTAAAGAAAACCCCAAATGTGATCATGAAGAGCTGAAATGACTGAACAAATAAATGCTTATTCATTCACTAATCCACACTCATACAATTAGTGTCAGCCGCAGAATTCAAACCCAAGTATCTTCTGACTTGTCCTCTTTGCACCATTTAGTGAAACATTTTAAAATCTTCCCACAAATTAAAATCAAGTTTGCCTTCCTCTGCCTATAATTTGGATAGTCCAACTCTTGTGTCTTTTGATAAATAGGCTGTAATTGGTTCTTCTCCAGTCCTGTGAAACTTCTTCTATTCTTCATGCTTTTTTTCTAAGGTCACAGAAAAGGTCAACACTTAATCACACTTAGCAATCCTTTTGGTATTCTTTGTTGAAGTTCATCTAAGAATAGTGACTCAAAGTAAATAAGGAAATTTTCTTATGCAGCATGATAAATGTGGAAATATGTATAGAAGAATTACACAAATTTAACATATATTGAATTACTTTTTGTCTAGAAGAGGGAAGGAGAAAAATTTGGAACATAAGGTTTTGTAAGTGTGAATGTTGAAAACTATCTTTGCATGTATTTTGAAAATAAATACTATTATTAAAAAATAAAAACTACCTGTTCATAAAAATAAAGGTATTAATGAAATAAAAAAGGAAAATTAAGTGTGTAGGTTTTTAAAAAAAATTTCTGTATAACAATTTTTTTTAACAAAATATAACTTGGTTTAATCTTTTCATCCTTTCACCTTAAGTTCCTATTCAACTAAGAACATAATATAAAACTCATTATAAATATGTAGAGTCAATTAAAACAAATATCCACATTGGTCATTGTTAAGAAGAAAAAAAAATTGTCTCATTCTGAACCCTTTACCGCACTATGTTAGAAGATGAGTATCATCTTTCATCTCTAGTCTTCTGGGATCCTAGTTGATCATTATGCTGATATAAATTAGCACAATAATTTTCCATTATGTTTATATAATGACTTGTTTATCCATTCCCCAATTTATAGGCATTCTCTCAGATTCCCATTCACCTCAAAAGGAGCTATAAATTTTTTTTTTTGTACATTTTTGAAGTTTGTTTTGCTTAGGAATAATCCTCCTTTTAATTTATCCTTCCTCTCATTTTCCTTTCCCCATTTTCTTTTTTCCTCTCCTTTTTTACTCTTGTGTGATTTCTGCTTCCAAATGTGTTTGTGTTTGTTCCTCCTTTTGCCCAGTTTAGATGAAAAATGAGGTTCAGGTGCCAACTGCTCCTACCTTGTTTGTGTGGATGTCTACTTGTGCACCCTGATTATTTTGGATAATTTCCCCTATACTTCCTTTTTCCCTTTTTCCTTAGTGTATTCCTCTTCCCTACTCTTTCCATTCTTTTCAAAAGAACATCAAGACTTATAAAAAGTGGATTCTTTCTATCCATTTTGCCCTCTGGTTCTAAAAATTCTGAATGGCTTTCTTTTATATTTGTGAAAATATATTAGCTTTTTTTGTTGTTAGTAGTACCATTCATATTGTCCAATAATTCTTGTTTTTAATAATAGCTTTTTATTTTTCAAAGAATATGCAAAAAGAGTTTGCAACATGCAAAACTTTATGTTCCACATTTCTCCTTCCCTCCTCACTTTCCCCCTCCCCTAGCCAACAAGTAATCCAATATAGGTTAAATATCTGCAATTCTTCTAAACATATTTCTACATTATCATGCTGCATAAGAAAAATCATATGAAAAAGGAAAAAAATGAGAGGAAAAAAGTAAACAACAACAAAAAAAATGAAAATCTTATGTTGTGATCCACATTTAGTCCCATAATCCTTTCTGTGGATGCAGATAGATCTCTCCATCACAAGAGCATTGGAATGACCTGAATCACTTCATTGTTGAAAAGAGTCAAGTCCATCACAGTTAACCATCACATAATCTTATTGCTGTATATAATGATCTCCTGGTTCTACTCATTTCACTTACCATCAGTTCATGTAAGTCTCTCCAGGTCTTTCTGAAATCCTGCTGATCATTTTTATATAATAATAATATTCCATTATATTTATATTCCATAACTTATTCAATCATTCTCCAACTGTTAGGCATCCATTCAGTTTCCAGCTCCTTGCCACTACAAAACAAACAAACAAACAAACAACAAAAAACTATTACAAACATTTTTGCACATGTGGGTCCTTTTCCCTCTTTTATTATCTCTTTGGGATCCAATAAAGTTTTGTCCAATTTTGTCCACTGCTGGATCAAACGGTATGCACAGTTTGATAGCTCTTTGGGCACAATTGTAAGGGTTAAAAAGCCTCAGAAGCAGAATGCAGTTCAAGGCATTTGGGAGGACCTGAGAGATGAGAGGTTCTGAGGTGCTGGTGAGTCCTATGTGGAGGTGGGGCATAGCCCCAAGAGGCAGTGTCTGACTCCAGGTACCATGCTTCCCTCCTTAGTGCTCTCAAAGCCTAGCACGCCTCCCTCCTTCTTCTTGGGCCAATCCCATTATGCCTGGTTCCTAGAGGACCCCCCTTTTCCCCCCATATCATTAGTGGGGTATAAATATGTGCTATCTCAGAATAAAGTTCTCTTTCGCTTCACCCCTACCTCCTGGTGGTCTGTTGGTGCCCGAAGACGGGTAAGGGTGGCTTAGCCGTGCCGTCGAAGGACGGGCATTAAGAGTAGCTGTAAGGGGAGCTACCAGGTTAGAGTAGTCCATAGGGGTGTAACACACAATTACATATTGTTGCTCTCCATAATGGTTGGATTAGTTCACAACTCTACCAACAATACTTTAGTGTCCCAGTTTTCCTATATCCCCTCAACATTCATCATTATCTTTTCCTATCATCTTAGCCAATCTGAGAAGTGTGAATTGGTACTTCAGAGTTGTCTTAACTTCCATTTCTCTAATCAATAGTGATTTAGAGCATTTTTTTTTCATGTAACTATAAAGGGTTTTAATTTCTGAAAATTGTCTGTTGATATGCTTTGGCCATTTATCAATTTGTCCGATAATCTTAAATATATTCTCCTCCATTTGTTTTCCAAGTCAATTGTTTTTACTATGAAACTTTTTACATTTTCTTCAGCTTTTTGTTTGTATTTTAGTATTTTTTGTTTCCTCATAAAGTAATCGTCTTTTATTTAGTCCATTCTAATTTTCAGCAACTTTTTTGCTAGGGCAACATTTTGCACCTCTTATGCCAAGCTATGTCCAATTCCTTCTGCCACTGTTTTCATTTTTCCCCCCAATTTTTCCTCTCCAGTGCTTTCATTCCATTTATTAAAACATTTACATCTTTTAATAAAAATTTTTGCTTTATCTCTTCCAGGAATTTTAGTTGAGTTTTATGCCTAAGCTATGTTTTGTTTTGTTGTTTTTTTTCTGAGATATTTTTTGTAGATGTTTTGGAAATCATTCTCTTCTTTGTTTCTGTCTTGACATCCTTGCCACTATAAAAGCTCATTAAAGTGTGGGCCTTTTTTTTTATTTGCCTATTATTCCAGCCAACTTCTTAACTTCACACTTGATGTTAGGACTGAACTCTGAGGAACTTATGGGGAAATCTATAGGCAAAGTTTCTTTGAGTATTGAGCATTTTATTGTTTGGGATCTCAGGGAAAGGCTGGGACCTACAAGTTTTCAGTGCTCCCAAAGTTCTCTGGTCTAAGGCAGTCTTTTTGCTACCATCCTGGTCCAAGTGCTGCCAAGTTCTAAACCTGGGTTTGAGTCTAAGCAAGAAGGCTACTGCTGAACTGTGCCCATCTGGAAAGCTCTGTTAGTTTGAAATGGCAAAATACATGTTCCTCTTTGGTCTGGGATTCCTGCCCTGGGTGTTGTTTTTCAAACTGGGCTTGATGGTAGAAGTGAGACTGTTTTATGCCTTGAATCTGAGTCATATTGCCACTACTGGCTTCTGAATTTCCTGCTTTCTCAGTTGTTGGGGATTTTTTTTTTCATTTTTGAAAAGGACCAAAATAACATCACCATGATGGTGTCACTGGCCAATGTGTCCTACTGTGGCTGATCAGACCGTTATAGTCTCAGAAAGCTATCACAAGTTGGGCACAAATAGACCACATGAACATTTGGAGTGGACAATTATACATCTCATGTTTCTTTTGAGCTACTGTAACTCTTTTACACCCAATTGTTTTCCCTGAATCATAGTATTTTACTAATATTAGCAAATGCCTTTTCTAAAAGGTACTTAATTCTGGTTAACTTACTAGTTCTACAGTGATAGTCTTAGAAGGGAACATACTAGTGGGAGCTACTGGTGGGAGCTACTGGTTGATAGTATTAGACATACTCCCTTTCCAATTCTTCAGGACTACTTACATTGTACCTTGAGCAGTCAGGTCTTGGGATCCAACTTGTCAATAATTGGGATAGTCACTTTAGAGCATATTACACTCTAATCTTTGATATATCACTTATTATTATACCTCTTACCATTCCCTTATTGACGCTTTACTCCAGCCAAATTACTTCATCTTTTTCTTTAATTAGAAAACATTTTTCTTATAATTAGAATTGTCTAAACGTGGAATGGGCTGCCTTGAAAGGAAGTAGATTGGTCCTCCTTGTAGAGAAAAATTCTTTAACCTTAATAGATTCTCTTAGAAGTCTTCAAGCAGAGGCTATCGATCACTTTCATGTGTGGTTTGAACTGTATGGCTACTAAGATCTCTTCCAATTCATAAATTCTTTGATTCGTTGATTCTCCTACCTACTCTCTTCTCTCTACTTACCATATAGTAGGTCTTCTCTTCCTTTTGCTTGACTATTTAAATTTAAATTGTGTACTAATTGGTTTCCTAGCCTTTCCTCTGCACAATTCTTTTTTTAAGAGTTTTTATTTACCAGATATTTGCATGGGTAATTTTACAACACTGACAATTGCCAAACCTTTTGTTCCAACCTTTCCCCTCCTTCCCCCACCAGATGGCAGATCGACCAATACATGTTAAATATATTAGAATATAAATTAAATACAAATATATGTATACATGTCCAAACAGTTGTTTTGCTGAACAAAAAGAATCGGACTTTGAAACAGTGTACAATTAGCCTGTGAAGGAAATCCAAAATGCAGGCAGACAAAAATATAGGGATTGGGAATTCCATGTAGTGATTCATAGTCATCTTCCAGAATTCTTTCACTGGGTGTAGCTGGTTCAGTTCATTACTGCTCTATTGGAACTGATTTGGTTCATCTCATTGTTGAAGAGGGCCTCATCCATCAGAATTGATCATCATATAGTATTGTTGTTGAAGTATATAATGATCTCCTGGTCCTGCTCATTTCACTCAGTGTCAGTTTATGTAAGTCTCTTCAGGCCTTTCTGAAATCATCCTGTTGGTCATTTCTTACAGAACAATAATGTTCCATAATATTCATATACCACAATTTATTCAGCCATTCTCCAATTGATGGGCATCCACTCAGTTTCCAGTTTCTGGCCACCACAAAGAGGGCGGCCACGAATATTTTTGCATATATGGGTCCCTTTCCCTTCTTTAAGATCTCTTTGGGATATACACCCAGTAGCAACATTGCTGGATCAAAGGGTATGCACAGTTTGATAACTTTTTGAGCACAGTTCCAAATTGCTCTCCAGAATGGCTGGATGTAGTCGCAGTTCCACCAACAATGTATCCCTGTTTTCCCACATCCCCTCCAACATTCTGCATTACCTTTCCCTGTCATTCTAGCCAATCTGACAGGTGCCTCCACACAATTCTTAAGTGATATTACTATAGCACAAATGTGACCTTGTACTTTCCACACTCAAGAAGCTTCTATGATAAAATCCTTTGTCAGACATTTAAAATATTTTGCAACCCATAAAAATCCTCTAATTATTCTTTCCCCCACCATGTATTCTATATTTTAGCCAAACTGGTCCATATGATGTTCCCTGAACAATAATCTATCTCCTGCTCCCATGACTTTTCTGACAATTTATTTTCACAAGATTCTCCTTCCTCACCTCTTGTCTTAAAGAATCCTTTACAACGGGCTAAGGTGTCACTTCCTGTAAAAGATCTTTTGCTCACTTATTAGATATCTCTTTCCATGAAAAGAAATATAAGTACTCAAGGATCATGTCAGGCAATTTATTACTTGCAAGCATGCATGTGATTAAACTCCCCAGTCCATTAGTCTTATGGCTAATCATAGGTGGTGACACAAGCATATAGAGGAATGCATGTCCCCATCAAGAGCAGAGACTTCTAAGTCTCTACCCTTACAATTTATTATTTTTATTGGACAAATTGATAGAGAGCAAAGGGACTAGCTGGTAGTCTCAACTTCAACCTCTCCTATCAATTGAAAGGGCATTATGATTAGAAAATCCTATTGAGTTTTAAGTTTTATGCTATCGCCATCCCAAACTCCATTGGAGTCATTCATTGTTTCTTTCCAGCACTTCTGTAAATGCATAATGATATAGAGGACAGAATTTTGGCCCAGAGGCAGGAAAGTCCAGATCTCCACTGGGACAATATATTGAAGACAATCTTTTATACATATAGGATAGAATAGGTAGAAACAAAGTTTATTGACCTCCTATAACTATGTGATGACCATGTTAGCACCCTGGATACCTTAGAATCAGCCGGAGTCAGGATAAGCAAAAGTCCTTAGTGTTTATTCTTGGTTTTTAGTGGTATAAGTAAAGAGAATGGACTGGTAGGATCTCCACAGCCTCATCTCTTCATCTCCTGCCCAGAAGTCACCCTAGCTAGTCTCCTCCACCCCCTAGTCCCTCCTACAATTCTCTGTATACACCAAATGATTGGGCCAGCACAGGATAATGGGAAGGATCATTTTCCAAGCATATTCTTATAGAATATTGTCCAATTGGAAATTAGCCTCAAATGTTCTATTGTTCTGACCTCAGTGCATTAACTCAAGAGTTTGAGCCCTTTATATACATGGATTAGAGTTGGCTAAACTAATTATAGCCAGAAGATTTTTACACTAATTGTCTAAATGAAGCTGACTAAACAGGTTATCAAATAAAGTTCCCAATTACATAAGTGATTCAATCAATGATCAAATATGGAATCAGTTCTGTCAGCTAGACCTAGCAATGGATTAATCCTCATAGGATTATTATTCCCATTTTACACATTAAGAAATCTGAGGATTAATGAAATCTGTAGTTTGTGTTGTTCTGTTAGCATGATCAATAGTTTGAGGCTAATAAAATATGCTAGTGACAAATCAGATTTGTTTACTATCCTCCAATGAAATTCCTTTCTACAAACTGTTTGAAGTCAACTCAATAAAGATTGACAGTTTTAAGTGTCTATCAAATATTAGGCTGAAAATAACTGGTACAGAGTTATTATTATAGTAGGGATTTGAAAATTAACTAAGAGCTCTTTGGATAATTTTGAGAAGGCCAAGTCTTGGAAGCCTCTTATGCTATCAATAAAGATATCTGAGCAATGTTTCTAGGTCCCTCCGTGTGGAAAAGTAGTATCTTTGAACAATTATGTAAAGTAATCAGGCATGTGCTCTTTAAAGTTGTTTTAATTACCTAAATCATTTCCAGATTATTAGTAGTAATTTCAAATCTATGCTTTCTGAAGAACAATTCCTGAATGAGCTGCATAGTGTAATCACTTGTGATAGCACTATACTAAACTGCCCTTCCCCACTGGTTGAGTCAAATTTTTTTTTCTTTAATAGATTTTTCTTCAATTTCTTGTAAAAACAATTTTTAATATTCATTTGAAAAATTTTTAATGTCTAAATTCTCTTCTTCTCTCCTACTTTCCCTCCCTTCCCATATTGAGAAGGCAAGCAATTTGATATAGGGTATACATATGCAATTACACAAAACATATATATATATATATATATATATATTTTTTTTTTTTTGGCTGAGACAACTGGGGCTAAGTGATTTGCCCAGGGTCATATAGCCAAGAAGTATTAAGTGTCTGAGGTCAGATTTGAACTCAGGTCTTCCTGACTTCAGGCATAAAACATATTTTATTTGATTTTTAAAATCCTTTTTAAGCTCTCAACTCTTTTTGGGCTTGTGACAATTTTATATTTTACATATTGCAGTGGGAGTCATAACAACATTATCTGGCAGATATTATAGTAGCAAAAGTCTCAAGGCATCAGCATACTGAACTTCTAGAGTCATAGACAAGTATCTGAGTAAAAGATTCCAGCACTGCATATAATACCTTGAGAGCAAAGCCCCCAGATGGCTTTGTTGAAAGTAGTAATTATATCATTATATGCTATTTATAATTATATGCTGCTCAGGATGGTAGTTAGAGAATTTCTTGCTTTCAAGAAAAGCAGCAAACATGGTTTTGATGGTGTGTGGATGATTGTTTACAGAGCTGAAGCACAGGGAACAGGATGATTGGCTGGAAGTTTGGTAATGGGGACTAGCGATGACCCCTTCTCTCTTGAGACTAAGCAGCACTCCAGAGTCCAGGAGTGAGATAGTGACTCAGACTTTCAAAGAGCAAACCAGACAGCTTGAAATGCTAGCTTGGGGGAGTAAAGCCATCAACCTCAAACTCTTTTGCTTCTTTTGATTCTGAAAGGTACAAAAAAAAATTGTCAAGTCATTTTACTCTGTAAAAGGGGGAAAAAAAACACAGAACAGTTGAAAATTGAAGCCTAATTGGTTTACACTCTGTCATTTCATTATTCAAGAACATTTGTTTAATCTGTTTGGGGTCTAGATTCTGTTATTTGGTTAACAACTTTAATTTGAATAAAATCTTTTTGAGTGTTAAGTTTTATTCTATCACCATCCCAAACTCCATTGGAGTCATTCATTGTTTCTTTCCAGCACTTCTGTAAATGCATAATGATATAGAGGACAGAATTTTGGCCCAGAGGCAGGAAAGTCCAGATCTCCACTGGGACAATATGTTGAAGACATTCTTTTATACGTATAGGGTAGAATAGGTAGAAACGGAGGTCCCTTCCAACTTGGAAATTCTTATCTCCATCTCTCACATAGATTAGTTGTATATAACCTTGGACAAATCTGTCTTTAGGCTCAGTTCCTTACATGTAAAAAGGGGATCATTATAACTGCTGCACCTACTTCATAAGTAGCTCAATTGAGAAAACATACCATGCTAGATATAGAAAATATCAATTATTATTCATATTGTCATTATGCTCCCTCTAAATGGCGTTTTTATCATAACATCAATAGAGAACTCATGGAAAAATTTTAAAGAGTTCTACATGATTTTAATGCATCTAGTTTCTGAACAAAAAAAAGGCAACATCAAATTGGAATTTCCTGGGTTAAGGAAACTGCTATTGTCATTTTATTCAAAATAAGATGCATAAATTTCATGATATATTCATTTCAAAAACAAAGCAACAGCATTAAAGCCTTTGAGTACATATCTCAGCCTCATTGTCAGATCATTGAGATAAAGAAAATTATTTAATACTATTGAATAAATATTAAATTACTTCTCTTGTTACTCTACTACCTTTTTTTAGGAATGTAAACCTGAAATAAAGAAGATTGCCAAAGTAACAAAAACTAGGATCTTTAATGAAGAAAAGAGAATTGCAATTTAAAGTCATCATAGCACAGAATCCTGGAGTACCCAAGGGGGTAGGTGAGAGGAGGCAAGGTTAAATACATTTCAAGAGGGAGGAAGGCTCATGAGAGCCATAGCCTTGAGAAGCTGTTAGGTAATTTGTTTTGTGTAACAACTGAAAATCCATAGAGAAGGCCAGGTAGGTTCAGAAGTAGTAACAACTGGTCTGAAGGTGGGCTCCTTTTTTCTTTTTTTTTTTTTTTTTTTTGAATTGGTTTTGGGATGGTCCTTTTTTAACCGATTTTGATTGCCTTTGGGCAATTCATAGTTCTGAAATCAGTTGCATTCAACATTTATCCCCTCTTGGTCAACAAGTTCTTAGATGACTAAGGGAGTCATTGAGGATTTGATGCACTCCTGAATTTTGGTCCTCAAGGCAGAAGATAATGTAAGATGAAGGGTTAGAAAAGCCAGAAATTCAGGCATCTGCTATAGTTGGCTCCAGGATGGTGGCCAGAGATATAAACCTCAAGTCATGAGTTTTCTTGTTCTTCCTCCTTCCCTAAAATAGCAAGCAATCCGATATAGGTTATGCATGTACAATTATGTAAAACTTATTTCCACATTGGTCATGTTTATTTTTTTTTATTATTACAGTTTTTATTGACAAAACATATGCATGGGAAATTTTTCTTTTCTTTTTAAAAATAATTATAACTTTTTATTGACAGTACATATGCATGGGTAATTTTTTACAACATTATCCCTTGCACTCACTTCTGTTCCGGATTTTTCCCTTCCCTCCCTCCACCCCCTCCCCTAGATGGCAAGCAGTCTTATACATGTTAAATATGTTGTAGTATATCTTAGATAGAATAAATGTGTGTAGAACCGAACAGTTCTTTTGTTGCACAGGAAGAATTGGATTCAGAAGGTAAAAATAATCTGGGGAAAAAACCAAAAAACAAAAATGCAAATAGTTTACACTCATTTCCCAGTGTTCCTTCTCTGGGTGTAGCTGATTCTGTTCATCATTGATCAATTGGAACTGAATTAGCTCTTCTCTATGTTGAAGATATCCACTTCCATCAGAACACATCCTCATAGAGTATCGTTGTTGAAGTGTATAATGATCTCATCCCTGCTCATTTCACTCAGCATCAGTTCATGTAAGTCTCTCCAAGCCTCTCTGTATTCCTCCTGCTGGTCATTTCTTACAGAACAATAATATTATATAACATTTATATACCACAATTTACCCAACCATTCTCCAATTGATGGGCATCCATTCATCTTCCAGCTTCTAGCCACTATGAAAAGAGCTGCCACAAACATTTTGGCACACACAGGTCCCTTTCCCCTCTTTAGTATTTCTTTGGGATATAAGCCCAATAGTAGCATGGCTGGGTCAAAAGGTATGCACAGTTTGATAACTTTTTGGGCATAGTTCCAGATTGGTCTCCAGAATGGTTGGATCTGTTCACAACTCCACCAACAATGCATCAGTGTCCTACTTTTCCCACTTCTCCTCCAACATTCATCATTTTTTCCTGTCATCTTAGCCAATCTGACAGGTATATAGTGGTATCTCAGAGTTGTCTTAATTTGTATTTCTCTGATCAATAGTGATTTGGAACACTCTTTCATATGAGTGGAAACAGTTTCAATTTCATCATCTGAAAATTGTCTGTTCATATTCTTTGACCATTTATTAATTGGAAAATGGTTTGATATCTTACAAATTAGAGTCAATTCTCCATATATTTTGGAAATTAGGCCTTTATCAGAACCTTTAACCATAAAAATGTTTTTCTCAGTTTGTTGCTTCCCTTCTAATTTTGTTTGCATTAGTTTTCTTCGTACAAAGGCTTTTTAATTTGATATAATCAAAATTTTCTATTTTGTGATCATAATGATCTCTAGTTCTTCTTTGGTCACAAATTCTTTCCTCATTGGTCATGTTTTCAAAAAAACACTAAAAACAAAAGGTAAAAATCATGAGAAAGAAATAAAACAAAAAAATGAAAATAGTATGCTTCAATCTATATTTAGACTCAATAGTTCTTTCTCTGAATGCTAGATGACATTTTCCATTTCAAGTCCCTTGGAATTAGATCACTGTATTACTGAGAAGAGCTAAGTTTATCATAGTTGATCATTACACAATGTTGTTGTTACTATGTACAGTGTTGTGATTCTGTTCACTTTACTGGGTATCAGTTTATGTAAATCTTTCAGGTTTTTCTGAAACCTCCCTCCTTACCATTAATAATATTCCATTACATCATCTGCAGCTTGTTCAGCCATTCCCCAAATGACTAGCATCTCCTCAACTTCCAATTATTTGCCATTACAAAAAGAGCTACTATAAATAATTTTGTACATGTAGGTCCTTTTCACCTTTTTATGATCTCTTTGGGATACAGACTCAGAAGTGTTATTATTAGATGAAAGGATATTCACAGTTTTATAGCCTTTTGGACATAGTTCCAAATTGTTCTCCAAATGATTGGATCAATCCATGACTCCAACAATTTATTAATGTTCCAATTTTCTCACATCTTCCCCAACATTTATCATTTTCATTTTCTATCACATTAGCCAATCTGACAGGTATAAGAGCAACACTGTTACTATTTTAAAAGCTTAATAAAAAGCATATGATGTCATTTATGTTGACAATGAATTACAGCAAAGAATACATACAGTTTCTCAGGGTGGTAAACCTACAACCAAATTCTTAAAAAGAAACATATGCCTCTAGATTTTTGATTATATGTATATGTGAAAAAGTGAATCCCACTATCTAACACTGTATTTTATATGTGCTTGATTTTAAGTTACTGCAAAATACTCAGTGAAGAACTTATTGATCTATACTGTCAGTGACAACAAGCATTATTAGCTTAAATAATGTTGTAATATTGATAGAAATGCTGCTTGCCTTAAAATACTGTAAGGGTGACATATCTCTTTAGAGGGATTTGTGAGAGTGGCAACTTGTAGTCCATAATTACAAATCCAGAAGCTGTCCCTTTTGAGGGGACCTTTGGGATAAGCCCCAAATTGAACATCTGTCTTTTAACAAACTCTCAATTAAAGACAAAAACTCAACCAAAAAGAGACAAAAAGTCAGGAAACTAGAAATTTCACCCAGGCTGAACTGCTGGGTTGAATCTAATGTAAATTGTGTCCCCGTTAATCTGTAAGGGAAAGAGTGATTTGGGGTTTCAAATTCTCATCTCCGGAGGGATTCACCCTCCTGTCCAAAAAGGAAACTCCCAAGATAAGTAATCTCATTCAATTGGAAATCTCAGGTTGGGGCACAGTCAGCATCCTCTACTGAGTGGATCAAACTCTCAGTTAAGTAATCTCATTCAATTTTGAATTGAAGCCCCAAGCCTCAGAGGGCTAATAAAAGACAACTCTGAACCCTGAATCTTTGCAGAAGCCCTAACAGGATCTTGCCCACTGCTGAAGATATTTTCTTCACAGTGTTAACCCACTTTTGCTATGTTCCTGCCAGGACCTTGCCCACTAAGAAGGTGTCTTCCTAGCAAGCTTTCTTGTAAGTGTAAATAAATCACATTCTTTGCCACAAACCTAGTGCCTGTATTTATTGGGATTTGCGAATTCTTTCACAAAACCTGTGCAACTGGCCAAGAGGATCCCATTGCTGTGAGGGGATCTCTTACCCTCAATTCTTGCACCTCATCATTTGGTGGCCCAGTACAGGCCGAGGTAAAGCCTTTTTCTTGTTATCCATTTATTCTATAGCGAAGACACCCAAAATTTTCCAGGAAAAAATTTGGGTTATTGAAGCTCCACGCTTGAGCAAAATTCTCTCAGGGAAGCCTGAAATGGGAATTCCTGCGGTCTGACAAAAGTCCCCTTAATCAGGGAGCATTTTGCCATTTCTCCATCTCTAGGCATGCCTAAGAGAAGGATGAGGCACTATAGAATCGAGGAAATCTGGGGCTTGTGGCCAAAATGGGACAATCTTTCCCTAAGGATTCTCCTTTAGAAAGTCTCTCAAAAAGACAGAGACAAATTTGGTTTGAAAGATCTCAAAAAAAGCTTAAATAAAAATAGCATTGCAGGATGCTGCTTAAATTTGCTAGAGGGAAATCAAACTCCCTCCTTCCTGCTCCTCTAGGGACCAGGTAACCCTCCTCTGCATCTCTATGCAGTCCCTATCAGGAGGCTTTTGAACTCCTTCCAGAACAGGACCTCATGTCCGACAACATCTCTTTAACTTTATCCCCCTCACCTGAACCAGATCCTGAGACTCCCAGCCTTTTTTCTCCTCCTCAGGATGCTGATTTTAACCTCTGCCCTCTGGGAGAAGCATCAGATTCTCAGGGACACTCGGAGCAGAGGTGCCTCTTTCAATGTAAAATCTCTCCCAGACTAAAGAAAAACCTGGCCATTACTCTGAGGACCCCACCCAGCTTTCTGAGGGGTCCAAGGCCAACACCCACCATGATCTGTCCTGGAGAGATGTTTTAAACAATCTGCCCCAGATATACGGAGGAAGCTGCAGAAGCCAGATTTGGGCCCTCAAACTTCTCCCACTTAGCTGTTAGAAATAGCTGTTGGAGTCTTTAATGATAGGGATCAAACTGCAGCAGAGGAAGAAGACAGCAGAAGCAGAGTTAAAGCGAGAAATGGAGAACTGTCCCTACTTTTGGCTGTTGATACTTCCAGAAACTATAGAGATTTGTGCTTTAGGTGTCATGGAAACTGTCCAAGGAAACTCCTCAGTCCTTGTCCTGAGAGGCACTGGAGGAGGGGCTGCCTACAGGAGGAGGGGCTGCCCCCCAATGCCCTGCTCTCCAGTAGGAGTTTGGGGCTTGGCCAAGTTCCCCCTCTCTCCACCACGACAGTGGGACCCTGACTATCCTGACTATGTGGTGGATAGGTGCTGGAAGTCTGTCTTCCCAGAAATCAGCCGGAGTCAGGATCACCAAAAGTCTTTATTCTTGGCCTTTTACAGTCAAGGTCAGGGGATTAGAAATAGCAATCTCTACACACACCTTCCTCTCTCAACCGCCATGAGAGAGAGTGGCTCAATTTCCTCCTCCTACTCCTCCCACACACGTCACTTCCCCCTTCTTTGTCCCGTGGGACAAAGAAGTCAGCACAGAACAGCTGGGGAGGGTTAACCTTCAAACAAGTTAATAGGGAACTGTCCAATTGGCAATTAGCCTCACGTGCTCCATTATCCAAGTGCATTTGCTCAGTTCTAGTCCTTTACCGATAGGACCACTGAATTTCTCTTTGCTATGGGGACTTCTCCTTCATTCTCACTCTGGCACTCTAGTTTCACTTAGCCCTCTCCCCCATAGAGTGGGGATACCGGGGAACTTAAGAACTATCTTGAGACTTTTCCTCTGCCTCACCAGTTTGGTGACCTGTTATTTAAACACTCGTTTCTTATTATTCCCTGCTGTCCTGCTCCCTTATGGGGGTGTGATTTAGAAATTGAGGACTCAATTTTCTCTTCTCAGACCTCCAGATGATCTTTTTGTGCTACTCCCAAAGCTTCCCTATGAAATCTGGGAGAAGATAGATTTCTCCTCTCCAGCTTTAAGACTTAGAAATTTCTCTAGCACAAATAGCAGCCTTATCTTGATCTGCAGTGCTAAAAGCAGGGCCATGCCCTGGGCGATCCCAAACCAGTAGACCATTTCTCAAAGAAACTGGACTCAGTTTCCTTAGAATGACTCTTGTGCCTTAGAGAAGGAAAATTTATTCCAGGGCACCAGAGCATTTTAGAAGCCAAAAGGCAGTGGCTTGCTAGTGGGAGGCTTGCTAGATATCAGGCTCTCCTACCTGACCTGACTCTTTGAATGTGTCACACTCTTAATCCTGCCACTTGGCTCCCTGAAAACACTCAGTCAGGCAACGTTATTCATGGAGGCTGTTGTTTCTTCAATGAAAGGGAATTCACTCCTGGTGAAGGGAAGCAGGTTTACAGATCAGCTGCCCTTGTTGCTGAGTGGTTGCTCTTGACCATGGCAACTTTAATTTCCCAACTCCCGACTTCTGCATTCCCTCATATAGCCCCCAGGTAAGTAAATTCTGAAAAGGGCCTGCACATGTGCCCCTTGCAGGGGCTCCAAATTGCTTTTGGTTTTGTTAACACCTGTACTAATTGGGTAGAAGCTTTTCCCTGCAGAACTGAGAAGGCTCTGGAGGTATCAAGTAAGTACTTAAGTAAGTACTAAAAGAGATCATACCTCCCCTAAGCCTGCCTAGCTCCTCAAAGAATGACAAATAGTCCTGCTTTTACTTCCCACATTCTGGGGAAAGAAGGGTGAAATTGTCGGCCTCCTCCTTTCTCTTCCTCTCACTCTTCTACCTAGCTTTTTCTCCCTTCAAGGATGGGAACTTTGCTCCTAGCACTTTCTCTCTGGCTTTTCTTGATGTCATGGCCCCTGCCTGCAGTTAACTCCTTCTTAGACTGTTCACTAGGGAGCTCTGTGAGCAGTGGGGGTGTTCAGGATTGTTGGGTGGGCCATCAGTATCCTTAAGGCATTCCACAGATGGGACCTAATGTTTTTTTTTTGTTTTTTGTTTTTTTTTTTTTGCAAAGGCCCCAACTCCCAAACCTCACTATCTCCGTGGATGATATTCCATTTTTAATCTGCTCCTGAGATCTATTTCCTCCAGGCTCCAAGCTACAAACTTCTAACTACTCCTTTGAGGAAACAAAAGCAAGAATTTGGGAAAAACATTCTTTGGTATCTATCCAAGGAAACCTGTTAGGGGAGAGGCATTTATGATAGCCTCATTTCCCACCTTCCCAGGCTTCCTCTGGGTGGGGTTCCTGTTTACTGTCCCTAGTAACCTCCATATTAACTATACTTTTGTTTATTCTTTCTCTCTTGCTCATATTTAGTTCTTGTATTTTTAATATACTTGTGAGAGTTGCTTCTTCCAGACTCTGAGCCATGAAATTCCAACCACTTGGTCAGCCTGGAATCACCCAAGACCTGATTCAGACACGAAGAATCTGCTGCTGTTGCCGCTGGCTACAACTCACTTATCTCTCCTCTTAAGTCGGGACCCCACTGGGCAGAGCCGGCTATACGCCCCTTGTCAGCTTAAAGCAGCTCCAGAAAATGAGACCTTCATCCTGTTACCCCAAATGAATTTGAAGGGACTGTTTGAGGGGGAGAAATGATATAAATTGTGTCCCCTTTAATCTGTGGGGGGGAAGGGTGATTCAGGGTCTCAAATCCTCCCAGACTTCTAAAAGGGGCACACCCTCCTGCCCATAAGAGCAACACCCAAATAAGTAATCTCATTCAATTGGAAATCCCAGCTTGGGGCACAGTCAACATCCTCTATTGAGTGGCTCAAACTCCCAGTAAAGTAATCTCATTCAATTTTGAATTGAAGCCCCAAGCCTCAAAGGGCTAATAAAAGGTGACTGAATCCTGAATCTTTGCAGAAGTCCTAACAGGGGCTTGTCCACTGCTGAAGATATTTTCTTCACAGTGTTAACCCACCTTTGCTATGTTCCTGCCAGGACCTTGCCAACAAAGAAGGTTGTCTTCCTAGCAAGCTTTCTTCTAAGTGTAAATAAATCACATTCTTTGCCATAAACCTAGTGCTTGTATTCATGGGGGTTTGCAAATTCTTTTGCAAAGCCTGCCATAGGCCAAAGGGGATCCCATTGCTGTGAGGGGATCTCTTACCCTCAATTGCCAAACCTCATCAAATCTAGACTGGAACACAAGGGGTCCCTGCTGGTATCAGGTGTCCTAGGTTGAAAACAATGGCCTACTGGGTGAGAGTCTTTGGATTTCACTTCTTAAAATGTTGAGGTTATAGAGTGCAATCAGACTTTTCTCATACCAGGCCACCAGAATGATGGGTTTAGCTCCCAAATGAATGCAGTCTGGGGTAAGATCCCCAAAGTATATTGGAGTTATAGACTGGTATTGCAAATTGTCCCAAAAGAATTTGGAGGTATAGACCTTCAAATCAAGGGACAAAGATTTTATTACTCTGTTAAAAAGTGGGCTAAATTTATAGAGAAGTTTAGCTTTCTAAAAGGAGTTACCTATAACAAGGAACACCACTGACTAGTGGGCTAGCCCTAAAAAGGAGTTATTACCCTACAAGAATTATCAAAGATCTACAGTATGAGATCTTTCATGGGGGAAATATTTACCTGGGGATTTGACATCATAACTTGGCTTTCTAATTGGATACAGTAAGGTGGAATTACTAGACCTCCACCTGGGGGGGATTATAATAAAAAGTTCTCTTTAAGAACAAAAGGACTAAGTAAAATCAATAGTGTCCATTTATAATTCTATAACACTCCTCTCTGCTTGCCTCAGGTAGTCACTAGACTTCCAGATTGTTTATAGAAATTGGGAGCTTTGTTTATAGAAATTGGGAGCTTTCTCTGCCAACATCCACCTAGCTACCCAGGATCTCATCACAGACACCAAACAGGTCAACCTGAATTGAAGAAGAAGACAAAGGTAGCAAAAATGAGGATCTTTAACAAAGAGGAGGGAATTGTGATTTATAGCATCAGGCAGGGATGGGGAGCTAGGGGATGTGTTAAATACAGAGCCAGAAGAAAGACTCTCATGGGAAGTACAACCTCCAGAAGCTGCCAGGCAAGGGCATGACAACCACAAGTCCAGAGAAAGCCAGGGAGGCTTGTGGGTAATAACATCTGGTCCGATGTTCTTTTTCTTTTTTTAAAAATTGTTTTCAGTTGTCCTCTTCTAACTGGTTTTGATCACTCTCAGGCAATTCATACCTCTGGGATCAGCTGCATTCAATGGGGAAAATGTGGGGAAAATTAGCTACCTAACTTACTTCATTATTTAACAGCTCCTCTGAGTTTACTAGTCCAACTCACTCGTACTGGCCCATTGGGCACAACAGAGGGACGGTTGCTGTGTGGGTGGCAATCCTCTTAACACTGGCTTACAAGCCTTAGAGATACACATTCCCTTAACAATTAGTTAATAGACCCAGTTGTTTAGCAAAGGCAAATATATCAATAGTATCACAAAATAATAGTTCCAAAGGAATTCTCCCAATACCAGGGGCATACTCTCCCACAAATATAGCCAATTCTTGGGAGAATTCCCAAGCACAAACTTAAAAGCACATTGAAAATAAGGCACACATGTAAAATTTAGCCTAAAAACCAGCACAAAGCAGACATTTTAAGTTGTCTTGGAATGATCTATTTCAATTCAATCATTTCTACCTCATTTATACTTTTGGAAATCTTACATAGATGAATGAATAGGGTCAGAAGTATGAATAAAATCTGTGTCCTGGAAATAAATTCATTGTTTTTCTGGTCTCTTATTACACAAGGTAAAGGGAGGATTCTGGAAAGATGGCAGAATAGGTTAGAAAAATTCCAAGATCTCCAGATTTCCCCTACAAATAAAACAAAATTACACCTCAGGATGAATAGAAACCAGTGAGAAACAAATAAGTCTAGGTCAGAACAAGGATCCTCCTTGAACCACCCAAGAAGAGGTAGCCTTAGCTGAAAGCACAAGAGTTTTCATCTCCAAAATAGCACAGGGAGTTGGAGGTATGAGTCCAGGAAAAATGAGGGAACCTCTGCTGAGAATGAACTTCAATCCCAGTTCTATTACAGGGATTCAACCCTGGTGAGAAGGAATCTGCTAAGTGCAGAAGCAGTGGTTTTGGGATGCTACTTGCTACTGGTACTTGCAGGAAGGTATAATTTTTCATTTGAGGTTCCAAGTCAGAGAAAAGAATTGAAGTGAAGACAGAGGCAGCATTCCACATCAGGATTAGAGGTGGTTACATCAATAAATTCTCATTTCTAAAAAGAAATGATCCGGCAAAGAAGAAAGAACTCAAAAAATAGAAATTATGGGAATAGGTAAGACTGAGGTTCATCTTCTGAGGAGGACAGTGAAGTAAAAAAAGCTTTCTCATCCTCAAAGAGTAACATTAAATGGCTACCTGCCAGGAAGAATTATAGAATTCAAAAACATTTTAAAAATCGATGTCTCTCATTATTGATAAAGAACTAAAAAAAAAAATTAAAAATCTAAGAAAAACAAGAAAATCATTAAAAAAAAGTTAACTTCAAAAGGAGATCTAGTCTTAAAGAATAAGATAATTCTTTGAAGCTAAGAATTGGGCAAGGGGAAGCCAATGAAACTGTAAAACCAAGAAATAACAAAACAAACTATAAAGAATGAAAGAACAGAATGTGAAACATCTTATAAGCAAAACAACACATATGGAGAGGAAGATCAAGAAGAGAAAATTTAAGAATAATTTGATTACTTGATTATGTCCAAAGGGTTATAAAACTGTACATAACCTTTGATCCTGCAATATTACTACTAGATTTGTATAAGCAACAAAAAATGGGAAAGGAACTATCTGTTAAAAATATTTATGGCAGCTCTTTTTGTAGTGACAAAGAATTAGAAATTAAGGGGATGTCTGTTGGAGTTTTTTTTTATCAGGAAAGCTTGAAAGTTGTCATTTCATTAAACATTTTTTTTTCTCTGAAGGGTTATATTCAGTTTTGCTGGGTAGCTGATTCTTGGCTATAATACTAGCTTTTTTGTCCTCTGTAATATCATATTTCAAGTCCTCCAATCCTTTCATGTAGAAACTGCTAAATCTTGTGTTATCCTAACTGTAGCTCCATGATATTTTAATTATTTCTTTTTGGCTGTTTACAATATTTTCTCCTTTACCTAGGAGTTCTGGAATTTGGTTATAATATTCTTGAAAATTTTCATTTTGGGATTTCTTTCAGGAAGTGATTGGTGGATTCTTTCAATTTCTATTTTATCATCTGGTTCAAGAATATCAGGGCAGTTTTCCTTGGTAATTTCTTGAAAGATGATATCCAGGCTGCCAGATTAAGTGAACTGATACTTTCAATGAGGACAAACAAAGGCATGAAAGTCAGCTGTTGTACTGATGGTAAAATAAATAAATAAATAAAATGCAAAATTAAAGTGGAGGGAGTATTGGCGCATGATTTTTTAATTTGCAGATGATTATGCCCTCGATGAAGCCTTCAAAGCCCAGGCACAACAAAGTATGATAGATTCCCTGCAGCTTGGATGAAATTTGACCTAACATTGAACACTAAAAAAACATAGCCCCACACCAACTGTATGTGGGACCATCAGTTATAGCAACTGGAGAAGTTTTGAATGCTGTAGGTAAGTTCACTTACTTTAGCAGTATACTTTCTGGGGATGTTCACATTGAAAATAAGGTTGACCCACTCATTGTCAGCATATTTGGGGGCCTCTGAGGGCAAGTGTGAAAAAGGAGAGGTAGCAGACTGACTTTTAAACTGAAGGTCTACAAAGCCATTGTGCTGACCTCATTGTTGTATGCAATGAAATGGACAATCTACCAATGCCATTCCAGAAACTGAATTGCTTCCATTTAAATTGTCTGGGGAAGATTCTGAGGATCACCTGAAGGATAATTTACCAGAACCTAAAGTTATTTCTTAAACTAAACTGCCAAGCATTCAAATTACTGCAGAGAACACAACTCCATTGGGCTGGCCACATTGTTGGAATACCAAATGCACACTTGCCAGAAAGACTATTTTATGGAGAACTCACACATGGTGAACGCTCACAAGGTGGTCAGAAAAAGTGATACAAGGTCACTCTCAAGGTCTCTCTTAAGAAATGATTGTATGACATGGGAGACACTGGCACAGGACTGCCCGGCATGGTGGGTCCTCATCAGAAAAGGTGCACTATTGGATGAGCAAAATAAAATTGAATTAGTTCAGGAGATTAACTCTTTGAAGCTAAGAATTGGGCAAGGGAAAGCCAATAAAACTGTGAAACCAAGAAATAACAAAACAAATTATAAAGAATGAAAAAACAGAAAGTGAAACATCTTATAAGAAAAACACACCATGCTTAACTGTAGCCTGCCTGGTGGGGGTGCAGGGAGGATAAAAGGGGAGAAAAAGAATAAAGTAAAACGTGCATAGCAGAGAAGAAAAGAATAACCTAATATGGAACCGAGTCATTAAAGCATCCTGCTCTTTCTAGAGAGGTATATTTATTTGTCACCTAAAAACTTTCACTGTATTTCTTACTTTTAACTTCTGTATACTTTTAGTTTTGGCTAAAGGCTCCCAGAGAAAAACCTTATGATAATCATTCTGATGAGACACCAACAATTTCTCATTCAAATAGAAGCCTATTTGTCTCAGAGGGATCTTAGTAATGATATAAGCAGAAGCTTTCTGCTGTAAGTGACAAAGATGCAGTGCCAGGATCCAGGGCGCTCCAATGAGACAAGCAGTCGCAAACAGATACCTACCCGTAGTAAAACTGGCAACTGACATTTACTCACAGAGGTAAAAGGGCCTTTTCCCCATGCAGTGTCTATGTGGGCAAGATGAGATATATGTGATCACAGACAAAAATGACTTTTTCCACCTAATGCCTACATGTACAAATCTTACTTGAGAATGTACAGTTTTCCGATTTTGTCCAAATCTCCTGTTTTTCTTATTCTCTCTTTTCTATATAAACCTCCTTTCTCTGCTGGGCTGCTGCCTCCCTTAAGAAGGAGTGCCCACTGGGTGTGTTACCCCAAACAAATGCCTTTACTTGATTTGGAGACTGAGCTTGAATTCTTTCAAAGACAATGCATGGATACATGTCCGATACCTCACAGGTGGGCCTCACAGGAAAGCACTCAACTTTAACTCTCTCTAGCACGAAGTAAGCCTGCTGTTATAATTGGCACTCCCAGCAGCTAGCTGAAGAGACGGAGAGGGAAGTTTTCTGGGTTCTAGTGTCCAACAAGTCTTCTCTTGACAAGATACATTCTACTTGAGGATTTTGTGTCTCCTCTCTCCCCACAGGACGCTAGGTGTGGAGATGAATGGCTTAAGGGAGAGTCTGGTTATCTGGGCTTACAGTATAATGGGGGAGGTTGTGAGACCTTAAAAAAAAGTGTCTTAAATTCTTCTGCAATATTGCATGGCCTTACCATAACCTAGAGCAAAGTTTCTTAAATTATGGGACATAATCTCAAATGGGATCATGTAACTGAATGTGAAGGTTGAAAAGTTATGATTTAATATCAATAAATATTTGTTTAAATATCTGTTTTATATCTCTGCTTACCTAGTGTTATTTAAAAATTTCTCAAGTGAAAAGGGGTTGCCAGTAGAAAAAAATTAAGAAGCCCTGGAAGTCAAAGTGGACCAAGAAAGTGGCCTGTTTGTGGGTCCCTTAATAATAAAACCCTTCTGCTACTTGATCTTTTTTGCTACCTCAAAGGAAAATAGACTGAAGTCTCATATATCAGGCTTTCATGGCTCTTTCACAAAACTCCACTCTAAAGTGGCAATACAGAATGTTTTTGGCAAAATTTAAACAGGAAAAAGGGAGGGAAATGAACTAGATCTATTAAAGGAACCTCTCCTTTCTGTTTCTGGAGCCACAGAAGCTCCTTTCCCCACTTCTGTGAGCAATCCTATCCAGATACTCACTCCCTCTTATAGTACTCCCTTTTCTTACTTCTCCCCCAGAGCCTCTACCCTTAAGCCTCCAGGAGGTGATCCTTAGCCCCTAGAATAAGGGGAACAGGAGCCTTTTGCTTCCCCTATCCTAACCCCCCCCCCCCCACTGAAAGAGGTTGCAAATGGTAGAGAGGGAATTATTAAGGTTCATGTTCCCTTCTCCATGTCAGATCTCTTCTAAGTAAATGAAAAACTAGGTCGTTATTCAGAAGATCCCACTAACTATATTGAGGGTTTTAAGGCTATAATCCTCCAACTTGACCTAACATGGGAGAATACCAATATCTTTATTTCTCTTTGTTGCACCATAGAAGAGCCAAGAAGAGACCAGTTCAAAAATTCAGGGTTGACCCAGACTACTTGAATGGGTATGTACTCCGCTCAGGAGCAATAGCCCAATGTCTGATCCTGGTTGGGATTATCAGGAAGATAGCCCTGACCAGAAAAGAGAGATCATATGTTAACCTGCCTCACTGATGGCATGAGAAAGAGTGTTAACAAATAAATAAATAAATTATGGGAGAATTAAGGAGATTAACTCAGGGATTTGAGGAAAACCTCACCCTTTTTCCGGGCAGGCTAGCTGAGTCACTTAAAAAATATACCAACTTGAATCCCACTTTCCCCAAGATTCTTGGCTTGCATTTTATTAGCCATCTGCCCCATATATTCAGAGGAAACTACAAAAATTAGCCCTGGGCCCCGAAACCCCTCAGGGTCAGCTTTTAAAGACAGTTTTTGGGATACTTAACTTTTTGGGACCAAGCTACTACAGAGGAAAAGCACCTAGGGCTAAGGCCAGGAACAGAGAACAGGCTTAAATTTTAGCTGTCACCCTATCCAGTGCCTGCTCACAAGACTTGCAGCCAGAGTTATTATTCCAGTGCTATAAGAAAAATAAATGGTCTTGCGAACGCCCTCAGAAGACCTGCAAAGTGTACCCTACATGTGGTCAAGGATACTGGAATAGAGGTCAAGCGGCTTCTTCCCCACACCAGCCACCCATGTGTCTCCAGGATTTTGGGTGAGCCCCAGGACTTAGCCAGGCTCCCTCCACCTTCATCACCATGGCTGAACCCAGGACAACTATGGATGTGGCAAGTAAGACTATTGATTTTCTTAATTGATATGGAAGCCTTGACTCTGTCCTACCCTAGCACTCCAGCCCCGGCCCTTAGTCCCATTATCAAATCATGGGGATTGAGGGAAAATTTAGAAAATCCCTTGAAGCATTCCCTCCACCCTTCTAATTTGAGGATCTTTTGTTTAATTACTCTTTTCTTGTCCTCCCCTCTTGCCCAGCTCTGTTGCTAGGATAAAGTCTAATGGTAAAAATAGGGACCCACCTGCAACAGTTTTTACTCTAATCATCAGACTCATCAGTGTTCCACCTGAAATTTGGGAATCAATCTGGAACTAAGGGATTCCCAGTCAAGTGACCCATGCAGCCCCTGGATTTGTCCACACTCTAGGATTCTGGTGTTTTCCCCCACTGACACAATCAAACCTGAGGCCCAGGAAGGTGCACTATCCCATTGAGAAGTTTCTCAAATATTAAACCACTCATTTTCATGCCAGTCTTCCTGTAATAGCTCCATCCTTCCAGTTAAGAAGCCAAATGGAACATATCACATGGTACAGGAGGTGAGGGCTGTTATTGAAGCTGTCATCCCCACTTAACTTAACACCATCCTTATCCAGATCCCAGGGGATAGTTTTCTATCCTGGATCTCAAAGATGTTTTCTTCTGTATTCCACTCTATGAAAAGTCCCAGCTTATTTTTGAGTGAATACTTCCAGAGAAATCAAATCTGCAGTCCTGTCCCAAGGCTTTGGAGATAGTCCCTACCTATTTGGCCAGGCTTTAGGAAAAGATTTGAGGGATCTGTAGCTGACCAATAATAGTCTAACCCAATAAGTGGATGATATTCTCATCTGTAGCCCAGGAAGCCTCCCTGGCTACTGGTAGACAGACCTTCAGTTTCCTGGGTATCCAGGACTATCGAGTTTCTTTAGCTAAGGCCTAATTATTTGTCAATCTGTAAAGCATTTAGGTCATGAACTAACTTCTACCTCTCACCATTTAATCACAGAAAGAAAATAGGCAATTATATCCATCCCTGTCCCAGCTACTATAAAACAACTGCTTTCTCGGCACAGCTGGATCTTGTCAAATCTGGATTCCCAATATGAGTATTATTGCAAAGCCTTTCTATGACTCTATTCAGGGGCCTGACTAACTTCCTCTAGAATGGGGACAAGGCTGACGAGGGTAAAGCTAAGACTTTTAAGACCCTAAAGCCAAATGGACCAGCACCCCTGCCTTAGCCCTGACCAATCTGGACAACCTTGTTTGTTGATGAGAGGCAGGGCCAAGCCTTAGAAGTTTTAACCCTAGAACCTAGCCCCAAGTATATAGCTTACTTCTCTAAACAACTAGATTCTGTTGCCTCTGGATAGTTCCAGGCAGTGGCTGCCACAGCCATTCTGATTGAGGAAACCACCACACTAATTCTTGGCCAACCTCTTGAAGTTCTAACCCCATCCTAAGCTTTTTAGAGTCCAAGGGCCATTGCTTATTGTCTGGAGGCAGGCTTACCAAATAGCAAGCCCTTCTCCTTGTTGAGACCCCTGACCTAACCCTTGAGGTGTATCATACTTTTTAAAACAGCTTTAAATCCTGATTTCTGTCACTAGAGACTCTGGAGACATAATCCATAACAGTGAGGAGACCATTGATTTGGTCCACTCCAGTTTCCTGGACCTTATGGATTTTCTTCTTGACAAAAGTATACATAAGGATCTAGCTTTCTTGAGGGGGAAGAGAAGAAGGCAGATTACTTTGTAGATAGTCTTATTGGCAGAACTCATTGTTCTTACCACTGCCCTGCAGCTAAAGACTCCAACTATGCAGACTCTAAGTATACATGGGAAGTACACTCATGGAACACTCATGGAATGTCAGGAAGGAACACAGACTCCTAACAATCAAATATTTCCCTATTAAGCATCCCAGAGAGATTTTACATCTGCTTGGGGTTGTTCATGGACCCCCAAAAATCTGCCATTTTTTATAAAGGCCATCAAAAGGGGGACTCTCTTCAGGCAATAGCCAACCAATTTGCAGATTCCACAACCTGCATAGCTATTCCCTGCCTTGCCACCCCAGATTCTGAGAGCTTACATCCCAGTCTATCACCCTCTGGAAGCCCTGGCTTGTGAAAATGGATATACCCTTAACCCCTTAGGGTGGTACTGAGCCTTCACAGAATAACTGCTCATTCCTGAAGAGGGCCAGGGGAAGCTGACTCCATCAGGCAACCACCTGGGGAAGAAGTCACCTCACTCCCTCATAAAACCTTTCTTTACCAGAAACAAACCGAGGGAGATCATGAATCTGCCATATCTGTGCCAAAGTTATCCCAGAGGGAGACTCCCCTGGTTCAGAGGAGGGGCACATACCCCAGGGAAGACTGGCAAGTGGACTCCACCCACATGCCCCAGTGCCAAGGACTGCAAGCTACTCCTGCTCCTTGTAGCTACTTTTACTAATTGGTTGGAAGGTTACCCTTGAACTAAGTGAAAGGGTCCAAGGGGTAACTGAAGCATTTCTAAAAAAAAAAAAATCATCCCTCTTTTTGGTTTACCTCACTGCCACTTATACAGCACCACTTTTATATGACACAGCAAATAGCAGAAGCCCTGGAAATCACTTACCACCCCTATTCTGCCTGGCACCCCTAATCCTTCAGGCAAAGTAGAAAAGATAAACCATACTCTAAAATGAGTTCTCACTTAACTGTGTCAAGGACTGGGCCTGTTGCAGATACATATTACCCTTAAGGAACCCATTAAGCTCATCTCCTTTGAACTCACTATGTTGCCATATATAATGATCTCCTGATTCAGCTCATTTCATTTAGCATCCGTTCATGTAAGTCTCTCCAGGCCTTTCTGAAATCACCCTCCTGATCATTTCTTATAGAACAATAATATTCCATAACATTCATATACCACAATTTATTCATCCATTCTCCAATTGATGGGCATCCACTCAGTTTCCAATTTCTTGCCACTATAAAGAAGGCTGCCACAAACATTTTGGCACATGTGGCTCCCTTTCCCTTCCTTAAGCTGTCTTTGGGATATAAGCCCAATAGAGACACTGATGGGTCAAAGGATAGTCCTTTGGGCATAGTTCCAAATTGCTCCCTAAAATGGCTGGATCAGCTCACAACTCCACCAACAATGTATTAGTGTATGGGAGGTCATTTTTAGCAGTTGACTTCCTCGTAGAACACTTAATCCCCTAGTTTACTCCAAACCTTAGTACAGTCTGAAAAGTCCTTTCCAATTATGCTGGTGAATATTTCCCAACCCCCTTCCCGGACACCCAGCAACAAATTATTCCCCAGTATACCAGTTAATATGATTTACCCAGAAATCTCTATTACACAATATAAAATCTTTTAAAAGGCTGAAGGCTATATGAAGGACCCACTCCTCTTAACTATGGCATTTCCTCACCCAGTAGAAATGATGTTAACAAGCCAGCTTGGTAGTTTGGCTCTAGTGACTTCTGTCCTGTCCCTTTTTGGTAGAAATCCAGTTCGTCACTAATAGCTAAATTTTTAACAAGTTTTTAAGCTCCTCTATCTTTAGATAATTGCCAAATGATATGGAAAGATCCAGAAAGTGGTGAATGGAAGGGACCAGATAGGTTACCTGTTTGGGGAGAGGGTTTGCTTGTATCTCTACAGATGGATGGGTGCCAATGAGCTTTATTCACCTTGTCCATTGGAGAATTCAGTCAGCCAGTAATGGAGAAACAGCTAGCTGGTGTGATGACAGAGAACCAACAGGATAAAGTCAAAATAAAGGAAGTTCCCTGAAGAAAAGGAACACAGCTGTAGCCTCTGGCCACAGAGTTTACACATACTGTGGATCCAGATGCACCCCAGTCTAGAACACATTAGAGACGATGTTCCTTCCACCTCAGAAAAGGGGAGTTAAACATGTCTTGGCAAAGGTTATCCAATAGAAGCAGTGAAGCCTAGTAATTATGGTCATAGTTGTGGGAGTAGGACTAATTTTTTTCCATGTTGTAGGGGTTTCAAGCAAACATAGCACTGTATCTGTCCCTGTTTGAGTAGGATTTTTTTCCTTCTTTTTGTTTGTTTTGGATATTTTTGGCTTTTTGGAGGGTGGGACCATTATGTACATACCAACTACACAAACTATTAACCCTATTTCACATGGTGAACAAGTTTTTGTTATTTTTTGCTATTCCTGTCCATTAAATATCTAGTCATGTTTATGAAGTTCTTCACACTAGTAAACCTTCAACTTTTCCTATTTTTTATGGACTGATACAATATCCTGATTTTAAAGTTATTTTGTAGTTTCAATAATTTGTAATGAAAAAATCTCAATAAAAAAAGAAGAAATCATTTAATATGTTCAGGTCCAGTAGTCTAGACAAGAGAAAAATTTTAAAAGGGGTTTGTTTTAGTACTACAGGAAAAAGAAGGAAAATGGAAGAAAGCAAGAAGATAGAGAAAGGTTAGGGATAAGCCAGAAGTAAAATTCATAAAGAAGAAAATGATAAAAAATATACAACTCTTGTTATGTCCATTATTACCTGTAATATTTTTTTTTCCATTTCCTTCTCTAGCTAGAAGAAGAAACCCTGGGAAAGTCATTTAACCCTGTTTGTTTCAGTATATCTAACAAGAAAACATCAATGGGGTTATGGAGAATTAGACAATGTTTATCTAGTTTACATATACTTAGTACTTAGCATGGTGATGTAATAATTCTACAGTTGCTGTAATTGTAATAAGAGTATTTAAACTAAGGACAAAGTCAGCTACAGAGATTCCATCTTTGATCAGTCTTATGGTGTCTCTCCTGCCTCCTGCATTCCTCTGCTGAACCAAGACCCATTCCAGAGGACCTCCAGAAAGCTAGCCAGAACATTACATTTTGGCGCCCAAACGTGGACGTAAGGATTTATTTACACTCAGCAGTTCAACTGACATGATTATGAATTCAGTGGAGAAATCTCTGTGGACCCGGCAATAGGGTGAGTACAAAAAATAGAAAGCAGGAAACTTTACTAAGGGCTAAACTTGTGTTTCAGCTGAAATGGGACAAATGCTTAGAAAAGAACCTTCCCTACCCCAAGGGAAGTATGTAGAGTGCTTAGTTAAGCTAATAAAAAAAAGCAACAAGGTTTGATTGTTAACTTGGAAGCTGATCATTGAACTCTTCAAAACATCAGAATGCATATCCCCTTGGTTCTCCAAGGAAGAAGAATTAGAGGTAGACAAATGGAAACTAGTAGGAGAGCAACTAATTGAGTACTACAATGATAATGGTCCTGATTCAATTTCCAAGGAAATGTTTTATATATATATATATATATATATATATATATATATATATATATATATATGTGTGTGTGTGTGTGTGTGTGTGTGTGTGTGTGTGTGTGTGTGTGTGTGTGTATTAACACAATTGGCTTTAGGAATTACATAAGTTTTAGAATAAGGAAAAAGAAGAAAGAGCAGGAGGTGGGGGAGGGTACTGATAAAACAGCTGAAAAGCATGAAGAATTAAATAAGAAATGAGTTAGTATAGTGCTGATGAAATTAAGGAATGTGGTGCTTCACAGCAGGAGACATTAGGGCATTCCCTATCTCATCACCCTCCTCCCTCAATTAACCCTTCATGGGTAGAGGGAGAAGGAGGAGGGGGAGAGGCAGTGACGCAATAAGCACTACTGATGAAACAGCTTTGTCCACCCCCTATGACATGATTACAAAGGGCACTAATTAAAGCTAAAAATGAAGGACAGGATACATCTGATATAATAATAGAAGTATACCCTGTGACTGAAGAATTTGGTTCTTCAGGTCAAGCCAGGAGAAGTACACTCCTTTTGATCTGGAAATTATTAAAGATCTGAAAAAGGGTTGCACTCTTTATGGGGCTACATCATCTTATGTTAAGATGGTATTAGAGAAATTTGCTTTTGAAGTTTTAATCCCTAATGAATGGAAATCTATAGCAAGGACATGTTTAGAACCGGAACAAAATTTGTTGTGGTTTTCTGAGTATAGTGAACTCTGTAGACTACAAGTCCAATGAAATAGGCAAATTGGAGTTAATATACCAATCATCTTTGATTAACTAGCAGGTATAGGTCATTATGCAGACACTTTAGTGCCAATTAATTGCCCTTTGATAGCATATGGGCAAATTGATGCTGCTAACAAAGAATGGGGCACCCTCCCGGGAAAACAAGATAGAGGGGAAGCCTTCACAAAAATAGAGCAAGGTCCAAATGAATCTTTTGCTGATTTTGTGGGATGTCTGCAGGCAGCTGTCACACTAGATACTGGTGAAAATGCAGCAACAGAAATTATGATAAGACAACTTGCTAGAGAAAATGCTAATGAGAATTGTAGAAGAATTATACTAGGACTATACTAGGACTATCCTCCTTTAGAGGAGATCATAAGACACTGTGCCACAGTGGGCACACATGCCTTTTATACCCAGGCTATGATACAAAACATGGGAAGACAGGATCCCTCTTGGCAAGGGACTTCCAGAGAGACTCCTCAAAGCTTTCAGTGTGATAAAGTAGGACATCTGAAAGCTCAATGTTGGCATAGAAATAGAGTGAAAAGACAGAGTGGGAGAACAAGACCTAAAACCCCATGTCCAAAATTCAACAGAGGCTTCCACTGAGCTTCAGAATGTAGATTGACTCAGAGAAACAGAAAGTGAGGCCCAGCTCCAGGGCCCCAGGCAAAAAAATAGTTGGGGCATAATGGCAGCCGGGGTTATACCCAGAGAGTCTTTAGAAGTTCAGGACTCAGACATGATCAATCAGTCAAGAAGCAACCTAATGGGAGAATACAAGTTTTATAATCTGCCAGAAGGACAGTGTCCAGTGCAAGCAGCTCCTCTATCTTTAGATAATTGCCAAGTGATATGGAAAGATCCTGAAAGTGGTGAATGGAAGGTACCAGATAGGTTACCTGTTTGGGGAGAGGGTTTGCTTGTATCTCTACAGATGGAGAAGAAATTGGATGGGTGCCAATGAGCTATATTCACCTTGTCCATTGGAAAAAGATAGAAAAAGAGACAAAACCTCAAAACAAAGGAGAAAACGCAAGAAACATTGGGTGATTCCATCTTTGACTACATGTGCCATTGAAAAAGCATGACTGTTATCCCAATGTGTATGGCAATTGACTCATGAACATTAAAAATTGTTGATAAGATTGTTGCAGGACTTCAAAATCTGCAGGAATCCTTGGATTCCCTAACACATGATGAGACTATTGTAGGACTTGAAGTGATGGACAATAGATTGGTTTTGGACTATTTCTAGGACTTATGGACATGTATAATTCCTTATGTTGATTCATGTTATTTGTTACATCACTACCAGCCTGTGCTATATTGCCATGTGCTTGTGTAATACCTCCCATGCTGATGGATTTATGTATACCTGTTTCAAGTGAAACCCTTCAGAAACACACTAACAAAATCTGGTTTGACTCCCCATTTCTCTTTGGTGTTTTCATCTCCCTTCCTGAGACATCAGGGAGGGTGTGATCACTTCCTTTTTGGTGTTTTCACCCCCCCTTTCTGAGAAGTCAGGGAGGGTGTGATTGCCTCCTTTTTGGGGTTCTTACCTCCCTGAGAAGTAAGTGAGGGTGTGACCACCTATGTTCTAAAACAAAAGAAAGCAGGAGATGTAATGGGCCAAAATTGTGGAGAAATGTACTTGAAACAAGGATTCTTACAACAAGGTGTTAACTCAGTGGAAGTGATAAGACAATGGTTATCTAGTTTATATATACTTAGTACTTAGCATGGTGATAATAATTCTATAGTTGATATAATTGTAATAGATATTTAAACTGAGGACAAAGTCAGCCACAGAGATTCCCTCTTTGATCAGTCTTGTGGTGGCTCTCCTGACTCCTGCACTTTGAGAGAAATTTGACCAGCCTCTGGTGACTCTCCTGGCTTCTGCATTCCTCCACTAAAACCAAGACCCATTCTGGAGGACCTCCAGAAAGTTAGCCAGAACATTACAAGACACAACTGAAAACAATTAAACAACAATAACAAAAATTTCCCCAATAGAATGTCTAAAAAAAAAAGTTGAAGAAAGTTGCAGTCCATAAAACAAATCCTAGAAATCAACCACAATATATTACAAAAAAAAAAAAAAAACACAACAGAAGAATGCAAAGAAATGTATCTTAAAATAACCACAGAAGGTATAAAATATTTGGAACTTTACTTGGGAACATAGGAACTACATAAATATAACCACAAAAACTCTTTGAAAAAATAATTGGAGAAAAACTAATTTCTCATGGGTAGGCAGAGGTATTATAACAAAAATGATCATACTGCCTAAATTACGTTAGTTATTCAATATCATACCAATTAAACTGCCAAAAGATTTTAAATAGAAAAAATGATAACCTTCATCTGGAAGAACAAAAGGTCAACATTCTCAAGGAAAGCAATGTTAAAAACTAGGGGGAAAGGGAGCTAGCAAAACAAGATCTCAACTTATACTACAAAGAAGATATCATGAAAATGATTTGGTACTGGTTAAGAAATAATGAAATTGATTAGAAGAAAAGATTAGGCATATAATAATATGCAGAAACAAACACAGTAACAGTCTTTGAGGATTAATCAATCAATTAATCAATCATTCAACATTTATATCTTCTATATGCCTGGAATTATGTTAACTTTGAGATAGAAAAAGACAAAAATTATAAGTTGGTCTTAAGGAGCTTACAATCTAATGGAGGAGAATACAAAAACAAATATATACAAAGTAAGCCATACATAAGACAAAGAAGAAATAATTATTTAAGGGAAAATATTTGGATTAAGAAAGCACTGGACAGCTAGTAGCACAGTAGATAGAATGTTGAGTCTGAAGTTTCCTGTAGATGAGATTTTATTTTTCAAAAATTTTTATAGTTTTTCTTTTTACTATTGATTCAGAATAAGAAAAAAGAAAAACAAAAAAGGAATACAAAACAAAATGAAACAAAACAAATGAAAACATTGTCATGTGCCCAGCAGAACATTAGGGAGGATTAAAAATATATAACAACAAATAACCAGTTCAAAAAAGTATGTATGTATGTATGTATATATATATATATATCAGTAGAAGAAATTATATTCATGAGTGTCCATCTTTTCTTTACTTCCTTGTAAATTGTTCTTTTGTTCTCTGATGCACCTCTTTTTAAAATCTATTCTTTTTTTCCCCCTTTTACCTACCTTCCCTCCCAAGCAGGGTAGAGTTAAGAAAGGATATATATATATATATACACACACACACACACACACACATACACAGACATCCCCACAAACATATATACACACATACACACAGAAGATGGGATTTTAGTTGGAACTTAAAAGCAACCTAGGGAGGTCAGTAATCAAAATGGAGGAAAGAGAACATTCCAGGATTAAGGGATAGCCAGAGAAAATGTCCAGAAACAAGAAATGGAATCTCTTGTTTATCAAACAGTCAAGAGACAAGTATTGCTGAATTGAAAAGTACATGTTGGGAAATAAATTTTAAGATGACTGGAAAGGGAGGAGGGAATTAGCTTACAAAGTTCTTTGAATTTCAGACAAAGAGCATTTTGTGCTTGATCCTGGAAGCAATAGGGAACTTTTGGAGCTTATTGAGTAGAGAGATTATATATGATGGGACCTGTGCTTTAGGAAAATCTCTTTAGTAGCTCAACTGAGCATGGACTGTGGAGTGGGAAGAGACTTCAGACAGACAGTCTCATCAGTAGGCAATTATGGTGCTTGAAATATGAGGTGATGTTAACTTATCTAGAGTCATGGCTGTGGTAGAGACAAAGAGATACATACATTCAAGAGATGATGCAATGGTGGAATTTACAGACCTTGGTACCAGATTGAATATGAGGGATGGGAAAGAATGAGGAGTCTGGGACGACTTCTAGGGTGTGAGCCTCAGGGACTGGAAGGATGATGTTGCCTTCTGTAGAATCAGGAAAGGATGTGGGAAGGGCTTGGGAAGATAGATAATGAGGTCTATTTTGGACTCATTTAGTTTAAAGTATATAAGGACATCCAAATCAAGTTCTCTGAAAAGCAATTGGAGAAGCCAGATTGGAGGTCAGTGGAGAGTTTGGGGGCAGGATAGACTTGAGAATCATTAACATAGAGTTAGTAATTAAATCTAGGGGAGCTGATAAGATCACCAGGTGAGGTAATGGAGAGAGAGAGAGAGAGAGAGAGAGAGAGAGAGAGAGAGAGAGAGAGAGAGAGAGAGAGAGAGAGAGAGAGTAAGTAAAGAAAGGGGCCCTGCGGGATAGAGTTAGATCTGGATAAGGATCTGGCCAAGGAAACAGGAAAGGTCAGATAGGTAGGAAGAGAATGAAGAGACAGAGATTTCCTGAAAATGTAGAAAGAGTATCAAACTACAGAGAGATCAGTGAGAATGAGGACTGAGAAAAAGCCGCTGGAATCGGCAACTAAGATTATTACCATCTTTAGAGAGAAGAGTTTCAGTGGATTTATAAGGCAGAAAGCCAGATTGTAGGCTCAAGGTCCTATGTTCAGTCTGAAGTCTCACGGGGAGATTAGAAAGGAGATGGAAGCAGAAAATTATCTCTGCAGGGGAAACTCCTTTGGAACAGGTAGAATATCCCCAGACTGGTCTCTTGTAGGCTTTCCTCAACCGACATTCTAAGAACTCATTGTTCAACAAGAAGTGGAAGGGAAACTAGAAAAGAGTTTGCCAAAAAGTAGTTATAGTTCAACCTCTTACACTGTATACCTAGATAACCTCTAAATTGGTTCATAAGTTAAATATAAAGGATGACATGATAAATTTAAGGGAAAAGGAAGAAATTACCTTTTAAATCTATGACTAAGTGAAAACTTCATGATGAAACAAAGGAGAGAGAGTATCATAAAAGAAAAAATAAATAGAATAAAGCAAATGTGCGTAGATCATGAGATGGGATATCACTGTGCTGTAAGAAATGACAAAAATAATAGCCAAAGAGAAGCAGAGAAAGACAGGATTTGATCGAGTGAAATAAGCAGTGCAAAGAAAAAAATATATATGAAGATTAAAACAAGGTAACCAAAAAGAAATATGAAAAAATCAAAAGTGAGTGTTACAAAATTGCAAAGAACAAGTATGGCCTCCAAAGCATGTATGTGTGTGTATATACACATATATCTATGTACTATATATCTGTATACATGTATATGTATATGACAATCCTAGTCTATTACTTTGCACAGGTGTAAAATTTGTAAATGAGGAACATTTTCCTATGTTTTGGTACTTTTTTGTCACCTAACTAGGTTCCAATTAGTGGATATAATGAATCCCCTTCAAGTAGTCACATTCAAATTTGTGCTGCATACTTGGGCTGGAACCAACTACCATACTTTACATAATTGTCCCTTCAAATAATTCGAAGATGAATAAATTCAGTCACTTGGGGGATTCATTATTTACTTGAATTAGGACCTAACTATATTGATTAGTTTTACTGTTCTTCCTCTTTTTCTTTAAAAATATTATTTATCATATGGAATGACTCTCTTTGATGGAGGAGGAATGCCAGGGAAAATTCTACTGATATAAAATAACTAAAAGGTAGAAATAGCGATATTTCTGTATTCTACCAGAAAAGGTAGAAATAAAGATAAAATGAATCTTTCTAGTTACATCAAATTAAAAAGTTTTTGCACACACAAATTAATGCAATTAAAATTAGTTGGGAAGCAAGTAAATGGGCAAAATCTTTGCAGCAAATTTTTCTGATAAAGAGAAATATTTCCAAAATATATAAGAAATTCATTTATTCATTTGTTCTCCCTTTAATCAATGGTCAAAGGATAGGAATAGGGAGTTTTCAAAAGAAATAAATCTAAGCTATCAATAGCCATATGAAAAAACTCCAAATAATAAGAGAAATGAAATTTAAAGCAATTCTGAGATCCTATCTCATACCCATCACATTGTCAAAATGGGAAACAATATGGAAAATGCTGAGTTGTAGGGGTTATGAGAAAACAAGCAAACTTATACCCTGTTGGTGGGTCTGTGAATTGATTCAGCCATGAAAGCAATGTGTTAAACTATGCCCCCACAATCATCTACCCAGCAATGACCTGTTACTATTAGGGCCATATCTCCAAAGAGCTTAACAAAATTTTGCCGCTATTTTTGTAGCAGTAAAATATTGGAAGTAAGAGGATGCCCATCAATTGGCAAATGGTTAAACAAATTATGTTACGTGAAAGTAATGGAACATTCTTTTGCCATGACAAATTATTGTGCCAGACATGTGTGATGTAGTGGAAAGAAAACTGCATGCATTCAAGAAACCTGGGTTCATCATTCCAGTTCTGTAATTTAGGGGCTATGTGATTGGGCAAATCATTTAACTTCTGTAAACTTTAGTTTCTTTGTGTGCAAAATAGAGATAAGTTCCTATTTCACACAGTTGTTTTGGAAAATGTTTTGTAAATATTAGAGTGCTATAGAAATGAGAGCTATTATTAGATATCTTTCCTTATCTATTATTCCTTCAGGGACTTGATAGTAATTCAAGTAATAATATACTAAGCTAGGTAATAGCTAATTGACTTGATAATCTAATTTCTCCTTAGGTAGCCTTAAGCGTTAATGGGTTCTTAGGTTACTTTGTAAACTTTCCCAAATAGCAGGAATACAACTTAATAGGCTCTGTTTTCTGGAAACAATACCTCCAGTTGAAGAGTTGATTCCAATTATGAGACTATTGAGGAGACTATTGAGCCAAGTGATAAATATTCATTAAATGTTCACTATGTGCCAGACACATAGGAGTGGTAGTAGGTTTTTTTTGTTTTTTTGTTTTTTAATATTCTAAAAGCTTTATTTTAAAATATTATTTCATCAGCATGTTTAACTCATGTTTTAACCTTGTTCTTCTCACATCCTAATTAGCAGTATTTCATTTGCTTTTATTTATTTATTTGTTTTTTTTGTTTTTGGTCAGGGGATAGTTTTGTTGATCATACAATCCCTCTATACAGGTAACCATTTTCATATACCTATAGCCTATCTCTTTGGCACATATTAACAATTCATCATCAGTGTAGTGCTCTATCCCCATTTACCTCTAATGTAAATGTACTCCCATTTACTTTTCTCCCTGGAGAAAACCAATTGACATTAACCTATTTGGATTTGTTTGAGTAATGACATTTAAGATTTATTTATAGGGTTTGGTTTAAATGTAAATAAATACAACTGTTGTACTGAGTTGGAACAAGTAGGCTGCTGAATTAGAGACCAAGAATAAATAGCTGAAATGCTATGGTTTCCCTCAAGCCTGAATCCCAACAGTTAGCAGATACAGGTTCAGTTGTGTTTACAAAGACCACTTATGAGCCTGATTCTGTTTACAAATTCACATCCTCACCATCTGCAGGTTATTTTCTCCATTTGAGACCTTTATCAGATTTTGGATACTTTTCTAAATACTAAAAAATACATTGATCTCTCCAAAGGAAACATGGCAGGATGCCACTGGCCCAATTTATACTGAACTCATAGTATAAAAATATAGCAATGGCTGCTGACCATCTCTGATAGCCAGTCCCATTATTATCTCTTAATTTTACACATAAGGAAACTAAGATTCAGAGAGGCTACATTTGTACTAAGTGGCAGATCCAGAACTTGAATTCACATCTCATGACTTCAAATTCATCAGGAAAATGGAGGGCTTACCACTCTACCACAGTATTTCACTGACATTGCTGACTAGAAAAAAAGAAAGCTTTATATGTATAAAATTTTCTTAGCAATACTTGCTATGATAGAGGTTTGGAAAAACAATGTGTGTGATTATGTGGGAATGACTAATAAATTATAATATGTGAATGTAATTGAATATTATTATGTCATAAGAAGCTCTCAACAGGAAATAATTCAACAAAATCTAGAAAGATAAATGAGGATATATTTATTAAGAAAAAAGAACAAAAACAAGGATGATGGATTGAAAGATTACAAATTTATGAGCAAAGACATTAATTGTAGGAAAATTCATAATATTTAAGACTTCATTATTTGATTTTTTTTTAAACAGAGAATATGATTACACGAACAATTATTTAAGTTATTTTGTTTGTGCCTTTTGTATTTTCTTCTTTTTATTCTTATTGTAATATTTGAAAATTTGTACTTATTTTAAAAAGCTAAAATAAGGCTTATGGTAAGAAAAGTTACTTAAATTTCTATCTTTATCTTTTTTCTTCTTCCAATTATAACACTTTCAAAAAACCCTTCAATGACATCTTCATCCTTCTCCAAACTGGTTTCTTAGACTCTTCTTAAGATTTTCTCCATGACCATTGAAGGGTCTTTACCCTGAAAACTTACTCCCCACTCAAACTACTCTCACCTTGAAAATACTCTATGCCCCTGAAGCCTCATCTTCTGAATGGCCATTGTCACACAAACTCCAATTTAAGGGAGAGGACCAGATTAAAGATGTCTTTGTTTTTTGCTCCCCAAGCTATATTAGTAGACTCATCTCCAAGAAGCTTTCTCTATCATGTCCCCTGCCCCTTTTCAGCTCCTTTTATGTGTGGTCTTCTTCCACTAGAACTAAGCTTCTTGAGGGCATGGATTCTCCTTGATGCTTCTGTTTACCTTCCCAACCCTTAACATAGTGCCTTGAAAATAGTAAGTACTTAATAAATGCTCATTGCTGGACCACTGGTCCACTGCTCATTGCCTACAGAATGATGTTATTTTCATGGCCCTTCACATCTGTCAGAACCTACTTCTTTTTGTTTATCTCTCATTGCTTTTCTTCACATAAGCTATATTATACTTGAATAAGACTATTCAGTATTTTATACTTTCCTATGTTTGTTCTTTTGATCACAGTTCCCTCTATCTTTTCTTTTTTTTCCTACCATATCTAGGTATGGAAATTCAACCCATTTAGTTCTAGTTCAAATGCTACCTCCTCCAATTAAATCATTACTTATTTTTAGTCTAATTGCTTCCATAGCAAACCTGAAGTAGTTTCCTGAAAACCAAACAAACAGACCTATGAGGCTGAATGCTTTACACATGAAGACAGACATGACTTATGTTTGGCTAAGGGACCTGTGAAACCATGAGACTAAAGAATTATGTAGAAATATGGGCAAAACAGGCAAGAAGTAAAGTTTGAAATGGCCTACTAAAACTGTAGATAGGTGGGGAAACCAACTCCTCAGCATGTCTTAACTTCTACTGCCTGTAACCCTAAAGACTACTAAAAATCAATTTCTCCAATAAGATAACGGTTTCCTTTGATTGAATTGAAATCCCAGTTATCCCAGGTGAAAAATTCAGTTAGGATTTTGAATTTTTTCTTCTGCTCTACCCTACATAATAGCCCTAATTTCTGTTTATTATTTATTTGGATAAATATGTTTAAATATTTCTAAATATCTAAAATCAATTTTGTGAGTAAACAGCATTTGGTAGAAAGGGAGCAAAAATGGCTGTGAGTATACTATTACCTTTTCCTTTTTGATGACTAAGGAAGTTGGCATTTATCCCTAAACGCCAAAAGAATCATACATCAAAATTACCAAAATTCAATATATGATAGATATAATTTTAAGCCAATATTCATCTTGTAGATAGGAAAATGAAAGAAAGAGCATTCTAGAGCTCTCCTCTTGCCAGATGTTTTATGTTATTTATATTTTATTCATATTCTACTGCATAATGTTCATCATATATATTTGCCTTACAGTTAGAAATTATCAATCATTTCCTCTTATATGCTTTCATAGAACTTTGTAGTTCTTTTATCAATTCCATCCTATGCTATAGTTTTTAGTTTCCATTCTTTAGTTCTCTATTAGATTTCAAGGTCCTTAAGGAAAGATAATCTGTGATATTCATTTATATATTCTGGGCATATAATAAGCAATGAATATGTGTTCAATAAATGAATAAAATAAAATTAGTTAAGTTCACTGAGAACAAACTTTGTCTGCTTCACAATTATTATATGGCTAGACCCTATCACTTTATTTTTTAAAAAGCAGTAGGTGAAGATGACTGAGGAATTACCATTATAATTTTTTTCTCCAGATGGTAGTATAGAAATGGATCACCCATTTTGTTATGTCATTTATATCCAAACTTTTTAAAAAATCACACAAACTGTCAGAAAATTATGAGGATGGAACTCCAATGCGAATAGATATTCATTTACAAATTATATCTACCTACCATTTACTACACTAATACTTATAAAATACTGTCAAAATAGACATTTAAAAGGATAGAATGAGCCATTCAGGATAAGTATAGATGTATTATTGTGATTTCCATAGGAGATCTCTTTGCATTATATTTCCCGTCAAATTCTTCTTTCAAACTTTTATATCAGTTTGAAGCTATCACCATGCTTCCAATCACTTAGTTGCACAACCTAAAATGTCATCCTCGATTCCTCCTTTTATTCATCTCACCTATTCAAGAAGTTGTCAAATCTTATTTCTATTTCTACTCAAACACCTGCCACTCTAGTTGAAATCCTTATCTATTAGAATACCATCTTAGTTTCCTAACCTCAGATTTCTTCTCAATACAATTAACTTCCACAAAGTATGATTTTCCTAAAGAAGAATTATTAACATGTCAACCTTCTACTCAATAAACATTCATGATTTTTTTCTACTGATTATAAGATTAAATATAAACTCTTCTGTTTGGAGAGTAGTAGCCAGAATAACTGGCTGTTATTCTAATTGATAGTTTTTAAGTACCCCAGAGTAGCCACTACTTTGAAAAAGCAGTTGCTCACTTTTTACTGGGTACTAATTTCTATTGAATAGATGACACAAGGTCATACAATCATCCTTTATCTAGAGTTCTCTATTATGGGTTTAACAATATTAAATAATTCCTCTACTAAGATGGGTAGAACAGGAGGCTTATGTTGTTAACTAGAAATTATACATTAAAAAAAATCAGGCTTGCCTGAATCCCTCTGGTTTATTTGTAATAAAAAAAATTAAATTCAGTTCTATCAAGCAATGTCCTTTTCTCTGTCCTTGTAGTGTCTCTCCAGTCACAGTAGGTAATTCAGAATGACAGTTAATTCAGTCTCTTCTGAGACCCTCATAAAATGACAGTTTCACTTTCACTCTCTTCTCAGATGACAGTTAAAATTCATTCTCCTTATAGATGACAGTTAAAACCTTTTGTCTCCTTAGTAACTCCTCAAAGTACAGTTATTATTAAACTGTCACTCTTCAACAATCTATTACTTCATAAAAATAAAACATCTCTAGGATGTCAGGGATAAGCTATTGAAGCATGTATTGAATTTTTTCTTATTGCAACAATTTTTTTCATCCTCAAGAATCACTTGGGGACACAGTCAAATCCCATTTATGTTTGATGAAAAATTAAAATCCAATAAATTTATTGATACTGCTGCCTTTATCAAGAGACATTTTAAGAACTGTTTTTTGTTACATATTCTTAGAACACAGGCCCAGGGTTCTAAATTGCCACTGAGAACAAAACAAAGCTTTTTCAAGACTTATTTACAATTATATCAGAGGGAAAAAAGAAGATATAATTAGTAGTGATATTTCAAAGATATGAAATTGTTTTTGTAGGATAGAAAGAGGTTTATATGCTAAAAGATAACGGGAAAAAAACTATATCAGAAATTGTAAATTGATCAACAAACATACAGGTGGAAATGGTTATCTGAAAACTGAACCAGAATTTCTTTGTATTTGAATAGTTACTTAAAAATAAATGAATTAAAAATCTTTGAAAGTCTCAGCTAAAATACATATAATAAAAAAATACATATATAAAATAAGGAAAGCCTCAGCTAGCTATTTGACTTTCTTTACAAGTTAAATGTCTGTGCTGGAGTCAAATAGAAAGGACATTTAAAACTTTTTCTTCAGATGGAATTGTGGGAAGATGAAAGAATAAGTCAGAAAAATACTTGGCTTTGTCATCTCCTCCCCAGAGTAAATTTTAGAGCAGCAGAAATAATTAAAAGTCATAATAAAGTGGTCATCCAGGTTAAGACATTAATTGAGGAGCATATTAGGAAATATCTGATCTCCTAGGTGGTTCTCTGACCTGAATGAAGAATAGATACTTCCAGGAAGATAATCACTCAGTCTCTGAGAACTATCACCCTACGAGTGTGTGTGTATTAGGGGAGCAGCAAGTTTCAGTAGCTGGCCAGGGGTAGATTGTGGGGGCCCTCGGCTAGTGCTGTGAGTTCATCACAGAGCAAGAACAATTTCTGTGGTGGTGATGCTGGGGACCCTGATTAAGACTCAGGGATTGAGAGGAGCCTGAGGTAACTTATAGACCAAAGTGGGTATTGGAGGAGCAGTGCCCACACCTGATCTTAGATTATAAAATTTTGGAAGATCAAAAAGGTCAAAGACCCCAATATAGAGCTCCAAAAACAACAGCATGAGAAATATGAAGCCTGAGATATTATCCCCCACATCCTGGGGACTGAATCTGACTCTAATATAATGTTAATAGCCAAGAGATAGGCTATTAAAAATTAGCAAAAAACAGAGAAAGAAACTGACCATGGATAGTTATTGTGGTGATAGAAATGATCAGGGGTTCAAACTCAGAAGAAGAAAAAAAAAGCTTCTTGTAAAGCTTCAAAGAAAATTTAAAATGGTCACAAGCCCCAAAAGACTTCTTGGAAGAGCTTAAAAAGGACTTTTAAAATAAAATAAAAGAGTTTGGGGAAAAATAGGAAAAGAAAGAGGAGTAATGCCAGAAAAACAAGCAAATTTTGAAAAGAGATTCAAACACGGAAGGAAAAAAGACATGAATGAAAGAACTGTTGCAATGGAAGGAAGGGTATATGAAGGGTAGAAAGTATAAAAATATTATTCTTATTGGTACCAGGTTAAAGAAGGAATAACATATACATTTAGTAGAATATAAAAGTCTTCTTAACTTATAGGTAAAAATAGGAGAACAGGATAAGGGATGAATTTTTAGAAGGGAATGCAAATTAGGGAAATAGAGGTCAGAAATAAATTAGAATTCTGAGGAGGGATATGATAAGAGGGGTGAGGCAAAGAGACAGTCAAAGAGATTCTGAGAGATAGAGATAGAAAGACAGAGTGAGATAGAGGTATTTAACTGAAGTTATATCTTTGAGCCAACCTAGTAACAATAGACCTGAGATTTAAATATTTTATTTTTGCCTTATGGATTAATAAATAATATGGTTATCTGTTACTCTGTAGACCTAGATAGCATTTTTTAAAAATAAATTATCATGTATCTTTGACAAAGAGAAGATCTAACTCAGTTCCAATTGATCAATGAGGGACAGAATCAGTTACACCCAGAGAAGGAACACTGGGAAATGAATGTGGACTACTTGCATTTTTGTTTTTTCTTCCCAGGTTATTTTTACCTTCTGAATCCAATTCTTCTTATAAAACAAGGTAATCGTACAGATCTACACACATATATTGTATCTAGGATATACTATAACATGTTTAACAGTATAAGATTGCCTGCCATCTAGGGGAGGGGGTGGAGGGAGGGAAGGGATAAAGTTGGAACAGAAGTGAATTACAATGTTGTAAAAAATTACCCATACATATGCTCTGTCAATAAAAAAGCTATAATTTAAATAAACTCTCATGTTTATCATATATGTGAAACTCCAAAATGAGACTATTTTTTATTTCTTATCGTTGATTTTTACTCCAAGAGGGATTTAAACTAGAAAGGATAAATAAGGTCTTGTATATGCCTATATGTTCTTTTATATGCTTACTGTTATTTATGACAATATACAAAACAATAATAATCTAGTCCTAAGTTTTAACTAGTGAAATTTTGCTAGTTGAGGTGAAATATCATATTGTTCTGAGTTTTGATTTCAGTCATACTTATCTGAAGTGTCATTAAGCCAACAGTTCTACTATTCAAAATGAATTTCACATGCTGTTTAAAGGGAATGCAATCTGAGAACTACAGGTGGAGATCTGTGTCTGGGAAGAATAAGCAAAGATAGAATCCTTTTTTGTCACTATGGAAAATGCAACTCTCAATGTATTTTATTTTTTATTTTTAATAGTGTTTTATTTCTTTCTCCAGTTACACATCAAGAAAAATTTTAACATTCATTTTTACAAGATTTTTAGTTCCAAATTATTCTCTCTCTTTTCCCCTCTTCTGAAGATAGTAGGCAATTTGATATCATTTATACATGTGCTATCATGTAAAACATATGAAAAAACAAACCATGAGGAAGATTCAACTAAGTGAAAAAATTGTTTGATTTGCATTTCGAATCTATCAATTCTTTATCTGGTTATAGGTAGCATTTTCCTTGGGAAGCCCTTTGTACTTTTCTTTGTAAGTCCTTTGTACAGGTAAGGTCCTTTTTCCATTGGGCTATTTCCTTTTTAAATGGAAATTTTTCTATTTAGTTAATTCTGAACCTTGTTGTGATGTCCTATTAATAGTGTAGAACTTTGAGTAATGTGGAATTGCATAATTGGCTATTAACTATGATTTACCTGGAACCAAACAGAGCTCAGGGTGTCTTCTCTCTATTAAGCTTATATCAGGTCAGTCTGTACTTTCAAAGATACAATCTTGACATTGTCATAACTATCCTTTCATAGCAAATTTCTATAATCAGAGAAGGTGAACTACAGAAGTTTTTGTTGTTGCAATGCTAAATCTGTTAACATATTAATTCTAAAAACATCTCTGAATTACTAGATGTTATGTTAAATCTGAATTTGTTGTCAACTCCACATTTGAGAAAAAATGAGTTCTTAGGCTTACCATCTATAGGATTAAAAATTTAAATTATCTTTCTCTTTTTAAGATGCTATAATGATAATATATATTCTCAAAAGAGGGAGATAGGATAAAATTGAAAAAGTTTAAAATTTTATCAGAATCGTAAACTTTATATTGAGAAAACAAGATTAGACTGTTTTCTTTAAGAACTAGAATATCTATTTACCTGGCTTTCAAACATTTTTAGTGGGGATATACAGGTTTTTCAGTATGTTTTAGTAATAATTAGATTACAGATCTTACATGTAAAATTGCTTTAATAATTATAAAGAAAATTTAAAATCATAGGGTTCTCTTCTATTTTGAACTTTCTGGTGATATTATATTAAAGAGAATCCATGAGGGTCGTTTTCCAAGTCAGACCCTCATGGATTCTCTTTAAGATTTTTCCTTCAACTTGTAGATGGCATTATTCATATTATGTTCAAGTAAAGATAAGAAAGAGCAAGGAGTATGAGAAACAGAAATTCTCTGAAATTTCAGGTGAATTTTTCTAATTGGATGTTTTCTAATTTGATATACCTTTATAGCTCTGTTGTTAATAGGATTCCCTCCATAAGATATGAGGAGTTTTTCACCACGTGAACTAGTTACTGGAAAACAATTTAAGAGGTTGTATTAAATTGTATTGAGTCTTGTGAAGGCAAATATTAGCAGTACTAACTAGGGAATGTCAGCAAGTGAGTTGGAACCAGAGAAGTGGATCTATTAGGAGGAGTCACCTTAAGAGCTACACTAAGAAAAGGGCCTATTCTATAATTTACAAAGGAAGATATTCCCAGGGACCAGATGACTACATATAATAGCTGGCACACAAGATGAAATATTCTGATTAAAGACACATTGGATTTAAGTTACTAGGAATAAGAAAACTTCATGTTATCAATTCATTTGAATGTATCTCCAAATCTACTTACATAGAAAACCAATATCAATTTAGCATTCTAAATTAATCCTACTCAAGAGTGTACAGACTAATTACACTTACTAAAAACAAGAGCTAACATTTCTATAGTGCTTATCATCATGTGCCAGACACTATGTCAAGTATTTTGCAATTTATTCCATATACTGCTCCCAATAATCCTGACAAGTAGGTTCTCATGATCCCATTTTATATAGATGAAAAAATGGAGGCAAAGAGATTACATACCTAATAAATTTCTCTGAAAAGTTTCTCAAATCCTTATCTAAATAGAATCAAAACATTCTCAAATTCTTTCCAAAGTTCCAAACCCTTAACTAAACCATAATTTGGGAGTTTGCAGTAAGAATATTACAAGGTAGTTACAAATTTTAGTGCCCAATTAGTTTATAATGCTGTGAATTTTTACCAACCAGGAGAAAAAAGAAAGAAAAGTAAATAGAATAAAAATCCTTTCTTTTCTTATCTATCTTTATCTCTTAAATCTATAGTCTCTCAGCAATATTATCCTCTCTCTCTCACTAAAAATTTAATTAAAAGTCAATGAGAATAAATGCCTGTTTAAAATCACTGACAGCTGGATTTAGTAATCTTCCTCATTTGGAGAGAAGAAGCTTCAAGTGGCTGCTGCTTCTTCACTGTCCTCTCCAGTTCCCCCTTCTGGAAGGAAAGAAAGAAAAGGAAAAAAAAGGAAAAAAAGATGAAGGAAAGAAGAAACCTGCAGTGTAAGATAAATGAATGAGGTTAAATAAGAATAACACATCAGTTAAGTGAGATATGCTATAGCAGTCCATGCTCATCTGCCTAGCTCTAGATAAAAATGCCTATGATTTTTTTCTAGAAAAAAAAAAAGAAAAGCAACTTTTCTTTATTTTACCTCCTCTCAGGAAGAAAGGAAATGCAAAACTTGGAAGGATGGTGTAGTTAATGAGAAGAGGGAGGGGAACATAGGACTGTTACCAGTCCCTTTGACACCATATCTACTTAATCACTCTAGCAGCAATAGCTCATCAAAATCTAGGAAGGAAACAAGAAAACAATAATTTCTATAGCGCCTTCTGGGTTAGGGGCAGCTAGATAATGCAGTGCACAAAATGTTGGACCTGAAATCAAGAAGACTCATCTTCCTGAGTTTAACACTCACTAGTTGTCTGACCCCACACAAACCACTTCAGTATCTTTGCCAAGAAAATTCCAAATGGGGTCATGAAGAATCAGACATTGATGAAAAAATGCCAAGTATTGTGTTAAATACTTTACAAATATTGTCTCATCTGATCTTTACAACAACCCTTGGATGTGAGTATTGTTATTATTCCCATTTTACAGTGGAGGAAATTGATGAAAACAAAGGTTTAATATGGCTAGTATGTGTCTGAGACTTTTGAATTCAGGTCTTCCTGACTCCAGTGCTCTATCCACTAGAGTAACTAACTTCCTCTAGAAGGAAGAAACAGCGGAGCAGAAATCTAGACTCAAGTGAATTGTTCAACATTTCCTGCCCAAGTGACTATGAAGTATAGGATAAACTTTCCTCCTCTAACTCTCTCTGAGAATTCTTCAAAAGCATAGTCCAAGTTCAACATATCTTTCATCTCCAAATCAGCATTAGTTGATGGCATATCTAAATTAGATCTCCAAATTAATAGTTTTACTAAAAATCAGTCACTTGCATATATTAAAAAACCACAAAGGGCAATTACAATAATTATTAAGGCTATAAGAAATCATCCCTATAAATATGCAAGAAAATAAAGTGATGGTAAGGCAGAACAGTACAATAAATGAGCACCAGAATGCCAAGGTGGCACTTAATCCTTTTTTCACTTTGAACAAGTCATTTTACCTTTATGAGTCCCAGTTTCCTCAGTCCTCAAATGAAGAGGTGGATTACTGAGTGGATGCTCATCGGTTGGGGAATGGCTGAATGAGTTATAGAATATGGATGTGATGGAATATTATTATTATATAAGAAATGATTAGCAGAATGCTTTTAGAATAGCCTGGAAAGATTTATATGAATTGATGCTGAGTAAAATGAGCAGAACCAAGAGAACAAAGCAACAACAAAATTATGTAAGGATCAATTATGTAAGGATCAATGATGGACTTGGATTTTTTCAACAATGAGATGATTCAAGGCAATTCTAATAAACTTGTGATGGAGAAAGCCATCCATACCCAGAATGAGAACTATGGAGACTGTAGTCAAAGCATTCTTACCTTTGTTGTTGTTATTGTTGGTTGTTTGTTTGCTTGAGTTTTTCTTTCTCATGTTTTTTTCCCTTTTGATCTGATTTTTCTTGTGCAGCATGATGAATATGGAAATATATTTAGAAGAATTTCACATGTTTAACCTATACTAGATTGTGCACTATCTTGGGGAAAAATGGGGAGGAGAGGGAGGAAAATTTGGAACATTACATTTTGCAAAGGTGAATGTTGAAAACTATCTTTGCATGTATTTGGAAAAATAAAATACCATTTTTTAAAAAAAATAAGTGAATTAGGTAATTTTGTAGCTCTAAAACTATGATCCATGCTGCCTAGCTTGTAGTACGAGCTCAACAAATGTTTGTGAACTAATGAGTGAAAGAATATATGGGAATATAGGAAATAGAATAAATCATAATCTTCAAATGTGTATCACCAAAACTGGTAGATGCAGAAAAGATAAAACCATATGTGGGAAGAATAAGAAAGTTAGAAATTTTGGTATTTGTTGTGAAAAAGTTGGATTTTGGAAGTCCCTGTAGAAAAAGAAAAATAATTTTTCTGTTTCACATATAAATATTTCTTTTTACTTATAGGTCAGGAAAGTACTATATCTTCTCAAGGCATCAAAACAATGCTCACACATATGAATATAGTATTTTACAACTTATAAAGGCAGTTCTCAGAACAACTATGTGAGGTAGTAGATAATGCCTCATTTGAGGCATTGAGAGAGGTGCATGAGTTGACTAAGTTTCCATGACTAGCAAGTGATAGAGTGAAAACTAACACAGATCCTCTGATTAAAATAACTCAGAACTGATGATTTCAGAAAGGCCTGGAGAGACTTACAGGAACTGATGCTGAGTGAAATGAGCAGGACCAGGAGGTCATTATATACTTCAACAACAATACTATATGATGATCAATTCTGATGGACGTGGCCTTCTTCAACAATGAGGTGAACCAAATCAATTCCAATTGTTCAGTAATTAAGAGAACCGTAGAGAGAGAACTCTGGGAGATGACTATGAAGTACTACACAGAATTTCCAATCCCTCTATTTTTGTCCGCCTGCATTTTTGATTTCCTTCACAGGTTAAGTGTACATTATTTCAAAGTCTGCTTCTTCTTGTACAGCAAAATAACTTATGAATATGTATACATATATTGTATTTAACATATACTTTAACATATTTATATTTAACATGTATTAGTCTATCTTCCATCTGGGGGTAGAGGTGGGGAGAAGGAGAAAAATTAGAACAGAAGGTTTTGCAAGGGTCAATGATGAAAAATCATCTATGCATATGTCTTGTAAATAAAAAGCTATAATAATAAAAAGAAAGGAAGAAAAAAGAAATAAAGAATAATTTAGTTCAACTGAAAGAAAAAAAAAGGAAAAAAAAATTCAAGCCATTCTCCAATTGATAAATGGTCAAAGGATATGAACAATTTTCAGATGAAGAAATTAAAACCATTTCTAGTCATATGAAAAGGTGCACTAAATCACTATTGATCAGAGAAATGCAAATTAAGACAACTCTGAGGTATCACTACACACCTGTCAGATTGGCTAAAATGACAGGAAAAGATAATGACAAATGTTGCAGGGGATGTGGGAAAACTGGGACATTGATACATTATTGGTAGAATTGTGAATGGATCTAACCATTCTGGAGAGCAGTTTGGAACTATGCCCAAACTGTCCATACCCTTTGACCCAGCAATGTTTCTACTGGGCTTATATCCGAGAGATCTTAAAGAAGGGAAAAGAGACCCACATGTCCAAAAATGTTTGTGCCAGCCCTTTTTGTAGTGGCCAGAAACGAACTGAATGGCTGAATAAGTTATGACATATGACATAAGAAATGATCATCAGGATGATCTCAGAGAGGACTGGAGAGACTTACATGAATTTATGTGAAGTGAGCAGAACCAGGAGATCATTATATACAGCAACAAGAAGACTATATGATGATCAATTCTGATGGACGTGGCCCTCTTCAAACCAGTTCCAATTGTTCAGTGATGGAAAGAGCCATCTACACCCGCAGAGAGGACTATGGGAACTGAGTGTGGACTCAACGTTGTTGTTTGCTTGCATTTTATTTTCTTTTTCATTTTTTTCCTTTTTGATCTGATTTTTCTTGTGTAGCAAGATATTTGTGCAAATATGTATAGAGGAATTGCGCATGTTTAACATATACTTGCTGACTAAGAAAGGGGATGGGGAAAGGGAGGGAAAAATTAAAACAGGGTTTTGTATGGGTGAATGTTGAAAATTATTTTTGTATATATTTTGAAAACAAAAAGCTTCAACAACAACAAAAAAAAGTTCAAGCAAAGCGTAGAGAAATGAAGCATTAGAGTTCAGGGGCAGAGCCCAGACGGAGGAGTGAAGCCAGGAAGCCGCTTGAGCTCTCCCATTTTCCTTCAAAAACCATGAAACTAAGCCTCTGAAGAGAGTCTGATGGAATAGAACCCCTCTCCAGCTCAAAATAGATTGGAAGGACTTCAAGAAAGGCCAATCTCTGGGGCAGCTAAGTGACTCAGTGGATAGAGCACCAGCCTTGAATTCAGGAGGACCCGAGTTCAAATCTGGCCTCAGACACTTAACGCTTCCTAGCTGTGTGACCCTGGGCATGTCACTTAACAAAAAGGTCAGCCTCACTGGGATGAGAGGGGTGTTCAGCCTATCTCAGGCAATATATGGGAAAACCAGTGAAAGGGTCTTAGTCACAGCAGATCAGTAACTGAACCCCTCAAGTCTTAGTAACCCAGCAGAGCAGAGGGGCAGCCCCCAGTCCCAGCTCAGAAGGCAAATTGCCAACCCTGGAAACCAGGCTGTTTCTGAAGAGATCAAAGGTGACTGCTGCTGTGAGCTAGACACCAAACACAAGGGTCGCTGGCTTGAAGCCAGGGCTCAGAGCTGCAAAAGAATCTTGGAACAACACCCCAAGAACAGAGCTTGAGCAAAAAAGTCACAAAATATGAAGGGGGTGGGGAGGAGAGAGAGAGAGAAAGAGAGAGAGGAAGAAAAAATGAGCAAGAAACAGAACAACCTTATGCATAGAAAGCTATTGTGGTGGCAGGGAAGAACAAAACACCAACTCAGATGAGGAAAAAATACCCACAGAGGAACTTTCAGAGTCCCAAAGAGGCTTTTCAAAAATTCTCAGAAAAGATTTTAAAAAGAAAAATTGGAAGAAGAAAAATTGGGAAAAGAAACAAGAATTATGCAAGAGAAAGTCAACAATTTGGAAAAGGAAGAACAAAAATTGAGGAAAACAATTCCTTAAAAAATGCAACTGGCTAAATGCAAAAAAAAAAAAAAAAAAAATCCACTGCAGAAATAAGTTGAGACCAGCTCAAGATCAGCCTCATTGAGGAGAAAGTATGACACAGAGCACTCAGGTACTTCAGCAAAGAAGTCCTTTTATTGACCTGAGGGTAAGGGTTTTTATATCTTTAGATATAACTATAATAACCCACGTTCTCATGAGAACTTTTCCCTGGCAGTTTCCTAGCTTCCTTGTTATCAAAAAGATAATCTGATTTTCAAGAGACAGAGGAGTAGTGAGCCAACATTCCTGAGTTTACATAGCCTTCAACTTCAGGAAAGCAACAGGGAACATCTGGGCCTCTTACTCCTCAAAGCTGGCCCTCAACAATCAGTTATTTAAAACATACTATTGGCCAAATGCAAAAAAAAAAAAAAAAAAAAAAAATCCACTGAAGAAAATAACACCTTGAAAAGTAAAATTATGATTTTCAGTTTCTAATTCTATTCCTCCCTATCTTCTCTCCCCCTCCCTAAGACTCTAAGCAATCATATATAGATTATATATGTACAATCATGTAAACATTTCTATATTAGCCATTTTGTATAAGAAGATTCAAATAAAGGAAAGAAAGAAAGTGAAAAATAGCATCCTTTAGTCTGTATCAAAATCATATCCATTCTTTTTCTGGAGGTAGATAGATAGTATAGTTCACCATTAGTTCTTTGGGATTTTCTTGGATCATTATATTGCCAAGAACAACTAAGTCATTCACAATTCTTCATCAAAAATATTGTTTTACTAAGTACTGTTTCCCTGGTTCTAAATATGGTGGTATAATATACATCAAAAATTGCAAAAACACCATGAGAAACACATTTCTTTGGGTTTGTGGGGGTTTTTTTTTGAGACTTAATGAGCACAGCTCAATATGCTCGATGCCAGTAGACTAGATGGATTAGACTATATAAGTAGTTTATAAGTAATTCTAAAGTAGTTTAGGTAAAGCTGGTCCTTAGTGTAGTGTTATATAATTAGAAATTACTTCACTTTTGTGGGCCTCTATTTCCTGTTCTGTAAATCAAGGAGTCACACTATGATCTCTTCCAATTCTGTAGTTCTATGAGTTAGCAGAGTAAAATATATTTCCAAAGAATTTAAAATTTATGTAAGTACTAGTATTAAAAAACTGAGTGACACATTTTGAATATCTTGAAAGATGTACAGATGTGATGTCTGAGTTAATAATTTTTAATTATTAGTTAATAATAATTAGTTAATATTAATATTATTTAATAATAATAATTAATTAGCCTAGCTTGTAATCTATAAAATCATGACCAGTGGTAACCAAAGACCTCAAAGAAGGCTTAAAACACTTAAAATCACTTTCAGACAAAGAGCTTAGTGTCAGTTGAGACAGAAATCTTAAAAAATACTTTTCTCAAAATAATGTTCCAGTATAAGTAGGGCAAGTATTATCATCCTCCCTTCACAAATGGGGAAACTAAGGCTTAGAATAGCTAAATAACTTACTTACAAAGTCAAAGAATTTGGACTTTATCTTATGAATTGGATAGGGAGTAGCTGAAAATTTTTGATGACATAATGAAATTAACATGTTAGGAAGATTAATAGAGCATTAGTGTAGATAATGGATAACAAAGAAGGAAAGATGAGAGGTACTAGGATGCTTCTGCAACTGTCTAAACAACTGGAAATAATAGGCTGGACTTGATAGATATTGTGACAGAATAATCAGGATGACTTGTTAGCTGATTAATTATAGGGGCTAAATATAAGGAAAGAAAGAACCAAGTAAGCAAGCAAGGAAGAAAGGAAGGAAAGAAAAAGTGTTGCCTGACTTACAAATTCCAATTGGGTCCCCAATGGGGCCCTTCTACTCAGAAGTGGTTGTTTATCCTTTGTTCTTAAAAAGGACCGTGACATCAGAAAGGTGATGTCATGACATGCAAATGCATCGGATTTCAAATAGATTGACAGATAGATGAAAGGCAGATATGTAGATGATAAAGAGATAGATGATAAAAGATGGATAGATAGATGAGAGAGACAGAGATAGAGATAGACAGAGACAAACAAGGAAAGAGAGAGACAGAGATACAGAGACAGAGAGACAAAGAGAGAGAGACAGAGAGAGGTGGGGAGGAGAGAGAGAGACAGAGACAGAGACAGAGAGAGACAGAGAGACGGAGACAGAGGTGGGGGGGGAGGAAGGGAGGTAATTTGGTAGAATCCTTGTTATGTAAGATATTAATTCCAGAAAAATTGTGCATTTGATACATATCCAGTTTACACGTCAACAATGCATGATGCTCATTTTCTTGTGGAGAAACCTAACAGAAAATAAACAGAAAGCACAAAAAGAGAGGAGTCTTGACTCCAAAACATCTACAAGCAAAACCTCAGAGAAATATATAGTTTGGGCACAAGTTCATCTAGAATTCCTGGAAGAAATGAAGCAAGAATTTTTTAAAAAGAATTGTAAAACATTTTGTATATAAAATGAGAGTGTGTGAGAGAAAAAAAAAAGGAAGGTAAATGAGAACTATGGAAGAAAGAATTGGAAAGGTGAGGGATAGTCAGAAAAACAAGTATTAGAGAGCTGAGAATGGAGCCTTAAAACTAATATACAGTTGCAAAAGGTATTAAAATATTTTCTTTAATAAAATTATTTATTCTGTTTTCTTTCTTTTGGGAGGGACTCACTTATTCCTTTGGAAATTATTTTTTCCTTTAACTTAGAATTTTTTCTTCAAAAGCCTCTTATTGTGATTTTTGTTGTGATGGTAATGAGTAAAGAATGTGTTTAATATATCTGCTTTTCTATTTAACATGTGTCAAAATTTCTTAATGCATTTTTAATCCATAATAGCCTAACAAAGTCTTAGGGCAGCTTTTAAAATATATTTTAATAAAATTTTTATGTTTTATCTTTTAGACAAAAATATATATTAAAGGGATATATATTAAATAATGATACTATATTATTAGCTATGGTGCTTTAAAGAAAAATGTAGGTTTTCTGTTTATTTCTTTTAACTGTACCATGTCATACTTTAATGTTGCCTTGTCTAATATCATGATTGTCAACGCTAACTTTTTTAATTTCCCTAAGACAAAATAATTAGTGCTTAATTCCCTTCCTCATTTTAATTCTGAATAGATCTTTGTTTCAAGTTATTTACTGTAATAACATATTGCTGAAAAGTACTCAGTAAACCCAGAGGTATTAGTCTTCCATAAACATACCCAGTAAAAAACTTAACTCAAAAAAGTGGATTCCTTGAAAAACAGAATGAAGCAAACCTGGCTCAGTAAGTCCACGTAATAATAAGTAATATTAGAACAAAATCAAAAGATTTTTTTTGAAAAAAAAGAAATCAGGTTAAGGAAAGATGTCTTAAGAATCATTGAATTGTCTTAAAAGAGATAGCCTCTCTTTGGTCCCTTTACCCTTATTTCCAAGAAAATAGGAGATAAAAGGTAAGGAATATGATAAAAAAAACAAAACAAAAAAAAAAACAACAAAAAAAAAACAAAAACTAGTCATCTGTAATTTAAGTAACCCATTCCCATTCTTCAGCTATATTAGGCCCTCACTACTGCCACTTACACTTGTTTATTTTTAATGTTCTCTTTATGATCTATCATTCAAAGTTGCAGTTTATTTTGTTTCTGGTTATTCCCTTATTTATTTTATTCTTCTTGGGCTTTTCTGTCCACACTGTTTTTCTCCATTGAGTTTAATATATTTATATATCAAAATGATGTTGTGTCCAGCCCTTCTTTGTCTGGTTCAAACGAGTGTGAGGTTCATAAGATGTCAATCTTGCTCATGTTTTCAAAAATTCTAGCCAACTCTGATGTTTTTAACTTCTTGAAACATAACTTCAGGTAGAGATATTCTGCATTTCCCTGTTTCCATTGAGTGGTAGCCAGAATTGGCTACATCGTTGAAACTTCTTCAATCTTAAATATGCATTTTTTCAGGGTAAGTAATTCTTGATTGTATACTTTTATCTTTTGCCTTTTGGAATATCATACTCTTAAGATTTTATCTCATTAATCACAGTTGCAGAACCTGACACAAAGATTTTTGTTTGGTTCCTTTATTCTTGAACTTTTTCCTTATGAATTCGCAGAATTTTTTTCTCAGACTTGGAAGATTTTGATCTTGTCTACGAATCTCTTGAATATCTTTATCTTGATGTTTCTTTATCAAGATGATTGGAAATTTCATTCCATTTTCATTTTTATTCACTTGGTTTCAATATAGCTGAGCATTTTTCTTTTATGAATTCTTGAAATATGGTTTCCAGGCAACCCAATGATTATTAAGTTACTTCTCCTTGACTAGTTTTTCTAACTGTTTTTTTTTTTTTTTTTTTTTTTTTTTTGTCTTTTGAGTTTGTTCTTATATTTGTTGTGTGAAATTATTATTTAATTTACTCTATTCTTTTGGGTTTTGTGGATTTTTTTGTGGAGGGTTACTATTTGGATAAAATTTTCTTACCTCTTGTTCTCTTAATTTTTTTTTCTTCAAGAACTCTAATTTCATCCTTCAATTCTTACTTTTTTTTATTCTATCCATTCCTGGAATTCATATGGTCAAGTCATTTTCCCCCAATTTTTCATAACATGTCAATCTTGCTCATCCTTTCAAAAATTCTAGCCAACTCTGATGTTTTTAACTTCTTGAAACTTCAGGTAGAAGACATTCTGAAATTCTACTTCCTTTGGAGTACCCCACTTAATGAATGATAGCTTTTCTTTTGTTGGGGATGTGCAGGCTTTTGAAGAGACAAGGCGCGGGTGAAGTAAAAAGAATTTACTAAATTAAAAGTAAAATTAGAAGTAAAAGTTTATTATAAATCATGGAGAGATCTCAATGGAACAGAACTCTTGGATGGAATTAGAGTTCTGTCTGTTCTGCCCACCTGCCCATTTTCCCCACCCTCTTATATATGATTTGAGACAATACAGAGCTTTTGGGTTTGAATAGGCTTCAGTAAGGCTATAGAAAGTTTGATTAGCGATAGTTCAAATTGTATAGAGCTTAAGTGGAGATACTTAACGTGAATTCAGTTCTTTTGAAAGTTAAGTAGGGGTACTTAGCTTTAGTTCAGCTCTATAGAAAACTTGGGTAGTGTCAGCTGAACTCTATAGAAAGGTAAATTAGTGGTATTTAACAGAGGTGCGGTTGGGCTGACTTCTAGGTCACGATAACTCAGAAAGTGACTCTTTTTAGGGTCTCCAGCCTCAGTTTCTCTCGTCAGATTCCCCCCTGAGACAAGTCCCACCAAATTCTTTTGGGGAAAAGGGACGAAGGTCTCATCTTCTGTAGCTTCTTCAAGCTGGAAATGGCGTAGAGCTGTCCCTAGTTCATTTGGGGGGATCCATGTCAGGAAGGGAAACACGGGATCCGAAGATGGCAGCAGCTGAGTCTAGAGGGTGTTTCTCCTTGAGTCCCAGAGCCTGCAGGCTGTAGAAGCAGCTGAAAGTTTGAAGCTCGAAGCCTAGAAGAAATGACTCCCACCAGTAGTCTGAAAATACAAGGACCAAGTTGTCCTAGGAAGTTGTCACCCCATTTCCCAGGACCCACAGAGTAGGACCAAGAAAGCTGGAGAGAAAGTATCAAGAGCAGAGTCTCACAAGGAGAAAGAAAGCAGATTAGCCTGAGAAGCTTCTTTCTCCAGCGTCTTTCCCCGGCGTCTTGCGAAAGAGAAACTTCAGGTCTTCTATAGGTTCACAGGAATAAACTGAGTTATCTGAAACAGAAGCAACATGTTTAATCCTAGAAATATGAGTCCAGCTGGGGGACCCTTCCAGTTTAACTTGCATTTGGAGCAGTTAAGATGACTTTGTATGGGCCTTTCCACTTCATGCCTAGGGGGTCAGACCCCTGGGCTTTCCAGCTCTTTAAATAAACCATATCCCCCGGGATTGACAGGGGAATTGGCCTGAGCAGGAGCATCTGTGGGTTTGGGGAGATGCTCATTTGCATATTCAGAAAGGGCCTTCTGAACTGCACCAAGCTGTGAAGCAAATCGAGTGACCAGATGTTGTTCAGGGTCGACAAGAATGTCGGTTATTAGAAAAGGCCTTCCATACAAGAGTTCAAATGGACTGAGATTAATAGATTTTCTGGGGGCAATTCTGATTCTAAGAAGCCCGACAGGGAGATTTTTAATCCAATCTTCTTGAGTCTCAAGACTTAATTTAGTGAAGACTCGCTTAAGGGTGTGGTTCATTTTCTCCACCTTTCCCGAGGCTTGGGGTCTCCAGGTTGTGTGGAGATGGTAAGTAATTTTAAGAGCCTTTGCTACAATTTGTGTCACCAGAGAAATAAAGGCAGGCCCATTATCACTCTGTAACGAGGCAGGTAAACCACAGCGAGGTATGATTTTGTTTAACAGGCATTTGGATACCTCGTGGGCTTTCTCAGTCCTGCAAGGAAATGCTTCTACCCAGTTAGTAAATGTGTCCACTAATACTAGAAGCAACTTGAAACCTCTGCAGGGGGGCATATGCGTGAAATCTAGTTGGAGTCCTCGCCAGGGTAAGTGCCTCTCCTCTGAATCCGCTTCAGGAGAGGTGGGGGTTTAATGGTTCCCTCAGGATTCACCTGGGCACAAATTGGACAGGACTGGCAGGCCTGCCTGATCATTTCCCCCAGCTTATGGCCAGTGAAAACGCGTTCAACCAAGGAGTGGAGGGCACTCCTCCCCAGATGCGTGGCCTGGTGCAGACCAGAGATCAGTTTCCACTGATTTGCCTCTGGAACTAAGAGGTGGTCTGAGAGAGTCTGGTACCAACCAGAGGGAGAAAGACTGTACCCCCTTTGTTCTGCCAGAGCTTTCTCCTGTGTGCTATAGGAAGGAGTAAAAGACTCAGTTAGCTGGGGAATTAAAGGTGTCAATAGAGGCGTAAGGGCAGCCGTCTTAGCAGCTGCATCTGCCAGCTTATTTCCCTTAGCCTGAAGTGACTCTCCCTTCTGGTGCCCACTGCAAAATATAACCGAGACCTCACTGGGTTCGTGGACAGCTTGTAACAGACGTAGAATTTCTTCCAAGTGTTTAATGGGAGAATTCCTTGCTGTTAACAAGCCCCTTTCTTTCCAAATACCTCCATGAACATGCAAAACATGAAAAGCATATTTGGAATCAGTATAAATATTGACTCTCATCCCCTTCCCCACTTCTAAAGCCCTGGTTAATGCTATAAGTCTGGATTTCTGTGCCAAGGTGCCAGGAGGCAATGGCTTAGCTTCCAGGGTGCTATAAAGAGATACCACTGCATAACCCGCCTTTCTATCCCCATCCTTGAGGAAGCTAGACCCGTCCGTGAACCATTCAGCGTCTGGGTTCTCAAGAGGAATTTCCTTTAAGTCAGCTGGAGTATACAGAGTCTATAATTTTCTAGAAATTATGGACAATCTTTCCACATTGAGAGACGTCAGGGAGGAGGGTAGCAGGATTTAGCGTGTGGCAAATTCTAAGAGTCAAGTCAGGGGTATCTAATAAGAGAGCAGGGGTTAAAACCTGTAATGGCGACCCCAAGGTCAGTCTGGAGGCTTCCTTTATTAAGGGGGCGGTTGTAGCTACTGCTCTAAGGCAGGAAGGCCATCCTAGAGAAACTGAGTCCAGCTTCTTTGAAAAATAGGCCACTGGCCTGGGATCTGGTCCCAGAGACTAAGGACTCCCAAAGCCTGCCCGCACCCTTCATCTACATACAGAGTGAAAGGTTTCTGTAAGTCAGGCAGGGCGAGAGCAGGGGCAGAGGCTAACTTGGCTTTCAAGGTTTTAAAAGCATTGGCCTGTTCAGGTCCCCATTTGAGAGGAAGGTTATTGGGACCTTGAATAGAACCATAGAGGGGCTTAGCAATAATCCTGAAGTTTGGGATCCAGATCCTGCAGAAGCCCGCCATACCTAGGAAGGTTCTCAGCTGTTTCTTAGAAACAAGAGGTGGGATACTTAAGATAGCCTGCTTCCTCTCCTCAGTTAGAGAGCGAGAGGTGGGGGTGAGATTGTGACCCAAATATTTGACAGATTGGCGGCAATGTGGGCAATGTGGGCCCTGTAACCTCTTGAGGCTAAGAAATTTACGGTCTTTACAGTCGCTGCCAGAGACTCCTCGCTAGTAGGACTGCAGAGCAAGATATCATCCACATATTGAATAAGGTTGCTGCTGGGCAGCTCAAGATCTCTCATATCTTTAGCTAGGGCTTGCCTGAATAGATGTGGACTATCTCTAAACCTTGTGGGAGGACCGCCCAGGTTAATTGACCAGGAAGTCCACTTGGCTTTGCCCATTCAAAGGCAAAGAGAAATTGGCAGTCCTCGTGCAGAGGAATACAAAAGAAAGCATCCTTTAAGTCCGGGGTAGTAAACCATTGAGTACTTCCTGGGATCTGGGTAAGTATAGTATAGGGATTAGGTACTATGGGATGGACAGGGATAACTGCTTCATTAATTGCCCTTAAATCTTGTACCATACGATAATCCCCATTCACTTTCTTAACGGGAAGGATAGGAATATTACAGGGAGATTGGCAGTGGACCAGAAGTTTAAATTTAAGGAACTTCTCAATCAAAGGCTGTAACCAGATCCTGTCCTCCTGCTTAATTGGATACTGCCGTCTATGTGGGAACACAGTAGGATCCCGTAGCTTAACGAGGGCTGGTGTAGCATGCGTCGCCCTTCCAGGAATGCCCTGATCCCAGACAGAAGAGTCTATGTCCTCCCAGATTTCATAAGGAACATGGGACGGTCTCAGAAGGAGCACAAATATATCACTTGGAGATTTGAGCAGAGAGAATTGGGTTCCCAGCTTCTCCATTAAATCCCGACCCAATAGAGGAGTGGGACAGGAAGGAATCATTAAAAAGGAGTGTGGAAACAGCAAATCTCCATATCTACAAGGTAAAGGAAAAGTTTCCAAGCTGCTCTGGAGGTTCCCTTCAATCCCCATTACTTTATGGGGGGAGGGGCATGTTGGACCAGAGTGGGATAATAGAACCGAAAAACAGGCCCCAGTATCAAATAGAAAATTAATGTGCTTACCTGCCACGTCTAGAGTCACCCCGGGTTCAGCTGCGCTGATGGAGAAAGGGAGGGCCTCGCCGAACCCCGGGCCCCATCATTCTGAGTCCTGAGAGGACTGGAGGGTGAGGTTTGAGGCAGTGGCTCTATCCCTTTCTGAGCAGTCCCTTTTCCAGTGTCCTTCCTTGTGGCATGTAGGACAAGGATCTGGAGGCTTTTTTCAGGGGGCATGTTCTAGCCCCGTGACCCTGCCTCTTGCATATAAAGCATGAACAGGTCTGATCTCTAGAAATGGCGGCCGCTAAAAGCTGAGCCTGTTCTTTATTTCTGGCTCTGCGATCCTTCTCCATTGCTGCTGCTTGGTCCCTATCATTGAACACCCCAAAAGCAACTTCTAATAATTGAGTCATGGGGGTCTGAGGCCCTAGGGCCAATTTTTGTAGCTTCCTTCTGATATCTGGGGCAGACTGGTTAATAAAATGCATGCTAAGAACTGACACCCTCCTGAGAAGTGGGGTCCAGATTAGAGTATTTTCTCAGGGCCTCTTCCAATCGACCTTGGAAGAGCGCGGGATTCTCCTCAGCTGTTTGAGTAATCCCCCTGAGCTTGTCATAATTGACTTGTTTTTTGATTCCTTTCCTCATGCCCTCAATGAGGCAGGTTAGTAGGTGGTCTCTCCTCTCTCTATCCCTGCTTCCCTCCTGATAGTTCCATGAGGGGTCTGATAGAGGTACAGCAACAGCCCCTGCCTGGTACCTAGCAGGGGAGGAGGAAGCCATCTCGTCGCCAAATCTCTGAGCTAAATCCCAGATTCGCCTTTTCTCCTCTATGGTACAGGAAGAGGAGATTATAATATTAATATCTCCCCAGGAAAGATCATATTGGAGGGTGATGGCTTTGAATCCTTCAATATATTTAGTAGGATCCTCAGAATCTCTGCCCAATTTTTCCTTGATTTGGGAGAGATCCGACTTGGAAAAGGGCACTTGTACTCTGAGTACTCCCCCCTGAGGGTCAGCGACTTTCCCTCAAGGGGAAGAGTTTAGAAGCAGGCTCCTGATCCACAGCTGTAGCAGAATCAGGCTCCTGTGGAGGAGAAGGGGAATCTACAGCTTCAGCTGGAGGAGGTCAAAGGCCTTGAGACTGGCCGGCCTCAGAGGGAGGAGGAAGGGAGTGGGTTGAGGAGAAAGGCAGCCCACTTTGAGTATGAGAAGGACTAAGAAGTGGGGGTTGGGCATTTCCAGAACTCGACTCTGGTGGAGAGGGGAGTCCCATATCTTTGGACCCTGGGTCCTGTTTCTGATAAGGAGGTGGTCCTGGAGTGCAAGTGTTCTGCTGAGAGCCAGAGGGCGGAGCAGACACTTCTTGTGCCCTTGAAGGAGTAGAGAAGAGAGGATCGTCTAAAAGGCCAATTTCTTCCTCTCCATTAGATTTGGCAAGTAACACTTTGCAATTTGGCCTTGGTTCAGCGTCCTGTGCTAGAGCCATGAAGGCCTGAACATAAGAGACTTCAAACCACTTCCCTTGTCTCCTGAAATATAAGTCCAACTCCTTAATAATTTTATAATCTGTTGAGCCGAATATGGGCCATCTTTGCTGGCCACCTAGAAGGTACTTTGGCCAGGTATTTTTGGAAAAATGAATTGGTTTTTTTGTTTTGAGATCTCTTATGCCAAATTTGTCTTTGTTTTTTAAGAGACACCCTAGAGGTGAGTCTTTAGGAATGGATGAGATAAATTGACCCATTCTTGTCTTAAGCCTTAAAAAATTATGCAAAAGCCTTAAGAGCCGTAAAGCACCCCAAATTTTTCCCAATAGCTCCTTCGTTCTCCAAGGTGTCCCTTGAGAGAGAGAAAAAGAAATCGCAGAAATCCTTATCGCAAGCGTCCCTCCAGTAAGGATTTTGCTCGAGCGGAAATGCCCCGCCAGACAAAGTTGATCCAGATCTTTGGCTGCTCACAGCTATGGGGGTTCAGAGAAAGAGGGGGCTTACCTATAGCCGGCTCTGTCGATTCCCTGTACGAGGCCACCAGGTTTGTTGGGGATGTACAGGCTTTTGATGAGACAAGGCGCGGGTGAAGTAAAAGAATTTACTAAATTAAAAGTAAAATTAGAAGTTTATTATAAATCATGGAGAGATCTCAGTGGAACAGAACTCTTGGATGGAATTAGAGTTCTGTCTGTTCTGCTCACCCGCCCATTCTTCCCACCCTCTTATATATGATTTGAGACAATACAGAGCTTTTGGGTTTGAATAGGCTTAGGCTATAGAAAGTTTGATTAATGATAGTTCAAATTGTATAGAGCTTAAGTGGAGATACTTAATGTGAATTCAGTTCTATTGAAAGTTAAGTAGGGGTACTTAGCTTTAGTTCAGCTCTATAAAAAACTTGAGTAGTGTCAGCTAAACTCTATAGAAAGAGTGTGGGGTTGGGCTGACTTCTAGGTCACGATAACTCAGAAAGTGACTTTTTAGGGTCTCCAGCCTCAGTTTCCCTTGTCACTTTGAGTGATCAATGGAAGCCACCAGAAAGAGAGAGAGAGAGTGAGACTATCTCATGTTGTTACCATTCAATGGAAACAGGAAAATGTAGAATGTCTTCTACCTGAAGCAGGTCCTCCACTGTAAGTAATCTGTGACTGTGTTACAGAGCCTGGTCACACCAGAAAAAACAAAACAAAACAAAAAAAAAAACAACTTAATTTTATTCCTATTCTAATTAGCAAATTCATATTCAAATACTTGCCAATTTCTTTATTTCATAGAGTCAAGAGTATTAAAATTAGAAGACTATTAAAAAAGTCTAGGACCAAGTGATAGCAATGTGAGAGGAGAGTAGGAATAATGGATGTGAGAGATGTTCTTATGGAGGATGAGCTCTGTCTCTACAGATTGCAAAAACTAGCACCTGTTTCTCCTATTTGCTTCTAATAGTAGTGATTACATTATATTCTCAAAAAATATGGAACTTCCTCCATAAGATTTATCACTAATTAAAGAGATTACTCAAATAAAACAATAATCTATTTGCTTAAGAAAGTCCAATGTCTATATTATTGGCATGATAGCAGTCCACTGAATTAGACCATCAATTTTGAACATTATATTTTGGACATTTTCAAGGCAGAAAAAGTTGAGTTCAGAAGGATTTATCTTGACTTAAAAAATAAGGACATTGAGGCCTAAAAAAGCAAAATAACTTGTAGTACATCATATAAGTAATTAGTAGCCAAGCTATGTTTCATATCCAAGTCTCTGATTATAAAACTAATGCATTTTCTACTACATTCCACATTACAATTATTTTTAAAGAAAAAAAATCAGCAAAGCTGATTATTATGTTGAAAAATTTTGGAAATATATGCAATACTCCCTATATGTACTATTACTTCTGCTGCGGAGTCAGGAAGAGGTGTCTTCCCATTACACTGAAAACAAATTTTCTATGTGAGCCTTTCTATCTTGGGAAATTGGAAAATGTAGAAATCACACTTGGTTTATTGAATTATTGAATACCTAGACTTAAGAAAGTGATGGAAAAATATTTATAATAAAGATTAAACTTGAAACTGTTATTCATATATTTTGTAGAATCAGTTATTAAATATTTACATAGTAATCACTGTGTCTATTACTTCTTTGTCTTTCCTTATATCTCTCTGCACCAATACAAATTTCTTGATACTTCTCTGTATTCATCATATTTGCCATTTCTTGTGCACAATAATATTCGATTGCATTCATGTGCCATAATTTCTTAATTGCTTCCAACTCTTTGCTACTATAAAAAAGTGTTGCTATAAGTATTTTGATGCATATTTCTTTTTCTCAGTGACAACCTTGGGATATATGGTACTGGTGGAAACTTTAGGTTGAAAGTAAGAAGATTCTAGTCACTTTATCTGTTTAATTCTAATTGTATTTCAACATGTTTGTACCACTTTATAGTTCCATCTAATGTGTCTATCTTCAGTCTCTCAACATAGATTATCTTTTGTCATCTTTATAGAGTGTGAGATGAAACTTCAGAGTTGTTTCGATTTACATTTCTCCTACTATTGAGGTTTTTGTACAATCCTAAATATAGTTTTTTATATATATGTAGTTTATAATTTGAGAATTTTTGCTCATTATGTGATCTCTTCTCTATTGGGGAATAGTATCTAATATTAATTGAAATAAACTATTATGTATAATGAAGAAAAAGTTTAACATTAACAAATGTCAACTCATCATTTGGTACCAAGTCAAATAATGATAATTCTAATATGTGTTTTAAAATTATTAATTTTAGGACAGCTATGACCTAGGAAAAATAACAATAAAATTCATATGGAAGACAAAAGGTCAAGAATTTCAAGGGAATTAATGGAAAAAAAAATCAAATGAAGGTGGCCTAGCTGTACCTGATCTAGAACTATATTATAAAGCAACAGTCACCAAAACCATTTGGTATTGGCTACGAAATAGATTAGCTGATCAGTGGAATAAGTTATGATCACAGGACAAAATAGTCAATAACTATAGCAATCTAGTGTTTGACAAACCCAAAGATCCCAACTTTTGGGATAAGAATTCATTATTTGACAAAAATTGCTGGGAAAACTGGAAATTAGTATGGCAGAAACTAGGCATTGCCCCACATGTAATACCATATACCAAGATAAGATCAAAATGGGTCCATGGAGGCAGCTAGATGGCACAGTGGATAGAGCACCAACCCTGAATTCAGGAGGACCCGAGTTCAAATCTGGTCTCAGACACTTAACATTTCCTAGCTGTGTGACCCTGGGCAAGTCACTTAACCCCAGTCTCAGAAAAAAGAAAACAAAACAAAACAAAAAAATGGGTCCATGATTTAGGCATAAAGAACGAGATCATAAATAAATTGGAGGAACATAGGATAGTTTACCTTTCAGACTTGTGGAGGAAGAAGGAATTTGTGTCCAAAGGAGAACTAGAGATTATTATTGATCACAAAATAGAAGATTTTGATCACATCATATTAAAAAGCTTTTGTACAAACAAAACAAATGCAAACAAGATTAGAAGGGAAGTAACAAATTGGGAAAATATTTTTACAATTAAAAGTTCTGATAAAGGCCTCATTTCCAAAATATATAGAGAACTGACTCTAATTTATAAGAAATCAAGCCATTCTCCAATTGATAAAGGATATGAACAGACAATTTTCAGATGATGAAATTGAAACTATATGCACTCATATGAAAGAGTGTTCCAAATCACTATTGATCAGAGAAATGAAAATTAAGACCACTCTGAGATACTATTACATACCTGTCAGATTGGCTAAGATGACAGGAACAAATAATGACAAATGTTGAAGGGGATGTGGGAAAATTGGGAGGAGTTGTGAATGAATCTGGCCATTCTGGAGAGCTTCTGGAATTATGCCCAAAAAGTTATCAAACTGTGCATACCTTTTGATCCAGCAGTATTACTACTGGGCCTATATCCCAAAAGAGATACTAAAGAAGGGAAAGGGACTTGCATGTACCAAAATATTTGTGGCAGCCTTTTTGTAGTGGCTAGAAACTGGAAACTGAATGGATGCCCATCAATTGGAGAATGGTTGGGTAAATTATGGTATAGGAATGTTATGGAATATTATTATTCTGTAAGAAATGACCAATAGGATGAATACAGAGAGGCCTGGAGAGACTTACATGAACTGATGCTAAGTGAAATGAGCAGAACCAGAAGATCATTATACACTTCAAGAATGATACTGTATGAAGATGTATTCTAATGGAAGTGGATATCTTCAACAAGAGCTAATTCAATTCCAATTGATCAATGATGGACAGAAGCAGCTGCACCCAGAGAAGGAACACTGGGAAATGAGTGTGAACTGTTTGCATTCTTGTTTTTCTTCCCAGGCTATTTTTACCTTCTGAATCCAGTTGTTCCTAGGCAACAAGATAACTGTACTGTTCGGTTCTACACAGTTATTGTATCTAAGATAAACTATAACATATTTAACATATATAAGACTGCCTGCTATCTGGGGAAGGTGGTGGAGAGAAGGAAGAAAAAAGTTGGAAAAGAAGTGAGTGCAAGGGACAATGTTGTAAAAATTACCCAGGCATATGTTCTGTCAATAAAAAGTTGTAATAATAAAAAAAATTTAGGACAGCTAGATGGTGCAATGGATAGAGCACCAACGCTGAAGTCAGGAGGACCTAAGTGCAATTCCAGCCTCAGACACTTAACATTGTCTAGCTGTGTGACCCTGAGCAAGTCACTTAACCCCATATGCCTCAGAAAAAAAAAAATTTATTAATCTTTTACCTCTGGATATTGTATTCACTATTGGAAACAAGACAAGTTTCCCTCAGATTGTAAATCGTCAGGATCTTTTCTATAAAGACAATCAAATTCTCCCATTATCTTTCAATACATTGTCTTGGATATATAGATACACACAAAGACAATACTCTAATAGAGTTAAAATGAGATAATAAAGGAGCTTTTTAAAAAAATTGATGTGTTTTGTTTTTAATTACAAATATTTCTAGATTATTCTCATTACACAAAAAGTTCTCTAATAATAAAGCAAAACAACTAAGAAAAACCTATGATATAGTTATCTTATTTGAAATTACATATGTAATATTCCCCATTTGTAGCACCCCCAGTTTTTCTTTATTTTTATAGTGTTTTTTTAAACTTCCTGTTATGTTTTTAATCTCTTAAAAACAAAGAAAAGCACCATCAAGCTCACACAAAAGTGAGATGCAAAAGGTTTATAAAGATGAACTGCTTAATTTCCCATTACACATTTAAAAAGAGAAAACAAACATCCATGCAACAAAGCAACAGAAGTATTTGTTCTTCTAAGTCTGTGTCTAAAGACAGATGCCTCCTTCCCTGTGTATACCATTGTTTATTCACACAAGTGGATGTTTTTAAACCTGGTTGGCTTGCCCAAAAATAATTTTCTACCCCTGTATTATCTAGGTCTGGGACTAGAATAAGTGGAAATTCAAATCGGGGACTAAAAAGGGAACACCTAGGATACACTAAGGGGGATAAAACCAAAATATTAGCTCCAGAATGTGAAAAAGAGGAAAAAGAAAGCTGACATATTGTTTTTGCTTATTTTAGCTTATGTGCCATGCCTATTATTTGCCATGCAGTCTTTTAAATGCTTAGCAGAAAGCTAAGCATTGTCCTTTCAGGAGCTTTGATTTGTCCACTTGTTTTATAGTGTTTTTAATTAATAGAAATTGATATTAAAAAAGAAAAATAAAATTCTTGTAATAAAAATGCGTAGTCAAGCAAAACAAATTTTTCATTGGCTACATACAAATGTATTTTGGTGAAGAGATGAATTAGTATAGTATATCTCATCCTTAGTCAATAGAATCATAATTGGTCATTGTATTAATCATAATTCTTACAGCTATCAAAGTTGTTTCACATAGTTGTTTATGTGTAAATTGTTTTCCTGAATCTATTAATTTCATTATTCATCAGTTTACAAAAGTCCTCAAAATCATGTTTTATAATTTTATGTTGCAATCTAAATTGTTCTTCTGAAATTATACTTATTTCACTCTGATTCATATAAGTCTTTCCCAAACTCTTAAGTCATCTATTTATTCATTCTGTAAAGCATAATATTACTTTCCATCACATTCATATACCACAACTTATTCCACCATTATGCAATAATTGTACATAAATTTTTAGATTTTTGCCACTACAAAAAAAACCTACTTTACATATTTTTATACATAAAAACTTTTCCTACTTCTTCAATCTTTGGTAGGTATACACCTATTAGTGATCGCTAGATCAAAAGGCAAATTGTATTCATAAGTCTAGCAATAGTATATAAATCTGTTTATTTTCCCTCAGCCCTTCCAATATTTATCACGCCTCTTTTTTGTCATTTTCAAAACTTTGATAGATGTGAAGCAGAATCTCAAAATTAGTATTAGTATTAGTATTCAATTCTCTAATTAGTAGTTATTTGGAGCATTTTTCACATATGAGAAAGTTGATAATTTAAGGTCCTCTATTCAATATTATTTTAAAAGGGATAATGATAGTAATATACATATAATAAGTATAACATATTCATTTAATGATATATATTAAATCAATCATTTAATAATAAATATAAGAATGAGCAATTAATTAATTCATATTTTGTTTGTTACATAAGAATATAGATTCTAATAGGCCTCAATTTTAATACTTGCTTACCAACTATAGTTGCTCTATAGAGCTTGCTTGAATTAACACAAGATTACTGATAAAGCTATCTCTGATCTGTTTAGTTCAAATTTCCTGGCCAAACCAAGCATGGGTGGTAGTATGGTATGGGAAGTTCTTCCAGTATGTTCTCAGACCATATGTTTAGATAAACCATATCTTTTTGCCTAATCTAAAGAGGAGTCCATCCATCTTGTGACCACCTAATCAACAAAAATATTATTTGATTCACCAAACTATGACTCTGCTGACATATTGTTTTTGCTTATTTTAGCTTATGTGCCATTTATTTCTCAATGGAATTATTCTTATTTTGTATAGCCACTATAGAATGTCTAGTTATCAAACCCTATAAAATTAGGGCCCCAGAAGGAGAGAGCATCACAGATCATGAAGAAGATCTGAAGTCCATTTCTTTTATTTATTTATTCATTTATTTATTTTTTATTTTTATTTTATTTATAATTTTTTTCACAGTATATATGCATGAGTAATTTTTTTATAATATTATCCCTTGTATTCATTTTTCCAAATTATCCCCTCCCTCCTTCTACTCCCTCCCCTTGATGACAGGCAATCCCATACATTTTACATATGTTACAATATAACCTAGATACAATATATGTGTGTAAATACCATTTTCTTGTTGCACATTAAGTATTAGATTCCGAAGGTATAAGTAACCTGGGTAGATAGACAGTAGTGCTAACAATTTACATTCACTTCCCAGTGTTCCTTCTCTGGGTGTAGTTGTTTCTGTCCATCATTGATCAGCTGGAAGTGAGTTGGATCTTCTTTATGTTGAAGATATCCACTTCCATCAGAATACATCTTCATACAACATTGAAGTGTACAGCGATCTTCTGGTTCTATTCATTTCACTCAGCATCAGTTGATGTAAGTCTTTCCAAGCCTCTGTATTCCTCCTGAAGTCCATTTCTTTAGAGAGGGCCAGGTTCGTTTAATAAAATATTTTGGAATTCTGCCTCAGTTTCTCCTTTAGTCATTTGGAGTGATTGTTATAGATAACTGGGATTTCTTCCTTTGAGAATTGTCTGTAATATCCCTATGCTATTTATCACTTGGAGAATGGCTCATTCTTAGAATTTGAATCAGTTCCTTAAATATCTTATAAATGAGAAATTATCAGAGACACATTTTATAAAGATTTTTCCCAAGTTGTTTCACTTAATCTTAGCTTAATTAAATTTTTTCAAAAGTTTTTTTTTAATTTTATGTAATAAAAGTCATTTATTTTATCTTCTGTGTACCCCTTTGACACTTCAATTTAATAATCATTTATTAAGGGTCTATTATATTCCAGGCACTAGGGATACAAGTAATAAAATGAAAGATAGCTCTTGCCTACAAGCAGCTTACAATTTTAATGGGAGAAGAAAACATATAAAAGGTAATTGGAAGGGGAGGGGGCAACACCAGGGGCACCCAGCATGGTGTGGTAGGGTGGAGCAGGGAATCAAGTTCTATAGCATTCAAACCAAGCAAGTTACAGATGGAACTAGTTGTGGATGGAAAGTTAGCTGGAAAGTCCGGATCCCTGTCCTCTATAAAGGAAAGCTTTGAGAATTTAGTGCTCCATTTTCCAATCTTAGGGGAGATAGGCTAAGAGAGTCCGGAAGATACTGAATATCCAAAGCTGGATTATTTACATAATGATTTAGAACATCAGCTTATTCTCTTAAAAATGTTTCTAGTAGTGCTGCAGAAGGAAAGTGATCTTGTCTAGTCATTAAATTTTCTTCTATATACTTGTAGGTAGTATACCTACTTGTAGGTAGCCTTACCCATGTTTCTCTTATTTATAATGTGAACTTTTATATCTTAGTCAAATGCATTTGGAATTTATTTTGGTATTAAGTATGAGGTTTGATGGTCTACATCTAATTGTTTCCATAACACTGTCTAATTTTCTCCCCAAATGAGGGGGGGATCTAATATCGAGTCATTCTAGGAACTGGGTTCTTTGTGTTTATCAAATACTAGACTATTATACTGTTTGCTCCTAAATATTGCATACCTAATCTATTTCACTGATGTTTCTATTTTTTAAATTAATGCCAAATTATTTTGAAAATTATAGTTTTATAGATATGAAAGTTCTGAGTTCCCTTTATCACCATTTTTGAAATTATTATATAACTTAAAAGTCTTGATTTTTATGTTTTCATATGAATTTTAGTATTTTTTCTAATTCTCTGAAGTCATATATTAGTGATTTGATTGATATGGCACTGAATAAGTAAATGAATTTAGGTAATAGTGCCATTCTCACTATATTGATTAATTTTACCAATAAGCAATTAATGTTTCCAATTATTTAGGTCTGTATCTGTAAACAGTAGTTTATATCTCTATTTACATAGTTACTGGGTATAGACTCCCAAGTATAATATACATTCCATTGTACTTTTAAATGGAATTTCTCTTTTCTTCTCTCTTCCTATTAAATTTTATTAAGATTACAAAGAAATGCTGATTGTTTGTAGATTTCTTTAATAGCCTGCAAATTTGATTAGATTATTGTTTCATTTTATTTTAGTTAATTCTTTAAGATACTTTAAAATCATCATACCATCTGTAAAAGTGATAGTTTGTTTCTGCTTTGGTTATTCTCTCAAATTTCTTTTTTTTTTTCTTTTTTTCTTTTCTTTTTTTTTTTTTTTTGGTTGTAACTAGAACCAAAATTTCTAGCACAGTGTCAAATAGAAATTATGACAGTCAACATCCTGGTTTCACTGAAAAGAATTTAAGTTAATCTCCATTAATTATAATGGTAGCTCTTGGTTTTAAGTATATATTATTTATCATTTGGACACAGCTAAATGGCACAGGGGATAGAAACTCTCCAAGAGCTCCCAGTCTGATGTGGGGAGGGAGGCAAATTAAAACAATTGTGTGCAAACAAGATATAGGCAAAATAAATTGGAGATAACACAGGGAAGAACTAGCATTTAAGAGGAATCAGGAAAGCTTCTTGTAGAGGTTTTAGCTGGGACTTGAAGGAAGACAGGGCATGTAAGAAGCAGAGTTAAGGAGGAAGAGAGTTTCAAGTATGGTAGACATCTACTGAAGATTCCTGAAGTAGGGAAAGAGACTGTCTTGGGTAAGGAACATCAGGTAGGTAGATGTCACTGGATCACAGAGTACATAAAAGGGAACAAGGTGTAAGAAAACTGGAAAGACAATTAGAGGCCAGGGTATGAAGGGCTTTGAATCCCAAATAGAGGATTTAACATGAAAGAAGGCTGGAAGGACAGGATAGAACCAAGAAATGGAAGGCTTTAAATACTAGGCTGAAAAGTTTGTATTTTGTTCTAAAGGAAATAACCATTGAGAGTTTTTGAGTAGAGATTAAGATCCCTATATATAGAAAACACATGGAAAAGCAATATGAATGATTTTTAAAGAGTTGGCTGAGCAACTAAGCAGTATACAGAAGATCAAGAATAACTAAGGTTATTATGAAAAAATGGGTAGTGAAAGCAATAGGAAAGTTTGGAGAGGGATTGGGTTTGTTTTCTTTTTGGACTGGGAGGAGAATAATGAATTCTGTTTTAGAAATGTTGAATATGAGAAACAAATAACTTAGTACAGCCTCTACATTCTAGAAATGAAGAAACTGAGATCAAGAAAGGTGAAGTGACTCCCAAAATTCAAACAGCTAGTTAGTAATAGAAATAAAATTAGAACCTATGTTCATTCTTTCATTCTTTTCATTATATCACATTGCCTTAATTTTAGATGCCTGAAATTTATTAGATTAGAATAATACTCATTACATTATTTTCAATAGGAAATATTGGCAAATAATGCTAGAAAGTTTTTGTCATCAGCCAAACTACTAGTATTAGTTGAATACATGTTGGTTAATTGAGGCTGGTACTTCAGTATGCCCTTAGAGAGATGTTCAATTTGGTATCTGCCTTTAAGTTAGTTCCCTTAAGTAGTTGTTTTTGTTTTTCATTTTTATATCATGAAATAATTTTCTGTTATAGCTTACCTTCTGAGTATAGTTATTACTCCGGGTTTAAGGTAAATGTGAACATACCTAAGGTAAGGTAATAAATTGATCTAACTTAATATAGATCTTTCCCAAAATTTCTCAGATATTGCATTTCCATTGAGACACCTAGTGGTAGCATGTGCCCTGTGATTTGGGAAACAAAACAAAACATACAAAAGAAAAAGCACTTAAACACCTTCAAGATGAAAAGCTAGAACTGAATCAAACACTGTTCTACACTATAATACCCTAAATGTGCGTTTATTTTCACCTATCTCAGGAACTTTTGTACCCATAATACTGCCCATTCGACAAACCAGGGAGGCTAGAAGTGGAAAAAAGTATGATAAGCAAGTAGATCCAAGATTTCTTAATTATTAATCAAGCAATTATTATTAGAATACATTATTGTTGTTTTCCTTATTATACATAATTATCCTTTTTCAGCATAATATAGCATTTAAAATAGTGGGGACCTCAGATTCCTTTTTTTTTTTTTTTTTTTTTGGTAAATTGAGGGGTTTGAAGTAGAGTATCTCTAAAGCCAATTCCACCTCTAAGATTTGGAATTCTATATTAATTCTCCTCCCCATCTCCCATCTGTAGCACATATATAATTTTGTTATTTCAAACTTATTGTATATAGTTTCTGAATTATGAATGAAGAGAATGTAGATGTCAGCCACATAATATGAATTCTGAGTAATACTCTATTATGGTTTAAATTACTACTGCAGCTCTTTTAGTGGTGGCAAGGAATTGGATAATGAACAGATCCCCATCAATTGGGGAATAGCTGAATAAGTTATGGTATATGAAAGCAATATAATATTATTGTTCTGTAAAAAATTATGAGCAGGCTGATTTTAGAAAGGTCTGGAAAGATTTGCATGAACTGATGCTGAGCAAAACAAGTAGGACCAGGAAAATACTGTATACAGCAACAAGGCTATGTTGATCACTATCAACCAAGACAAATTTGCTTCTCAGCTATTTGGTGATTCAAGGCAATCCTAATAAACTTCAAATGGAAAGTGCCATTTGCATTCAGAGAGAACAATGCTGACTGAATATAAATCAAGACATGCTATGTTTACTTTTTCCCCTTTTTCTTCTACCCTTTTTCCCTCTAGTTTTTCCTTTCATTCTCATTTTTCTCTCCCAACATGATTCATAAGGAAACATGAAAAAAAATGAATGTACATATATAACAAAAATATTCTTTTTACATGTAACTAGGAAAAATAATATTCCCTGGAAAAAGTAGTTCTTTAGAAATAAAATTACTATTTCAAAATAAGCTCCTCCATTTTAACAACATGAATAATGTTTTGGGGAAGAAGGAACATTATCAGAAAAACTTTAAAGACTGAGAAGTCTACTCTAGAAAAGATTTTTATACAGTACTGTCATCTTATCACAAGACTGAAGGAGATCTAGCATTGTATTCTCCATCAACCCCATTCTTATTAGGAGGAAGGGAACCTAGTACAAATATTATCTCATTTGATGTGTGAAGTTAGATTTAATAGTAGTTAACATTTGTAAAGTACTTACAATTTAAGTGCTTGGGTATTTTGCATTTATTGTCTCATTTAATCCTCACAATAACCATGTTAGGTAGGTACTATTATCATTCCTGTTTTACAGATGAGGAAATTGAGATAAACAGGGGCAAAGTGATTTGCCCAGGTCACACAGTCTGAGACTGGATTTGAACTCAGGTCTTCTTTACTCTAGATAGAGTGCTTTTTAAGCCACCTAGCTGCCTGGGTATGTAGATTTGAACTCAGGTTTTTAGGATCATAGAATTTAGAGTTGAAGGGATCAAATGACAAACTACTTACAACCAAATCCTCATCTTGCTATTAGTTAGATAGCTAGTGAACTAACAATTTTTTAAGCTTTGTAAACAAGTTTATTGCATTGTATCATCAAAAAGAGCATTGGATTTGGCTCTTGGGTCATAATTTACCAGTCTCTTAACCATCTCCTCTCAGGTATGAATAAAAAAATGGAGGTTCAGGAAGATGACTTCTTCCAGATTACATGGGTATTAAGTAATAGAGCTGGAATTTGAACACATCTTTGACTGCTTTTCATTATACGATATATATGTTACAAGAGAAAAATTCAAGTTTATAAACACAGAATCATTCTTCTTTAAATTCATAAATAATTTAATCAATTACCACTCATATTGCTTTCTAATATTAATACTACAGATCTAGCTGTAGAGCATACCTGAAGTTCTTTAAAATAAGCAAGTTTGGAGAGGTAGGATTGCATAATGGATAGAGAGTCTTGGAATCTGAAAAGCCTGGTTATGAATCTGGGCAAACCCTTAAGCAGCTCTCTAAAATTGTAAGTATTGATGGGCAGATTTTTCCTAACCTATAGGAATTATCATTCTATATCAATGAAATCATAACCATGAAATCATGAACCAATTTTTTAAATTGTCAAATGTGCAGAAATATTCACATAATTCATTCCTAGCTCTGTTCAAAATTCTATATATTTTACATATATATTAAAGAAAAGTGCTCTGGCTCCTTTAATAAAAACTGGTTTATAAGGAAGGAAACAGGCATTTATTAGGTGCCTACTATGTGGCAGGAAGTACAAAGCATAACACCTTGAGATGGATGCTATTATCCCCATTTTATAGATTAGGCAAATAGGGTAAGAGACTTTCTCAGTGTTATACAGTTAGTCAGAATCTGTGGTCTTCAAAACTCTAGACCTAGCACTCTATCCAGTATCTATCTATCCAATTTAACTCATTCTTATGTGTTGTTATTTTGTCCCTTCACCTGTGTCTGATTCTTTGTGGCCCATTTGGGATTTGGGGGTTTTCTTTACAAAGACATTGGAGTGGCTTGTCATTTCCTTCTCTAGATCATTTACAGATGAGGGCCTAAGGAAAACAAGGTCAAATGACTTGCCCAGAGTCTTACAGTTACAAATTGTCTGAGACCAGATTTGAACTCAGGAAGCTGAGACTTCCTGCCAGCAGTCTCAGCACCCTATCCACTATGTCACCTAGTTGCTCCCATACTTACATAGTTCCTTAATAGTAACAAAGCACTTTTTCATTATTATTTTTATTATAGCTTTTTATTTACAAGATATATGCATGGGTAATTTTTCAGCATTGACAGTTGCAAAACCTTTTGTTCCAACTTTTCCCTTCCTTCCCCCCATCCCCTCCCCTAGATGGCAGGTTGACCAATACTTGTTAAATATGTTAAAGTATAAGTTAAATACAATATATGTATACATATCCATACAGTTACTTTGCTGTACAAAAAGAAATGAACTTTGAAATAGTATACAATTAGCCTGTGAAGGATATAAAAAATGCAGGCAGACAAAAATAGAGGGATTGGGAATTCTATGTAGTGGTTCATAGTCATCTTCCAGAGTTTTTTCACTGGGTGTAGCTGGTTCAGTTCATTACTGCTCTATTGGACCTGATTTGGTTCATCTCATTGTTGAAGAGGGCCACGTCCATCAGAATTGATCATCATATAGTGTTGTTGTTGAAGTATATAATGATCTCCTGGTCCTACTCATTTCAGTTCATGTAAGTCTCTCCAGGCCTTTCTGAAATCTTCCTGTTGGTCATTTCTTACAGAACCATAATATTCCAGAACATTCATATACCACAATTTATTCAGCCATTCTCCAATTGCTTGCCATCCATGTAGTTTCCAGTTTCTAGCCACCACAAAGAGGGCTGTCACAAACATTCTTGCACATGTGGGTCCCTTTTCCTTCTTTAAAATCTCTTTGGGATATAAGCCCAGTAGTAACACTGCTGGATTAAAGGGTATGCACCAAAGCACTTTCTTTATAACTATGAGGTAGAAAGGACTAATATTATTATCCCTATTATGCAGATAAATAGACTCAGAGAGGTTATAGCTTAATAATACTCATCGAGATAGTAGGTGTCCCAGATGAAATTCAAGTACAACTCTCCACGTGGCAAAACTGTACTAATTGAAAGAAGCCTAAAAAAAGCTGTTGTGGAAGGTTGTGCTTATTTATACAAATTGAGGTTTATGCAGAAAAGCAACTCATCCTGATGAATCTGACACTAGATTTAGATTTAGTCCTAGGTTCAAAAGTAGCTTTTCAAGTTTGACCCTGAGCATGTCACTTAACATATTTGAGACTCCGGCAACTCTGCAAGACTTATGGGAAATAGTACAGTGCAAAAGAAAAATGAAAAAGAAAGAAAGGAAAGGAAAGAAAAAAAAAGAGCTCTCCATTTGTATCGAAAGAATCTAAATTAACCTCAATTGCCATTTAGTACTGTAAGGCATTGGTCAAGTTTCATCTCCTCTCTCTGAGCCCTAAATTAAGTTGAAACTTAAATACCTTGTTCATATAATGAGAAGATAGGACTCATTGGAAAGACCTTGATGTTGGGAAAGATTGAAGACAAAAGGAAAAGGGAACAGCAGAGGAAAAGATGCGAAGATAATATCATGCAAAATGATGAACATGAACTTAGACAAATTTTGAGAGATAGTGAAGGATCCATAGGCTCCCAGACTCAGACACCACTGAATGACTAACCAACAAATTAAAGTATTCATCCAGGTGACCTCTGATCTCTTAGCTCTAAATCTATATTTCTATGATTCTATAACTTACTAAACAACAGATAAATACAGATTTGATGGAGTTTTGATTCACTTTTTTTTTTTCATTTTGGTTACCAATCTTTGTATGTTTCACACAATAAAATCACATATTCTTGAAATATAGAAATATTTATGAGGAAATGGAACACTCAATTGTCCTGATCGTTCTGTCTCTAACTTTTTTTCTCACCACAATAAGTTCTAAACAAATTGTGACATAGGCAGAATTGTTTGGTCTTCAGATGTTCTTACTATTTTATTCATTGTCTTTTCCATTCTTTGTTCCCTAAGCCTGCCCTTCCTACCCCCACCCCTAAATGTCCTCAGGAATCTCATACTACTCCTTCTCTAGTTTTTTTTTTTCTTTTAAGATCTAATCAATTTGATAGACACTAAACTAGCGTGTCTGTATGTGTGTCTATGTGTGTAAATGTCCCCCCCCCCACACCCCCAAGAAGGCTTTTCCAGGGATTGCCTAACTCACAGGAATGAATTGCTAATAATGGGATTTCATAGGAGATAGGCCTCTTCAAATACATCACTGTTGGAAATCATCCCTGAACTGACTCATACAATGGTCACACTACTTAGAAGACTTTTGGAAAAGGAAGGTTCAGACATTAAACACAGGCAGCTACTACAGAAAAGCATCATTAGGCAAGTTGACATTTGCAGTAACAGTCAGAGTTCCAATTTAAAGAATGAGACACAAAATTAAGAACATTTACAGCATTTACTGGAACCTGTCATTTATGACAGTGAAGAAACTATAACATCTTTATGTACAGCCATTTTTAGATCTTTTAAAAAACTAATCTAAAATAGAAACAAACTAGTAAGCAAGAGCTATCATTACACATGTAGTTCAAAACAGCTGGTGGCCTATTAGATAGAATATCAGACCTGTAATCAAATTTAACCTCAGACACTAGCTGTGTGTTCTTAGGAAAGTCACAACTTCTGGATTGTCTCTCAGTTTCTTGATTGTTAAATGAAATAATAATAGCTCCTATTTCACAGGGTAGTTGTGAAAATCAAATCAGATAATATTTGTAAAATATTAGTCCAGTGCCTAGCATATAGTGAATGCTATATGAATGATTATTTTTTTCCCCTTCTCTTTCCATATATCCAAAGGGTGTTGAAAAAGTTATTTGTATGACAAAGTTATTTATTCAACATTTATTAAGTATCTAATATGTGCAGAGCACTGATCTAGGTTCAGGAAAAACTATAAAGTTTATCTAAAACAAGGTCCCTGCCCTTATGGAGTTTATAGTCATTAGGTGATATGATACATACAAAGACTGGTAACCAAAATGAAAAAAAAAAAGTGAATGAAAACAATACAAAAAAAAGTGCTTTGTTATATCTGAGGGGAGTAACAACGTATATTGTTATTATATTTTGTAAATGTACTAACAGAGACCCAATACTAGCAATTTTTTTGTTTCTATACCTCAAGTGCTTTTTGTTATTAACTCTATTTGCAAAAGTAAAATATACTGAATTTAAAGGACCACTACTAAGTAAAAGTGTTTTAGACATAAATTTCCCTAGCTCCAGAAGTCAGAATTAGGAGCAATAAGTAGAAGTTGCAAAGAGTCTTGATTTCAAGTTGAAATAAGGGGGAAACTTCCTAGCAAGTAGAACTATCCAAAAATTGAATGAACCTTCTCAGAAGAGAGAAGCTTCTACCTTACTAGAGGTCTTAAAGTGAAGTCTGGATGATCTTCGGATGGGTACTTCAGAGCAAAGATTCTTGTTCAGATAAGTGTTGGGCTAGAAGGTCTCTGGATCTATAACTAGGATAAAGAAACCAGGACTCTGCACTAGGGTACAGAAATATAAAATATTTTTAATGATTGTATAATTCAAATATTTAACAATTGTATGTATGTATATATGCATATATACACACATATGTATATATACAGTATATATGTGTGTATATTTGTATATATAGCATATATGGTATGTATGGATTTATATTGTATATGTAAATATAGATATACATATATGTGTATGTGTATATATAAACATACATTCTTATGTGTATATGTATATATTAGCAGTACTTTTACCCTTTCAGGGGCATAGCATAGAAACTAGCTAACAAAAATAATTAAATTGAGAAGTTTCTACATGCTACCTTCTTAGGTTAGCCTGTCACACACCAGGTAAGTTTTTCTCCAGCTGAGTCTAGTTCTTTCTTCACAGCAATCTCTTCCTTAGCATATTTGAATTCTATGGTTAATTTGAAGGACTGTTTAACATTGCCTGCTATAGTCATCATTTCTGGGTTCAGATTCCAAAAGTGCTAGTATTGCTTTGATGACCTCTGAGGTTGCTTCCAATTCTTAGATTCTGTGACATTTATCCCTTAATTCTAAACTATTCTTTATCCTCCTTATCTCTTTATCCTCCATTGTTATTTTTTACCTGTTGGGGAAGAAGGGGACTGAAGGAAGTAGGATCTTCTTGTATTTACTGGAAAGGGGAATCTAGAGTAAATTCTTTCAAGGAATCTATCACCTATTTTCAGCTCTGCTCTGATACCACCTGATGGCTTATATAAAGTGGAAGTTTCCCATATGCCAAAAACTTGGCATTATGTTGATAATAAACTCTGGAAGAGACCTTAGGAAACTATGGGAAATTGAGAGGCCAGCATTCGTGACACATATTAAAAATAACATTTCCCATTCAAGTTCTTTTTCACTGGACCCAACCATGTCCATTCATGAAACAAGAGTTGTACTGGTCATTCTGAACTGCACACTAAACTATGTAATGACCACATTTATTTATATTTTTCTTGCATACAGTAGAGATTCATGTGGTTAAACTATATAAATGCTTCTTCCCTTCCTGTCTTTGAACTGGGCAATAGAATATGGTTTCTTCCATTTCCCAGCATTCTTTGGTTCTATGATTCTTTCTGCATGAGAACTATAAAATGTAACAAATTTAGGAATATGTCATTGGACTAGCTCAATCCACCGTGATCCCATACATCCATACATCCATACAGAACAAATAGAAAAGTATGTTTTTGATGAGGCAAGCAATATTTCTCTCCAAATTTTTCTGTCAGGCATAATTAGTCCAGCACTATGATTTCATGTGTATATAGAACTTCTGGTACAGAAATTCTTTGCAGATACAGTTTGGCAACTTATTTGTATTGTACAATTTTCTCCCTTTTTAAAAATGTCATTTTTGAACATCATATTCATTTATAAATATACCCTTGCTCCCTAAATCTAACATTCCCTCATAGCATTTTTTAAAGTTCAAGAAAGCCAAACATAGACTGTGCTTTACACCATATGTGATATTTCACGGCTATTTCTTATTCCTTAATTCTTTGATGAAAAAAAAGGAGGTGCATTTTATCTGGGATCAAGTTTGGTCATTATAATTTTACAAGGTTCAGTTTCATTTTTTTATTGCTATTTATATTTACCATGAATTTACATTAACAATGAACAAAGTTTTAACAATTAACCAGAATAATCTAGTGTGGTTAAAAAAAAAAGTTTTGCTTTTTTCCCTAGGGATGCAAGGAATTTAAACTCCACTGCTGTTGCCATTTCCAGCCAAATCTTGTGAATCATCTGCTGTTCACTCCTTCAGTCGTATACATATTTCCTTCTCTCAGTCCAAACATCAGCAGTCCTGGGTGAGCATTACAACTGACAGCTGTTTTACAAAGCTTTGGATCTAATTTGTCTCCCATCCAAAGCCCTTTCCTCTCAGCCCCACTCCACCCACTGCTCTGGTTCCCGGTCTTTGTAATTTCGGTGACCTTTACCAAGATTCAAGTAGGGTTCTCCTGCCTCAGCGGTTTCAAGTGATGACTCCTAGGAACTTCCCAAAGGCTCTGAAGCAGCAGGATTCTACAAGTGGGGGGTGGGGGGATAGGGAGGGGTATGAAAATGTATCGGGGGTGGAGCTGACTGAGAGGTGGGTGAGTTTCCTTGATGCCTTTGTCCTCCAAGTCTTTCTTCAAATTGGGAGTTAAAAAGGTGCCTTGTTAAGGACCTGTTTCCCAGTGGGATTGCGATGTCCAGAGTCTCCCTCTTGCCTCGTCCCCTCCCCTTCCATCTCCTCCTCCTTTCCCTCGCTCACTCCGTTTCTCTATGTCCTTATCTCTCCTTCCTTTCTCCCTTCCTTTTTTCCTGTTCCTTACCTTCCTTCCCTTTTCTCCATTCCCTCGCCCACTACATGAGAACTGGAAGTGGTAGAAAAAGAATCCAAGAGTAACACCCGCTCTATCCCCGATTCTTGAAAATCTCTGCCCTCGCTTAGCTTTACCACGTCAGGAACTTGGTCAGTACGCCATTTAGTTAGTGGTCAGGCAGCAACTTATGCCTTGTTGTTGAGTGCTGGGCGTGATAGTACGAAGGAGCTCTCTGCAGCTTCTTATACTTCTGTGTTGGACAGCACCTCCGTACCTCTATGCCTGGAATTTGATATCGGTGTCCAGCATCAAATCCTTTTATGCTCATTTGGAAACCATGCAACTAAGGAGAAGGGAGTTGGAACTTGAAGAAATATAACTCTGTAACCGAAATTTTACAAATACTCCATGCCAGTGTTGTATCCATAATCTCCATGTCTCCTATGCTCTACATTTTGATCTCTGACCATTAGTCTCTGTTGTAGGTGTCTGCTCCATATTGATCTGTTAAAAAAAAGTATCTCTCCTAAAAGAAGAGGTTTTGTTTAAAAAAAAAAAAAAATCCAACAGACCATTTCCACTGTCCCTAATCACTTTAAACTGCACCTGCATTCAAATATGCTATCTCTCACCAATGCTGTTGTGATCTTCAATTTGGCTACTATTGTCAAGCCATGCTACTTCTATTTCAAATGTACAATAGGCTTTCTTCTAGTCAGAGTGAATAAACTCTTTGCCCAATAAATAACTGGGTAAAGAGTAAGCCTTCAGAGACGTCAGAAGAATGGTGGTCTCAAGTCTCTCTTTAAAAAAATGCTGCCCTCAGGAAAATCTCTTTCTCAGCCTGTAAAGGTGTCTCTTTATACAATTCAAAGAAATAGTATGACCAGAGATGTCTCTTTGAGATGAATGCACCTTTTAAAAGCAGAATTCTTTAATAGAAGAAAGAAAGGAGGGAGATAAGGGAAATTCCTGGTGATTTTACTTATGTTAAAATTCCATAGATTTGCTGCTCCTATTTTGTTTTTACATCAGCAATAGAAAGTATGACATACAAAAATATCATTGGCCTGTGAAGAAAATCAAAATTCCCCGTAGGCGTCAAGGTACTTTATATGTAGGAGCCAGCCAAGCTCTGATGATCAACAGGGAGACTCCAACTTCTGGCAACAGCATGGGTGAATATAAGGCAATTTTGTATTCATTATTGAGAGGTAGAGAAGAGTGTCAGTACTGAGCTAGTTCAACCAAGTGAAGGGCAGCATTTCAAAAATATAGGCATTATACATTGGTGCATAGAACATGGGAACAAGACTAGCAGGGGTAAAGGGGATTCCAAGTGGGATGGCTGAGCCTTAATATATTTGTTTTGGTAGTTTTTTTCAGGTTGATCACCTTATTTCAACTAACTGGATTGGTGTTATCCTACAACTTCAGTAGCTGTAATCACTACCAAATGGCCAGTGACTTTGAGAATACAATATATAATAAGAAACTGGAATCTTTGTATTCGGAATCGGTGAGTGAAAGGATTTAGTCTATATTCCTATTGAAATACTAGGTGTATTTCTCAGTTTTTTGGCTTAAGAAAAAATACAGTAGTCACTAGGACACTAGGAAACAGGAAATAGCTGAAGCATAGGTATATTGTGGCCTTTCTAAAAGATTCTAATGTTTTAGCATCATCCTAGGGAAAGCGTATGTTTAAGACTTTCTGGAAGTAGTCAAGAGATTGTTCTTAATTTATTTTATTCAAAATTCTATTCTAAGTTAATAAGTTGTGAAATTCAGTCAATGAATCTAATGCATGGTCAATATGTGAATAAGGATGTTTTGTTGAATGTGAGCATGTGTAGATAGAGGGATGTCTACTTCAGGTCAAAAACTTGGTGTATATGTTTTGTATATACATTAATTTAAAATAACATGTTCTGACTTCTGAAAGAAAAAATTCAGAGTATTTTGACTGGATCCTTGTATTTCTTTGGCTTGAAGGGAAGGGAACAAGCATTTCTTAACGTGTCTTCTATGGGTCAGGAACTGAGCTAACCAATTTATCAATATCATCTCATTCAAAGATGGACCATAATGGTCCTCTTACAGCCCAAAGAAGAAAATTCATTCTCCCCAAAGCCCAATACTGCTAAACAATTCTAATTCTCTAAAATGTGATAAAATGGGTTTAATGAAAAGAGTTCTAGAAGGCAAATTATTCCTTGATGATGAGGTGTCCCTTCATTTATATATACATATGTAGATATGTATACATATATATGAAAGCATACATTCTTAGCAAATTTTCTATAAGTTTGTCTCTTTTCCTTTAGCCGTCATCTGAAAATAGCAATTTGTTCTGTGAAACTAAGGTGAGTAGTGTTATATCTACTGCTGAGAGGTGGGAGAGGTTCAGGAGGGGAGGGATGATCTGGTGTGGAGCAAGTGGAGGTGTTGAACCTGGGGAGTCAATAATTAGAGATGGTTTTTCTGTATGGAGCTAGAGCTTTTGGACTGGTTGGATCACATTTTAAGAATACAGTGTTCTTAATGGGGGTGGAGTGAAAGGTGTTCATGAACTTTCAGAAAGGCCATGGGTTTGTTCTGATTTCAAACTTCAAGTAAGCTTCACTTAAGTTAGAAAGATCCTTCCACCTGAGAATTTCCTGGGTATGGATGCTGGGTGGGATGTAAAAAAGGAGCTAGGGAGTGAGGAGCAATGAAGGAACCTGAATTACTATTCAAAATTCAAGGTAGGGACTGGGAGAGGGGTCTAGGGCGCCACCTATGGTTTTCACTCTGACACTGAATCTTGGATCTGAGACTGAGCAGCTTTCGGGAATAAAGGAATTTTGGAAGAATTAATAGCTTTTTCTTATGCGCTCTCAGATTGTTCTCTTTTTCCTCCTTCTTTTCCTGCTTTCTGCTTCTGTTCCTTTGCCTCCCACTTTTTTTCCTCCTCCCTTTCCACGCATTCATTCACTTCCTCATCCTTACCATTCCCCTCTGTGCTTGTTTTTCTTCTTCCATTTCCTCTTTCTCTGCCACTCTTCACCTCCTTTCCTTCCATTTCTCTCCCCTTCTCCCTCCCCCGCCACCCATTCTATCTGCATAGCTCCCCACCCTCATCTTTCCCCAGTTTTCTCTTTTGTGGACTTTCCCCTTTAGTGGTTTTCACTTTCTCTTTCATTCCTTTCCGGAAACAGAGTGGCTGTCTAACTGTCTTAGAGCAGCTTGCCGGCAATTGGTCAAACAACTGTTCCTCTGATATGGGGGAAACTTTTGAAGATTTCGTGAATAGGACTCGCATTGCCCTGAAGAATTATTGTCCAGTCTTTCAGGAAAATCAGGTACAGACTGGCTTCGATGGAGGTCTAACTCTCCATCATCACTTACTTAAGCTTTGGAACTAATGCTTATGCAGTACTAACTGAACCGGCATTTCTGACCTGGTGCTTCTACAAAAGAGTTGCTTGGTTCTTCCTCCCTCCCTCTCCCTCTCAACACTCTCCATCTTCCACTGAAAAATAACTGGTTCCAAGGCGTAGTAATTGGATTGAACCTGCTGTGGAAATACAAAAATGCTACAGTAGGAGAGTGTATTCTCCCAGCTAGATCAAGAAAACTGGTACTCCTGCAGGTGATTAATGATGGAGATAGTATGGTAGAGTGAAAAAATATATGTCTTCAGGGGTCTTCAGTTAGACTTCCAGCTCTACTACTTCAAATGATCCTATATGCATTAAGTTTATTAAGACACATCATGACACTGGGTAAGTCACTTCACCTTGAAAGATTGCAATTTAAACTTTAAGAGAGTCTAATCTTTCACTCATATTATTTACCGTCAGAGACGTTGTACAGAGTTATCTTTCAACCTTCCTTTGAGCTAGACAGTCAGTAGTTTTGAAAACTACTAGTGTTTGTGTTGTAGGTTTGTCTATTTTTAAGTTAAGTTCTTTGTTAAATTAATTTGCATTCAATATATTTTGCATATATTTTTCTAGTAGGGAAGGAAAGAAAAAAGGAAAGAAAATTATCTGCAGGCAATAAAACAAAGATAACTCCAGGATTAAAAAAGACTAACAATTCATTTGAATGATAATATACCAACTCTGTATAGATCACTGTGTACTAGGTGACAGGGATATGCAAAGTATAGCTAAGGCACAATACTCCCTCATTAAATTTATATTCTCTTTGAATAATCACTAACATAGATAATTACAAAACTAAACAAATCCAGTACCAATAGAATAGTCTTAGTTAATAACTTATTCCACCTTTCAGAATATGGCCCTTGAGGAGTTCCTGTGCCCATGTGCCCATGACTTATCTCTGTATATCCTTGTTTTGGGATATGGCTAGAGGAATAGAAGGGAAGAACTGGTTAGAATACAAATAAAAGCTGATTTTGTCATAACATTCATTTTGATCATGCTTGTCATGATGTAAACTTGTGTTTGGGAATGGGCAGGCTGGTAAGAAATAGTGTGGTAGAAATGGAAAGATCTCTGGAGCTAGCAGCCAGGGAGGTATGTCCAAATTCTGGGTCCATCTGCTGTTAGCCAGTATGACACAGGCTTCATCTGTAAAAGGAGGTTTTTGTTAACTTTTGTTAGCTTGCATCACAGGACTGTTTTGAGCTATTATTACTTCCCCCAAAATGATTATATTCTAGCCTGAGGATATTTTCAACCTTCCCTACAGTCAGGTTAGGTGGTCAGCACTGAGCTTGGAATCAGGAAGATGTGAGTTCAAATTTAGCCTCAGATATACATTAATTAGAAGATCCTGGGCAAGTGACTTAATCTTTGCCTCAGTGTACTCAATTGTAAAATGAAAATAATAGCACTTACTTCATAGAACTGTTGTGATAATATTTATTATTATTTGTATTAGATACACATCTTTTGTAGCACTGTGCTTAAGGAACATAGTTATTGTTGTTCAATTACATTTGACTCTTCATGAATCCATTTGGGGTTTTCTTGGCAAAGATTCTAGAATGATTTGCCATTTCCTTCTCCAGATCATTTTATGGAGGAGCAAACAAAGTTAATTGATTTGCCTAGGGTCTAACAAGTAGGAAGTATCTGAGACCTTATTTGAACTTATCTGATTCCAGACTCAGGATTCTGTCCACTGCTCCACCTAACTGCTCCATATCACACAAATACCTAGCATATAGTAAGTGCAAAATAAATATTTATTGTCCAAATAAATATTTATTCATGAAATAGGATCTAGAAAAGTGATTGATTGCAGGCATGGGTCAGGAACCAAATCAGTTGAAGACCTATTTGGTCTCTGATGCAATATGAAGGGTTGTCCAATCCAGTCTTTAATATCAGCTGCTTAAGAAATTCTTATGGACTGAAATGAATTCTCATAGGTAGAACGGGGCAATAACAATACTAAGGAAGGAAGACTAAGCAAAAGGATAGTAAGACCAAGATACAGTTTAAGAAGAAGCAATCTTATATTATTCTTTGTATGATACATTCAAATTCAAGGGAAAGATTAAGACCAACAGGGCTAGTCTTTAATACTCAAAAAGTCATGATTTCATCAGTGTATCTATACTTTTCCCCAAACCCAGCTAATGATTTTATGGATTCCTTTGGTTAAAAACAAAAATCACTTCTTGACCAGTTCTCTGAAAATGAGTTTCATAAAAAAGGATCAGCTATTGAATATGATTTTAAATAGTAGGAGAGAACCAGGAAATAGTCAACCAAGATGATTAAAAGAAGTCATACATAGAGAGGCTAATGCAGTTTTTTGAGTTCCAAAATAACACCTTTTAGCACAAATGAGTAGAGGTCAACCTATAATCCATCAAGTATTTACTGATCACCTACTATATGGTATTTTCAATGCAAATACTTTATAAACTCTTGGCATGTACAAAATATTGGACACAGATTAGAGAGAAGGAGGTATGATTATTAAGTAAATATCAATAAACAAGACCAAATATTGTTAGATAACAAGTTATATAATTCATAAAATAAATGCTATAGAAGTTCTGAAAAGAATCAGAACAATTAAGGGAAATTTCACAATGAGAATATAAGGTAACATTTGAAAGATGGTTCAAGAGGCATCAGTGAATAGAGCACAGTCCTGAAGTCAGGAAGATGAGTTCAAATCTGGTCTCAGATTAACGCTTCCTAGTTGTGTGACCTTGGGCAAGTCACTTAACCCCAATTGCTTCTGCCCAAAAAAAAAAATTTTTTTAGATAGAATTAGAGAAAAAAAAAAACAAGAACAAAATAATAAAAGATAGAAAATAAATGCAATGAAACAGATTGGATTATAGTAACAAAAGTAATAAAAATACTGGAAATTTCGATTCTGTGTAGGAAAGACCTGAAGGATCCAACAAATTCCTAGGATGGCAAGATCAATTTTAGGGCTCACTTGGAAGCTTTAAATTTGTTTTAAAAGCAGATTCATGGCACCCCAAAAGTCTTAGAACACATTTCCAATAGCTGTAAAATATCCAACTGATTCCATAGCTACTCCCCAGGTGATTAGGGTCTTTTAGGAAACATTTTTCTGTTTCCATTTGGAGATCAACAAATAAAAAAAAAAACCCAATTAACATTTATATAATTTTATATAGTTTTGCAAAATAAATTATATGTTATTTAATTTGTGTTTCAAAACAGCTTCTTTCATTATTCCCATTTTATAAATGAGGAAAATGAGGCTTAGAGATGTTAAGTGATTTGTCCAGGGCTATATAGCAAATAAATGTCTGAATCTAGAGAGGGTGCATGTTGGGAGTCAAACATTCTTAAAGCTATACAAAGGTAATTTTATAACTTGAATATTAGTATTCACTTTATATTCTCTTGTTCCATAGGCAAACAATACTCAAGCACCAGAAAAGAATATGGAAGAAAGAATTAAAATAATGACGTGCTCTGAAATAGCTAGAAACTTATTAGAAATTTGGAGAGAATACTGGCAAGAAACAAAAAAGTCAAGTATGTATACTTTCAAAAAGTGCCTTGATGTTTTTTTTTTTTTTTTTAATGCCATCAATAGTTTTTCTTGTTAATTATAAAGCTTTTAAAAGCATAGTTTAGAAACATTTTAATACATGTTTTCAGCTGATTTGAGGGTAGAGGTGATTAGAAACAATGCCATAGGAAATTTCTCTAATAATTAACCACTTAGTTAAATCAGGCTTCACAAAAATGATTCTACTTTGGAACTCCACAGAAATGTGATCCAAGTAAAAAATGGGAAAATGAGAAGAAGTCAGTGGCGCACTTTGATATTTTGAGAAGAGAAGAATAAAATCAGGCTCAAAAAACAATTTTAACATGTGTACCACCTTAATCTTGTCACTATCCTCTTTTATTTCTATCTCTCTACTTGTCTTCAAAGACATTTCCTTAGCTTCAAATTTTGAGTTGTTCAGAATTAGGGTGAGTTATTTTAGGAAAAGCAGGCTCCTAAGAAATATATACGATCTATACAAAATGTAGTAAGGATAAATAATGCTATTGATCCCACAATTTGAAAATAAATTCTTGATTTTATAGTAATCATGTCCAAAGAGTTTTGTATTTTACATTGTATTCTTTATGTACTTTTTTGAACAATAAACCTACAATGGAAGAAAATATCAGAACTTGTTGGTTAAAGAAAACAAAGTTTAATAAATGTATTTAAATTTCAAAATATTTCTTTAAGCAAGTCATTTACTTCAAACATATTATTAATTTTGTACTCTTACTTCACAGTTAGAAGAGGGAGGAAAAAGAAGAGAAGACAAAGTCTGAATAAGTGATATAAAACTACTGAAAAGAACTTTCAAGAAGAAAAAATATAAATATTCTTAGCTCAGATTTTTAAAATTTTTGAAACAATCTTGAAAAATACTTTTTATGTTTATGAAGATTATTTATATTTTTAAAACATTTGCAGAGTGGATTTTTAACTTATTTTGTGAACACTTTAAAAATATATTGTTCTATATTGTCATAAAGAATCAATATGCCAGTTTAGCTGAACTGCTCCTTTCCTTTTTTTTTTTTTTTACATTGTTGTTATTAAGATTTTTTTTTTTTTTTTGCTTAACATTTTTGTTATTCAAGTTAACTGGGAAAGAGAAAAGGGAGAGATATAGTTGGAATTTAATGTGAAGTAAAAACAAAACTAAAATAAAATATATGTATATTCACGGATATTGCAGAAGGGATTTCCTACACTGCATAATTGACTAAGTAACTTCTAATGAGCCTGAAACTAAGATTTTTTGCTTCTATGAATTCGTTTTCATGATTTAATGTTCCTAGCTGGAGTGTACAGAGGGCTGGGCCTTGGGTCAGAAAGACCTGAATTCAAATTTGACTTCAGACCCTTCCTAACTGTGTCACCCTGTGCAAAATATTTAATCTCTCCCTCAGTTTCCTCAACTGTAAAATGGAATAATAATAGCACCCACCTCTCAGGGGTTTTGTGAATGGCTCACAGTAAGCACTACATAAATGTTAGCTTTTATTATTATTATTATGTTAGCTATTACCTTCTTTTAATATTCTGGGATGTTGGAGTTTTTTCTTCTTTTCCTTCTCCCCATAAAAACTATATTAAGTGTTTAATTTTCATTTCTCTTTGTGCTAGTTTATGTAGATCTCATCTCTGATCTCCAGGGGTTCCAATATATATAATAATCTTCTTCCAATCTTTACAGTAACAGCTCACTTATCCAATTCTTACCATCCTTTCCAGGACAATTGATGTAGGTGACTATCCTCCTAAAAATTGTTCATGATTCTTTAATGACCTTACAAGCTCAGTTAGTTAAGACATTTATTGAATGTTATAGTGATGAGGTCCTAACTAACTCTTTAGGGTGCAAAATCCTTTTTAGCATTTATTCTGCCAGATAAGGGCATGTGCCCCCAAAGGGATATTTCCTTTTTCTTAGATAATTCTAACTTTTACTTAAGAATTTGCCTTTTCCATCATTAATTGTTAAAACCCCTTTCCTAACTATATGCTCTCCCACTATATTTCCTATTTACCATTCTAGGTGTCTATTGTATCTATCCCTTCATTTTGTCTGTAACATCTTCTCTTAAATAAACCTACCTTTTGTCAAAGAGAATGACTACTGTGAATTCTTTACCAAAACCCAACATTTGGGGCTTCTCCTGGTGCCACGTTATCTGCTACATCAGCCATATCAATAGGAAGTATAGTTGTTACAAAGTATTTCCTTCAAACACGAAGAAAAATATATAATGAGAGTGCCTCATTGTTTCCCCTCTCTCTAGAAATGCCTCACAAAGTATTTTTTTTTAATTTTATGTATTTATTATTAAAACTTTTTATTTTCAAAAGATATGCAGGAATAATTTTTCAAGATTAACCCTTGCATAACCTTGCGTTTCCAAATTTCCTTCTCCTTCCCCTTCCCCCCTCCCCAGATGGCAATCAATACAATATGTTATACATGTTACAATGGATGTTAAATTCAATATATGTAAACATATTTATACAATTATCTTGCTAATGCCTCATAAAGTTGACTACAAATCACTTTGCTCTTCAGTTTGTCTAGCTCTTTGTTGATTTCGTTTTCTTTCCTTCCTCAGTGAATTCAGTGATTGGCCTATAGTATATTCACCCAAATTCCTGCACTCATAAAGGGACTTCTATATACATATCTATATTTCCTCAAGTACCTTAACTTCTCAGTTCCTCAATTTTCTCATTTTCCATAACTTATTCTTCTATTTCATCTTAGCTACACACTGAAAGGGTTAAATTCTATATGTCACCTACAATTCTGTTTTCATGTTCATGAACCCTAAAGATCTCTTCTCTGATCATAATCTGTTGTCAACTCACTTTGCTCACTGCTTCACAACCCCTATTATTGGCATATATTAAGTACTTAATAAATGTTCATTCACTTACTGCAAAGAGAGTAATGTTAACTGGTTCACCAAAAGACCAAGATGGAGAAAAGAAAGAAAATAAGACATTATAAAGGTATTGACTAGAGGAAGAATGCAGTTGTGATGATCTGGCATGGTGGGGAAATTATTATTATTATTATTTTATAACCAATATTACTCTGTAACCCATCCCATTCCCCATACTTTCAAATCTCATTTCTCAGCCTAACTTAAAATGTTTTGTCTTTCATCTTCACTTTTGTGATATGTGAAAATGTCACAAAGATAAACTGAGGCAAGTTTTCCTGGTATTATAAGAGTTTATTAACAGTGAAACTAATAACTATTAATAAAATAGATTAAATTGTTCATGCCTCAGTAGATCAGTAATCACAATGGCACTGAAAAGATCATAGTTACTGAGAACCCGATGGTGGGCAAGAGTTGGTAGCAGAAAAACCTTATGTTAGTTTTAGCTGGAGAAAGTGGGCTTCAAGTATGACTGATCACATCTCTCTATGACAATTGTATGCTTAATAAGACTCAGCTGCCTTTACTAATTTTGGCTAGAAAAACAGAACCACCTTAATCAGGATCCCTCTGGTCAGACTTCCTCCTTGTACAACAAGTCACCCTTACTTTTGATTAGGAAAAATAAGGACAGGAGAGCCAGCCCTGGGAGGTGGGGAGGAACTCAACCCAACCTGGTTCTTCTGTTTATCAATAAACAGAAGTGAGGGTCTCACTTTAAATTGGTTAGCAAACCGAAGTCCTAAGGGTTAGGAGAGATCACATTCTTTGGTCAGTCCTTGAGTTTGAACTGGAAGAGATTTCATTTTGAGCTAGGCTGAGCAACAGGGTTGGATAAAGATGATGAGCTCTCTTCTCAGTCAGGGAATAAACATTTATTAAGTACTTACTTTGAGCCAATAAGCACCTACTATGTACCAAGCACTGTGCTAAGCAATGGGGATACTATGAGAAAAGATAGTCCCTGCCCCCAAGGAGATTATAATCTAATGGGGAATGCTAAAAAGAAACAAAAGGGGGCACAGGGAATTCATATTTACAGAATTGAAATCAGACTATCTCTAGTCATCTTGATCTGTATCTGGTCATTGGACCCAGATGGCTCTGGAGGGGAAAGTGAGGCAGGTGACCTTGTACATCCCTGCCGAATTTAAATTCAATTCATTTGTATGGCATGGCATTACCTCCCTGATATCATGGTCCTGTTCAAGAAAGAAGGACAAACAACAACCTCTGTGAGTAAAGTTGGCCCACAAACTGGAATTGGTCAGTTGGGAGTTCCTTCCTTCCTTCCTCCTGTTTGGAGGAATTTGGGCAATAATGGTGGGAAGCTAGCCTTACTTCTTCTCACTAACATAGAGTTTAACTTAATAAATACTCCAATACTTCCCTCAGTCTGGTATCAAAAGTCCTCCTAATCCAGACCCACTCCCCATTTCTAGCCCTGTGTCCCCTACTCTATTACACATACTTCATAGTTCAGCTATATTAGACTATTAAGCTTTCCCTGAAACTTATCCAGTGCTTTTCAGCTCCATGCTTTAATCATACTTTTTTCTCAGTCTAGAATATCATCTATAAATGTAATATTCTCTCTAAAATGTAATCTCTTTTTGGGGTTTTCTTGGGGTCTCTAGGAGCAGCCTTTCTTTCAGTTCAGTTCAGTAATCACCACAAGTGCAGCCAGGTGTTAAAGTCCAAATCCTTTATTGTCTCCTTCAAAGTCTTGTCTCCTTCACTTGGGGCTCAGCTAGTTTTTCTGGAGAACTTCTGGATCCTGATTTCGGTGGAGAAGCTAAGGAGGACAGCCTGCCACCACTTCTCTGGTCTTCCCTCGTTCTAGTTCTGGCCGAGTTTGTCTGAGCTTATATCCTCTCTATTCAAAGGTATGAATCTTATAGAACTATAGTAAGTACTAAGTACATGTACTGAGCTAGAGAACTGTTAAGCACCATGGTAAATAACCATTGTGTCTATCAATTCCACTGACTTAGCACCTTGTTTCAAGTTCTGGCCCATAACATATAACCTTCTCCACCATTTTCCTATCAAAATCTTAGTCATCTTTAAGGGTCAGCTCAGATGTAATTTTCTCCATGAAGTCTTGTATACTTCTTTAATCAAACAGAATCTCTGTTTTGTTTTTTTTTTTTTTTTCCTGAAACCTTAAAAATACTACTTGTGAGATGTTATAAAAGGGATCCATGGCATAGTAGAAAAAACTCTGGACTTGCCTGGAGCCAGAAGAACTGAATTCAGTCTCTAGTTTCGACATTTATTAACTGTGTAAGCCTAGGCATTTTATTTACTGATATTCAGGAAAAATAAATATATTGTTCAATGTCAGATAGTTAGGGGCCTTCCACCCATGAAAACACTGATAGTTTCAGCCCCTGACAGAATCAGATTAAACCTGTTCAATCAAGTCCCATTGTTCAGCTCAATGATAAATACTCCCCTATCTTTCCTGGGAGTTATGCTTTTCTTTCAAGATGCAGAGGAGGAAATTACAGGGAGACTTAGGGTTCCTAGAGTTTTTTGAGTTCAAGATCTCTTTAAATATCTATCATTTTTAGGTATCTTTGTGTGGCCTGTGTGAAATAGAAGACTCAAACTTTTTTTAAAAAATAATTTTAATTGATGGCTTCTGTTTTTGATCATCCTTGGAGAAGGGAATGTAAACCACTTCAGTATCTTTGCCAAGAAACCTCATGAATAATATTAAAACAATAAAAGATGGCACTGGAAGATGAGTCCCTCAGGATAGAAGGTATCCAACACACTACTGGAGAAGAACAATGCACAAGAAGTAGCTCCAGTACTAATTAAGCAACTGGACCAAAGCAAAAAGGAAGCTTAGCTGTGAATCTGCCTAGCAATGAAACAAAAAAACTGAAACTGTACAGATCAACATTGTATAGGAACCTGCAATGTAGGATCTATGAATGAAGATAAGCTGGTTGTGACTAAATAGGAAATGAAAAGATTATACAATGACATCTTGAGTGTCAGTGAATGTAAATGGACAGGAATGGGTGGATTTCATCTGAGTGATTATTACACATAGTACTGTGGGCAAGAATCCCTTAGAACAGGGGTGGGGAGCATCTGTAGGAGAAATGATTTGCATAATTAACTATAGGCAATGATAAACTGAAAGCTAGGTACAACAACCTCCCACTACTTGAGTTATATAAATTGATAATTTTGATTGGCCCTTGAATGGTGTTATACATATCCAAATAGCCCTTGGCAGAAAAGTTTCCTCAGCCCTGCCTTAGAAAAAAGAGTGTTCCTTGTAGTCAATAAAAGGCTGAGAAAAGAAGTACTGAAGTATAATCTTGAAAGTGACCGATTGATATCTGTTTAATACAAGGCATACCATTCAACGTCAGATTAATGCAAGTTTATGCTCCAACCACTGATGCAGATGAGGTCAAAGATGATAAGTTCTATGAAGACCTTCTAGAAATCTTCTAGAAATAATATCAAAAAAAGTATTCACATTCATCACATTCATCATAATGGACTAGAATGTTAAAGTAGGAAATTAAAAGAAAATAGCACTGAACATGGAACCATTTGGTTTGATTGAAAAAAAGTATGACAATATTGTATAGTGTCATCTTATTTATTAACTTGTATGCAGAATACATCATGTGAAATACCAAGCCCAAATTAAAGTTATCAAGAAAAATATCAACAGCCTCAGATATGCAGATAATAACACTTTAATGGTTGAAAACAAAGAATTATGACGCCTCTTGATGAGGGTGAAAGAAAAGAGTGTAAAAGCTGGCTTGAAGCTTATCACAGAAACTAAGAAATGGGCAATTGGTCCCATGACTTCCTGGCAAATAGAGAGTGGAAGCAGATTTCATATTCTTAGGTTTGAAATCTGAACAGCATACCAAAAAGCAAAGATATTACCTTGCCAACAAAAATTAGTATAGTCAAAGCTTTGGTTTTTTCCAGTAGCAAGATGTGGCTGTTGGATTGTATGGAAAGCTGAAGGTTCCGAATGGACAGTTTTAAATTGTGATGCTAGAGAAGACTTTTGAGATCCCTTAGACAGCAACAAGATCAAATTAGTCAATCCTTAAAAAAAATTCAGGGTATTCCCTAGGAAGATCAAATACTGAATCTGAAACAAATACTTTTCCCACACAATGAGAAGACAAGATTCTTTAGAAAAGACCCTGATGTTGGGAAACACTGAAGGCAAAATGAAGAGACAACAGAAAATGAAATGGATAGATAATTTCATGGAAATGAGGAGCATGAGCTTGAACAGACTTTGGAAGATAGTGGAGAATGGAAGAGCCTGGAGTTCTATGGTCCACAATGGTCACAAAGTGTTGGATATGACTGAGCATCCTTCACTATCTTTCAAAGAACCATTCCATGTAAAAAGAAAAAAAAAAAAAACAAACAGTAATTTTTAAAGACAAAAAAGAAGAAAAAAGTAGAAATGGATCAATACACTAAAAAAAATTTAAAAATATATGCATTGGGCAACATCTGTAGATGTTCCATCTCCACAAATAGGTGACTCCGGGGTGTTGTCTTTACAATTTTATTACTTTTTCTTTTTTTGTGGTAGTGATAGCTGACATTTACATTGTTGTCATCATATATTAGTGTATGTATTGTTTTCTTGGTTCTGCTTCACTCTGCATTAGTTTATATGGATCTTTTCTGTATTATTGTCTTTATTCTGCTTTTCTGTATTATTCAGTTGTCTGAATAGAGGCAGGAGTGTTCTGGGCGTGGGGACCAGCTAGAGAGAACGCCCTGGAACACAGACATGGGGTTGTCCTGTTTGGGGAGGTCTTTGTCACCGAACTGAAGAGTCCTCGTTGAGGAATAAGATTTAAGAAGACTGGGAAGATAGGAGAGGGATGGATTCGGGGCTCTGAATGCCTAATAGAGCATTTTGTAGTTGGTCCCGGGAAGCAATAGGAAGCCAGTGAAGTTTATTAGGTAGGGGAGTGACTTGATCGGACTAGAGTTTGAAGAAAAACTCTGAATTGAAAATACCTTAGAGAGAGATGTAAGATAGGCTACTGAAGTAAGGGAAACGTGAGGTGACGATAGCCTGCGCCAGAATGGCGGCAGCTGTCGGGAGTGAAGTAGGCATGCGTGAGACACTTGTCAAAGGCGAAATTGACAGGCCTCGGCCAGAACTTAGGGCTGAGGGGTGAGAAAGTGAGGGACCCAGGCCGGCTTTTATTAGGTCGTGAGCCAGAGGAAATGGGAGGTGCTGTCACCTTCTGCAGTGACAGGAGGATGAGAGATGGAGGAGTTTGGCGGGAAACAGGATGCGCTTTGTTTTGAAAGTATTCCATTAAAGATGTCAATCGGTCATCCAGTCAGAGATAGGAGACTGGGGGTCAGCAGAGAGCCTGGGGTAGGACGGGCAGATGGTAAAAAAAATATAGAGGAACTGATGAGAAAGTGCACTAAGTGAAGGAAAAGAGAAGGTCAAGGACGAAATCCTGGGGGACACCCACAGTTAGTAAACAGCTTCTGATACAGAAAAAGACAAGAAAGGATTTATTTGTTAGACTGCCCAAGGTGATCTCGGCCGGTTTCAGAGGGCTACAGCGAAACGAGGAATTGAGATTGTATACAGCGCTCAGAAGCGTCCGGGAGGCTTCCTTTAACAGAACGGAAATGAGAGTGACGTATTGGTGGCAGCGCCGGAAGTGGCCTCTATAGAGGCTCGTTGTCTCTGGTTACGCCACGAGAAGCCGTAGAGGCGGTGTGGAAGAAATTAATAAACCATTGAGCTGCAGCCGCAGCCGCGGGATTGCTGGACCAGAGCTCCAGACGTCCGAGGAGATGGAGGGCGGCGGCGGCGGCGGCGGCGGCCACGGCCACCACTCCTCAGGCAGCGCGCTGTTCTCTGGCTTCCGCGCTCTCGGGCTCTTCAGCTCGCACATCCCGCACGTGGTTCGTTACCACGGCCGGCACCGCAGGTTCTACGTGACAACTTGCGTGGGGACGAGTTTGCACACTTATAATGTAAGTAGCCTCTTGCACCCCGTGCTTTCCCTCCCACTGCATGGCCCGTATTTCCCTTGTCTTTGGGCTTCCCTCGGTCCTGGCTGCCGCAACCCGCGGCTGAGTGTCTGCTGCTGGGCTTGTAATGTGTTATCCCATTTCATGCCTGCGAGCTTAAAGGTCCGCCTGAAAAATCATCCGCGCCTCCGGCAAAGGAAGCTCTGTGCATGAATTTACCCATTTCTCACTCTTTGGTATCTGCAGGTTTTTTTCTTACACAGTTCGCCACTTCGCTAAGACACCCAGAACTCGGCTACTGATTTACTTGTCTCACGTGGCAGTAGTTTGCCCCGAATCTCTTCCTGCCCATCCATTATTTCTTGCCCAATCATCCATCACCTTCTGAGAGTGTGTTTGCTCCAACTCTCGTCGGGGACCCCCGTTTCTTTCTGTACTTTAGAGATTGTACGAATTCAGCTGTGAATAAACTTCCTAAGTCCTAATCTCTTCCCAGCTCATCTACTGCTTGATGAATATTTTCCCCGTTTCCTGGGCATCTCAAACTCTACATAGGGGAAGGGGGGAAAGAACTAACTTGTTTGCGATCTTGGCAATTTTCATGTAATAACAAGGTCCAGATCTTCTTCTTGTGCTATAGCATCTCTTCGCTCAGAAACACTAATCTAGTTCATGCTGTCATCGCCAGTCTGGGGCTCTCTAACTGCGGCCCGGCTGAGGACGTTTATGCTGCTTTCCCTCCCCTCCTCCCCCTCCCCCCTCCCCCTCCGGATTGTGGCAAATGGGCTGAGGGGCGGAGACCGAGTGTAAGCTTTTGTTTTTACTATAGTCCGGCCTCCTACAGTCTGAGGGACAGTGAACTGACCTCACCCTGTTTAAAAAGTTTGAGGACCACTAGTAGGTTATTCCTGACTTCCTAACCATCAATGCTTTCCCTTTTCGTTGTTACTTGTGCACCTGCCAAAATAACCTGACTATGGAATAGCTAGCTGTGGAATAGGAGTGATTCAGGACACTTCGAAGAAACCGTGAGGGATTCCCTCTTGCCTTTAGGCTACTCTATATACTTTTTTTTTTTTTTTTTTTTTTGGAGGCTGGGGTTAATTAAGTGACTTGCCCAGGGTCACACAGCTAGGAAGTATTAAGTGTCTGAGTCCAGATTTGAACTCTGGTCCTCTTGAGTTCAAGTCTTGGTGCTCTATCCACTGCGACACCTAGCTGCCCCTACTATATAAACGCTTTACCCTGGCCTTTGAGATTCTCTATGATTTAACTTCAAACTATCTTTGTAATTTTCTTTAACATTAATTCTATTAACTAAACCTTAAGGTTCGGACCTCCTTCCTTTATTTAGTAAATATGATTTTCATTCAGTACATTTGTCCCATACTGACAATATACTTCTTTCTCGTCTGTTTTTCAGAAATCTATTTTTTCTTTTAACACTTGATTCAGATGATCCATCTTCCAAAAATCTTCCCTTGACCTTAACTGAAAAAATTTTGTCCTTCATCAAATTATCCTAAAGCAATTTGTCTCACTGAGTCTTCTTTGCCTCTGTGACATATTTACCATATTTGTCTGTGTGATATGTTTATTATATTTTCATCTTTCCAGTTACCTTCCCTTCTCCCCACCTAAGATTTTAAAGTAGGAACTTAAAAATATATATTTTTTTATTTCCAGTGCCTAGTATAGTATCCTCCATGTAGTGGATGTAAGAAGGGAGGAATCTTGGAATTAAAACAAAATGAATAAATATATTAATCTCCTTTGTTCAGGCACTTGGGAAGATGTAAAAAAAAAAGTTAAGAAAAATACAGCTTTAGCTCTTAAATCTAGGAGTATATAGACATAGGTATGTGTAACATAAAAATTGATATGGATATTAATTAAATTACATGATAGGTGTAGATTTAGAATCAGAAGAACTGATGTCAAATTTCACCTTTTTCCACTTTATGACTTGTAACCTGTAGTAAGTCCTTTCCTTGGCTTTAGAGGGGTGCCTCAAGGATCATATCAAGGATCATTCCACAGTTTGAGGTTTAAAATCCTCCATTATCTGATCTTTCTAGTCGTCTTATACCTTATTCCCTTTCATGCACACTACAGTCTATCCAAATTGGTCTTATTGTTCCTTTTAAGCATTGTCTTTCCTCTTGGTGCCTTTTCATTTGCTCTCTCATATATAGAATTTACTCACTACTTCCTTTCTTAGAATCACTATTTTCCTTAAAAATTCATCTCAACCCACCTTCTGTGTTGAAGCCTTTCCTGACTCTCCCCAATTGCTAATACCTTCTTCTCTACCTCCCCCCCCCAAAAAAAAGAAAGAAATCAAAAAAAAGCTTTGAACTAATTTTGTCTTTTCCACAACTTCCCCTCAAATACCTTGAATTGATTTTATGTATCCATGTACAGAATCTCTGTTTCGTCTTTATATTTGGAGGGCCTAGCACAATGCCTGGTGCTTAAAAGAAATGCCTGTATTGATTAGTTGATTAAAGGAGAGCTGAAAAACTAAATGCTTTATGTGGTCCAAGAGAGAAAGTTATTCTTTGTGTGGTGAGAGGAGGGTAGTTGGGGAGATGGATTCTATTATTTCTGAAGGTGAAAATATCAACTGTTCCTCATATTTAAGGTTCTAAAAGGGATTTTATATTCTCAATTTGCTAAGGCTGTTGAATGTCTTCAGTGGGGAGTAATAGGCCGTTTTAGTCCCCCTGTAGTTTTTTCATAGCCAAAAGCTGTATTCTTTTTTTTTTTCCCCTAGTTGCTAATTCTTTTTTTTTTCCAATTTTTTTATTAATATTTATAACTTTTTTTTGACAGTACATATGCATAGGTAATTTTTTTTTTTTTTATATACATTATCCCTTGTACTCCCTTCTGTTCCGAATTTTTCCTCTCCTTCCCTCCACCCCCTCCCCTAGATGGCAGGCATTCCCATACATATTAAATATCTTATAGTATATTCTAGGTATGATATATATATATGTGCAGAACCGAATTTTGTTGTTGTTATTGTTGCAAAGGAAGAATTGTATTCGGAAGGTAAAAATAATCTGGGAAGAAAAACAAAAACAAAAAATAATAATAATGCTCACAGTTTACTCTCATTTCCCAGTGTTCCTTTTCTGGATGTAGCTGATTCTGTCCATCATTGATCTTTTTTTTTTTTTTTTTTTTTTTTTTTTTTTTTTTTAAATTTTATTAATTTTATAATTATAATTTTTTTGACAGTATATATGCATGAGTAATTTTTTTATAACATTATCCCTTGTATTCATTTTTCCAGATTTTCCCCTCCCTCCCTCTACTCCCTCCCCCAGATGACAGGCAATCTCATACATTTTACATGTGTTACAGTATAACCTAGATATAATATATGTATGTAAATCCAATTTTCTTGTTGCACGTTAAGTATTGGATTCCGAAGGTATAAGTAACCGGGGTAGATAGACAGTAGTGCTAATATTTTACATTCAATTCCCAGTGTTCCTTCTCTCGGTGTAGTTGTTTCTGTCCATCATTGATCAGCTGGAAGTAAATTGGATCTTCTTTATGTTGAAGATATCCACTTCCATCAGAATATATCTTCATCCAGTATTGTTGTTGAAGTATATAATGATCTCTTGGTCCTGCTCATTTCACTCAGCATCAGTTCATGTAAGTCTCTCCAAGCCTTTCTGAATTCATCCTGCTGGTCATTTCTTACAGAGCAATAATATTCCATAGCCTTCATATACCATAATTTACTCAACCATTCTCCAATTGATGGGCATCCACTCATCTTCCAGTTTCTAGCCACTACGAAAAGAGCTGAAAAGCTGTATTCTTAATCACAATCACATAGTCCATAAATGTGCTCTTTGCCCAATGAGAAATAATATAACTATATAAATCCATCACTAAAATAAACCTTGAATCTTTGTCCTCCTGAAGTCTGTGGAGCAATTTTCATGTACAAAATAACAGCACATGTTGTTATTTAATAAGTTTTAACTTAATTTTTAAGCATGTTGTTATATTTTAATTTGCCAAAACTTATTCAAAATTACTTTTCTTTTAACAGGTCCAGAAGCTTAGTTTGGTGGCAGTAAGTAAGTATGCAGTTTATTCTATTTGTTAATGTTTCACACTTCCTTGTTGGTGCTATAAAGTGTGTATTTTTGAATTACATAAAGAAATGAAAAATTATTTTGAAAATGAATTTGTGAAGGGTTTTGTTGTTGTTGTTGTTGTTGTTATAATAGAAAGGATATTGAGCCCATATTCAAATTATTTCACTTTTTGAGCTTCAATTTTCCTTATTAGATAATGACATTTGGTACTAATTATTTTAAAGGGTTGATATGAGAAAAATCACCATAAATATGAGTTCTTGTTATTCATCCAGAAATGATACCAGTGAAAAAGAAAGCATCTGAGTAAAATCAATCTAATTACAAAGTAACCCATAACAGCGATCTCAGATTTTAAAAGGAAAAATAAGGAGTAATTGGGAAAAAGTATTTTAAATCTGTAGTAATACTATCAGGAATATTAAAGTCCCAAATTAATTGAAGTTCTTGAGAAATAATTCAGGCAAAAAAGAGTCAGTCATTCAGTTAATAGTCAACAAATATTTATTATCTGGTAACTGTGTATCTGTATTGTGCTAAGTGTTGGTAATAAAACAAGGTAAAAACAGTCCCTTACAGTAAGGCGCTTACATTCTAATGGGAGAGACAACATGTAAATAACTAGGTAAATACAAGCTATTTACATAGTAGATTGGGATATATCGAGTGCTTGAGGAGAGCTAGTTCCTTAGGTGTGAAGGCTTGCCAAGCCCTTTTCAGAGCTGCTCACCCACTTTTGGTGTCCAACTGGCACTCAGCTTTTACCTGTGGCTCCAAGAAGCTGTAACGTGTGCTTCAGCCACATCTTGGTAAATCATCTCAGCAGAAGAGCTATACCAAATTGAGGGTAGCCACCAGGCTATAAACTTCTTGGTGAGTTAAAGAAATGTCCACTCCAGGTATGTGAAAACTTCTCCTGGCACAATGGATAAAGGAGAACAGTTTGTTCCAGTGGCCATGAAGGCAACTGGAGCAGGCTCTGTGAAATACTTAGATCTTGCTCAAACATTATCATGGTCATCTGCTACATCCCAAGCCATCACCAGTGGTCCTGACTTTTCTATTGCCACAGGACTTCCTTAACTCTGGAAGAGTGAGGCTGAAGAATTGGTGCTTGCTTCACTCTGCCTCACTTAAATCCAGTTTGCCCATGAGTAAAGAGATTGCCCTGTGACAGCATTGAGCCTCTGAACTAAGCTAGCTCATTGTTTGGGAGGCTCTGAAGGAAAAATGTGGGAGAGGAAAGGTATTGGATTGATCACCAAACTAACAGTCTGCAGAGCCATTGTGCTGCCTCAGTGTTGTGTGCTTGGGAGACCTGGGCAGTTATCAGCTTCATGCCAGGAAACTGAATCACTTCCATTTGAATTGTCTTGGGAAGGTTCTGAAGATCACCTGGCAGGATCAGGTACCGGACACTGAGGTCTTTTCTAGACCTAAACTGCCAAACATCCAACTCTACTGCAGAGAGCACAACTGTTGGGTTGGTTATATTGTTCTAATGACAAATATATACCTGCAAAAAAAGAGTATTTTATGGGCAACTTGCACAGGACAAGTGCTCACAAGGTGGTCAGAAAAAGTGATACAAAGACACTCTCAAGGTCTCTCATAAAAACTTTAGAATTGATTGTATGACATGGGAGACACTGGTATAGGATTGCCTTGCATGGTGTCCCCTCATCAGAGGAGGTATATCCTCTCTGAGCAGAGCAGAACTGAATTAGCTCAAAGGAAACATGAAATATGCAAAATTAGAGAAATGTTCATGTGGACTATTTGTGTCCTGTCTATGGCAGAGCATTCCAAACTCTCATTAGTCTCAACCCCAGTTGGACCCACTGTATCACAATTCTAACACAGTGACATCATTTTGGTCATCTTTGAAAACGAAGACAATAACACAAATCTGACAGTCTAAGCAAAATTTATGAATATTTACAAAAATATAAATTGCCCAGATTGACAGAAGAGGAAACAAAGTACATAATCCTATCTTAGAAAAAGAAATCGAATAAGCCAGCAATAAATGCCCTAAGAAAAATATCCCCAGGGCCAGATGAGTTTACAAATGAATTTTACCAAACATTCAAAATGAAATTAATTCCAGTATTATATAAACTATTTGGAGTAATAGGCAAAGAAGGAATTCCTAAGGAAATCATTTTATGACATATAATCACTATATGTGATTATACCTAAAACAAGAAGAGCTAAAACAGAGAAAATTATAGAGCAATTTTCTTAATGAATATTAGTGCAAAAATTTTGAAAAAAATACTAGCAGGGCAATTGTACAATATATCCCAATGATTAAACACTATGAGCCGATAAGATTTATACCAGGAATACAGGGTTGATATTAGGAATAATTGACCATATCAATAAGAAAATCAAAACAAATCATGATTATGTCAAGAGGTACAGAAAAAAGTTTTAGAAAAAAAAAATACAGCACTTATTCCTATTAAAAACATTAAAGAGCATAGGAATAAGTGGAGCTTTCCTTAAAATGAAAAGTATTTATCTAAAACTATCAGCAAGCATTATCTGAATGAAGATAAATTATTAACGCTTTTCAGTAAGATCAAAGATAAAGCAAGGATGCCCATTATTGTCACTATTGTTCAATATTGTAGTAGAAATGTTAGTTATAGCAATAAGAGAAGAAAAAGAATTAAAATGAGAATGAGGAAATAAACTATCACTTTTTTCAGATATGATGGTATCTTAGAGAATCCAGTAAAAAACTAATTGAAATAATTAAAACTTTAACAAACTTGCAGATTACAAAATCAAGCCACATTAATTATTGGCATTTCTGCATATTCTCAAAGTCCAGCAATAAAAAATAGAGAATTTTCATATAAAACAACAGTAGATGATATAAAATATTTGGGGAGTATACCTGCCAAGACAAATTTAGTAATTATATGAACACAATTACAAAATACTTTTCATGCAAATAAAGTTAGATCTAACTGAAAAAATATTAGTTACTTATGAGCCGGCCAAGCCAATGTAATAAATATGACTGTTCTTCCCAAATTTACCTATTTAATTCAGTGCCATAACAATCAGACCTCCAAAAAATTATTTTACAGAGCTAGAAAAAATAACAGTGATCTGGAAGAATAAAAGGTCAATAATATCAAGAGAATTAATGACAAAAAAACTGCAAAGGAAGATTGACTAACTATAAGATCTCAAACTGTAAATAAAGGTGTAATAGTCAAAAGTATATTGTTCTGGCTAAGAAATAGAGTGATGGGTCAGTGAAGTAGATTAAGTACACAGGACACAGTAGTAAATGATCAGAGTAATCTAGTTTTTGATAAACACAAAACTCTAGTTCTGAGAGGAAGCCTCACTATTTGATAAAAGCTGACTGATTAGAAAATAGTATAGCAAAAATGAGGTATAGACCAATAACATATTTTATAACAAGATAAGATCAAAGTGGGTCCTCTTTTTCATCTAATTATGAAAATGAAGATTAAAATAACTAGGAAGACAACTGGCTTGAGATGAGAAGAGGGGACAAATGGGAGCTCTTGGCAAATGATTTTTTATTTTTTCAGTGAAATATGAAATGATGCCCTCAATTGATAGGGTTAGGCATAATGGTGATGGGAGTCTTGAGGCAGGAAGTTTTGGAGTTCTCAATGTGGAAAGCTTAAGCTTTGTTTATTAGCAAGATATCTTTAAAAATTGATAATCACAATGCTTTGGGGAACATGGTTGAGAGAGAAAAGGCTTCATTATGTCATGATTTAAAACTGTCAGGCACAACCAGATCTTTCATTCCAATTCCCTTTTTTAGACATGGATAGTGAAAGCCAGAGATGTTAAATGACTCATGAATAGTAGGCAGCATGACACCTTAAGTAAGATTGGAGTTAAAATCCTACCTCTTAAATTTACTGTGTACCCAGCAAGTCACCTAAAGTCCCTTTAGACACAGTTTCCCCATCTTTAAAATGGAAGTGATAACAGTATTGTCTTCACTGTTGTGAAGATAAATGAGTTAGTAAATTTAAAGTACTTTGCAAATCTCAGGTGGCTCAGCTCTTTTTTCACTTAAATTTTCTCCAGAAAGAAAACTTAAAAACTCAGACAAGCAATGTATAAAGAAAATTGAAGACCAAGATAGATGAGAAGATTAAATAAAACCATATCCAAGGGTATTAGTTGTTTCTGAGTCACCCTAAGTTATAATTTTCCAGTGTCTAAAACATAAATTTCAAATGCAGACACATTTTAAAGGCATCTTTTCCATCTTCTCTTGAGTTTTAGTTCACTTTTTAGAAATTGTTTAAATCTTTGCTAGTTTGAAAAGTGTTCCTGCTGGAGAACATGTAACAAGATAAGAATCAGCCACATTTAGCCCTTTGTTTTACCAACATGTTAGTCAACAGGTTGGAAAATCAGTTGAATACCATAAATAATAATGGCAAACATATAATACCTTACAAAGTACTTTGTATGTGTCATCTCATATGCTCTTTTAAAATAACTCTTTGAGTTAGATACTCCAAATGTTTTTATCCCTAGTTTTATGGGATAAAGTGAGATTCAGTAAAGTGAGTCTGGGAGGCCACACTGCTTAATGAGGTAGGATTTCAATTCAAGTCTTCTGATTTAAAATCCAAGACTCCTCATTACATCAGAGTGTCTCAAGCACTTTCATAAATATAGACATTTAGTATCTGAAGTTTATTAAAGTATTAAATGAAATTTTGAGTGGTATTGTGAATAAGATGGTGAGCATATAGTTTTTTTTTTTTTAATTATATAAATGAACAACTGTAACCAAAGAGTGTTAGTTAATAGATTTATCAGAAATCCAGGGCTGCAACTACATATAGCTTGAGATACTTAATTCTGGCTCTGTCTCTTAAAGCCAGTGGGGTGTCAGACAAGTCACTTAACCGCTTCATCCTCAGCTTCCTGCTACCAATAAAGGTTGTGGATTAGATGATCTCTGAAGTCCCTTCTAACTAATTTGATGGTCTTGTCTATTCTAAGAAATTTAAATGATTTGCTCATTATCACCTTTGATTTATGAAGCAGAACTCTTTCTACTCTTTGAAAGTTCTTTGGAATACCACAGGGATCTGTTCTTAGCCATGTCAAAGCAATATTTTAATCACTGCTTTAGACAAAGACATGAGGCTCATATTTATTAAATTTTTGGATTTCACAAAGTTTGGAGCAGTGGCTAATATAAATATGTCAAAGACTGAAGTGTGCTCAACTGAATCAAGAAAATAGAACTCCCTAATAGGAAGGAGAGGATCTTCACCACATATATATAGGCTACATTTAGGATGAACACCAAATTGGCTTTGACTCTGCTATAACTGAGGACCCCAAAGCAAAAGCCTCAGTTACCCAGGTATTGGGGACTGCAGATGCTTGTCCCCATACCTAGTAAAGCATGTTAATACCACAAGTTTAAATATTTTCTTATTTTGTATTAAAACTTGGGGATTTCTTGTTTGTTCCTTCTTAGGCAATTCTGTACCTCAAGATATCACTTGTTTGGCAGCTGATGGGAGGCTGGTCTTTGCTGCATATGGGAATGTTTTCTCTGCATTTTCCCGAAACAGAGAGGTTTGTATTGTTTATTCTGAAAATATTTTAATTTACCTATTTCGCAATATTCATTATTTCATATAGTAAATTCTAATGGAGGAAACATAATGAGTACAACTTGTTACTTCTGTCAGCTTCTCGAGAACCTTGCTATACTTCACCTTGGTAGACTTGGAAGGAAGCTAAATTACCCATCTTCCTCATTCTTGGGCATATCCTATCCTGTATAATCACTTCACTTTAGAATAGAAGAGAGTGCCTTAGCTATATAATATATTATAATGAGAAAAAGAGAAATGGCAATGTGGATTACTCTGGTAACTCTATAAATACTTCAGCTATTTTATGGTCTGTACTTTTTGACAAGGGACTCATTGTTTTACTAGGCATGCCTTTAAAGTTAATTTTAAATCCAGCAAGAAGACTTTCCTTCTACCTCCAGTCCCCAGTGCTTTGGATTCCAAATAGCTTATAACTCCTTGCATTTTTGATGTATAATAAATTTTTGTATAATAAGTCTCATGACTTAATGAGTTTTTAGAGCTACTCTAAAATCAATACCTGGTTATCATTCAGGCTTATGAGATAATAAGGTATTTTTAACTTTTATTGTATCTTCTATCTCTTTGGCAGCCTATGGACCTGTTCTCAGATTAATCTTTTTAAATACATAAAATATATAGGATTACAAGGGAAATTGATCATATTAAAATACAGTTATCAAAATATATTTTAAAAAACCAAGTTCACAGATCCCAATTTAAGAACCCCTACTGTAAGACCATCATCTAGTGTGTCATTAGGCTTATACCTGAAACTTTTTCAGCTTGTTAAAACCTCTCTAGTCATTTATTCTTCCTTCTCCTCCCTTTCTCAGCAGTTTTTCTGAGTGTCCTTTGCTTTATCATCATCATTCATACTTCCAAGACTGCCTTGGAATATATTCTGTCTCCTGGAGATCATATTAGCTTAGATAACTTTAAGTATCATCTCTATATCTTACTGTACCTCATTCTTTCCCTCCAAAACCCAACATTTTTACAAATTTCCCTCTCTCTGCTGAGGGTACCATCATCCTTTCAATTTCTTATGTTTACAATTGTGTTATCATTCTTAAGTTCTCATAATAACTCACCTCACCATCAGTTTCCAAATCTCATTTCTTCTTCCGTGTCATCCATCTCCTCCTTTTCCTAACATGACTGCTTTTCTGGTTCAGGCCCTTATCAAATTTCACCTGCATCATTGCAGTAGTTTCGAAATTACTCATTTCCTATATATGTAAAGATGTGCATGTTCTCTGATATGGATTGTAAACTCATTGAAGTTAAAGACTGGTTCATTTTGGCTTTGTATTTAATTGATTGACAGTCTTTGAAAATTCAAGATAAGTTGTACATGATGTATGAAAATAGGATTTAAGACAGATCCCTATCTGCCTGTCATTTGTTATTACTATACAAAAAAATTTAATTATAAGAAATATTAGTAGCATGGATGTTTTTATATTTTCTAACATTAATATACTACTATATACTATACTATATATTACTATAACTAATGGAAGTATTTTGAACTTTTAATGTTATAGGTAGCACATACCTTCAGGGGTCACAATGCAGAAATTCACCTCTTACAGCCCTTTGGGGATCACGTCATCTCTATTGATATAGACAGTATTCTCATTATTTGGCATATATATTCAGAAGGTAAGAATGAACATTATGCAATTTATTTAGTTCAGGATGGGAGTAAATAAATTTTTAAATTGTTAATCATTCCTGTAGAGTTATTAGCATTTGCAATAAATACTTTTTTTTTTTTTTTAAGTAAAAGAATTATACTTCATTGTGTTTCCATTAATTAAATTTTCAAGCAGCAACCAAAAATCACTATTTTAATAACTTGTCTTTTTTTTTTTTTTTTTTTTTTTTTTTTTAATGTTACTTGTTTTGTTCACATTCCCTGGGTTTTGTAAATTGTTACATCTTATGTTTAATTTTTGGGATAACCATGATTAGTTTCTCATCTCTACATAGTTACAAAATGAGGATTGTTTTTAAAGTTTAGATAACTACAGCGTTCTAATATAGGATACTTTGGAAATAAACTCTGTATATTTACAGTGACTATAGCCATAATTTTTATATGACAGCATAAATATTATACTGGGTCAAACTTACATCTTTGAACATTTTTTGGAAGTAGTCAAGTCAACCTCAGAAGTTTTGAGATTGAAGTCTAGAATACTCCTACTTCCCTTAATGATTCATAGGTTCATCATCCATAAATTATCTGAATCCTTCTCAAGCTTTTACATTTTCACATTGTACCACCTCTTGGATCTCATATACTGACAAGACAAACTTTCTTACTGAAAATTTGCTACTTATTGGGTAAAGTAATATGTCTTAAAATAACCTTTTTAAAGGTCAAGGTAACTATTATATTTCACTTGGTGATTTTATCGGCTCCAATTGATTTAGTATCATTTCTTTGAAGATGATTTTTGGACCTCTCTATCCAGCTTTAACCTTTTGCCTAACCTAGTCCAGTCTTGAATTTCCAAATACCTCTAGAACAACTGAAACTGATTGTTCCATAGACATGTTCCATAGACTCAACATGCCCTCAAATGAAATAATTATTTATCTTTCCCAGACATTCCCCCCCTCCCACTTCCTTATTACCATCATCTTCCTAGTCCCCTAGCTCACAATCTGGGTATAAACCTAAATGCCCTTTTTCTCACCCTCCACATCTAATAGTTAACTATTAAGTTTTATTGATCCTTCCTTTTGTAACTTACCTTTTAAAATCCCCACCCTCTAACCTCCCAACATTGCCATCATGTGGTACAGGTCCTTATCACCTCACACCTAGACTATTGGAATAATCTTCCAGTTAGTTTCCCTTCTTCAAATCTTTGCTAACTCCAGGCCATCATCCCCCTCTCTCATACTGATCTTACTGAACAGTAAGTTCAGTACTAAAGTATGTCAGAAAAACCTGGAAAGATTACTATGAACTGACACACTAATAAGTGATTAGAACTAGGAGAACATTATAATCAATAACAACAATATTATAAGAATAATCAGCTGAAGGGGGCAGCTAGGTGGCACAGTGGATAGAGCACCAGCCCTGAATTCAGGAGGACCTGAGTTCAAATCTGGTCTCAGACACTTAACTCTTCATAGCTGTGTGACCCTGGGCAAGTCACTTAACCCCAGCCTCAGGAAAAAAAAAAAAAAAAAAAAAAGAATAATCAGCTGTAAAAAATTTTAGCTTCTCTGATTGATACAATGATTCAGGACAGTTCCAAAGGACTCACAACAAAAAATGCTATCTACCTTCAGAAAGAGAACTAATGAGCTCTAAGAGCAAATTGGAGCTTTTTTTTTTTTTTTCCCCATTTTGGAAATAAGTTTTGTATAACTTTTTATATACAGTGGGGTATTAATAGTGCTTGCCTTCTCTGTATAGGAAAAGGGCTGAAAGGTGCAAAAAAAGTTGGGGTTCAGAATTTAGAAATGAATGGTTTTTTTTAAATTTAAAGTTTGTTTGTTTGTTTGTTTTAAAGCACAGGTCTGACCAGGTTATTCTTTATTCTATATTCAAAAAATTTATTCTGTATTCCAGTAACTTCCTGTCACTTCCAGATTCAGATATAAAGTCTTCTATGTGGCACTTGAATATCTTCATAATCTGGTATTTTCTAAGACCTTACCCTTAGCTACTCTGAGATCTAGTAACATTGATCTAGTTTCCTAGCTGTTTCCTGAATGAATATCCATCTTCTGAATATGTATTTACTTTCCCCCCCTTGTAGTAAATTTTAATTGCTATTTTTATATTACCAAAATTTCCTCCATTCTGTTCTCTTTTCTCCTATAGAATAGGAAGCCACAAAATAAATAGTATGTTATTTTTTTTTTAAGAAAGATTAAGGTAGAAGAAAATTCTACGTGATTGATCAGTGCATTGAAAGAGTTTAAAAATATGTGCAATTCTTGTAGACCTATTACCTTTGACTTTGCATTTTTACTCATTGTTAACTATACATGAAATTCTCTTCTTCATCCCTGTCTCCTGTGTTCCTTTAACTCCAAGCTAAAATCATGAACTTCTTGATTCCTCTGAATGCTGGTGCCTTCCTCCATGATTATCTTTAATTTATCTTATCAGTATATAATTGTTAGCATATAATCTTCCCCTATTAAACTGAGTTTCTTAAGAACATGGACTGGAAGATTGTTGGGTTTTTTGTTTTTGACTTTGTCGTTTTTTGTTATAAGCACAATAAATACCTCAGCATCATTTGTATGCTTAGAGAATTCACTAGGCTTCTAAATAAAAACACATATAACAGTAAAATCAGATTTGTTGCTATATTTCCCCATCTAGGGAAGTGTTTTCTTTTTCATAATCTCTTCTGTTTTCTATCTCTAAATCAGTTCTATGTCAATATCAAGTTTTTTCTCTTCTATTTGAGACTAATTTTTCATAATTTTGGTATTCATTACTTCTATTTTAACTATGTTTGTTTTGTAGTACTTTTACAAGTTAGTTAATAACAAATCTAAATTTTAAAATTTACTTATTCTTAGTTTTAGATATTTGGAAGAATTACTGCATCTATGCTGAAATTGTTTGCTTTGTTTCTTAAACTGTTCCTCTATTTGTAGAAAAGTACCTACAGCTGACTTTTGATAAGGCTGTTTTTAAAATTTCTACCATTTTGCATCCAAGTACCTACTTGAACAAAATTCTCCTCGGGAGTGAGCAAGGAAGCCTCCAGTTATGGAATATTAAGTCCAAGTAAGCATATTTCTAATTATTTCTAATTAGATGCTTCTCTCCACACATTTCAGTTTGTGCTGTACTTATTAGCAGCTAGCTCTCTTAACCAATAGTTAATTGCATTTCATAAAATCTAGAGAGATCTGTCTTGGTAATTTTCTAGTGAAAAATATTTTGAAGTTCTCTTGTGCAGTCCATATAGCTGACTTTGATTTGTTTTTATGGTTCTACAGTCAAATGTAAAAGGCAGGTGACTTTTTTGGATGACCTTTGAGTAAACTGAGGAATAAGAAAAATAGAGTATGAACATGAGAAATGTTAAATCACATCTTTCCTCAGTAATGGTGACAGACATTATTGCAATATTTTGAAGCATTTCTAACAACACAAAATTTTTTTTAATTGCATACTTTCTTACAAGTTTATTGAAGGTTGATAAGAAAGAGGGGGAAAAAAGCATTATCTCTTGGATATTTAAGTGATTTTGCTTCTTAACCTACCCCCCTTTTTTCCCCCCTTAATTGGAGTTAAGTGACTTGCTCAAGGTCACACAGCTAGAAGTGTTAAGTGTCTGAGACCAAATTTGAACTCAGGTCCTCCTGACTTCAGGGCTGGTGCTCTTATCTACTGCCCAACCTAGCTGCCCCTTAAAGCTCTTCTTAATTCTAAGATGGTAACAATGACTAAAACAAATGTTTAATGCTTTAGTATACCTAGCATAATAGTTTTAGATGGGTTGTGTTAGCTAATGATTTATGTACATGCTAATATGCTGAAATAAGTTTGCATAATATACTTATTTTTAAATGACTATATGTAGCATGATTTTACTAATTTGAATGAACAGAAGTCGGCAGTGATATTTTTATGATATATTCTTTTGTTTGTACCTGTGCTTTATTTCATGCTAAGTTTGGTAGCTAAAAGGAGAAAAAAACTTATAGTTGTATTCTTAAAAAGAATATTCTTTATTTGAATACAATAATTACAACAATTATTGCTTGTGGTATTGCCCAACTTTTAAATTTAATTTGCTTTTAATCAATTCAACAAGTTTATGAAGTACTTGCTAGGTGTAAGGCACTGTGCTAGACCTTAACTTTGGATTTTCTGAAGGAGTATGCTTTCATGTTGTCTAAGTATTTGGTATTTGTTTATCAAAATTAGTTTTTTAAGTAGTTTTTTTTCTCCCCCCTTATAGCAAACTTCTATATACATTTCCAGGATGGAATCTTGCAGTGACAGCTCTCCAACAGGTTAGGTTTTTACTGTTAAGAAACAAGTGTTAAATATGTGCTTTTCTGTATTTGGAGAAGTGTCTCTATAGATTTTAAAAGGTAGAAGAATAGTTCATTTGTTACTTTGATGCCTATGATTGCTGGAATGAAAAAAGTGCTTTGGAAATTTTAAAATAAATAAAATGAAGAGAAACAAGTCTTCATGGCCAGTTAGGGTTACGAAATTCTACTTGTGAAGATGATATATTAGTTTTGCTGAACTAGTTTTTCTACCTTTTGTTACAAGTAATGGCTTAATAAATTAGGAAATGGGAGAAGCATATATTTGGAAATGAATACAATTTTAAAATAAAAGATATCAATTAATTTTTTTTTTTAAAAGAAACAGTTCCTAGATTTACAAGCATTAAATTGAGAATTGTATTGGCATGTGTGAAACTGTCATTTTCCTATATTAATTTCTTTGTACCATTGCACAGTGTTGGGGGGTTTTTTTGGTTAGTAATGTTGTTTGAGAAAAATTATTACTAGTACACAAGTAATTCAGCATCACTGAATCAATGATTGTTTGGAATCATGAGATCTAACCCTTAGTGTGGTTTAAGCTTACCCTGAAAAGAACTATTTTCCTTTATGTTGAAAAACTTGGAAAAGATGATTTTCGGAATGCCATCTACAGAAATGAGAGAAACTGTCTGGCCCAAATTCTAATAACTTATTTCTTTTGTATACATTTATACCCAAACCACGGCTGATAAATTTGCTAATTTGGGGATTGGGCTAGAATCACCTTTAAGTTTCCTCCTAGCTAACTTTCTGTTGTTTTAACACAAAGAAATAGATATGAAATTTTTTTGATTACTTGGGGTAGGGGAGTGGAGATCACAAGGTGATACTGTTAAAATAAATATATTTGGATTTTAAAAAGAATCACTTTTTTTTGGGGGGGTTATCTATTTAATTTTCAGGCACCTGCAGTAGATGTCATTGCAATTGGACTTGTATCTGGTCAGATTATTATCCACAACATTAAATTTGATGAAACGCTGATGAAGTTTCGCCAAGATTGGGGTCCTGTCACTTCACTTTCTTTCCGCACAGGTATATTTTATCCTTTAGAAAAAGTTCTTATACATATTTGATAATAATGTAGTTACTGGATTATAGGAAATTTTCTAAATGATGATTTCTTATATCTACATAATGTAGCAGTTCACAAAAGAGCAGGGATCATCATAAAAGAATATCTGCAACATTTTAGTTTCATCATCTATTAAATATCTACTTGCAGTTTATTTCTGCTAACAGTTGAATTCTTTTGAGTTTGACATTTCATCTATTTTAATTATAAGGAGTTTTTAAGTAGATATATAATACTTAATTGTATTTTATGTTGTTTTGTTTTTATATGTAGATGGACATCCAGTAATGGCATCTGGCAGCCCACTTGGTCATATCAGTCTCTGGGATCTGGAAGAAAGAAAACTAATCAATCAAATGAGAATGCCCATTCCACAGCAATTGCTGGTCCTAACATTTCTCCATGGAGAGCCACTTCTTGTTACTAATGGTGCTGACAATGCCTTGAGGGTAGGATTTCTTTTCTTTTTTTTTTTCTTTTTTTCATACATATATCAAAACATGCCCTCTTCCCCTGAATATGAAACTATGAATTCTACTTCATACCGCTTGCTTTAAATATATAATTCTACTTGAATTTCAAAGCAGTTCTGCTTGTCTTATTTCTAGTTTAATAGTTGAACTTTAAAAATTTAATTATTTATTAAATTTTAAAATCTAATGAATTTAAATATTTAAATTTAAAATAGTACTTTGGTTTTTAAAGACATTATCATCATCATCATCATCATCAGTATTACATTTTTAATTAACTTCACCTTCCTCCTCTTTAAAAATACAAAGGGGCCTGGGGTGAAGAGTTTAACATAATCAAAATTAATCTACCCAGTAGCCAATTTAAAAATGTATGTTCCCTTTTCCATCTTGTGTTGAAGAAGTGTCACAACTCTAGAGTATTTTCAGGTGTTTCTGAAGACTTTGTTATTTTGATTGTATACATTAATTTCAAAGGTTTGTTTCTCTTTACATTTTTGGTGTTATTGCTTAAAATTTTTCTGGTTTGGTTTATTTCACTTTGCATTAGTTCATACAACACAGGATTCTGTGAAATTACTTTTCATCATTTCCTTTCTAGATATCCTGGGATAGAATTCAGTTGGGCCTGAAGAAACATTGGTAATACAAGGCTAGTGGAGGTGGTAGAATTTCTAGCTGAATTCTTTAATATCCTAACAGATGATAAATTTAAAGTGCAAATTTGGAACAGAAGTTACTCGATTTGAAAAATCAGTTTAGATCCCATTCCTAATATACCCATAGCCAAAGAATGATCAGTTTTACCAAAAGTTGCATTCACTTCACAAGCAGCAAGATTACATTTAAGAAGAGGCGCAGAGGATTTAGTGACCAAAGTTCCATCATTATGGTTTATGGAGAAAGTATAGAAAAACATCTGCTTCACTGACTATGCTAAAATTTTTGAATGTTTGGATCACAACAAATGTGGCAGGTCTTCAGAGATGGCAGTCCCAAATTAATTTACTTGTCTTCTAGCAAACTTATATAGAAATGAAAAAGCAACAGATAGAACTACAAATGGAGCAACTAATGGTTTAAGATTAGAAAAACAATAAGATAAGGCTACTGTATATTGTCACTTTAATATGCCAAGTACATCATACGAAATGCCTACTGGATTGTTGTGATACAGGAGCCACCTGCCAGTGGCTGCTGGAGGTCTAACTCAGACCTATAGAATGAATCTCTTCATGTGAGAGGAAGAGGAGGAGGATGCTGCTGCTGCTGCTGCTGCTAAAGATGATGATGATAATGATGATGATGATGATGATGATGATGATGATAATGATACAAGGAGACTGAGAGGCAGTTGCTTTCTCTGACCTCTCTCCTATTCCCTCTAATTTATTTCATTTCCAATCCACAAGGAACACTTGTGTAAGTAAAGGCTTCTTTGCTACTCCTTCAAGTGTTATGATTCACAGCTGTGGAGGCTCTCGGAGAATTGACCTGCCCTTTCACCTAGACATGGTCCTTAACAATGGATGGAATTAAGTGCCAGGAAAAATATCAATAGTTTCAGATATGTAGATAATACCACTCTGGTGGCAGAAAGTGAAGAATTAAGAAGCCTCTTGATGAGTGTGAAAGAGGGAATGTCCAAAAGCTGACTTGAAACTGGTCCCATTACTTGGCAAATAGAAGCAGAAGAAATGGAAGCAGTGTCAGATTTTATATTCTTGTGCAGAATTGACATTGTCAAATTATGGAGCTGGAGAAGACTTTTGATAGTCCCTTGGACAGCAAGGAGATTAAATAGCCAACATTTATAAAAACTAATTCAGACTATTCACTGGAAAGTCAGTTATTAAAGTCGAAGCTGACCACATAATGAGAAGATGGGAAACATTGGATAAGACTTTGATATTGGGAAAGTTTGAAGAGGACAGTACAGGATGAGATAGAAGTAACTAACATGAATTTGGACAGACTTTAGGAGATCATGGCATATAGAAGAACCTGGTATGCTATGGTCCATGGGTTCATGAAGAGTCAGATATCAGCAGACAGTTGATAACAGCAACAAACATGCAACAGCAGCAAACAACAGCTACAGCAAACAACAGCAAAATAGCACACAGAGGAGAGTAACCATACTATTTAAGGGAATTAAGTCTGCTGTATGAGGTTAATTTAAGGATCTGAAGATGTTTATCCTAGAGAAGAAGACCTGGGGATATGATTGCTGTCTTTAAGTATCTGAAGGTCTGTCATACCAAAGATGGACTTGTTCTGTTTAACCCACAAGGAACAATGGGCGAAATTTGCAAAGGGAAAATATAGATTTTATGTCTTGAATTCTCTCCAACAATTAAAGCTATTCCAAGGTGGAATGGATTCAGACAAAAGTCAGATTACTGCTTTTTTTAGTAATATTTTAGAAGTGATTGGGTTGAATATAGAGAACATAGAGTAATTTCAGTTGGTGGTAACCAGTCTTCCAGAAAACTAAGTTGTTGATTTCTTGTCTTTTTTTTCTCTCTCAGATTTGGATATTTGATGGTACTGCAGGTGAAGCTCGGCTTTTAAAATTTAGAATGGGTCATAGTGCTCCTTTAACTAAAATTAGATACTATGGACAAAATGGACAGCAAATTCTTAGTGCAAGTAAGAGTATTTTATATTGTATAACTTCAGTTATTTAATTCAGTACTTCAGTAAATATTTATTGAACATTTATTCTGTTTTACACTGTGTTTAAGATTTCAGGACTTGAGTTCTTTTTGGCCACCTTAATGACAGTTTTAATAATTTACTTTATCTTATCTATTTCATTTGTCTTAAGGTTCAGCTTCTAGTAATGTGGGCTTAAAATGTATATTCAGATCACATTGGAAAATTTTAATTTACCCTTTTTAAACTTTATCTTTGTCCATTGATATTCTCTCCTTATGTAATCTAATGCTTTTCTGATGTATTTATAAGGCTATTTTCTCCTAAAATGGTATATATTTGAAGGTTGAAGTTTTTTTTTATGTGGCTTGATTAGGTCTTTAATTTACATTGCTTCCCTTTGTAGCTTGACTTTTTTATGTTCTGTTAGGTCATGATGGCACTTTGCAGTCATTTTCCACAGTTCATGAAAAATACAATAAGAATTTGGGACAAGGTAAGTTAATAACAAAGGGAAAGTTGGTCTTGAATGTAAATTCTCATTTTGCTACCTTTCTGATACATATTCTTCCATGGGACATTGGAAAGTATAGTAGTATAGTTTATCTTGTTTCAATTATATAGTAAACATTATTAAGTACCTAGTATGTACCTATAAGAATCGAAAGTCAGTACTTGCCCTCGATGAGCTTTCAGTCACAAAAATGAATATATATGAACAAATTATATATAGGATAAAAGAGAGAAGGCATATGATAAAATGACCGTCCTTACTCCTCCATTCCATTTCCTCCATAAGATTGCCCTCTCTGTTCATTTTGTCCTTGTTAACTATTGTTGTTTTTCTCTTTTGCCCTTTGTAGCTAAACTCATTAAAACAAAACAAAACATATTGTCTACAATAAGTGCGTCCACTTTCTCTCTTTACTTTCTTCTTAATCTCTTACAATCTGGCTTCCAGTCTTATTCCATGGAAACAACTCTCTCCAAACTTAAAAGGGACCTCTTAATTTTTTTTTTTTTTTTTTTTGTAATAGTTTTTATTTACCAGATATATGCATGGGTAATTTTACAACATTGACAATTGACAATTGCCAAACCTTTTGTTCTAATTTTTCCCCTCCTTCCCCCATTCCCTCCCCCAGATGGCAGGTTGACCAATACATGTTAAATATGTTAAAGTATAAATTAAATACAATATATGTATACATGTCCAAACAATTGTTTTGCTGTACAAAAAGAATCAGACTTTGGAATAGTGTTCCATTAGCCTGTGAAGGAAATCCAAAATGCAGGCGGGTAAAATTAGAGGGATTGGGAATTCTATGTAGTGGTTCATAGTCATCCTCTAGAGTTCTTTCACTGGGTGTAGCTGGTTCAGTTCATTACTGTTCTATTGGAACTGATTTGGTTCATCTCATTGTTGAAACTGGCCACATCCATCAGAATTGATTATCATATAGTACTGTTGTTGAAGTATACAACGATCTCCTGGGCTTGCTCATTTCACTCAGCATCAGTTCATGTAAGTCTCTCCGGGCCTTTCTGAAATCATCCTGTTGGTCATTTCTTACAGAACAATAATATTCCATAATATTCATATACTACAATTTATTCAGCCAATCTCCAATTGATGGGCATCCATGTAAGTTTCCAGTTTCTGGCCACCACAAAGAGGGCTGCCACAAACATTCTTGAACATACAAGGGACCTCTTAATTGCCAAATCCAATGACCTTTTCTTCCTCATTCTCTTTGACCTCTCTTTAGCCTTTGACACTGTTCATCACTCTTGGTACTTAATTCTCTTTAGGTTTTTGGGACACCATTTTCTCCTGTTTTTTCTGCTATTAATCTGACTTTTTGTTTTTCACCTTTACTGGTTCCTCCTCTAGTTCATGCCCTCTAACCATAGATTTCTTTCAGAATTCTGTTCTGGGGGCAGCTAGGTGGCACAGTGGATAGAGTATCAACCTGAAGTCAGGAGGACTGAGTTAAAATCTGGTTTCAAACATTTAACACTTCTTAGCTGTGTGACCCTGGACAAGTCACTTAACCCCAATTGCCTCAGCCCCCCCCCAAAAAAAAAAATTCTGTTTTGGCTTCTTCTTTCCCCCCTCTGTGATAGTTCACTTAGTGTTTTTATCAACTTTCATATATCTAATTGCCATCTTTATTCTTATGATTTTCAAATCTACCTTTCCTGTCCTGTCTCTGCTACTCTCCAATCTCACATATGCAATTGCTTTTCAGTCATCTCAAAGAGGATGGTCAGTACATATCTGAAATCCACTCTGTCTAAAACAGAACTCATTATCCTTCAATCCAAATCCTCCCTCCTTGCCTTCTCCATTGCTGTAGGAGGAGCACCATGTTCCCAATCCCTTAGGCTCACAACGATGGAGTTCCCCATGAATCCTCACTGTCTCTGTCTCCCACTGGTCTTCCTCAGTTATGCTCTAACTACTGACTCTTCCTTGTCCTCCCTCAGCTTCTTTTTAAGTTTTTGAGTTGTCAAATCCTACTTTCTATATGAAGTTATGCTCAACTCCTCTGAGTTCAGTAATTTAGCTCTTTTAATTATTTTTTACTTATCCTGTATATAGCTTGCTTTATATGTATATTTGTTTGCATGTTGTCTTCATCATATTATAAGCTCCTTAAAAGCAGAGACTATCTTTTGCTTTCTTTTTTATCCCTAATGCTTAGTGTACTACCTGGCACATAATAGGCATTTAGTAAAAATTTACTGATTGAATTGAAGTAAAAGATGGTATTTTAATTGGGACTTAGTTGGACTTTTTTTAAATGAAGCCAAAGAGATCATTAGTTGGAGTGGAAGAAGGTTTGGGGTGGCCAAAGAGAATGTCTGGAGCCAAGAGATAGAGTATCTTATTCATGGAACAGTCAAGGTGCGAGTGTCAGTGGATTGAAGAATACATTGTTGGGGAGTAAAATGTAAGAAGTCTGGAAAGTTAAGAAGGAGCTAGGTTATGAAGGGCTCTGAATAATGAATGTAGGATTTTTATTTTTTAACATTTGATCCTGTTGGTAATAGGGAGATATTGGAGTTTGAGGAGAGGCATGATGTGGTTGAACCTATATTCTATTTTCATAGGCTTTGTCTTTTCTATTCCATAATGAAATTGATAACTTGCTATATTTGGGGGAGAGGGGATTTAGTAGAATGGATGAGAAGGAAGAACTTTGTTGGACCTTATATATTATCCAGGCCAATCCTGTCATTTTGCAGATTAGAAAACTTCAAAGAGTAGAAGTGTCTTCCTTGAAGTTGCACAGTTGGTTAGCTCAGAGCCTGAAGTAGAACCCACATCTTAATCCCATGCCCTTTTCATAATACCATTTTGAGAAACATGCTTTTTAAATCTTAAAGCATTATGTAAAGGTAAATCAGTATTTCTGTGGAAATACATTAAAGTTGACAATGTTGATAATTATCAATATTCTTGTTCCATGTTGTCATATATAAAGTAAATTTATATTTACTTTGTTATGTGAGACATTAAAAGTGAGTGAAAATAAATGCCTTTTATACAAGTTTATTATTGAGATATTCATTAATTTTCTATTGTTATTTTTCAGGAATGATAAATAAAAAGCAAGCCAAACGTAAAGGCCTTAAAAATTGTGAGTCAATGAGACTTCCACCCATAACAGCATTTGTAGCAGGTAACTTTAATGTATTGTTTTAAAAATTTCATAATCTATCTTTCATTTACAAGTTACTGATTAGTTGATTTCCCCACCCTTTCTGCTCTTTCCACAAATGACATTATTAAAAATGTTTTATATTAATTCTTCTCCTAATCTTAGGAACTAAGACATCTTTCAAATGAATACTGTTTTGTTGAAGAATCTTCAAAAAACTGAAATTCTCTTTGTTCTTAGGTAGAAAAAGGTCATGATTTACCTGAGATCACATAGTGACAGAGTTGAGAACAGTTTCTATTATATTAAACTACCTTTTCATTTATACTGTAAGCATTTCCAAGATGAGGGCTTGGAATTTAAAAATAAATTTTTTTAAGCAGTATTTTTAGGTATTTAAAATATTTTCCTGACTGGGGAAAGGACAAATTTATCGTTTTTAAATTATGCTATTAGCATATTTTCTTCACTAAAAGAATGATTTATGCTTTCATTGTGCTGGTTTCTTTGGAATTTATGCTATATATTAAAAATTATTTAATATTCTCAGTACTATATAAACATATTTATGTAGTGGTTTTAGGCTTATAGAGCATTTTATTTATCTCAGTTGAGCCTCTCAATTCTGTGAGAAAAATATTACTGGTATTAATCTCTATTTTATGAATGATAAGGCTCAAAGAGTGATGGTTTCACATCTAGTAAATGTCTGAACTGGTGTTTCAACATAGATTTTCTTGTCTAGCCCCCAGGTCACTGTGTCATGCTACTTCTCTCAGATGACTGTAGACTACTACTTAATTAGATGAGAGGATAGTCTGAAAACATATATTGGATGTAATTAGATGAAAACTTTTTTGAGCTGTAGGGTACCATAAAGGATGGCATATAGGATTAAAAATCAGAAATTTTAGGAGGCATTCATATTGAGTCAAAGGTGTTTTGAAGAATGCTTAGATTGTTTCATTCTCTGATTGGATATTAGTTTGTGTCATTATGTTATAATGCAAGATCATTAATAGTGTACTGATAAGTGCTGGAACTGACACTTTTGTAGTGAAGAGATATATGGACAAATAACTAAATTCAAATTCTGGGTGGTTCAGAAAAGGATTCTTGAATGAAATGACATTTAAGCTGGTCTTTGAGGATAAGAAGGATTTCATTAGGCAGATATGGATAAAAGAAATTTGCATATCCAAAATAAGTCACATTGATGTCGGGACAATAAAACTTATTTCAGCAGTTTATCAGTGTGTACTTACTATTTTTGAGTTGTTGGATTTTTTCATCTTTTCTACTTGTTAAGACATTAGAGTTTTTCCTTGTTGTATTTTCCTATTTTGTAATACATTTAAGAACTGTATTTTAAAAATTTGTAATAATTGGAAGTTAAAATCATTTATATAAATATTTCCTAGAAATTTAATAATGGAAGTTACAAGGTTCCTTGGAGTTATTATCAAAGCAACTATACTCATTTTTACTCTGACAAAAGCATGAGATTGTGAGCAAATCACTTAATCACAGGGTGGTTGTGAGGAAAATGCTTTGAAAATTTTAAAGTACTATTGAGATGAATTATTGCTAATCATATCTATTTTAGGAGCAACATGGCATCTACATGAGTACAGTAATTTTGTTATTGGAAAATTCATATTTTGAAGTACTTGACAGTCTAGATAGGAGAATAGAAAGTGATTACAAGTTAATAGAGAAAAATTGATGTTTAAGAGTAATGATATTCTACCCGAAGGGCAAGAAAAAATACCTGAAGAGATTGTAGCTTGATGTGAATAAACACTCACAAATTGTTTGAATCCCAAAAAGCCCTGAAAACTTAGAATTATAAATAGACATATAGAGGAATAATTTCATTGAACACTTAAATAAATCTTTCTTTATGATAATATACATATATAATGATAGACTGATTTATAGTAGAATGATTTTCATAATTGAATGAAATGTGAAGGAATTTAATTTGGATAAACTTAATACAGTCAGAAAATCCATAAATGAGTAAATAGAAAAGCATTTATTAAATTTTTGCTATATATTTGCCACTATATTAAACCTTATGTGTACAAATTGAAAAAGCAAAATGTCTCTGTTCTCAAGGAGTTACATATTCCTTAAAGATTCTTTCAATAAAACATCTTTTATGAATATGTTAAAATCATTTTAGGGTCTTTGAAATAGACCAAGGTAGAGGGATAATAATCCCTCTGATTATTAGTGATGCTTGAAATAAATATGCTTAATAAAGGTATTTTCCATTGTCATGGAGAACACCTGTTGTTTAATTTGTCCAAATGGAGAAAAAATCCCATACAAATCATGGGATGTCCAAGATGTTTGCAGAAGATATTGTGGTGATTGCCTCAAGTCCTAGAATATTTAAATGAGATTCATAATCACTAAACTGACTCCTTTAACTATTTACAGATAAAAGAATACATAAATTTCACTCAAAAATGAATGAAAAAAAGCATTGTTAAGCATGTGTTAAGCAGCAGATAGATAGAAAAAGTAAAACAGTTCCTGCTCTCCAGGATCTCACACTCTAATTGAGAGAATACATATGCAAGAGTTCAATTTCAGGGTGACTGGAAAATAAGGGTATTATGGTTAGATGAGTTGCACTTTCCAGAAGTTCTTAGACTGCATCAGTAGGTCAGATAGCAGATGATGAAGATGAAGCAAAAGATAAGACTTAGGGAGCCTCAAAGTGTCAGTGGCAAGCTGGTGATCAGATCTGGTGATCCTCTGGCTAACCGAAAGGATTAGAATTGGTGACTCTGAACTTATCCAAGCAAGTAAAAGCATTCACATTGTTCTGATGTAATCAACCATGTTTGGTAGCAGATTGTATATGGAAGAGATAAGAACTAAGGATGATTCCAAGATTGCCAACTTGGGTGATTGGAGGGATAATATAATCTTATATTGAAACAAATAATTTTTTTGTTTGCAAACTCTTGATTATGTACTTATTTATTTATATGTTCTATCTCCCAATAGAATGCAGGCTGCTTGAGGGCAAGGATGGCCCTGCATTTTTTGTATTTTGGCACCCAACACATTAAATATTTAAATATGAATTTAAGGAATTTTAGATTTGTGTAGAGACTTCAATTGAGGGGAGATAGTACATATGCTTAATGGGTAGGAAAATTCATTTATTAGTTGTGCAAGGCATTGTGGTAGGGATTGGAGATACAGATACAAAAAATGAAACTGTCTCTATTCTCCAGACTGTGGTATGCAATTGAATAAATAATCCATAAAACTGGTCAAGGAACACATTTACCTTGGACATATATTACAGAGGAACAGTGAACTGGGTCCAGAATTAGATAGGAGAGTACACTGAATTGCTTTGGAGAAAATGTGCTTTTTAATGCCATTGTTGTTATTTTTTGGTATAGCTAATGAATTGTAGAATACCTCAGGCTTTTAAGACTTAAAATTAAATTAAAATTAAAAATTAAAATTAAAGGACAGTGATTGATATTAAAGCCCTAACAGACTAAAAGATATTATTAAAGAAATATATAAATAAGAACTTCATCTTCTGTTCTCTTCTCCTTTATTCTAGTTTGATTAGGAAGTGGGCAAAGATGATCTCTCCATATGTCCCCAAAATTCCCTCCCATTTTTTCTAGTAGATTTTTCCCACTTATTCACTCTTGCAAATAGACAATCTCTTTGTACCTACTAGTTTTTTCCCTACTTCCTGAGTCTTATCTATCCTCCATAAATTCTCACTTACCTTACCATCCACTCAAGCAATTTTTTTATAGATGTCCCTTCCTCAATCACTTCTTAACTTTCTCTTCCTTTTTTCAATTCTTTGCAATTTGATTTCTGGCCTTATCATTCAAAAGTGTTCCCTATGAAATTACCAATATACTTTTAATGTCTTTTTATTTTGTCACCCATATACATATTAACTTGGTAAGCAGATATTTTTCAATCATCAGTAAATAAGTATTTGTCAAGTATTCTACTGTACACTGAAGAATACAGAAATATATAAGGAATGGTTTTTCTCTGTGATCTTAATATCTGTTTGAGAAGGTTCATACGTCAAAATTTAAATATGTATTGGCCCAAAGTAATGTCAAGTAGTAGGAATAATGCATTTAAAAAATAGTGAAATCAATGTAGGCAGCTTAATATAAGAGATAGAACTTAAAGGTTTTGAAAGATATGTAGGCTGACAGAAAGGGACAAATATTTCAGGAATAGGAAATGTCATGAGCAAGGTTATAAAATTGACAAAATATAGACAGTGGATAGACCTGAAACAGACTGAAGCCTAGAGTTTACATGGGGGATTAGTGAAAAGTAAAATTAGAATAGGTTATTGCAGGTTTATGGTGGGAATTTTCAAAGCCTGGTCTAGGTAATGTGATGCTATTAAATCAGTATTTTAAGTTTAAATGTTAGAATAAAGCTGTCATGCAGGCAGAATAATACTGGCTTGTCTCTAAAGGAAACGGTTGTTAACTATTTTTCAACATAATAATCAAGAAATTACTGTTGGGGCTCTCTGAAGTAGACAAATGTAGAAACTGAAATTTTTGTATTTCTAGGTGTATTTAGGCAACAGGATGTCTGATGAGACTTGCTTGCTATTAAAATTGCTAAGTACAAAAAGTATTTCAGTTAATTGTCAATGATATAGAACATTTTCTGAGCATTAAGTATTTCATTTTTATGCCCAAAGAAAGATTCTATATTTGGCTATTTTTCCTACTTTTAAAATTCTGTTGTACCCAGAGAAATTTTAAAATAGAATGAATGTTGATTAATTCTTGAGTTTTCTAAAATCTAAATATATTAAATCCAGTAAAGACATATGAAGAAAAGTGCAAGTTAGATCTTTCAGATAACTAAAAAGTTACTTGAACTTTGTACCTTCAGAGTATTAATTATAAACGTAGGCTTTCTTCTGTTCCAAAAAACCTTTAATATCCTTAGTGAATTTTTTCTTCTATTTATGCCTTTCTTGCTCCTTGAGATGCCAAAGTAGTCTTTGTTAGGAGAAAGACTATTTAAACCTATAGATAAACTTAGGCCTTGGCTTTATTTAGAAGTTTAAATACACCCATTTTCTAAAATTATGAACAAATTACTTCTTATAAGAAGGCTAATTAATTTCATTCTTGCTTTGTGCATCCATTCTTTAGTAGAATTTTTTAAAAAATAGATTGATCCATTTTACTGAAAGAAGGAAAAGGCAAGATAGAAGTATGTAGATTTACAGATCAAGTGAAATTTTCTTTAATAATCTGACAGTAATATAAAAATTGAATAAAAGCAGTATTGATACAACTTAGGATCATAAAACAATTTAGTGGAATAAGGAAAATGAAGCCCAGAAAAGCACTAAATTAGAGTAGAAAGTTTTCTTTCTACTTCTAGAACAGGACTTTTTTTTTTCCTCTGTGATTTTTTTTTTTTTTTTTTTTTGTTGTTCTTAAGTACTTATTTTATAATAATAATAATAATGACTTTTTATGTTTCAGAATACATGCATTGGATAGTTTCCAACATTCATCCTTGCAAAACCTTTTGTTCCAAATTTTCCTCCCTATCTCCCCCTTTCCCTAGATAGCAAGTAATTCAATATAGGTTTAACATGTGCAGTTCTTCTAAACATATTTCCACATTTATCATTCTGCACAAGAAAAATCAGATCTAAAAGAGAAAAAAAGTGAGAAAGAAAAACGAAGCAAGCAAACAACAACAAAAAAGATAAAAATATTATTCAGACTCCATAGTATTCTCTCTCTGGATATGGATAGCTCTCTCCATTACAAGTCTATTGGAATTGCCCTGAATCACCTCATTGTTGAAAAGAGCCAAGTCCATCACAGTTGTAGATAAGAACCTTTTAATGTGATCTGTGAACTTTTTTTTTTTTTAAGTATTTTGGTCAATATATTTCAATATAATTGATTTTCTTTGTAATCCTTTGTATTTTTGAAATTTAAAAATATTATTCTCCTTAGACTGCCAAAGGAGTCCAGGACATAGAAAAAGGTTAAAAACTTCCACCCTATATCCCAAGGCTAATCTGTGAGAAACAAGAAGTAAAGCATCCAACACTTTTAGTAATGGTAGAATAGTATTGTGGTGGTGTTTTTTCGTTTCATGGAAAAAAAATTAAATTGAATTTGGGAAGACACTTTAAAAATATCAGCCTATTTTGGTCAGTGGTTTGATGCCTCTGATTTTATTTGTATAGATATTGATTCTACTGATTCAGATTAGAAGTAACTTTTCCATACTTTAACCTATGTGATTATTGTTTGTTTTTTCATAACTTTTTCATAAATGGCCTATCCAATTTGCTAGAGACCTTTCCTTTTTTTTTCCTTTTAGCATCTTCTACCACAATTTTTTGGTGATGCCCCCCAAGCTATGTATCTCTTATGTCATTATTGATAAATCATTGGCCTAGTTCTTTTTCTGATCCTAATAAGTTTTGATTATTGATAACATACTGCAATCTTCTTATATCTTCTATACACTTTAGCATTACTTTTTGATTATTTGTTATTTTAATTCTTCTAAGTATGTCATTTCCATGTTTTACAGCCATATGGAATATTGATATTAAAGAGTTTAGTCTGTTAGAATTTTAGGTGCTAATTTAAAATTATGGAACACCTTGGATTGTTAATGCAATCTAGTACCATCTTCTCTCTACCTCCTCTATTTATAGTATTTATCTAAGATAGGCTTTTTGATGAGCTACTTCTCTAAATACATTTCATAAACTGAATAATATGTATTTTTCACATAATTTGCTGGCTAAAAAGATGTATCTCCTTTGCATATTTGTTGGTATTAGGGTGTGAGGGTGTTTTTTAATGCTTATTTACCAGTGCTTAGCACAATGCTTAGCACATAGTAAATGCTTAATAAGTATTTGTTGATTGATCATTATCACCCATAAAAAATTCCTTTCAGTAACTAGATTGAAGCATGTAGTAAATAGTAAATTAATGGATTTAGTTACTGCCTTCTAAGAAATGAACTTAAGAAATTATTGTACAAATTTTTTTCACAGTTTTTCTCCCCCTTAAGTATTTCAAAAGATTGTACGTTGTTAATGTTTTGAATTATATTTCAGAGAATGCTCGAGAGAGTGATTGGGATGGAATCATTGCTTGCCATCAAGGGAGATATTCTTGTTCAACCTGGAATTACCAAAAATGTACCATGGGAGCTTATTTTCTGAAACCAGAAAATTTGAAAAAAGATAAACTACGTAACATAACTGCAACAGTGAGTGATCTTTTTTTAAAGGGAACTTTGTCTTAGCTATTTTTAATTTTTGTTAATTATCCAGTAAAATTTAGTTAAGAGATGTCTAACTAAAAATCAGTCAGCAAGTGTTTGTGTGCCAGGCACTGTTAGCTGCTCAGTATATAAAAACAAAAAAATTTAAGTAGTCTCTATTTTTGAAGTTATAACACGTACATATATATGTATAAATATATAGAGAATCAATATGTGCATAATAAATGTACATAATACAAGATTGCTAATTACAGAGAGAGGGCACTGGCAGTAAAGAGAAATTAATATTACTTTGGGTGATATAAAGCTCCCATTAACCAAATGTTCATATCATTTGAAGTGTTTTTGTTACTTAATTTTCCAGTTACCCTAGGTTAAAGTAGAAGGTCTTTTCTGTAGAAATTATTTTTAAAACTTAAGTGTCTATTTTACCACCTATGTCATATTTACGTATTATGCTGTATACCTAATCAGCACCCATGATCAGCTTTCATGGGGGAGAGGGGATAGATGAGGAAAATTTAATTAAATTTCTGTTGATAGCAATATAGAGGGATACTTCTATTTGAAGATAAACAGTATTATAATAAGTTTTTTTTAAAAGTCAGATAAATGTATTTCAGTATAATTGGTTTCTTTTGCAGTTCTTTGTATTTTATTGATTTTATTCTTAGGTTGATTCTGTAGGCATCTCTCCAGACTATCAGAGGAATCCAGGATATACTGAAAGGTTAAAAACCTCTTGCTTTATGTCCCACAGATATTATGCAGGAAATAAGAGGGAGTAAAGCCCATAACTCTTTTATTAATGCTGTTAAGGTTACATTTCATCTGACAGGACATTGCTCTGTCTGAGGACCTTGCTAAGAACAGGCCAATAAATTTGAAAATGATTTAGAAGGCATTGGAGCAGCATTAAAGACTTTTAAACAGAGGAGTAACATGGCCTGATGTATGCATAAAAATATTTGAATGGTATAGATAGGTGGTAAAGAATATTGTTACACCCCTAAGGACTACTCTAACCTGGTAGCTCCCCTTTGAGCTACTCTTAATGCGTGGCTAGGCCACACTTACTCATCTTCGGGTACCAACCCGGATCCCATAGAGACAGACCACCATTAGGTAGGGGTGAAGCGAAAGAGAACTTTATTCTGAGATAGCATATATTTGTACCCCATTATAGGGGGAAGGGAGAAGTCCTCTAGGAACCTGGCATAATGGGATTGGCCCAAGAAGAAGGAGGGAGGCGTGCTAGGCTTTGAGAGCACTAAGGAGGGAGGCGTGGTACCTGGAGTCAGACACCGCCTCTTGGGGCTATGCCCCACCTCCACGTAGGACTCAGAACCTCTCATCCCTCAGGTCCTTCCACATGCCTTCAACTGTATTCCTTGCTTCTAGAGGCTTTTTAACCCTTACAGAATATCTTACTAGGGTGATGATTTAAAAAAAAAAGAGAGAAAGGGGACAAGTATGAGAGATGATGCAGAGGTGAAATGATGAGAAGTTAAATAATCTTTTGAGAGAATGTCATACGGAGAGAACAATAAATAGTAGGAAAAATGGTATATTTTTCAAGGCAGATGGAGACTGGGAAAAAAGGCTATTAAATATGGCATTGGGAAGTATTTGATGACCTTTAAGAATAAGGCAGAAACCAGATTGCAGTGTATTGGAAGGAGGAAGTAGTTGGTGAAGAAAAGGACACACTAAGTATTTTTTTCTCCCTCTCTCACCCCCACGCAGTAGGCCTGGCTTTTTACAAGAAATTAAAAGATTGTACAGCTTTGGATAGTATAGATGAGAGGTTAGGTAAATTTTTTTTCCCCAGATTCAAAAGACTTGTGTTAGCAGGAATTCCAACCAAGTCCAATATTTATACTTGTTAACTTTAATCTTTTTTTTTTTTTTTTTTTTCCTTTTTTCTTTTTGAGGCTGGGGTTAAGTGACTTGCCCAGGATCATATAGCTAGGAAGTATTAAGTGTCTGAGACCAGATTTGAACTCTGGTCGTCCTGAATTCAAGGCTGGTGCTCTATTCACTGCGCCACCTAGCTGCCCCCTGTTAACTTTAATCTTAACTACACCTGTAGTTAATTTGTTTTAATTTCTTATTTGTAATTTTCTCCAAAGGCTATAGATATAACTTCATGTGGAAACTTTGCTATAATTGGTCTTACATCAGGAAATGTTGATGTCTATAACATGCAGTCTGGTATGCATCGAGGTTCATTTGGAGTAGATAAAGGTAACTGTTATTTAAATTTCTTGTTTATTTCAATTTGATAGGGGGAAGTTTTTTCTTTAAACTGAAACTATGAAAACTTGCTATGTAAATTAATAATTTACTATGTGTATATAAATTAATAATAATGTGCTATATGATTTAATAATGTATGACTTGGGGGCAGCTAGATGGCACAGTGGATAGAGCACTGGCCCTGAATTCAAGAGGAACTGAGTTCAAATTCAGTCTTAATTCGGACACTTAATACTTCGTAGCAGTGTGTCTCTGGGCAAGTCACTAAACCCCAATTGCCTCAGGAAAAAAATAATAATGTATGACTTAATCTAAGATAGAAATGCTGCTTAGGGAATACAGATTCAAATTGTTGCAAAATTGTATCTATCTATATATATATGTATACTATCAAGGCTTAAATTAAAAGCTAGTTTCACTTTTCATAAGTTATAACACCCTCTGTGAGAATTAGAATAGCATTTGAGCTATTGAAAAGTGAGATGTGTTGCCTTAGGAAGTAATAGAACTTCCCTCTTCTCACTGGAGGCTTTAAAGCAAAGGCTATATTATCATCTTGTAAGATACCTACCTGTAAGGGAGAATCTTGTCACATATGTATTGGCTTAGGTGGCCTCTGTTTGTTTGTTTGTTTGTTTTTTTTCAAGTCTGAGAATATAATTTCTCAATTTGATCCTTACTTTTACTTTGGTTTTTAAATCTCTTTCAAATTTTGATGTCACAATATTCAGATGAAATGAAAAGATTAAAACATGTAAAATTCAGATTTTGTGGTTTTCATGTGTCAGAAAACTTTTTAGTTTTCATCATAACATCTTTTGATAATCCAGAATTCTGGAATTCTCTTGTAGAATAGATGTAAACTACTTTAGTAATGAGCTTTATGTCTGCTTTATTTCTTACCTGGAAGTATTATATTGTGATAAAGAGCATATGGTATAATGATTTCTGTTAACTTCATACTCTTAAAAAGTGAAGTAAATAACAGGTATTCAGAAATAAGTTATTAAATAATGAGTTTTTAGTTAAAACAGCTATCTTTTCTCTCTACACTATTTTGAAATTCACTTATAAAATATATGTGTATGTATTTATATATGTATGTGTGTGTTTATTTCTTTGATTTACTTTAAAGCCCATGAAGCTGCTGTTAGAGGAGTGGCAGTAGATGGATTAAACCAGTTAACAATTACAGCTGGTAGTGAAGGATTACTCAAATTTTGGAATTTTAAGAGTAAAATGTTAATTCACACTGCAAACTTAAATTCATCTCCAAGTATCATAATGCTACATAGAGACAGGTGAGTCTTTTTTAACTTTCTAACTTAAAATTGCAAACTCTTTGAGGATAAGATATATAGATTTAACTCACAAATCAGAACTGTGTGATGTGGCTCTCTTCAACATTGAGATGATTCAAACCAGTTCCACTTGTGCAGTGATGAAGAGAATCATCTACACCCAGAGAGAGAACTGTGGGAACAGAGTGTAGAATACAACATAGCATTCTTACTGACACTGTTATTTGCGTGCATTGTGTTTTCTTTCTTAGTTTTTTTTTTTTTTTTCTTGACCTGATTCTTCTTGTGCAACAAGATAAACTATAAATATGTATGCACATATTGGATCTAGCATGTATTTCAACATATTTAACATGTATTGGATTTCCTGCCAGCGAGGGGAAGAGGTGGAGGGAAAGAGGGGAAAATTTGGAACAAAAGGATATGCAAGGGTCAATGTTAGAAAAATTACCTGTGCATATGCTTTGTAAATAAAAAGTTTTTTTTTTTCCTTTTTTTTTTTTTTTTAATTTATATAGCTTTTTACTTACAAGATATATGCACAGATAATTTTTTTTCAGCATTGACAGTTGCCAAACCTTTTGTTCTAATTTTTCCCCTCCTTCCATCCCCTCCCCCAGGTGGCAGGTAGACCAATCTATGTTAAATGAGTTAAAGTATATGTTAAATACAATTTATCCATACATATCCATACAGTTATTTAAAAGCTTTAATAAAAAAAAACCAAGCAAACAAACAAAAACAAGTCAGAACTGTGTGTACAAAGCAATTTAAATATTTATAATGTTACTTCTGTCAAGCATTCCTGTTTGTGGACATTACTTGTTATATCTCTTACTTTATATGTGCAATACACTCCTCAATCTACTTTTGAAGAATTTGTGAGTTCCTGAGTATAAAGGCAGATCATGTTGTGTCATTAATTCTCATTTCTCTCTAAAATATGTGATTCAGTTCTCCCTATTCTTCCTTATTCAGTAAACTTCAGGAATATTTTTTTATTAGTGCTCTGTTTTATATTTAATACTGTTCACAACCTGGCCCCCACCTACCTTTTCAGCTTTATTACATATCATTCTCTCCCATACACATTGAGCTTACCATTCCTTATACAGCTTATTAAATTACCTGCCTATGTGTTTATAGACTTGCTTTTCCTCCTGCTAAGAATTGTATTCTTTCTTGTTCTCTGAATCTTTATTTTACTTCAAGGGTTAGCTCAGTTGTTACATTCTATATGAAATCTTTCTGTCCAGTGTTATCTCCTCCAAATCACTTTATATTTATTTTTGGATATACCAAATTCATGTAGAGATAACTTAAGATTTTTTTTTTTTTAATGAAGGGGCATTAATGGAGTTCTCTCAATCACCTTTTTATGCTATTAACAAGATCTAAATTTTTTTTTTCTACATCTTAAGTATCTTCCCCTCCCTTAGATCACTTCTGTTTTAGTCTCTCAATGCCTTAACAATTGCATTATCTGAATTCTGATAAGGAGAAGGAATAATGGTATTTATGTAGCATGCACTTTTTTTTGGACACTGTCCTAAGCATTTTTACAAATACTGTGAATTTGTGAAGTAAGTGCCATTATTACCCTACTTTACAATTGAGGAAAATTAAAGTAAATAGGGTCAAGTGCCTTGTCTAGGATCACGGCTATTAACTGTCTGAAACTGTTGTTGAACTTGGGATTTCTTTCATTCCATGCCTGGGGTCTATTCACTGCACTATTGCTGCCTCTAGAATGCTTCCCTGGTGAAAAAAAACTCTGACAGGTGGCATAAAGCTGGAATATCTTTGAATAAAAGTCTGCTTTGATTGAGTTATTGAAAATCATAGTTCAGTATGAAGAGGCTTCTCCCAAGCAGGCTGGCTGCTAGCTGTATTCTTTGGCCATAATAGTTCATTAAACAGAAAAATGTAAAATGACTTTCAGTCCTGTTCTTACTTAGAAGTGATAGGCAGAATGGCAGAAAAGGGAAGGGAATTGTGTTAACAACCAATGAGTCTGTCTTTCCTTGGAGGAAAAGGATCCTGTTAATGCTAGCATAGCTTTTATAAATGAAACTAAGAAACATGTAGAAACTGCACTTAAGTGGAAGGATGGCTGGCAGGCTTTCATTTGGGAATTGAAGGAGCTGATGTAATTAGTTTTGCCTAAAGGTTCCACCATTTCATGGGATGTTTAGTCATGTGCTTTCTTTGCAGTGCTCAATAAAGCCAGAGGAACATCATTAGATATATTCCTGGGTTATGTAATTTCATTTTTTAAGGTGTTGAAAGGATGGAGAAAAGTTAAAGAATTTAATTATATCTTCCAGACCATTCTTTCAGTATAGAGACTCCAAATGACAGAACTAGAAATAATGGTATTAACTTGCATAGAATTAGAATTAAGTTTGATGAAGGGAAAACCTTAAAATTTGAACTGTTCAACAGTAGACAGGGCTATTCCAAAACCTCATGAAAAGTATCCAAGCAAAGGCTGGATGGCCACCTGCCAGATTTGTTACAATATGTCCAGTACAGGGACAGGTAGGACTAGATGGCTTCGGGGATTGCTTTCAACTCTGAGACTATAATTCTGTGAAGGTAAACATGCATTCTGTATTGAAAGACAGTAAAAAATGTTGGAAAATAAGGTTTCATATTAAGATATAAAAGAGGCCTTTATTCAGAAATCTTACCTATTATAGAGTAAGTACTTCAAGACGAGTCAAAAGATGCTTGTTTATAGCAGTTACCATGTAGAATCACAAAAATGAAATTGGTCATCTCTTAATATACTAGAAATTACTTTTTACCACTGTAGGAGTAAATTCTGAGAAATCTATCAAATCATCAACTAATTAGGGCAGTATAAAATTGCAAGAAAGGCTGAGGATGAAAAAAAAAAGTGCAGTTAAACAGCTCTAACTTGACTCAGTGAAACAAACATTTGATGTTGATGAGAGAAATTGAGTCGTATCATTGTTTTCTTTGGAAGTATAACCAATGTGAAGCATTCATCACAATGAACAGGCTAAAAGGAATGGAACGACCTAAACCAACAAACATTTGATTTCTTTGCCAAGAGATAGAGATAGCATCCAATGGATGCATCAGTTTTGGGTAAGCTGTAAAGATGATGAAGATTGTGGGCAACTGTACTTCCCAAATATCAAATGATAAATTTTCTAGTAAGCTTGCCAGTGATTAGAACCAATTCCAAGATCAACATTAGATGTTGATGAAATCAACATGAAGGCAGACCAACAAACAGATGAAATATGAGATTTCTATACTTTAGTTTTTGTTCATCTTATATGGCAGTGCTAATACTGGAATCTTAACACCTCAATCCATAATAAGTTATACTATGTTAGATATAAATAGAAGAAATCTGTGCCAGTTTTTAAAGCATTGAAGGATTATGTTTATTTATTTTCCCCAAAATAATCTCACATATAAACAAGCATTTATTAGAAAAGCCTATTAGAGTACCGTATTAAATTCTGGGTATTAAAAAAAAAAAAAAAAAAAAAAAAGGATGAAAATCCCTGCTCTCAAAGAACTTAGATTTTCAAGAAGAAAAGATAAAATGATTTGGAGAAATCATTGTATTATTACCCAAAAATTTGATCAAGAGAGTGTTATATGCACATTTTACAGATTTTACAGAAATTATGATTTTACAGAAATTTAGATAATTTCTCTTTTAGAAGCCTTTGTCTCCCATTTTCCTGCCTTTTTACTGGTCATTCCATGACCCTTCAAAAACGCTATACTCCTTCATTACTGTAAAACCTTTTTTTGTGTGTGTGTCTTGTGTGAAATTTTTTTCCTTTATTAAAGCTTTTTATTTTTCAAAACACATGCATGGACAATTCTTCAACGTTAGCCCTTGAAAAACCTTGTATTCCAGTTTTCCTTCCTCTTCCCTTATTCCCTCCCCTACATGGCAAGTAGTCTAATATATGTTAAACATAGTATAAATATGTGTTAAATCTAATATAAACATTTATATTTATACAATTATCTTGCCGCACAAGAAAAATCAAATCAAAGCAGAAAAAAAGAGCAAAAGAAACAAAATAAAATGCAAGCAAACAGCAACAAAAAGAGTTGTGAACCACACTCAGTTTCTACAGTCCTCTCTCTTTATCATATAGATCATTAGAACTGGTCTGAATTATCTCATTGTTGAAGAGAGTCATATTCATCAGAACTGATCATTGTATAATTTTGTTGCCCTGTATAATGATCTCTTGGTTCTACTCATTTCACTTAGCATCAGTTCATGTAACTCTCCCCAGGGCTCTCTGAAATCATCATGTTGGTCCTTTCTTACAGAACAGTAATATTCCATAATATTCATATGCCATAATTTATTCAGGCATTCTCCAATTAATGGGCATCTACTCAGTTTCCAGTTTCTAACCACTACAAAGAGGGCTGCCACAAACATTTTTGCACATGTGGGTCCTTTTCCTTTCTTTATGATCTCTTTGGAATATAATCCCAATAGAAACACTGCTGCTTCAATAACTTTTTGATAATTTTTTGAGCATAGTTATGACTACTAATTTTTTCCCCCTCACCTGTCACCAGTTAGACATTCTGTTATCAGTGGAGGAAGAATCAAAACATTGTGAATCCTCAAAAGATTCTTGACTTTTGCAGACAGTTTTCTTGGTGACCCAAGAGAGAGCTATGGTGGTCATAAGGAGACTACTGTACTGTTGGTAATGACTTCATTGGTGTCCAGAAAATGTATGAATGAGAATTGGCCAGTCATGTAACAGAAGCAAGAAGTCCTGTATATTATACCTGTTACCCATGCAACATTAAAAGACATGGCATAAGGACTTCAAGATATTAGAGATGTGTCTTCCCTTTATCTTATAGAATGAAAAAACATTTTTGGCTATAGCTACTCATAGAGAATCAATTTGGTAGGGACAGCTAGGTAAATAGAGTATAGATAATGGAATTCGGAGGACCTGAGTTCGAATCCAGCCTCATAACTTAGCTGTGTGGCTCTGGGTAAACTACTTAACCCCAATTACCTTAAAAAAAAAAAAAATTCTGACAGAATCAGTTAAGAGAGAATCTTATACTGATGAAGTTGATCTTTGAAATTCCTTCTGTACATAAAGAAATACATATATGAGTAAAAAGTAATTCATCAAGCTATTCATGTTATGTCATTTGTTACATTTTTCTACTTGGTTTTTCCCGTTATAACTTTTTTGCCTATTTGTTGGGTTCAATTGTTCTTTATGTAATATTTTGCAAAAATCTGAAATTAGTTTATATTTTCTTTACTAGTAGAATCCTCGATTTGTCTTAAACTTAATTTCACTTCTATAGGTATAAAGAACATTTTATTAGATTCTTACCAATGTAAAACTTAGCAATAGAAAATTGTCTTTATTTGTGATTTGTGTGCTTTTTTGTTAATTATATGCTTCTTTTGTCAGTGGCATCCTGGGAATTGCCTCAGATGACTTTGGTATAAGTGTTGTAGACATAGAAACCAGAAGAACAGTCAGAGAATTTTTTGGACACCAAGGCCAGATAAATGACATGGTAAACATTATTAGCTGGGACAAAAGTCACTTTTAATCAACTTTTAATTTCCTTTTAAAAGTGGAATATCCCTTAAAAGGGATATTTAACCATTTAGATTAAAATTATAAAAAGAATATAGATAATTTGTGTTAACTGTAGAACTTAGATCAGTTGTTTTCTAAGGGAGAAAATACTCCAAATAGTAATTTTTTTTATAATTCCGGGCAAGTTTAAAGCAAAAAAAACAAAACAAAACACCAAACATGCTTTTTGCTTCTCTGGAAATTGGTGCTATTCCTTTAATACTGTAAAAGGATTAATTTTTTTTTTTGTCTAAAATTTTTAAGGAATTTAGGAAAATTTTAAGGAAAACTATATTTATTTGGGAAACAAAATAGACTTGTTGATGTACGAATGCCTCTCTCCCTGCCTCACCCCCTGAAATTCAGTGTAAAAATAGTCTTGGTACCTTTGACAGCAACATTTATTCTGAATATCTGTATAAGAATACCAATATGTTGAGTATAGTAATTTATATTTTTTCAGGGCCCTTTTACATCCTTTAGGTCATATTTCATTTTTGTTTTTTTATTTCTTAGAGTCTATAGTCTCTAGTATGTGGTACTATAGTGGATGCTTAATAAATGCTTGATGATTTAATTCTAAATAAATTCTGTGATCTTTTGAACTGTTTAGCACTTAAAAAATAATTTTTTAAAAAATAACTTACATATTTTATTTTGTTTAAAGGCTTTCAGTCCAGATGGTCGTTGGTTAATAAGTGGTTCAATGGATTGCTCAATTAGAATTTGGGACCTTCCATCTGGATGGTAAGTAAATTTGTAATAGCATTCTTAGCTTTGTATGAGTCCTATTTGTCTGTGTATTAAGCCACTATGGAAAGTGCTTTTGACCCTGGAATTAAATATATAATAGCTGCCTCAGACAGGTTAATTAAAAAAATTGTGCATGACTTTCAAATTATCCCTAAATGAGAATTCCACTACTTGAAGTATAGACCTGAGGATAGAATAGGAAATTAGATAAAGGATTATTTTCAAAAGTAACAAAATCCTTGGAAAGTGGAAAAAGAAAAGGTAGGAAGGTAAGATAGGAAATGATAGCATATCTCCAGTTTGAACCCTGCCCACTTTGGCTTCTTTTTTTCCATATTAGAAAGAGGGTTGAAGGGTGAGATTAACCTGAACACAGAAGCAGTTAGACCTTTAGGAAGGAAAACCCTAGTTTTCTTGTAATTGTCTTAAAAGACTGAGTTAACACATTTCACTTGATGATATCATGAGACACACTTTCTAACACACATGTGTTTGAAACATACTACCAAAAAAGCAATTACTAGTGAAGTTAAGACATAATTAATTATAGAATTTTGTTCATAATTGCAAACTACTTACTTTCCAGGTTTCAGATAAGCCTTTGTTATAGTGCTGGGTCTGAAGTGAGGGAGATGCCTCTTCTGGTGTCAGTATTTGGTGTGTGACCCAGGGCAGATCACTTAGCCTGGTTTGCCTCATTTTCTCACATGCAAAATAAGCTAGAGAAGGAAATGGCAGATCACTGGTATCTCTGCTGAGAAATCCCCAGGCGGGGTTACAGAGATAGCAGCTGCTACAGCAATGTGTTCTGTTGGTCATCTGTTGTCTTGACACTGTGCTATGGGGAAAAGTTGATTTGAAATTTTTTTTTTTTTTGCCTAGTTTATTGTAGTTGCTATAATTTTGGCTACTCAGTTAATGAGAAATTCTAATATAATATTTTTAATACATACCATAGTGAATTTTTGTTTGAAACAGTTTGAGTATTAAAAACAAACACACAAATTTGTGATCTAGCTTTTTTTGCTAGTATAAGGATGGTATGACAGGACTCTGATCTGACCATTTTTCAGCTTCTGTATTGTTCTATAATTAAGTACCTTTACAGGACCAGAAAATCTTCTTTTAAATGACTTATTAGAATTCCATTTAACTTGTTGCACAATACAAATATGACATTAAAATGTTAGGTAATTTGCCATTTAATCTTTGTTTATATAGACCAGTTCTGGCTAGTCTCCCTACTGCATGCAAGATAGAGGCATCATTGTATAGAAAGAGCCTTAGGCTGTTTTGAAAGAAGATTTGAGTGCAAGTCCTCATAATGGCAGGATAACCTGGACCACTTGTTATTAACCATTCAATACTTCTGTCCTCTAAGAAAGTAAGCTGTAGAATAGGCGTAGAGGTGCAACTAGGTAGTATGAGAGGAGAATGTGCTGGACTGGAAGTCAGGAAAACCTGACTCTAAATACTGCCTCCTAAGGACTCCTCTCCAACCAGAAGGAAAGAAGTGTAATTTTCAAAGTTGGTCATGCTTGTAGAATGATGAGTTTCTAGAGATCATGAAATCCAAAAATGGCAATGGGTGTTCAAGCTGGGTGGGAATGGTAAAGTGAATTCTCTAGCCATCTTTAAATGGTAGAGGATTAGGGAGGAACTTTTCAGTGTCTGACCTTTAGTCTATCTTGCAATAAGAAATCATATGCCTATATTCACACCCCTTATCTAGTTAATTTTAATTGGTAATTTAGCTTCCAAGAAATGAGAACTAAATGTTTACATGTAAATTAATATAGTTAAGTGCTGATAATGACCAAGGTCACCAAGGGGTTCAGAGTGAAATCTTATTCTATCCCTCCATTAAGCAGAGTCTAAGAGAAAATTATATCCATTATGTTGAGATATAAATGGGATAAAAAGCTTAGACTCCTAGAAGCTTGAAAATTATAAAATGTTCTTTTTTGTATTCCTCTTAAATAATTTTTCCCCCTTACTAGCCTTATAGATTGTTTCTTAGTGGATTCAGCACCTCTCAGTCTTACTATGTCTCCCACTGGAGACTTTCTGGCCACTTCCCATGTGGATAATCTTGGAATTTATCTGTGGTAAGTGCTTCATATTTTTTTCCAGCAAAAAAAAAAAAAAAAAAAAAAATGTAGCTGCTCAAATTATCTTAATGGCTTTAATCTCTTGAGTAGAAGTGCTCAATTTTTTCATACTTAAATGAAGAAAAGCATATTGAAAATGACTTCAGGATTACTAGTAAAATACCATTAATGTACTGTATAAGGCTTATTTTGTAAAGAGTCATTACCTTAGTGTATTCTCTAAGAGACAGTTGTCCTAACATATTTTTATTGTAGCCAGTATTTTAATATTTTTAATATTTTAGATTTGTTCATCCACTTATGTTAGATATTGATAGAAGTTTTCATAGGTTCTAGCAGGAGAGATAAGATTATCATGCTTATTAAATTGAAATAATTAAGAAAAAATTATTATGTATTTTAGTTGGAACTAGAAAATGCTAACTTTGGTACATGCATGATGAAGTCAATATTTTGATTCTGAAAATTCATTTTATGTCTGTCAACTGACTTCTAGATTTTCTAAAACCATTGAACTTGGAAATAGAAGTGAACATACTAAAGAAACTAGTCCAGCAAACTTTGTTTTATAGAGGAAAGAATCCAGAGAAGACAGGTGACCTCTATGACCTAATGGTCATAGAGTGAAAGTAAGAATGAAAACCAAGGTATTTGGGCTTCAGGTTTCATTCTACTATGCCATACTGCCTCTTTTTTCACAGGTTTGATAGTAAACCTAAGATGTTTCTGAAGTTCCAGGTCAAATTCTATTACAATGAATTTTACAAGAATTTTGTCTTCAATTGTCATTCATTTGCTGAAGTTGGAGTCACTAGAGCTGAATTCAAATTATGATTCTGCTGCCTGTGTGACTTTGGGCAAATTACTTGCCTTCTGGACGTCACTTTTCCCATTTGTGAGATGAAATGTTTGAAATAAATTATAGTCTCCTCCAGCTCTAGATAAATTATCCTATGAGCTTTTGAAATCTTGACTTATATCTTTGCACTTATGGGGGTGGTAATTTTTTAAAAACTCCCATTACTCTGAATTATGAGAGAGAGATTCCATTGCCAAGGAATTGCTAAAACCAGGCTTATCCACTCAGCTTCTTAAACCTTAGAAGTTCCAAATATTGATTTAACAAATCTAGGTATGTGGAGAAAATTATTTATCCCTTCCACAAAAAGATTTACCTGAAAGGTTATGCTTTTTAAAAGGATTTATAGGATTGGGGAAATATGGCAAATATTTTATTAGGTTTTGGGTTGTTTTTTTTTTAACTTTGGCTTTTCCAAGTGTTGTATTAAAGCAAGGCATATCATATATTAGGATATTTTCAAGTGAACAATCTGGATATCTTAATCTTTCTTAGTTACTGAATAATCTCAATCTGAAGCTATAGAAAATAGAGGGATATGCCATTTATATGTTAGTCTAAGCAGATTGTTTCTGTAAACTTTAAATATATTTACTTGTATTGTTTTGAATTTTTAGGTCTAACGTTTCCCTGTATTCACTTGTTTCGTTACGACCACTTTCAGCAGATTACGTTCCTTCTGTTGTAATGCTTCCTGGTACCTGCCACAGCCAAGGTAATTACAAAATATTGGATTCTTTTTGGAGGTAGATGGAAAAGGGTGAGGTTGGGTGTTAATATAATGATTACAAGATAACTGTTATTAAACATATAACTTAGTGTGTGGGATAATTGTCCTTCATGTTAAGAAAATATTAACCTGTGAAAGCAATTTTAATTTTAATTTTTTAACAAATTTAGTTAGGCAGATTTGAGTGCCTTCTTATGCATCATTATTATATTGAGAAATCAGTGGCTACAACCAGTGACTTAATCTTTATTTGAATATTTACAGTTGTTAGGTGCCCTGAAAAAAAGAATATGGTGGAGTTTTAATGTTACTTGAGTTTAAAATAAGGGTAATGCCATCAGTTACTGAAATATAAGTAAATAGTTAAAGTTTAAGAAGTCTTTTCCTTTTGGGAAATAGCCTTAATTAAAAAAATCTCATAGGAGAGATGAGCTTAGAATAAAGATTTGAGAAGGGGAGAAGATGGTCACTTTAGCATATAGAAAGAGGAAAATGTTTTAATATGTTTAAGTATAATAGAAGAGGGTGGGAAGTAAAATAGGACATATAAAGCATTCAAAGACTATTAGTAGAAAAATACTTGCTATATAGACATATTTAAAAAGTATGTGTGTGTGTGTATCAAATATCATAATGTTGTATTTAATGATCACAAACTTAACATTTTTAAGCATAATTTAAAAGGATTTAAATCAACCACATACTTGTAATTAATTGTGTTGCATATCTGTAAATGTCTATTTTACTGAGAATTCTTTCTTTATAGAAGTAGAACTCTCAGAAGAAATTGAAGGACCAGTTGATGAAATGATAGTTTATGATTCACCAGAACAACTCAATGAGCAGCTGATAACTCTGTCACTACTACCTGAATCAAGGTGGAAAAACCTTCTCAATCTTGCAGTTATAAAGGTAATAACAGAATTAACTCAAATTCTGGGGTCCTAAACTTTACAGAAAGGATAATTTTGACTATTAGTAATTAGGAAAAATACTTTTTAATTTAAGAAGCTTCTCTTATTTTGTGGTCAAGGGCTTATTGGGCAGTGGCTGTATAAAGTAAAGATAAAAGATGTGAAGAGATACAAAAACTCACATTATAATGGGTTTGATTAATATTTATAATCCTAATTTGAGATTCCTTAGTTATCTAATCCTAAAGTCAAATATTTAGTCGTATTTTTGGTAGCTTTTTTTCAAATGAATCCAATAAAGAAAATTACTGTATTTATTTTGGGAAGGTTACAGTCTGTAACAAAAAGTACTTTTCTGTGGTACTTGTATAACAGAAAGGTGAGGATGAAAGAATTCTCATAGACCTGCCATCAAGTGTAATGTTCTGTTCTCTAAATTGTAATCGTTCTCTGTGATCAGGTTTCTTGGGGAGCTTCTGGAGGCAGCCTTAGTTTCAGTTCCGTTCCAATAGTCACCAAATGCAGCCAGGAGTTAAAGTCCAGATCCTTTATTGTCTCTTCCAAAATCTTATCTCCTTCACTTGGGGCTTGGCTAGTTTTCTGGAGGCCTTCCTCTCTCCTTGGTTCCTGACAGCTCTTGTCTGAATGTCTTCAGCCAGCACAAATGTGGAAATGAGAATGAATCTTGAATCTTCCTCCCACAGGGAGGGCTTGTGGGTTTCTGCCTTGTGAATCTCCCAGAAGTCAATCCTAGTTGTGAATCTCCCAAAGTCCAAGAGCGGGCTTTTCTTTTACTCCTTATATATCTCTCTAAAGGTGTGAAGTCTAATGTATGAACCAATGAGTGATCTCCTTTTAAAAATATGAAATCCTTTAAAGGTGTGATCTAAGTACAGTACCTTGTCTCAAGTTCTGGCCCATAACATCTCCTTGTAGGATCAGATCAATCATACTGAACCATACTAAATTAGATAATTGTTGTCTCTTATCCATTCCAGTGACTTAGCACCTTGTAAGAATCCTAACAATCAAGCATGAGTTTCTCTTCTTTGCTCAACCTTTTTTATCATCAACAAACATTTACTTTGGTCTCTTTTCAAAGCATTGTTCTAGCACATCTTTATTTCTTAACATTTATGTACAGCAGAACTTTTTAAATCATCCTCAACAAAAAGTGTTGTGCATAAAAAGATTCAGAGAAGGAAGATAATAGTTAAGATGGTTCATGATATACACAGTCCTTTTATAAAAATGAATTTTGAAAACTATTTTTAACATGCATTTGGGGAAATAAAATACTATTGATGAAAAAATACTTTTTTTTTTTTTTTTTTTTACAATTAGGTGATTTACCCAGAGACTGAAATATTTCTGTTTAACCCTCAACTCCTTATCTCAGGAGTATAAGTGGAAGTGGAAGAAATCTTATAGATTATCTTGATCCTTTTTCTTATTTAATAAGAAAATAGAACAGTGATATTTGTGAAATAATTAAAAAATTAGTTGCAAAGCAACAGAGTAAATTATAGTAAAAGATAGTGCATGAATGCTAAGGAAATGATGGTTATTAGTCTACTCTACATCTTCTACCATCTTCTCCAACAGATTGATCCCTCACTTGTTCTTTGTCTCTAATCTTTTCTCCTTTTCTCACAATTCCTAGCAAAAAGTTGCTTAACTTGAAGCACCTCAGTGATTTAGTGAATAGAGGGCTGAGCCTAGAGTCAGGAAGATGTGAATTTAAATCTAATTTCAGACACTTAATAGCCATGTGACCTTGGGCAAGTAACTTAATTTCTACCTCAGTTTCCTCAACTGTAAAATGAGGATAATGATAACACTTTTGCTTCCCAGGGATGTTTTGAGGATCAAATGAAATATTAGTACAAAGCCTGACAAAGGCTTGTTCCTTTTCCTAATACCTGCTGCTCCCATTTTCTCTTTTCTTGCCACTTGCCATCCATTAGTGATTTTTTTTTACCTCAACTCTCAACTAAAATTGTTCTTTCCATGTTGATCTCTTAGTTGACACTCTTAAATACTCTTTATCTCTTTTTAAAACATACTCCTCTCTTGGTTCTCTTCCCTCCCTGGGAATGTTTCTCATGGTCATTTTCAGATTCATCATCCATATTAATCAAACAAGTATTTATTAAGCTCTAAGTAAATGCCAGGCACTGTATTATTTGCTGGGAATACAAATATAGTACATGAGGCAATCATAAGGAATTTAGATTTTTAACAAGAAAGGTGATGCATTCCATCCCCCCACACACACTCTTTCTCTCTCTCTCACTCAATAGTAAGAATAGTTACAGATAAATATGAATTCACAAACAACAAGGTGATTTAGATGAGAGCACACTAGCATTTGGAAAGAGGGGCTAATAGAGTGAGAATGTTACCCTGGAGCTGTTCCTTAAAAGAAGATTGGGCATTTGTAAGATGGAGGTGAAAAGGAGCTAGAATCCAGGCAGGGGAAATAGCCATCTCAGAAGCATAAAGAATGGAGGTAAATGTTGTCTGTGAACAGAGATCCGAAAGTATAAGAGGGGAAGTGAGTGTGATGAAGATGGGAAGATAAGTTTGGAGCAATTTATGAAGGACTTTTTTTTTTTTAAATTAATATTATAATTATACATTTTTTTGACAGTATATATGCATGAGCAATCTCTCTACAACACTATCCCCCCCCCCCCATTCATTTTTCCAGATTTTCCCCTCCCTCCCCTAGATGACAGGCAATCTCATACATTTTACATGTGCTACAGTATAACCTAGATATAATATGTGTGTAAATCCAATTTTCTTGTTGCACATTAAGTATTGGATTCCGAAGGTATAAGTAACCTGGGTAGATAAGACAGTAGTGCTAATATTTTACATTCAATTCCCAGTGTTCCTTCTCTGGGTGTAGTTGTTTCTGTCCATCATTGATCAGCTGGAAGTGAGTTGTATTTTCTTTATGTTGAAGATATCCACTTCCATCAGAATACATCTTCATACAGTATTGTTGTTGAAGTGTACAGCGATCTTCTGATTCTGCTCATTTCACTCAGCATCAGTTCATGCAAGTCTCTCCAAGCCTTTCTGAATTCATCCTGGTCATTTCTTACAGAGCAATAATATTCCATAGCCTTATGAAGGACTTTAAAAGCTAAAGAGAAACGTTCGTATTTAATCACAGAATCCATAGAGAATTGCCATAATAGATTGAGGAGAGGAGGAGAAACACTGGTTATATTTTAGAGGAAATCACTTTGGTGGCAGCAGCATGTGGGTTAGGATAGAGTGGGGATGTCTTAATGCAGAGAGGTTAATTATCAAGCCATTATAATAATCTAAGGAAGATGTGAATAAGGCCTAAAGTAAAATTGTAACTCAGTAGAGGAGTCAGGGTCAAGAGATATTTTGGATGTAGAAATAACAAGATTTGACGATTAATTGCATGCATGAGGTAAGGGAGCATGAGGAATTGAGGTGAAGGTAGTGTTGAGTTTACAAATCTGGGTGCTGTAAAGGGATGGTGTTGCCTTTGTTGGAAATAGGGAAACTTGGTGGATTTAGTGGGGAAAGATGGTGAGTTGTATTTTGGACATATGGAATTTAACATCTTGGACATTAAATTTAAAATGCCCAATAAACAATAGGTGATGAAGGACTGAAGCTCAGGGGAAAGAATGAAGCTTGATAAATAAATAAATATATTTGTGAGCTATTAGTTTAAAGATAATACTTTAATCCATGGAAGCTGATGAGAAAAAAAAAAAAGTATAGAAAAGAGGACCTGTGACAGTCTTAAAATGTCCACAATAAGGGCAGATGATCCAGATGATGAACCAACAAAGGGGACTGAAAAGAAGCAATCGGACAGGGAGAAGAATCACCAGTAGAGAATGGTGTCTTGGAAACTCAAAAGTGCTTCTATGAGATATATCATAAAGATTAAGAATTAGGTTTGAAAAAGGACCATCAATGTTGGCAAGTAAAAATTTCATTGGTAACTGAAAAAAAAAAAAAAAAAGCTTTAGTTGAGTGGTGATGGTGAAAAAGTTGGGAAATGAGTGAAAAGAGGAGAATTGGGAGACTGCTAGTGCAGATAATTTTTCTAAGATTTTGGCTCTGAAAGGGAAGAGAGTTATATAGTAATAATAGTTTGAGGGGATGTTAAATTCTAATGAAGTTTTTTTTAAAGGTGGGGAGAATTGGCCACATTTTAAGTCAGAAGGGAATAGTAGACGATGGGAGATTGTAGTTGGGGAGAAGGATGATCAAATTTGTGATTTGTTGGAGTAAGCAGTAGATGGGTTTGCATCCTATTCCTAGTAATGCATTTCCATCTCCAAAAGGATTGGCCTCAACATCATGAGCCCCTTTATTTTTAGTAAGACATGATTTCAGGGGGGAGAAATGGCCTTAGCTTCAATTTTCTTATTAAAGGAAGAGGCGAGGTTCTCAGCTATACCCTTGACATGTGCATACATAGTCCCATCTTTCTCTCTTTTTTTTTTTTTTTTTTTTTGTTCACACCCTCTCTCATGTAACCTTTGTTCCCTCAAGTTTAATTATCTCTATGAAGGTGACTTATCAATGCATATGTCTAACCACATCTAGTTTCTGAGTTTCAGTACCATGTCCTCAACTTTCTATTGGCCATTTCAAACTAAATTTCCCAAAGAATCTGAACATTAACTTGACCAAAAAAAAAAAAACAAAAAAAAAAACTTTTATCTTTTCCCTCTTCTTTCAGACTTCCCTATTTCTGTCAAGTAAATCACCATCTTTCTCGTCATTTGTCTTCATACCTCAAAGTCATCTTCTATTCCTTATTTTTACTTAGCCCACATATACAGTCTATTGCTATCCCATTTATCCCTTTTTTTCCCTCCACAAAACCACCATCCTAATTCAGATATGTTTCATTTCTTTCCTTATTATAAGAGTACCTTCCCAACCATCTCATTGCTTTATATCTTCTCACCTCTCTTCTTCATATATCTACTAGAAACCATGGTGACCCTACCTTTCCACTTTGATTATAAATTGCTCACCTCCACACCCATCAAATGAACTGCAGTCAGATTGGCCTGTTTCTCATTTAGAAGCCTCTGCTTCCCATTTTTCTGTCTTTTTACTGGTCATCCTTTAATCCTTCAAAAATTCTATATTCTCTCGTCACTTCTGTCTCAAAGAGTTCTTCACTTCCTGCAAGACTAAAGAAACACCACTTTCTGTTAGGATTTTACTAGGTGCTAAGTCGGTTGTCTGATACTTAGCAGGTCTCTAGTTCAGAGTTCACACCTTTAGAAGGAGTTTACACCTTTAGGCTTCTGAAAAGGAGTTTACACCTTTAAAGATATGAACTAAGCACATTGCCTTGTCTCAAGTTCTGGCCCATAACATCTGCAAGAATCCTAACAACTTTCTACATGAAGTTTTCCCTGATTGCCAACTTCTAATCCTCTCCTTCCTTGCATTACTTTGTGTACCATATTTGTATACATTATTTCTCTTATATAATATAAGCTTTTTAAGAGCAAAAATTTTGTTTTTGTATCTCTAACATTGTCAGGCATGTAGCCATTTAATAATGTTTGCTAATTGACTAATTTGCATACACATATCTAAACAATTAGTAACTGCCTTCTCTTAATGCTAAACTTAAACTTTTTTTCAGTTGCTTAAAATATAGTTAATTTCACTTGCATTGATTAATGTTTCTGGATTTCAAGAGTCTTCTCTAAACTTAAAAAAAAATTAATAATCATGTTAAAATTTCAAACATCCCATATCCCATCCCCTTTGATGTCAGCTATTATTGGGTCCTTAGAAAAAGGGCATATTATGTAAATTTTAAAAATAATCACAAATTCATCAAATTATTCATAATAGAATTTGGTCAGAATTAATTCTTTTAACAAGATAATTCTGCATAACAGATGCTTCCTTTGGATCTCATATTATTGTTTTGTGTCCTGCTTCTGCTGTACCCAAGAAGAGTGATTTTTAAGTACTCTGGCTCCTTAATTTTATAATTAAGAAAACTTAGGTGAAGTTATTTGAACAAAGCAAGTAAAGCCCAAACTAGAACCCAATCTGGTTCCTAGTTTTATGCTCGTTCTTTCAGTCTGCAGTTCTTAAAACTTAAGTTTTCTCCTTTTTTGAAAAAATCTATGGTACCAAAAGGGCATTTAGAACAGTAAAAGTCTTAACAGAGAGAAAGGGAATTATCATGTATTAGATATGGTGAAATAACTGATATGAATTCATTGAATGAAAGATCAAAAAATGAAAAGATTTGAGAATTACCTAGTTGGCGTTATGACTATGGACAAGTTCAATTGCTTTCAGACATTCTGTGATCTGGGTTAGGAAAAGAGTATACACTAGTGAGATCATAGATCCTTGACATATTGAGGTATATTTCATTTGAAAATATGATGTTTTATTTTTTACTTCTTCAGTATTGATAAAGTGCTAAAATATTTTGTTGAAAATGGAAATTCATTTCTAAATATTGCATATGTGTGTTTTTTGTTGCCTACGGGAAAGGAGAGGTAAGCAAGGGAAGGAGAAAAAATTTGTAACAAAATCTTGCAAAAAATGACTGTTGGAAATTATCTTTACATGTATTTAGAAAAATAAAATATTGAGAAAAAAAAGATTTTATTTTATGAATCTTTTTGTCTTCATATTTTTATTTTATCAGAAAAAGAATAAACCAAAAGAACCTCCCAAAGTGCCAAAGTCAGCACCATTTTTTATACCTACAGTTCCTGGCCTTATTCCAAAATACCTTTCTTCTGAAGAAGATGTGAATGCCCAACAGGTAAAATCACAGATTCAAAATTCTAAGCATGTATTCTTATTCCCCTCCTACCCCTGTCCCTTTAATATTAGTTGGGGTGGAAGAAGAGAATAAATATCCCCTTCCTCCCCACCACGTGCCAAAGCATTGGACTATAAGACTTAATTTTTAAAATGTGTAATTTTGCTGTTTTTAATTCAAGTCTAAAGTGATCAACCTTGGAATTTTGGCTCAAAAATCTGACTTCTGTCTGAAACTTGAAGAAGGGCTGAATAATAATGAATGTAAGTAAAAAAATCTGAAGTTTCCATCCCTATTTTAAACTCTGGAATATGTAAATAAGAGATAATGGAGTATTTATAGCTAGTTCATTAGTTGTCTTTTATATTTGCTGATGTTGTTATTCAGTCTTTTAGTCCTGTCTGAATCTTTCTAATCCCATAGATTTGTCCATGGTGTTTTTTCTTGGCAAAAATACTGTAGTGATTTTGCCATTTCCTTTTCCAGTTTGTCCCCATTTTTCAGATAGGAACTGAGGTATAGAGGGACTAAATGACTTAGGGTCATATAATGTCTGAGACCAGATTTGAATTCAACAGAACATGTTTACTAAACTACCTAACTAGTAATAGCATCTAAAAATAGTCCCAAAAGAGCAGACCTAAAAAACCAATGAGCTGGGTAGTTTTTTAAACTTAGTGTATAGTAAATGTATTTAGTTTAATTTTAATTCATTTTCCCAAGTTTTTGTACCAGTGTTGGGTAGATTGGTCCTATTTTGTACCAATGTTGGTATTTTGTTTTGGGGAGAGAGAATTCATATTGGACTTGTGATATTTTTATTTATTAAATGACATTGTCAAACAGTTAAATTTGACTTCTTAAAATATGTAATTTGATAGCTTCTATCTACTCTAGTTCACTTTAATAGATTTTTTTTTTCAGAAGCAAACTTTCAACAGTATCTTTTCACATTTGGATTTTTATAATTCATTATTTTTTCCTTCTATTTTCTCCTTTAAAATTTTTTTTGTAATTTTAGTTGACAGTGTTTTTTCTGTTAATCTGTCCCTCCTACTTTTCCTGCCCCCATTTAAGCTAAATCCCTCCATCACCCCCCAAATCCCCCAAAAAACATCTTTCAAAACATAGCTGGATAGCTTGGCAAAATAAACAGTTATGTTAGACATTGCAAAAAGCACTCTTTCTGAATTTTCATCTCTTCTCTCTTAGGAGATAAGTGACCTGTTGAATTTTCAGTCTTTTAGACTGTGTTGATCAAAAGTTTTAAAATCTTTCAAGTTGTTTTTTTCTATGGTTCTAATAATTCTAATGTTATAATAGTTCTGCATACTTGGGTTTGCATCAGTTCATAAAATACTTTCCAGTTTCTTCTGAAATTGTCTATTTCATACTTTTTTTAGTGATACACTAATAGTCCATTACACTCATATTACAATTTATTTGTTCCTCAGTAGGAAGAATTCTTCTTAGTCTCTAACTTTTATTACCATGACAAGAGGTATTACAAATATTTTTTGTATATGTAGATCCATTTCCCTTTAAAAATTTTTTTTAACAGTTTTTATATTACAAACATTTACAAATTACCCCCAACTCTGTGAGAAGTTTCTTATAACAATGTAAAACAATTAAGTTAAAACTATTAATACACTGACCTCATTTCATTACAACATTCCACATCTATAACATCCTCCCCTTTCTTTCTATTTTTAATTAACAGATCTAATTTTTTCCACTTCTCATCACTATTACAGCCTCTCCATCTCTCAACCTACTCACTTTCCTTTGATTGCTACCCCATTCCATGTAAGGCACACACAAAAATGGTCCTTGATCTTGCCATCATGCACAAATGCATTCCAGAATTCTCCTGTTTGACTACAGTATTGGCTTCATTGCTGCTGGGCAGTCTAACTATACCCACTTTATCAATTCACTGTCCCAATATCCACATTAATTCTTCCAAGTCTTTTTTTTTCTCTCCAAATTTCAGTTGCTCTCTCTCAGCTGTTTCAGCTGAAAATTTTCCCTAATCTTTTATATAAAAAATTGAGACCATTTGCCATAAGTTCTCTTTTCTCCTCGTCTTTCACTTGAATGGCTGCTGCCTTTCTTCTCCCCACTCCTGTATCATAAAATGAGGTGGCTCTCTTCTTTACCAGGGGAAGCCCTCTGCTTGTTCAAGAGGTCCTGATATTCCATCCTATCTCTAAACAGTTGTCCTGTCTGTCATCCCCATGCCTCCATTTATTTTCAGCCTCTCCCTGTCTTCTGGTTCATTCTCAGTTGTCTATGAACATGTTTGGGTCTCTCTCATTGGGAAGTCTCCATTCCCACTATCATCTTATATCTCTTTTGCCCTTATAGCTTATCTCCTAGAAAAGGAGATTTGTAATAGATATTTTTTCTCCTGGTTTTCTTCTTAATCCTATGTAAGCCAGTCTCTGACCTATAGTTACTAAATACCCTTTCTTAACTCTCATTCTCTTTGACTACTCCATAGCCTTTTGACAGTTGATCACTCTATTTTCCTTGATATTCTCTGATCAGAATTGTCTGCATTTTTTAGAATTTTGTAAGAGATTTCGTGAGGACTGTACTTCTTCCTTTTACTTCCAGATAATCAGAGACTTTTTAAAATTATTCACAATACTATCCTCAGAATGTTTTTTGGCCTAGAAGTTACTTCTCTTATTTGCAAAAACAAATTACAGATGATTGATTATATAAAAAGTCCTTTTAATAAATAACAGATCACTTTGGTTCTAATGATATACTTCTTTCCTATTACAGATAGCTGCAACTAGTAACTGATTTTTTTTTTTTCTTAAAAACACAGATGAATCTCCACTTAATATTCTTAAGGAATTGGGCCCTTCAGCTATTGAAATAGAGCTAAGAAGCTTGTCTCCAGACTGTGGTGGCTCTATACAGCTCATGCAGAGTTTCTTGAAAATGATTGGAGCAATGTTAATCAAAAAGCGTGATTTTGAATTGGCCCAGGCGTATCTAGCTTTATTCTTAAAGGTAACTATAGCATTTATGAGAAGAAAGTTTTTTTTTTTTTTCATAATACTTATGAATACTGGCAAAATATGGAGGCTTCTCCTGAATAAGATATAGCAATCTAGACTTCCTCCTTCATCTCTGCCCCTAAGCAATTCAAATTTTGCTAATTTTTCTAGCCTGAGTAAATATGTCAACATTTTACAACAAACCTAATCCACTTTCTTTGTTCTGAATAGCCATTGATTAGTGAGGTTGAGTTCCAGGTAGCTACAAAGTTGTTGGAACTAGCATAAAGCTCCTTTTTAGAAAATTATTTTTCAGTCAACATTCATAAGGTTTCTTTTAATAGTAGAATGAGAACAACGAAATGTGTTTTTATCACAAACTACTTCCACTGTAGAAAACAGCAGTTTCCCTGAGAATATTAATTTCTTCTCATTTTACTTATTGAAGGGGCAGATGTATACATATATGTGTGTACATGTACCTGCATTCCCAAATCAAATCATAGGGCTTTGTAAACTTTAAAGCACTTTATGAATGCTAGTTTTTAATGTACTTTTCAGCTAAGAAAGGTTAAAACTGCTATAAGACTTTTGTTAATAAATAGTATTCGATATTTGATTCCATTTAAATATTTCTTTAGAATGTAACTTGTCTATAAATACTTATTCACTTAATAGTTTAGAAAAGGGAAAGAAAGAAAACAGTGAATAAAAATAAATTAAAATAGTTCTTATCTGTTATTATAACTCTTATTCCCATTATTTTAAAAAACATTTATACCTATGTATAAACTATGTATATACATATTGCCTCTCCTATTAGTATATATATATATACTCCTTGGTGGCAGGGACTATTTCATTTTTGTCTTTTAATGTTTCAGCAGCTAGCACAGTGTTTTGTTGATTGTTTAAGGTACTTCGTGATAGAAATTTGACTTTGACCTCTTAGCCTGTGGAATTCTTACAGTGTCGACCTCAGCTATAGTTGTAAAAATAGAACATAATGATAATTACTAAACTATGAAGAGGTCCAAAGAATAAAAATAGTATTTATAAAGGAGAGGGGAAAGCCTGTGCTCACTGGAGGAAAAAGTGTACAACTACTCTAAGCATTAGGAAAAATGTTAAACTTGAGAAAACATTTATTTTACTTGGGGTCTCTGTAAAAAGTAAAAGATTAAATGAGAAATGTCACTTTCTAAAGCTTACACAATTTAATTTTAACTATGAAAATTTACTTTTTCAGTTGCATCTTAAAGTTCTTCCTTCAGAGCCAGTACTTCTAGAAGAAATGACCACATTGTCTTCACAGTTGGAAGAAACCTGGATACATCTGCAATCCCTCTTCAATCAAAGCCTATGTGTTTTAAATTTTATAAAAAGTGCTTTGTTGTGAAAGACTTATTTCTTATTCCTGCTAAATTTAAAAACTCTAAAATCTACAATTTTACAAGGAATGAGTGACATAAGAAGATTTGTAATTGTTTTAAACATGGACTTTAATTAAGTTCCTTTTTACTTTATTAATGCTTTACTATTTCATTGTATAGTAAAGAAAAGAAGTGTTTATAATATTGACTGGATTTTACAGTCCCTGATTTTTCGCTTGTGATAAAGATAATTTCCTTCACTTAAAAACATATATTTGTGCTATATCTCTTTATAAATTCCTCAGTTCATTTTCTAATATCTTTCATTCTTTATTTTCCTGCTATTACATGGCATATTTATAACAACCCAATCTTCATCTATTTAGTTAATTTTCATTTATCATTTCCTAAAATAAGGTGGTGGTGTAGGTTTAGCTCTAAAACTAGCACAATTCTTAGTTTAGATTTGATGCTGGAACGAAATGAGACACTTGCACGACTAAACATTTAACCTGAAGGAGGTTTGTTTTGCCTGAACACTACCAGGATATGCAACAAAGATACAGTGGCACTTAACTTTCCTGGACATAAATCCCCCTTCTCTGCTCTTGAAATCTATTCGTTCAATCAGTCATCAGGGTTTGGTGACTCATATGATCTTGGGCATGAATTAAGTCTGACAGGTAATGAACTATGCAAGGCTGAGATGTTTTATTATCCCAGATCAGGAATTTACATCAGGGAAGCTAGATCCAAAAAGATTACATGGGGGAAAGAAACTGCATCAGAGTCAAAGAAGATGCATGAGGAAGGCTCATCCTCCTACAGTTATCCATACTTTTTTCTGATCATATTTTTTAGAGATAATTTGATATCTAGATTGGCTCTCTTTGATATGTTTTTCAGGTTAATCATTTTGATATTTTTCAGATTTTTCTCCCTTTTTTGACTTTATTTTGATATTCTTATTTTATTGAGTCATTTCCTCTCCCTTTCTTCCCCATTATTCACTATAATTTTCAGGGCGTTTAGTTGTTGAGTGATATTTTCCACTGTCTTATGGGATCAATTTCCTTTGCCATTATTTCCTTCCTAGCTTTTTCATTCAGTATCTTATTTCTTTTCCTTCTATTATTCATATAATCTTTAAAGTCAGAAATTTTTTTTCTGAGTCTTTATATGGATTTCACAAAGCAAGTTATTTCTTTGTAGTATTTGGAATGTTTCTTTGATCATTATGGCGCCTTTAATTGGGTCATATTCTAAAACTGAATGTTATAGGACCTTTCTGGTCCTGAATATAGTGGGCCAGATTAGGTCACTCATTCAGGGGACTCCTGTTACTGAGATCGTGGTACCCTCTCCACTATAGCCTCTACCTAAGTAGAAACTTCTTCCCTTCTGTCACTGAAATTGGGGATAACCCAATGCTGGGCTCAGGGCCACTACTCCCTAGCTAGACTGTCTAGGGGTTCTCAAACTACGGCCCCATGGGCCAGATGCAGCCCGCTAAGGACATTTATGCATCCCGCAGGGTTATAGCAAATGGGCTGAGGGGCAGAGACAGTGTGAGTTTTTGTTTTTACTATAGTCCAGCCCTCCAACAGTCTGAGGGAAAGTGAACTGGCCCCCTATCTAAAAAGTTTGAGGACTACTGGTAGGTTGTCCAAGGCTGCTCTCTGTTAGACAAAGGTCCAAAGTCTGTTTTTTTTTTTTTTTTTTTTTTTTGTAGCCACATGCTCAGAAAAGGCTCAAGCTGGAACAGCCTTAACTGTCATTAAAGTCAGGAATGAAGTGTTAGAAGTTTCCAGGAGGCTTCAGGGATCTCCATCCTTTATTCAGTCTTCTGTACTTCTCTCTGTTTATCCCAGAATCTTCTTAGGATTCCAGGGGTCCCTCTGTGGATTATTGGATTGGTTAAAGGGAATGTAGAGGTGATTCTCCCAGTATAGTAGGGCATCTCTAAAACACAACAGATTTATTTTTAAGGAGTCAGGAAAGAAGATCTGGGATCTTTCTGTGTCTGAGCATCATCCTCAAGTCTTAATTATTTTAATTATCTGAGATATAGTTTGTATGGCGTTAGTTACCCACTCATGAAGGATAGTTGCATGCTATCAACTCTGTAGGTTTATAGTTCTAGAGCTGAAAGGGACCTCAGAAACCATTTACTCTAAGCTAAATTGCTTTACAGATGATAAAACTGGAGGTCAGGAAAATTAAATTGGACTATAGTTAGACCAGTGTAGAGTATACTAGTTATACTTTTTTAATGTGGTATTTTAACTCAGATCTTTTGCCCTTTCCACTGTAACACTTAATTTGAACTCCAAAATATTATTATTTATTTTAGTTCTATCTATTCCAAGGCAAAGACCATATTGGATATTAATAACTCAGTGCTGAATGGGTACAAGGAGGTATTCCAGAGTTAACGAGAGATGGAGAAAAGAGAAATATAATCTCTTGGAGTTCTTTTGGCTACTAGTTTTGAGAGAAATATAAAATTTAAATAACTCTTCAGGTTGCTGAAAGGAGAGAAAGATTGAGAAGAATCTAACTTGAGGGGAACTTCCTCTCTGCAATTTGGGAATTTCCACTTGGTGAGATCTGGGATTTTCTCTCTTGGTTGAGCTAGACTATCTTGCTCCCAAAGGAAGAGTTCATTTGATCTGTATTGTCTTTTATGCATTCTCCTATGTACACTTTCTTTGATTTCTTTTTTGCTATTTACTTGGATAATTTAGTTTATTCGCCATTTGTTCTCTGTGTTTATTGTGAAATAGGCATTTGGTGGGAAGAGAGCCAAGCCTTGGATATAGAGCTTGGCACACTCTCCCCGTTAAGGAGCAAAGAATTGACCTTAAATTGGAACCTAAAAATTCCATTCTTTACACTAATAATATTTAAGGCAACAGATAAATATAATTCTAGCCAGGTACCTCCTCTCTATCAGAAGAGCAAAATAACCTCTCTCTGGCCCCAATCCCCTGCTTCACCTCCTGACAGGAATCAAAGTCTCCTTTGAAGAAGGGTAGGTGGAGGAGACAATAGAGATGTATATTCTTGCTTCTCTGTGAGCTGCATCTAGCAGAATCATGTGGACACATAACCTACATGGGCAAAAATAACAACACCCACACCACACATCCTTATATAATCTTTTGCATAAAACTATAATTTTATAGACAATGAAAAAAATCCTCTATCATGTTTGTTCACTGAACACATTGTATCTAGCAATCTGTATGAACCAGAATAAAGTCAAGAACCTAGAACAAAGCAAAAAGCCTTTTAGCAGTAAAAATACAAATTCCAAAGTCAATATATTAAATTTCAGTCCTCTACTCACCAGAGCCCTCAGATCCTCAGTAAGAACCACATTCCCACTTTAAACAATTCAAACATGCTTAGCTACTAGTTTTTTCAAGCTGTAGCACATCAGAAACAAATTAAAGGTAGAAGAATGAGAAGGAAAAGGAAAGGAACACATATTAAGTGCTTAATATGGGCCAGGCACTACTTAAGTTCTTACAAATATTATTTTATTTGATCCTCTCAATAATTCTGGAAAATATTATTGCCATTTTAATAGCTGAGGCAGAAAAAAAAAAGTTAAGTGACTTACTCAGGATCCTACTGTTTGTTAGTAAATAACTGAAGTTAGATTTCAACTCAGATCTTCTTGATTTTAGGCCCAGCTCCCTATCTACTACATCATCTCATTGCCTATAGACACTATTTAATGACAAATGATAGGGCCTTTTCAGAGACAAATAGCCCTGCAGTCACTGACTATTTATTAGTCAAAAAACATGTATTAAGAAACTATTATGTCAGATACTGTGCTAATTTCCAGAGATACTATAAGGGGAAAAGTTCTATTGAAATATGATGATAGACTTACAAAATTTAGAGTTGAAAGAGACCTCAAAGTCTCTCAAGTCAGAGGTATACTTAAAAAGTAATATCTATTCCAATATTTCTACATGCTGACCTCTGTTGAAAGGAAACTTTGAGAAACAACCTATTCCACTTTTGAATGGCTTTTTTAAAAGTTGTTTTCATGACATCAAATCCATGTTTATTTCTTTGTAATTTCCATTCATCATTTCAGTTTTTGTCTTTTATTACCAAATACTTTATGACAGGGTTGTGTTTTCTCTAAGCCTCTTCTTCTCTAGGCTAAATGTCCCCAGTCCATTAACCAGTCCTTACAGTGACAATGGACTCAAAACCTTTTTAACATTGTGTTTATCCAATTGTACCTAGGTCTAAAAAACTAAACTACACAACAAGGCAGAGCTTAGAAGGACTATGGAATTCTTATTTCTAAGTGCTCTGCTTCTCTTACTGGGCCTTAAAAGGAATGAGCTTTTTGGTTGATCCTTTCACTTGCAAACACATTGAGTTTTTAGTTCAACAAAACAGTCATACTTTTTCCAGACAAGCCACTGTTCAATCATTATGTATCCCATATTTTATATTTTTGAAATAGGTATAATTAGCCCCAAAGTAAGACTTTTACATTTATCAATATTTAACATTATCTAATTATCTATAGTTCAATGATTTAGCTCAGATGTTTCTACACTGTGGCCAGCAGCACTTTCTAGTGCAACCAGAAACAGCTTAAAAAGTAATTGGGATATTTTAACAAAATAAATAAAAATATAATATAACATAGACAATGTTAATTTGTGGTTTTCTAAGTCAGTATGCCAAAGGATCCATTTCAATTTGAGTTTGACATCACTGATATAATATATTCTTTTTTTGGATCTTGATTCTGTTATCGTGTGTTAGCTATTTTGTCTATGAACTGACTGTATATCTGAAAATTGAACCATCTTTTATAAGTCATAGATGGTTCAATGTTAAAAAAAGTAGCACTAGGTCAACAAAAAATCCTGGGACAAGTCACTGGAAATTTCCTGCCAAGTTGCCCCTGAACCATTCTTTGTAATCAGCCATTCAACCAATTCAAAATTCATCTTTTTCACAAGAATAGTATGAGATTTATACTTAATGAAATGATTTGCTAAAATATAGGTAAACTATATTTATAAAATATGTCTCATCTGTCAGTTTAGTGAGTCTTTCAAAAAAACCTGTTCTTGATAAGTCCATGCTGGCTCTTTGTAATCACTTTTTCCTTTTCTAGATGTTCACTAACAATCTCTTTAATGATCCATTCTAGAATTTCCCCAAGAATTAAGGTCTATCTCACTGGACTATAGTCTGTATATTATTTTACTATCTTTCTCCATTCCATTTTTAAAAATAAGGACATTTTCTCTTCTCCAGACTCTTAAGTATCTGTTTTCCATAATCTTCAAATAATGATAATGATAGCAATTATAACTTCCAGAGCCATATAATTTGAATTTATCAAGTATAAATACAGGTTGTCCTACTACCTTGTTATTTAGCTTGGTTATCATTTTTTGTTGTCCCTTTTGTTCTGTCATTTCCATCACACACATATATACACATATAATTACATATATGTAAAAATATATTAGAGACATATATAAAATATACATAGTTGAGGCACACATGCATACATATATATATGTGTGTGTGCTTATAAATATATACATTATAAACATATAAACATTACAGAAAGAAGATGTTGCCTTAAAACAATCTACAAAATTTAATTTTAGCTCAGAGTTGGTTTAATTTGCATTTTGTTAAATCAATAGTGATTTAAAACATTTTTCATATGATTAGAGATAGCATTAAACAGATTTTAAAAAAATTTACTCCAGAAAAATTGTTTTAAAATGTGCTTCATTCTGCATTCAGACACAATCAGTTCTTTCTCTGTATAATATTTTCATCATAATTCTTTCAGAATTGTCTTGGATCATTATGTTATTCATCTTACAATATTGATGTTACTTTGTACATAGTACATTTCATTTTGCATTAATTCATGGGAAGTCTTTCCAGGTTTTTCTGAGAATTTTCTGCTCATCATTTTTTAGAGCACAATAGTATTCCATCATAATCTCAATTTACTTAGACATCCTCCAATTGATAGGTATCCTCCTAATTTCCAATTTTTGCCCCCAGAAAAGAGCTAGTATAAATATTTTTATACATATTCCTTTTTATTTTTTTTTTAATCTCTCCAGAGATGCAGACCTAGTAGTGATATTGCTAGCTCAAAGAGTATGCATGGTTTTATGACCTTTTAGGCATAGTTCCAAATTGCTCTATAGAATGGTTGGAGCAATTCACAACTTCACCAACAATATATTAATGTCACATTTCCCCCACATTTTCTCCAACATTTGTCATTTTCCTTTACTGTTCTATTAGATAATCTAATATATATGAGGGAGTACCTCAGAATTATTTAAATTTGTATTTCTCCAATCAATAGTGAATTATAGCATTTTCTGTATGTCTGTAGATAGCTGACAAAGCAAATTTAAACCATTTTAGCAACCTTACTCAAGAACCAAATGCTCTGAAATTTTGATTCAGGTAGAAAACAATGATTCAGAAAGACAAAAAACTATTAAAACTAAAATATGGGGGAGAAATCAAAAGAAATGTTAATAAGAATGATTTTACTATCTGAAAAATCACGATCAGAAGAAAAGGTTTAATTTCAGGAAATAAGTAAAATATGCCCAGAATACTTAAAACCAGAGTGCAAAATAAAAATAGCAAGAATGTAGGTCACCTCTAGAAAGAAACTCCCACATGAAAACTTTCTAAAGCCTCATAACCAAAATCCAGAGATTCCAGGTCAAAATAAAAATACTACAAATAGTGAAAAAGAAGTTCAAAGAAGTTAAAATAAAGATCACGCAAGGTTGAATTGTTGTCACTATTAAGAAAATAAGAGCTTGTATTATGTTATTCCAAAAGGAGAGGGTTAAAAAGTGTACAGCACAGGACAACTTACCTGCAAAACTAAGTATAATCTTACAGGAGAAAATAATTGATCTCTAATGGAATAGGGGATTTTCTTTCTTTTTAAATTATTGTCTTCTCAACTTAAGAAATAAAACAAGCATTTTCAGAGGATAGTAGAATAGAAAAAAGGAAGATAATTATAGAGGAAACTACATATCTATTGTGTTCAGCTTGCTATTCCTTCTACATATTTATAATAGAGTATTTTCAAGTTTTCCAATGAAAAAAAACTGATTGGATATTTGGAAATGGAAATGCAGGCACTTAAGAGAAACAGAAAGGTACATATGTGCTAAGTGAGGTGGTATACTCTTGTAAATTTTTTTTTACACTTAATAGTATTCTCCTCTCTCCCTCCCAATTACATGTAAAAATAGTTTTCAATTTTCATTTTGAGTTTCAAACTTTTTTCTTCTCTCCACCTCAGAACAGCAAGCAATCTGATATAAGCTATACATGTACAATCAGGTAAAACACATTTCCGTATTAGTCACATTGTGAAAGAAGAATCAGAATAAAAGGGGAAAAACCATGAGAAAGAAAAAACAAATTTAAAAAGTGAAAATAGTATGCTTCGATCTGCATTCAAACTCTATAAGTCATTTTCTGGGTGTGGATGATAACATTTACCACCACTAGTGTTTTGGATTTGTCTTGGATCACTGTATTATTCTTAAGAGCCAAGTCTTTCATAATTGATCATTACACCATGTTGCTATTACTCTATACAAAGTTCTCCTGATTCTGCTCACTTCACTCAGCATCAGCACATATCTTTCCAGGTTTTTCTGAAATCTTCCATCTCTTATAGAACAATAATATTTCTTTATATTCATAAACCATAAGTTGTTCAGCCATTCCAAAATGGATGGGTATCCTCTCAATTTTTAATAGTTGCTATAAATATTTTTCTACATGTGTTCTTTTTTTATGATTTGTTTGGGATTCAGAACTAGTAGTAGTAATATTGCTAGATCAAAGGATATGCAGTTTTATATTTGGGCATAGTTCCAATTTGCTTAGTCGTCTAAATCTTACTACTCAAGAGGTCAAGGTTAATAGGTTGCTTAAGCTCATGAGTTCTGGGTTATATGCTGAGAGAGAGACAGGATGGATATTAATCTTCATTTTTCAGATAAGGAAGCAAACTAAGGAAGGTTCAAAGACTTGCCTAAGTTGTATATGGCTAATAAATTTTAAAACTGCCACCAAATTTTCTGTGTCTTCTATTTGTATATATCTATTTTTATATATCTATGTATCTATGTATCTAGATAGATAGATAGATAGATAGATAGATAGATAGATAGATAGATAGATAGATATAGATATATAGGAATTATATAGGAATATATAATCAAGATTTAGAGCTGGAATGGATTTCAGAAGACATCTAATCCAGCTGGCTCATGTTACAAATGAAGAAACAGTCTTGAGGAAGTTGTGACTTCTCTACAGCCAAGCTGTCAAGCTTTCATTTTAGCTGTCAGTTTTTTTGGGTGTTGTATGATCTTAGTGGGAGAACTTTTTCCTTTATGCCTCTCCACATCAGTTACTTTTGAGCCATCCATCTTTATGCTGCACACATTTATAGTACCTGAAGGTAAAGATGTAAGTCTAAAGTCTTTGTAGAGGGAATACAGCCAACTTCCAGTTGGTGATTGCACATGAAGCAGAGATATTTGGAACCCAGAAAACACAGCCCACAGGAAAAAGAGACAAAAACCAGAGACTATGGCAGAGAGCAAGGAAAGTCCTCAAACTGTAAGTGGGTTAGTGAGATAGGATCTGAGAAGGTCAATGTACCTCATTCAAAGAAGCACTTATCTGAATTGAGAAAAGAAATATTAAATACAAATACAGAGTTCAGTAGAGAAACACCTTAAGCTCAACAGGGAAACAGGTGGGGTCAGGAAGGAAAGAGAGAACAGAATTACAAGCAAAATAGATTTCAACTTCAGATAACAGATCATAAGTGAAGATTACAAGAGCCAATGAAACTAATGTGAGCTAGGTAAAGAGAGGAGAGAAAGGAGTCAAATCAGATCACTTCAAATATGCATTACAGTGATTATTGACATTCCATTCCTTGCCGCTGCCCCCAGCCTGCTTTTTTTTTTTTTTTCTTTATAAAGAGGGTAATAGAGATTCCAGAAGGATAATTGGAAGAGGCTATGATGGAGGGAAAAATATAATTAACAATCATAATAACCATGAAAGTGAATCAGATGGATTTATCTATAAACTTCCCAAAATAAAAGCAGAATACAATATGTGATTCACAGAAAACACATTTGAAGCATGAAGATTAACAGAATGTAAAATGAGAGGCTGAAGCAGAATTTGTTATACTGGAGACTGAAGCAGAATTTGTTATACCTCAAGGGAATTTTAAAAATTAAGGAAAGCATCATGATTTCTGACAGTGCAAATAAATACAGGTAGAAAAAATAAGCAAGGAAATTGCACTGAATGAATAAATGAATGAATGAAAAAGCATTTATTAAGCACCTACGATGTATAAAGTATTCTGACAAGCACTGAGAATACAATTAATTACATTGTGTCAATCCTTGATCTTTAGGGACTTAACTTTCTAATAGAGAAACACAACACATGTAGGAGATTTCAGGTACAGTTCAGATGGAAAAGTTGAATGGTCTTTGGGGTGTAAAGCAGATACTAATAAATCATCTTTAGTATCAGTTCCTCTAACAAACCTTATTTATTTCTGATATTGAACCATTTATTGTGTCAAGGACTTTGATCTCCAAAAGCTTCTTTTATGTGCCTAGAGTTATTTAGAAAGTAGAGCTTGAGCACCTTTAGAAGAATTTTCCAGTTCTCATCTCTACAGGGATTGCTTTTCTGGATAATGGCTTGGGGACATGGCTGAACATGGGGACAGTGATCTGGGAGGTACTGCTGTTCCTACAATTCTTGATCTCAGGGTTCTGGCCTTGCCCTCTCCCTCTCCTTCTCCTTCTCCCTTACTCTCTCCCCACCCTTGTCTTTCTCTGTTTGCCTGCCTATATATACATACATATATATATATCTATATATATATATATATCCTCTCTTTATCAAAGTAAGCAGTAAATACTAAACAGTATGAATTATATAGATTTAAGTAGAAGAACAAATATATAAGAATAAACAAGCTCTTTAAGAAGAAGCAAGAACAATGCAGAGTGGTATGGAAGGAGTCCATTTTGAGCAGTCTTTAGGGTTGCAGGCAGTGGGGAATAAAAAGTATGTTGATATCCAGATTTCTCACACATCTTCAACTTTGGGGCAATCTATAATCTCTCATTCAGAAGTCTGAATTTGCCTCTCTCCCCTGTCTCTCTAAGCTCTTCCAGCAATCTTTCTGATTTAGAAGTCTCTTCTCCATAGCTACATCATATCTCACGTTCAGAAGTCTTGATCAATTATGAGTCACAGCTTTTTTTATAATTATTCAACACAGGATCATAAGCCATTAATTTAAGATACTGTCCTGGAAATTAAAATAACTATGAGATACCACCTCACACCTATTAGAATGGCTAATATGACAAAAAAGGAAAATGTTGGATGTTGGAGGGGATGTGGGAAAACTGGGACACTAATACACTGTTAGTGGAGTTATGAACTGATCCAACTATTAGAGAATAATTTGGAACTATCTCTAAAGGTGTATAAAAAAAGCATAGCCTTTGATCTAGCAATGACACTGCTAGGTCTATATGCCAAAGACATCAAAAAAAATGGAAAAGGACCTATTTGTATAAAAACATTTATAGCACTTTTTTTTTTTTTTGTGATGGTTAAGAACTGGAAATCAAAGGTATGTCCATAAATTGCAGAATGGCTATACCAGCTGAGCCATATGATTGTAATGGAATATTATTGTGCTATAAGAAATTACAACCAAGATGATTTCAGAAAAATCTTGAAAGACTTACATGAACTAATGCATAGTGAAATCAGAAGAACATTTCACACAGTTATAGCAATATTATTTCATGAATGACAGCCATTTTCAGCACTACAGTGATCCAAAACAATCCAAAAGACTAATGATGAAGCCATACTACCTGGCTCCAGAGAAAGAATTGATATTGATTGGATATAGACTGATGGATGCTATTTTTCACTTTCTCTCATTTTTTTTCTTTTATTTAAATCTTCCTGTACCAAATGACTACTATGAGCTCTCTGATTGCTCACTATCTCAAGGAGTGGGTAAGGGAGGAAGAGAGGGACAAAATTTTGAACTCAAAACTTTAAATAACAATGGTTTTGTTTTTTTTTTATTTTTATTTTTTTTAAAGAAAGAAAGAAAGAAAGAAAAAGAAAAATATGCCCCCAATAGGCTAGGGATAAGATCTTATTGGCCTTGGCTTTCCCCCCACCTTTTTTTTTAAACTAGAGATCAAACTGGCAAGTTTCTGGATATCTTCTTGTGAAGTCCTAAACTAGATAAAGAAATTTTGTGAACAAAATTGCTGTCCGGGCCTCCCTCTTATTAGAAAAATTTACTAATAACTACTGCAAAATGGGGTCCCATATTTTGAAGGATGTGATATTTTATTGTAGTCTACCCTCTTTTTGATGTCTTTAACCAATTATGAGGCTTTAAGTCTTCTAGGCAGAGATATTAAAGAAGCAGGGTCTCCTTAGTCAGTTATAATATCCAAAGACTCAATGTACAAAATCTTTTTTTCTTTTTTTATTAAAGTTTTTTAATTTTCAGAACATATGTGTGGATAATTTTTCAAAATTAACCTTTGAAAAACCTTGTATTCCAATCACCACCCCCCCCCCCCCACACCTTCGGATGGCAAGTAATTCACTATATGCTAAACATGGTAAAATATATATGTTAAATCCAATATATGCATACATATTTATTCAATTATCTTGCTGCATAAGAAAAATCAAATCCAAAAGGAAAAAAATGAGAAAGAAAATAAAATGCAAGCAAACAATTACAAAGAAAGTGACAATACTATGTTGTGATCCACACTCAGTTCCCACAGTCCCTTCTCAGGGTGTAAATGGCTCTTTTCATCACAAGATCCCAATGTACAAACTTGATGATGTTAAAGGAATTTTTGATTTCCTTTTATTTTTCAGAACACAGAGGAAAGTTCTCAACTCTCCCTGACTCCTTAGCAACATGTAAATCTTCTCTTCAATCAGTCTATTTGTGAATCTTCTAATTGTAATTTAATTTGTAACCTGATTTAATTTACCTATAAAATCTGATGAAGTTTTCTTATGGAATGTATATGATTCCAGCTTTATTTAATTAAGCTTTTTCAATTTTTATGACATTGAAGGAAGTATGGGATCATGTATCTATATTCTCCAACTTTTGTGACCTAAGAGGAATGTATATAAGATTGTAATATATAAAATAATTATTTTTCTGTTACTCTAATAATTTTCTTCACGAAGGTTCAGCTTTTTTTCTAAGGCCTGAACCTATGCTTGAATATAATGATAAAACTTAAGTTCTGACCTTCATAATTTCAGGATTCGAGTAAATATGTATTTGATAGCTATTACCCACCACATAAACTGGAAATATTTCTCCCATAAGAAAGGGGGGGATAAAAAAATCATCTTTGGAAGGGGAGAAGGGAAGGGAGGGAGAAAAAAAACATTTGGAACTCAAAATCTTATAAAAATTAATGCAAAAAATTCTTGACATGTAACTGGGGAAAAATACTTAAAAAACAAACAAGCAAGCTACTGTTTCCTGTACTCATCTCACACATATTCAGTAATTCTCTTGAAAGCACAAAAGCTAAGCTATTATGAACAATACTATTGTAATTAGTGATGTGTCTCATAGATGCTTTGGGCTTTAATGACATAGGACTGAAAAGTGTGCCTCTGGAAACATTAGAAGCATTAATTGAGGAGCAATAACATTTCAGGAACTAGTCATTGTGGGTGTGTATTTTTGAGGTGATGTTGAAGTAAAATACACATGACTGTGTGTATCTTGGTTTTATTTCTGTATTGAAAAGAAGCAAAATATTTTCCCCTGCAGATAAAAATTCAGAAGTGGAAGGGATTACTCTCAATTCATTTTAGTAAAGACTGAGCTCATTGTTGGGCTGCATAATAGCCTCATGCTAACTCAATCTATTTTCTTGAGCTCACTTGCCTAATAATAGTCAAGTTTTAGGTCTATAATGCTAACTCTTGTTCTGGTCTTGGCCTTAAATTTAAGGTAAAAAAAAAAAATCATGACAAATGCCAATGATATCTTTCAACTAATTTCCTGGTTTAAAGATTTTGCCTTTATTGCCTTTCTCACATCAAATGCTCACAATTAATTAAATTAGAATATTCTACTATAGTTTGTCATTTCACAGGATGTTAATTAAAAGTCTCAATTTGAAGGAAATTTGTCCTGGTTTATCTTTATTGTGTTCTGTTGCTAAAACAATAACATCTTGCATCTGTGTGTTGCCATTTCTCAAATAAAAACAAAATAAAACCCCCTTTTTCCTTATTCCAGTATATTTAAGGGAATGAATGAATGGCATTTGGTCCTTTAGCTAATAAAGAAAAGTCACAAAATTCTATAATTTCGGAGTTGGAAGAGACCTCAAAAGCCATCTCATCTAATACCAGAAAAGTATCCCCTCTACAACAAATTCAATGTATTTATTTTTTTGATGTCTACCAGTGAGGGGGGATGTTGTCATTTTATTCCCTTTTTGTATAACACTAATTGTTTATCTTTATGTATCACAAAAGTTTCCTAGAAACTGCTTGACTAAGACCACAGAACTGATGATCTTTGTCAATCTTTTTTCCTTAACCTGCCCTTAAGGTTTATCTCAGATTTGTGGCCCATCTTCTCAATAAGACAATTAGGCTCCATATAGTTTTACTTCTCCTCCCACCTCAGACTCTAACAAATGATTTCATTTCTGGCACTAATCTAGGGGTTCTTAACCAGAGACTCATGAACTTTAAAAAAATATTGATTTTGCTAATTCTGTTTTCCAACAAAATTGATTTCCTTTGCAATCCTATATGTTTTGTTTTATGGATTTAAACACATTACTCTGAGAAGGCATCCATAGGGTTCACCAGACTGCCAAAGGGGTCCATGACAAGCCATAAAAGTTAAGAACCATTGTGTCTTGTCCCTAGCAAGGGAAATGATTGTCAACATGATCCTCAGAGTTGAGATTTAACTAAAGTACTCACTGAATGGTTAAGTGATTTGCCTAGGGTTAAATAGCCAAGTCAAAGAACTCTGGTCTTTCAATGTCTAACACACTAACATCTTTCACTTTCAAACAAATAATCAGTTATGGGCAGAAAGGGGAAGCCTCTTTTATCCCTTTACATGTAAATACAGATTAATGTTTATTTCTTATAATAGTAAATTCCTAGAAGGCAGAGATATGAACTTAATATGTTTAAGTAAATAGTACCCACTTCTTTGAGAAGGAGCTCTTTGGTGATGATTATGATGAAGAAGATGATGTGCTAATATGGCAACCAGGTTTCACAGAAAAAAGAAGGAAATGTTGCTTAGCAACCAGAAGTTCCAGGCAGGAAAATTCTTAATTCTGCAATGATAAAATAATAAGCATGAAAGGCAAGAAAGCATGTGCAAAAAAATTAAGCATCCTGAAGTACCATTCTTGGTGAGTGAAACCCAGAAAGAAATCTGGTGCTTATTATTTCCTTGGATTTTTTTCATGAAAATCAGGCTACATTTTTATATGCATGAAGTGAATAGAGGACTTGGCCTTATTAATTTCTTTGCTTCTGCCACTTGAATGATCTCTGTGAATTTGATTTTATTGATCAGTATGAATCACAAAAATCTCTAAACTGAATAGATTAGCTGTTGGGCCTTATTTTAACTGTGACATATAACTGTGAGCTTGGATTTAAAATGATGGATTTTTTGCTATTAATGTATGATAGTTTTAAAACTTGGTTTTTATATGATAAAATCTTTGGGCTTTATGAAAAAGTTTAATCTAAAATATTTTAAATCTCAAATTCTGAATTTTTCTTGGTAAAAATATTTAGTAATTAAGAATTTTCTCTTCTCTGAAACTTTTTAGCGAGAACTATTCCCCCCAAATCAAACTCTTTTGTTTTAAAGATGAAACTAAAACTAAACTCTACTAAAGCTTATACAATCAAAAAAGATATGAATATTTTATATTTTTTATATTAACACAAGAGTGTAGAATAAGACAGGTGGGAATAAGAAGCAAAACAGGATAGAATAAAGAAACAGGAAACATTTTAATGTGGTAAAAAGAGTAAGATATAGACTATACTAGTATAGAACAAAAGGAGATACAAATATAAGTCAGGAAATGCCTGACAGAAGTCAGATTAGACAGAACAACAAAGCCTACACTTAGCTGAAAAATATAAGTAAAAATATAACTAAACTACATGTTTAGGAAGTGTAGTTTCATGAGAATAGATCCCATGTCAAAGAGACTCAATAGTAGGTGTTCAAATTAAGTTTTAGAAGGTGTTTGAGAAATAATGACATAATTGTTAAAAACTCAATAAAGTCCCAAAACCCAGTTTAATTGGCCTGCTGAAATCTATCTGAAAATGTCTAACTCTTGGCATTATTTCGCCTATAACATATATTTAAACAAGATAGCATTATTTTGTATTGGAAAGTCTATTGGTACGCTTCTCGTCCCGTCTGTGTTAGAACAGTTATTTTACTAAGAGGGATACAAGAGTCTCCTTTACACAAGGTAAGTAGTTCTGAGAATGAATTGTTTTTTTGTTATGTTTGCACATCTGGAATGGATACTAGATCTGGATGAATAATGACAAAGTTGAAGAGTGATTTGCTCCAGTACTCTTCAGCATCTTCTCAGGTGCTTCTAAAATCAGCTATATAATTCAGAGATCTTTTACTGCCCTGTTACAGCTAGAAGTGCAGCTTCTGCAGCACCCAGATGATTTTTCAACAAAGCCAGGAAAAGGCTTACAATTCTATAGAATGTGAGAGTGATAGAGAAATGTTACTCTATAGTAGTTTTCAAACTTTTGGGTTTCAGAACTTCTTTATACTTTTGAAAAAATGTGACTCTTCTACCTCCAAGAGCTTTTTAATGTAATTTCTATTTCTTGATATTTATGTATTAGAAATTAAAATATCTTAGTATTATTATGAAACTTTTGACCTCAAGGAATCCCTAAAAGGGTTTCAGGGATGTCAGGGATCCCGAGGGGTACTTGGACCACAATTTGAGAACCACTGCTCTACACTCACCGAGGTGAATGGTTATCTTCCTTTTCTATACAAGGGAAGAGATGAGTTGACTAAAAACATTTTCGCTTGAAGAATATGTATCTTAAGTTAAATTTTGGCTTATCATAATCCACTTAATAATGATAATGATGATGATTAGGATAATACTTCAGTACTTCAAAAGATGAATGATTTAATTGATATGAATATTTCCTCTACTAAATGCAAACACTGCCACCAAAACCCCTTCCATTCTTAAACACATATACACACATACACATACATACACATGTCCTGGCAAAGCCTCAATAGTTGATTATGTGAGTTGCTGTTGACAAAAATAATCATTACCTTGTGGTTAACCTTCTGGTAAATGAATTTTTCCAATACTCCAGCTCATCAAGCAGTCAATCAACAAGCACTTATTAAACACTATGTGTAAGGTCATGTGTTAAACCCTCTGGAAACAAAATGAAAATGTCTTTTATCTTGAAGGAATTTACATTATTTTGGGGGACATAGAGTGTTTATACATACATACATACATACAAGGTAGTTTCAGGATAGAGAGAAAATAAAAAAGTAGGGATGGAGAGGAATCAAAAAACCAGTATCACAGAGAAGATGGCATCTGATCTGCAGATATATCTGATTTAAAGAATTCTAAAAAAGCATAGATGAGGAATGAATACATTTCATTCATGATACAATTGCAATGACTATAATTGGTTTCTTTGAACCATGTAGGATCTTTAGAGTTTACCTTCTGTTGTAACAACCTTTTAGAAGTCATTTTTTCATGGCATGATGAAGTATTGGTGGAGGACAACTTTACTGAAGTATTATTGGAATTTGTAAGAACTTTTAAACTTTTTAAAGTGTTTCAGATGTATTTTTCACAAAGCATTTAATATTAGTCAACTATTTCGATGATTAAGTATATTCTCCATTATAGAAACATGTAATATATGTTCTTTCTTAAAAATAATCATTTTAAAATATCCACTTTAATAAGATAGGTACTGAATTTATAAGAATTGTAGATTGAAAATACAAAGGGAATTTTCTAAAGGAAATTTTAGAGAAAGTCATTAATGCTTTTATCAGGGTCCAACTATAAATTGGAATCAGGTTTGCTCTCACTCTGTACTAAAGAAAGGACGTCTTCTATATCAGAAGGAGAAAAGGCTTTCCTCAAAACTTCTTTAATATAATCTCCTTGCTAAAAACTCATATCAGATATAAGCAAAAATCTGCTTAACTAGGTATCTGAATGGAGCAACTAATACTCTTATGCATGCTCTCAACAGCTGCACACAGAAATGATGTAATACGTAATTAGGTAGTATCACTCCACCAATTGGAGAATTAGGGGGAGGGATGTGTTTGCTCCTTTTGTTCTGTTCTCCACAAAGAGAAAGAGCAAAATTTGTATTCAGAAAACTGACCCGCCATATGCTTAAAGCAATGTCTTTTATTTCTGCCAGCACAAGGCAACTTTTCACCTTCTGCTGCTTGTCCATTTGTAGAACCTCTAGTGCAAAGGAGAGCAAGCTACCATTTGATATCAGGTTTACTATATCCTGCTCTGCTGTTTTTCTGTCTAATCTTTAACCTTTCGAGGGAAGAGGAGTTGTAAAGGGGGGCCTCCCATCTGACCATCTGTTAGCCTTCCATCTCATATTGCACTTGCCTTCAGCCCAATCTCCAGCCTCTATGGTGAAGAAGAATGGTTCCCTTTCCTCAGTTATGAACATTCTCACACCTTCCACATGCCAATGATCCCATAGATCATCAAAATCCCTTTTCCCATTTCATTGCTTTACTTCCTCAATCCTCCTATCCAAAAGTTCCTATTAAACACCACCTGGGACTCTCACTGTGCCCACTAGAATGTCTGTCCCATGGGCAACAGAATTCCCTTCATCTTAAATCTTCTCCTATTCTATTCTATCTACTAGCTATTACTGAACCTTGGTTTTCCCATGATGATACCACCTTTCTGCCCACTCCTTCCAATACTAGCTGCAGTCATTTTCATTTTCCTTGGCTCACTGGCCAAAGGAGAATAATACTTCTTGCTTCCCATTGCCATTTCCAGATTCTCCTCTTATATCCTCTCTTACTCCAAGGTTCATGCTATTCATATCTACCACTCAATTAAAACCCTGATAGCTGTTGTCTATAGATCACTCCTCCCTTATTCCCTTCCTTCTCTTCTCCTTCTCCTAGCTCCATCACTCCACTTCTTTCCTCAATGAGTTTGTCATGTGACACACAATTTTTCTCTCCTCCTTAATTCCTGCCTTCATATTAGAGAACTTGAACATACATAATGCTTCCTCCTCAAATTCCCTAATCACTAAGTTCCTGAACCTACTCATCCTTAGGAGCTAATTTTCCACTTTACTTTAGTCACACACAAAAATGGTCGTTCTTGATTTTGCTATTACCCAGAAATGTCTACCTATATATTCAAAAATCCCTAATTTCTTCTTCCCCTCTCCCTTCCATTATAAAACTCATCTCTTCATTTCCACTGTGACCTCCAGTCCCTTGACTCCACAATTATCTCCAAGGTCATCTCTCCTGAACTCTCTCCTCCCTATTTTCTCCACTTGGGGAACCAAATCAATTCTATCTTGTCCTCATCTCTTGAATCAGTCCCCAGTCAAATACCAGTCTTGGAACACTCCTACCATCTTCATTCCTATACATATGCTGTAGAATAAAAGTGGGGGAAATCATTCAATCATTCTGACTAAATCCACTACAGATTTATATTATGCAATCTCAAGTGGGCCCTCAATCCTACTATATATTTCTTAATAATCCATTATTCCCATTTTCCACAGTAGCTTTTCCATATTTTTTCATCCTTCCTCAAACATCCCATGTTTTTCCTCCCTTCACTCTCTCAACTGAGAAACTTGCCTCATATTTTACCAAAAAAATTGAGGCCATTTACCATGAACTCCTTCTCCCCTTTTCCTCAGTTCCTTTCAATCAGATGCTTTCTGCCTCCTCTTTGACTCCATCAAACATAATGAGTTGGCCTTATTCCTTACCAAAGCTAACCCCTCTAACTGCTGAAGAAAGCCAATTGTGTCTTATCCTTTCCAACAGATATCCTCCTCAGTTATCCTTGTTTTATTTTAAATCATCATTCCTTGCTTTGTCTTATTTCTTACTGCCCATAAACATCCCCATGTCTCCACTAACCTGAAAAACCCTTAGCTGATCTCTCCCTTCCCAGGAACTATCATTCTAGATCTGTTCTGCCTTTAGCAGTTAAAATCCTTGAATAAACAGAGTCAATAGTTGCCCCCACTTTTTCTGTTTTTAACCTTTTACATTCTGGATTCTGACATATTTCAATGAAACTTCTTTCTTCAAAGTTACTAATGATCTTTTAGTTGCCCAACCCAATGGCCTTTTCTCAATATCAGTTCTGGACCTTTTTCTCTTCTGTCCTCCATATTCGAATCCTCCTCTTTCTCATCTCTGCCTATTGACTTCTCTGGCTTCCTTTCAGTCCTTTAAAATCCCATATCTTACTGGAACCTTTCTTCAAACTCTCTCTTTTTTTAGTGCCTTTCTTTTATTAATTATCTTTATTTATTCTGTATGTTGCTAGCCTCTATATAGGTATGTGTGTGTTTTATGTGTGTATGTATATGTATATGTGTATTGATTTGACTAAATTCACAGATGATTTCTCTCCACAAATTGATGTTATTTGTAATCCTTAGTCTGTAAGTAGGGAAGCAGATTTTTATTAAATAACAGAGCTATTAATGTTAGGATTACTAAGTGAGAACTGAGGTTTTCTGGACAATTACAAGGTGAGAACTCAGGTTGACTTGATAGAGGGGGCAAGCTCATTGGCTGGGGTGGTTCTTCCCAGAAGCCCTTGCATTATCCCACGCCCATTCTCTGGGAGAATAAAAGAGAGGACTCTCAGAGAAAGAAGAGGACTCTGCATTGCATCAAGCTTGACGGGGCTCTCTGCAGGAAGGGAAGTCACTTCTAAGGACAAGAGTTAACAGCAACTGCCTGGAGACAACGGTTCACTAGAGGAAGAAGAATCTGTCTGAGAGATTTGAGTAGACACAGCAGATCTCTTCCCAGAGAGCGATCCAGCAGCTTCTAGAGACGACAGCTCGTTACAATTGGCGCCCAACGTGGGGCAAGGACTTTTGCTTATCCTGACAAGAAGAGCTAGACCAGACCTTCGCAATTTGGCGCCCGAACAGGGACTATGTCCTTCTTTTTCTCTGGAAGAATATGTCCTTCTTTTTCTCTGGAAGAAGAATTGGATCCAGATGAGTGGAAATTAGTAGGAGAGCAATTAGGTGAACACTACAATTACCTTTGTGACATTTTACCCTTTGGTTCCAGACCAAACTCAGTTTCCAAAGATACAATTCATACCTACAATTTAATCCAAATGGCTTTAAAAAATGTTATTCTAAAGGAAGAGATGAAGGAGCAAAATGGGGAGGTGTCAACTAAACTAGGTGAAAAGGATGAATCAGATAACAATGAAGTTAAGTACAATTCTGAGCAACAGCAACAGGAGCACCTCCCATCTCCTCCCTCAATTAACCCTTCATGGGTGGAGCAAGAAGGAGGAGAAGAAGAGGCAGAAACACAAACAGAATTGCCTGTGAAGCAGCCTAAGCCTATGACAAGATTAGAAAAAGCATTGGTTAAAGCTAAGAGAGAAGGACAGGATATAAGTGATTTTATACATGCATATCCTGTGATTGAAAATATTGATTCTGTAGGTCATAAAATGAGAAGATATGCACCTTTAGATTTGAATAAAATTAAGGATTTGAAAAAAGGTTGTACCCTTTATGGGACTACATCAGCTTATGTCAAAATGTTACTAGATGGTTTGTCTTATGAAGTCCTAACCCCGAATGATTGGAAATCCATAGCAAGGATATGCCTGGAACCTGGAGAAAATTTATTATGGCTTTCGGAATTTCATGAATTATGTAAAATTCAAGTCAGATGCAATTTGGAAATAGGAGTTAACACACAATTCACTTTTGAGCACTTAGCTGGTGAAGGTCAATATGGAGAGAATTCGGAACAGATTAATTATACCATGACAATATATGAACAAATTGCTAAGGCCGCAATAAAAGCTTGGGGTGTCCTTCCTGGACAGAAAGATCGTGGAGAGGCTTTCACTAAAATACAGCAAGGTCCCAATGAACCTTTTGCAGATTTTGTGGGACGTTTGCAAACTGCTGTCAAAAGAACTATTGGAGAAAATTCAGCTACAGAAATAATGACCAGACATCTGGCTAAGGAAAATGCCAATGAGATTTGCAAAAGAATTATATGGGGATTAGACAAAGATGCTCCTTTAGAGGAGATCATAAGACGCTGTGCTACAGTGGGAACAAATGCTTTTTACACCCGGACAATGATGAACGTGGAAAGACAGGGTCCCTCCTGGCAAGGGACTTCTAGAGAAACTCGGAGATGTTTTCAATGTGGAAAAATTGGACATCTAAGAGCTCAGTGTAGGTATGGAGATACAGTGAGAAGACAGGGTGAAAGAAGACCTAAAACCCCATGTCCAAAATGCAACAGAGGATTCCATTGGGCATCAGAGTGTAGAATAATTCAGGGAAATGGGATGAGGAGCCCAGGTCCAGGGCCCCAGGCAAAAAAGACTTGGGGCATGATGGCAGCTGATGTTACACCCAAAAAGCCTTTAGAAGGCCAGGACTCTGATTTAATCAACCAGCAGAAAAGCAATCACATGGCAGAAAGGGATTACCCAATCAGTGAGCCAAAAGGCAATCAGATAGCAAGAATGGATTACACTTGGGGACAATACAGGCCTTTTAAACCAATAGGGGTGTGTCCAGTGCAAACAATTCCAATGTAATTGCCAGATGATGAGAAGATATTTAGAAAGTGGTAAATAGAAGGTAATTAGATAGGTTAACTGCCTGGGAGAGAGGGTTTGCTTGTATTTCTTCAGCAGGAGAAGGAATCAGATGGGTGCCAACGAGTCATATTCGCCTTGTCCACCAGAGAGAGACAGAAAAAGAGAAAGACCTCAAAATAAAGGAGAAGATCTAAGAAACATCTGACACTGAAAGAGCATGGATAATAAGAAGACTATTAAAGAACTTTAAAACCAGCAGGAATCATTGGACTTCCTCACACAAGATGAGACTAATGGACAATGGACTTATGGACATTTATAAATTTTCAATTTATGATTATGTTATATACTTCTAGCATGTGTTACGTTACTATGTTACTATGTGCTTATGTAATTTATGTAATTATCTGTAATACTTCCCATATTGATGGATTTATGTTTCAAGGTCATGACTGTCCTATGTTCTAAATCAAAAGAAAGGGGGAGATGTTAGGATTACTAAGTGAGAACTGAGGTTTTCTGGACAATTACAAGGTGAGAACTCAGGTTGACTTGATAGAGGGGGCAAGCTCATTGGCTGGGGTGGTTCTTCCCAGAAGCCCTTGCATTATCCCACGCCCATTCTCTGGGAGAATAAAAGAGAGGACTCTCAGAGAAAGAAGAGGACTCTGCATTGCATCAAGCTTGACGGGGCTCTCTGCAGGAAGGGAAGTCACTTCTAAGGACAAGAGTTAACAGCAACTGCCTGGAGACAACGGTTCACTAGAGGAAGAAGAATCTGTCTGAGAGATTTGAGTAGACACAGCAGATCTCTTCCCAGAGAGCGATCCAGCAGCTTCTAGAGACGACAGCTCGTTACATATTAATAATAGAAAAATACCGATATTTTCTAAAAATAATCCAAAGTACAGATGAATGCAAAACATTGCTGAATTTGTGAATCCATTATCCAATGCATATCAATCCATAGCAACAAATAAAATAATAAAACAAATATAACAATAATAGTCCAGCTAATTATCCCTCACAGTCATTGCCACTCCACAATTACAGCAAATTTATCAAAAGACCAAAAAAAACCCAAACCCAACAACCATCTATTTTTTACCAGTGGAACAGGAAAATTTTCAAACAAAGCATAAGCCAAAGATTGGGGGAACAAATCATGTTTGTGTGAATGATATTTTCACAGGGGACTAGAGAATTTGACAATATGAAGATTAGAGATAGTTCCGAAGGAAGTCATAGAAAGAGAATAAAAACTTTGAGTGAGAAAAAGGTTTAGGATTATTTATCTAGGAGAAAACGCAGGGCAGGAAGTCATTTAATAGTTGTCCTCATGTATTAACTAGCTATTCTTAGTATATCCAAAGAAGGAATGGTTTTAAACTGAAGTATGAGAGATTTAGGTTCAACAAATATAAGGAAAAATTTCCTGATTGTGAAATAATCTTTGAAATAGACTTTGGAATAAGTCTCAGTAGAATATTTTCTTTGAAGGACTTTAAATATTGAATTCTTCTTTATCTGTGGCAGCTTATGAATAGATCTGTCTGAAGCCTGGGAGTTGGGGAGATGCCTTCTGAAGGTTCCATCTAGCCCTGTGATTCTGAGCTACTTCTGCCTGTTTTGGGATAATGCAAAGATACAGTTTAAGGAGAGGCCCTAGAAGAATCCAGAGAAGAAAATAAGAGCAGCTGCATCACACAGTACTTTTTAGACTATCAAAATATAGGTGAGCCAGGTCACCTTCCTCTAAAGCAGGGTTTCTTGAACTTTTTCCACTCCTACCCCTTTTCTCTGAGAAATTTTTATGTGACCTATATAAGTGAATAAAATAGATATAAAAATCAAACCTTTACTGATGATAACTAATAATTTCTCAACCCACACATTCAGTTAAAAGACTCCATATAGGGTAGAGAACCACAGTTTAAGAAGCTGGATCTAAGGTACTCTCTGGAATTTGGCTGAGGGGAAGAAAACCACTGCCCTTTGAGGAGGGGAGTGGCCACTATCCCCTCAGAATCTCCCAAGCAAATGCTTAGTCAGCTGGAACAGGAGAAATACAAAGATGTTTGACAGCTGGAATAGAAGGGACCACAGTATCAGCATCAGAGGGTTCTACTCTTCCTCCTTGCATCTCCAAAACCATTCTGGGTTCCTCAGTAACTTTGATACCATTGCTTCACTGCCTTATTTTTTTTCAATTACTGCAAGAGTGGCAATTCCCCTGTCCAAGTAACTGGACTTGGGGTTCATTGCAAGTAACTGCCACCACTGCTTTATGTGGAGGAACTGGAGGGAGGCAGAAGGGGAGAGGAAGAAGAAAGGAAGAGAGAGAGGGAAGAAGTAAGGAAGGAAGGGAAAAAAGTAAGAAATAGGGGAGAGAGAAGAGATAACACTTCCCCCATTTCCCCCTCCCCCTCCTAGTCTTTCTGCTCTTTTCCATCTCTGTGCTTTTTGTTTAAACCTCCCTCCTCCCCTTTCATCCTCCTCCCACTACTGCCTAGGCTTTGGTCTAAATAACTGAATTTTTCTTCTTTTTCCTCCTCCTCCTCCTCTTCCTCCTCCTCTTCCTTCTCCTCTTCCTTCTCCTCTTCCTCCTCCTCCTCCTCCTCCTCCTCCTCCTCCTCCTCTTCCTCCTCCTCCTCTTTCTCCTCTTCTTCTTGCTCCTCCCTCTTAGTCCCCCTTCCTCCTCCCCCTCCTTCTGTTCCCCTCCCTTCTCTCTTCCTCCTCCTCCTCCTCCTCCTCCTCCCTCTCCTCCTCTCCTCTCCCCTTCTCTCTCCTCCTCCATCTCTCCCCTCCCCTCGCTCCCTCTGCACCCTTGCACTCCAGAGAAGAGCCGCTGTGTGAGAAGAGAGTGTAGAAGAGCAGGAGGAGGAAGAGGTGGCCGCGGTGGGTGTGGGTGTGTGGAAGGACACGGACTTGCTTCTCGTTCTTGCTCTTGCAGTCAGCGAGGGAGCACAAGGAGACCTGGTGAGCGGCAGTAAGCGGAGTCCTGCTAGGAAGATGCTGAAAGTCACCGTGCCCACCTCTCCTTCCTCCTCCAGTTCTTCCACGACCACCTTGACTGGGAGCGCCTCGGCCACTCCCGACTACTGGATCGACGGCTCCAATAAAGACTCTTTGGATGATTTCTTCGAGGTGGAGACGGAGCTGGGACGGTAAGAAGGAAGAAGAGGAGAGAAGGAGTGTGTGTGCCGGGGGAGTGGGGGTGAGGGTGGGGGTGGGGGAGGGCAGGGTGGGAAGGCTAGGGGGCAGAGGCTGGAGAGCTGGCCGACTGCAGAAAATTGGGTATTCTGTCCCTCAATTTCTGTTGCCTTCTCTGACTGCCTTAGCTTAGCAAAACCAGACAAGCCGCTCCCGGCGGTGGGCAGGTAAACAAATGGAAAGGAGGGAGTATGCATTTGTGGTTCAGGGGGTCACAAGCTGAAGGGAGCCTCCCCATTCTCTGGTTTTCAGGGACACCGACTTCCCTTTTCCTTCCATATCTTCATTATCATCATCATCATTGTCATCATTTCAATTTATTCCCTCCATAGAATTAACTGAATTTCGACCGGACACTTCTTGGTCAAGGTTTTTTTTCCTGCAGAGGAAATTTAGGATTGCTGTAGTAGTACAGAGCAGTGTTCCAGCTATACGCCATCCCTATTCTCCCCAGCAACCTCCAGCCCCAGCTTCTTTTCAGACAGCTTTCTCTTCCACTTTTGAACCCCACTCTGTCACCCACCCTACTTCAAGTAATCCAGGACTACAATCTACTTGAGCATCCTTTTGACTTGGGGATGAGAGCAGTGGAAATATGACCAAAAAAAATGTTAAAATTTGATTCCCTTCCCCCTTGCCCCATCTTGCTCTCTAAATTAAGTGACATTGGAAATTAAACTTAAATACCAGTTTCCTTGCAATGGCTGTTCAGGAGTAGATAGAAGAATGAATCAGTTACAAGAGTTTGTGGCAGAATAATAATCCAGTGGTGCTCAAAGGGTCTGCATGAGTGATCATTAATGAGAAGGGTTTTAGCTATTCTTTCATGTATTGTACTAACTTGTTTAAATTATGGACAATGCAATGCTCCCCGATCTGATGTTTACGATGGCCTAAGACTTTTGTTATGGAACTGGTGCTATATGCTATGGTATTTTTACATTCTAGATTATTTTTTTTTCTCAGAATGGGGGAAATTCTAATTACTCATTTAAGAATCAGATCCTTTATTGTGGGAAAACCTAAAGATTAAAAGTTGTTGGTTCTTTTTGGTTTTCATACTCAATGATGCCAGGAAATTCCACTGGGGGTGGGAATGGGGAAAGGTAAGGAGTTTAACTCATAAAGATTTTTTTTTTTCTATTGGTAAAAGTTCTAAACTCTATTTTGTAATCTGAACACTGGTGCAAGGATTCAAAGGACCTTTCCTCCAATTGCTTCTCTTTCATTCTTCCTCCTTTCTCCTTTCTCTCAAAACCTAATTAAATTGAAAAGCTTTATTAGATTACTCTTGAAATCAAAGGAATAATTGTCAGTTACCAAATGTTTCCAAATGTTCAATATTATCAAATGAAGCACGCAGGTCATTGAATGAATTTTTTAAAAAACATCAATATGAAAGGTAGAAAGATAAATTAGAGAAAGAATTTTTATTTGGGTAGCATAGAGTTCTTGCTTTAACACATTATCCTTGTGTAATCATGGGCAAGCCACTTAACTTCTGCTTCAGGCAACTCTTAAGATTTATAGATGAGGGAATCTTCCACACTGGGAATTTCTCCTCTGAAGAAATTACAGATAGAGACTCTTCCTTTACTGGTGAAATCTCAGCACCTAAAAGCTGGGAAATATATATATATATATGCATATATATATATATATATATATATATATATATATATATATATATATTTCCCATTCTAAATCCCAATTCTAAATTGCTAATTTTCTTAACATATTAATAATAACATCAATAGTTTACCTAGGATTGAACTATATTAAGATCTAAAGGTTTACAATTATGAACTCTTTGACTATATATATATATATATATATATATATATATATATACATGTATATTCCTGTAATAGTAAATAGAATAACATAATTTTGTAAACAAAAAGATAGTCTGGGTTGCTTTGCAAACAATTAAACTTTAATTTCTACTTTCATTTTTTTTTTTTGTTTGGCATCTTAAAAATTGTTAGATCCTTAAGGAAATTACTATAATCGTGTCAGAGGCCATTCTCGGTAGTAAAGTTATCTGACTTTCAAAATACATTTTATCTTAAATCTGTCATTACTGTACTTCAAGTTACCATATGTGATTATATCTGTGGTAACTAAGCCTAAGGGAAATAAAATAATTTTGAAGATTATATTGAAACTTACAAGTCAAAAAAAGAATATGATTGGATATTCACATAAAGGAATTTTTGGACATTAATGTAATTATAGCTTGAGAGATCATGGAGTAGTGGCTAAGAGAGCTGTTCTTAGAAAGATCTGAGTTCAAATTTAACTTCTGACATATATTGATTGTTTCAATTCATGAAATTCATTTAACCTCTCAATGTTTAGGAAACTCTTTAAAACTATAAATTGTGGAGAAGATGCCAAACTGCTCTGGTAGAGGAAGTTCCTGTTGAGGAACTTTCTGTAACAGTCTATTTATAGGACCAGTCCCTATCCCATTCTAAATCCCAATTCTAAATTGCTAATTTTCTTAACATATTAATAATAACATCAATAGTTTACCTAGGATTGAACTATATTAAGATCTAAAGGTTTACAATTATGAACTCTTTGACTATGTTCAGTAAATATCTAAAACATTAATTATTTGTAAATTGGAGCATTAATAAGTTATATATTTTATGTCTCCTCATAATTTAAAAACTAATTTATTGATCAAATTTTTTTTCCTAATAAACAAATGGAAAATCTTAATATTGTAGCATTTCAAAAATGCCTTCTGTCCACATATAATTAGCCATGTGACAAATTTCCTTTTAATTACAGTGAATTGAGGCTGAATCAACTAGTTTCAAGCTCTTGCTTTAACAAAACTGAACCAATTATTTGCCCATGGACCATTACATATAATGATATGATATAGTTCCAAAGTATAATTCTACCTTTTAGATGACAGAGAAACAAATTACCTAGAGTTAATTAAAAATAATTTATAGTTATCTTATAATTTATAGTCTTTATACTATAAAGTAGTTCTTTTTCAGTATCTCCCCTCAAAATGTATCATCCACCCAAAATCCTCCAATCTGTTCTGAATATATATATTCCTGTTAAGAGAATTTCACTATAAGGATAAGTACAGGGAATTAGGAGAAGTTGATTTTTGGAAGTTTCATTTACATCAATCATGAATTTCCCTACTTCCTTGATATATGCTCTATGACTAGGGTATGGCAGCAATAGAAGAGAACTAGTAATTCTGTCATTTGCATGAAGTGATAATGAAGCTTCTTTCCTCTTTTAAAGAAGTGTTAGTCTAACTAATTAGTCAGCAAAAATTTATTAAGACTTAGTATGGAGGAAAGTAAGTCAGAAAACTATTAGTCTTCCCCAAATTTCCCTATAAATAACTTAAAATAATGCCTCAAAGTACATTTTGCTGCTCCAGAAATAATTATAAGTCAGGTTAAAGCAGCTGTCTAGACTGACAACTTGGGAGGAGGTTAGGAAAGACAACCTCCTGGGGAAATGCTGGTCTGATTGAAGTGCAGATACCAAGCAACTCAACAAGCAGTAAGCCCCCAGGTCTTGTGTTTTCCCATCTTAGGCTATGTGGTGGTTGGTCAGCTGATCAGGAAAAGATTGTGGGATCCTCCATTGGTGCTGGATGGTGTCCCAACCTCTGAATAGATGTCCCAGGCTGTGGCTCTGAAGTTCTAAAACCAGAGGGTAACATAGAAATAGAAAATGAAAAAAATCCACTAACCATTGCCTGACAGAGATGCCAAAATGGAAACTTGTGAGAACATAAATACATTTCCCAGGTATAGGAGAAAATATTAAAAGCAAATAGAAAGAAACAATTTAAACATTGTAGAATGATAGTGAGGATAACATAAGATTTAGCAGCTTGTACATTAAATGTGAAATATAATATTCTGAAGAGCAAAGAAGTTTGATATACAGTTAAGAAATCTGGCAAAACTCAGTGTAGTTCTGCAAGGAAAAAAAATGGATATTTAGTGAATAAAGAACTTTCAGATATTCTTGAGGAAAAGGCCAGCATTGAATAGAAAATTTGACTTACAAGAATCATGAAAGACTAATTATGAGGGATTTAATAAAGTTACACTGTTTACTTACCTGAGAAAATGATATTTGTAACCTGAATAACGTAGTCATTACTAGGGTAATTCAAAAGAGCATAAGATAAAAGGCTTGAGGATGAGTTGATAATGATTGGATTATTTTAAAAAATAAAATTTGTTAGGGAGAGATAAAATGGAGGAAATTATCTAATACAAAAGAGACATGAAAGGACTTAGTAGAGGGAAGGGGAGGATTCTTATTCTTATCAGAATTAGTTTAAAGAGGGAATAAAATATGCATTTAACAAAACATAACAGTAGAAATAGTGGTTAGGAGGATAAGATAAGGGACGGACTTTTTGTAGAGTATATGGATAAGAGTGGCACTAGTCCATAGTGTATTAGAACCCTGAGGAGAAATAGGATAAAGAAAGAAAGAAGGATTAACAGTGAGGAAAAATAGGGTGGAGAGAAATACACAACTAGAAAGTATAAGTTTGAATGTGAATGAGATGAACTCACCCATAAAATGGAAAAAGATATGAGAATGGATTAAAAAAAAAAAACCTCGAATCTGACAAAATATTGTTTACAAGAAACACATTTAGAAATAAGAGACACACAAATTAAAAAGAATAGACTGGAATAGAATTAATTATGCTTCAGATGATGTAAAAACATCAGGGGTAACAATCAAGATCTGAGACAAAGTTAAAGCTCAAATAGATTTAATTAAAAGAGATAAGCAGAGAAACTACATTATGTTAAAAGGTATCATAAATAATGAAGTAATATCAATACTAAAAATATACCATAGCATTCAAACATATTAAAGAAAAAGTAAATAAATCAGGTGGAAAATTTAGTAAAACTATAATAGTGAGGGATTTCAATCCTCCATTCCCAGAACTAGACAAATCTCACCAAAAAATAAATAAGAAAGAAGTTGAGGAGATTAATATAATTTTATATTATATATATTATATAATATAATCATCTATAATCTTAGATAAACTAGATGTTGTAGACATTTGGTGAAAACTGAATGAGAATAGGAAGGAATATATTTTTTTCTCTGTAGTACAGAATATTTACCATATATTAGATCCTAAAAGCTTTATAATTAAATACAGAAAAGCAGAAATATTAAATCCTTTCCCAGATCATAATGTAATAAAAATTACACTTAATAAAGAATTATGGAAACACAGATGAAAATTAATTGGAAACTAAATAACCTAGTCTTAAGGAATGAATGGGTTAAAGAATAAATCATGGAAACAATAAATGTTTTTTTTATTTATTTTTTTTGCTGAGGCAATTGGGTTTAAGTGACTTGTCTGGGGTCACAAAGCTAAGAAGAGTTAAGTGTCTTTGAACTCAGGTCTTCCTGACACTGTGCCACCTAGCTGCCCCAATAAATGTTCTTATTGAAGAAATGGTGATAGGATATTATCTCACAGCTTCAGTGGTTCAGTGATCAGTAGAGAATTTGTGTGTAAGTGCTTGCATCATTGGGATGGAGAGGGAGCAGATCAATGAATTAAGTGTGCAATTGGAAAAGACTGGAAAGGAAACAGATCTAGGAGTTCCCAGTTAAAAACCATATTGCACAAGTCCTGAAAGTTAAAGGTAGGAATTAATGAAATTGAATGTAAGAAAACCATTGAGTTGGAAAATGAAGCTGGGAGTTGTTTTTATGAAATAGCTAGTGGAGTGTGTAAATCATTGATTAATATGAGTGGGCAAGGTGGAGAGAAAAGAACTAAATCACTGATATTAGAGATGAGGGAGGCTGAATGTATGTATCACTGAAGAAGATGAAATTGGAGTAATTATTGAGGATTGTTTTACTCAATGTTATGCCAATAAATTTGACAATTTAGATGATGTGGAATAAGGCTAGCAGAAACATGGAGTTCCCAGATTAAAAGAAGAAAAGTTAATTTTGGGGGTGGGATGGGGGAGATGGGAATTGGCTAGACCATAGATAAGCTTCCTTGGAAGGAATCATCAGTACCAGATGAATTTGAAGGTGAATTCTACCAAACATTTATAATTAGATTATTTGGAATAGTGAGTGGAAGAGTCCTACCAAGTTTCTTTTTTTGTGAGACAAATGTGATACCAAATGCCAAGCAAGAGCAGACAGGGAAAGTTGTGTATTAGTTTCCCTGATTAATGTTAATGCAAAGATTCCAGGTAGGCAATATTAGCTGGGAGACTACAACACTGTAACACAGAGATTGTACATTATGACCAGGTGGAGTTTGTACCAGGAATGCAAAGCTGATTCAACATGGGGAAAACTATTGATATAGTTGATTATAAAAGTGATGGGTAATGAGGATCACATGAATGTGTCAATTGATATAAAGAGGGCTTTTGACAGAATGTAACACTTATTGCTTTTGAAAACACAAGGTAATGAATGTAGATGGATTTTTTACTTGACATGATGAGAGACATTTTTCTAGAGACATCAGCAAATATTGTCTGTGGTGGAAATAGGCTAGAAGTCTTCCCATTGGGATGGGGTATGAGACAAGGATATCTTTTATCACCAATTATTCACTGTTGTGTTGGAGATACTGACAAAAGCAATGAGAGAAAAATGGGAGATTAAGAGAATCAGAATAGGCAATGAAGTAGTGAAAGTATCCCTTTGCAGATGATGTGATGGTGTATTTCAAAAATCTAGAAAGCTAGTTGAAACAATTAGTAATTTTAATATTGTAGCAGGATGTAAAATAGACACATATGAATTTTTGTGTATCACTAGCAGAGCCTTTCAGAAAATGGTTCATTTGAGGTAACCTTGGACATGTCTTCCATTCCAATTGAATTGCCAAGATGTAATTTTGTTGAATTGGAAAAAGTAGTGGAAGACTTAATTTGAAAAAACAGAGGGTCAGGAATATTGGGAGAATTAATATGAGGAAATATAGGAAAAGGAGACCTAGCAGTACCAGATTTTGACTAAATTTTGGGATGGTAATTGCCATGTTATTTGGTGCTGGCCAGGAGGTGGAGTGGTGAATCAGTGGAATGGAGTGTATATACAGTGCACAGTGGTGAATGATTGCAGGAACCTTATGTTTAATGAATGGAAAGATTTAGATTCTGGAATGGAAATTCATTGGTGAATGTGAGCAAGTCTGGCAGGAACTGAGTGTAGACCAATGTCTTATACCATTTGCTAGGATAGAGTTAGGGTGGATACATAACCTAGACATGGAAGAGGGGCAGTATCTTGGGTGAGTTAGAGAAGCATGGAATATGTTTCCTGTTGGATTTATGGATAGGAGAGGAATTTGTGAGTGGGCAAGAGATTGTGAGATGTGGAATGGGTAGTTTTGATTGCTTTGAATTGAAAAGTTTTTGTACAAATAAAAAAATATGGCCAAGATTGGAGGGAGGGCATAAAATCTAGGAAAAATTTTTTGTGGACAATTTCTTAAATGAAAGTGTTATGTCTCAGGTGTTTGAAGAACTTTGTTAAACTTATGGGATTATGAGTCTCTTCTCAATTGATGGATGGGGACACAGATAGTTTTTGGAGCAGGAAATCAGGGATTTATGTGTTCATAGAGGGAAGCATTCTAGATCATTATTGATTGAAGAAGTGCAGATTGAAATAACTTTGAAATGGCATCTCATATCTATGAGATTGGTGGAAATTATAAGAGGAGGGTATGAGTGTTGGAGAGAATGTGAAGAGATTGAGACACTGCTAGACTGTTGATGGAGCTATGAACTGATGCAGCTTTTTGAAGAGCAATGTAGAGTTGAACTCATGGATTTGTAGAGCTGTGTGTGTCCTTTGACCCAGCAATGTTATGTTATTCAAGATGATCAGGGAGGGGAAAAGACAACCTTTTTTTTTTTTTTTTTTTTTTTGCTGAGGAAATTGGGGTTAAGTGACTAGCCCAGGGTCACACAGCTAGGAGTGTTAAGTATCTGAGGTCAGATTTGAACTCAGGTCCTCCTGACTTCAGGGCTGGTGCTCTATCCACTGAAACACTTAGTTTCCCCCCCAACCTATGTGATTTTAAGTATTTGTGGGGATTTTTTTTTTTTTTTGGTAATAATGAACTGGAAATTAAGGAATACTTATCAATTGGGGAACAATTGACTAGGTTGTCATGGCTGCTGTGGGAAATGATGAGTAGATTGATTTTAGTAAAGGGTGGAAGGACTTGCATAAGTGGTGAGGAGTGAAATGAGTAGAAGCAATAGAATGTTGTGTGTAGTGTTAGCAAAAATGTTCAAGCAGTGGATTGAATGACTAGATTATTTTGAGTTATATGAAAGTTCAAGTTGACTACAGGGAACTTGTGAAGGAAGATGCTGTTTACTCCAGAAAGGAAATTTATGCATACAGCTATGTATTGTATAGTTTCACATGTATATCTGTGTTGTGTGTTAGCTTTCTCTGATCTGGAAGCTGCTTGGAGTTCAGGAGTAGCAAAGAAAAAGGTGAAGTGAATTAAAAAAAAAAGACTTACTATGTTCTAGACATTGTGCTGTGTACTGGGAATACAAGAAAAAAAAAAACCCCAAAAACAGTTCCTATCCTTGAGAAGCTCACATTTTAATGGGTGAGGCAATGTGCCAATAACTATGTACATACAAGATATCTTATGACTGTCTATTTATCTTTCTGTCTATATATCTATGTATTTATCCATTGAAGAAATTTTCAAAGAAAAACCACTGGGATAGGAGTAGGATAAAGAAAATCAGGAAAGGAATCCTGCTGAAAGTGGGGAGAAGAAATAAGATAACCCAAAAGGTAGACGTGAGGAGGGATAGCTTTCCAGGAATGGCATCCAGCCAGTGAAAAGGCCTGAAGTTGGAGTGTTGTGTTTAAGGAATAACTACAAAGAAAGTATTGCTCCATTATAAAGTACATGGAGGGAAATAAAGTATAAGAAGACTGTAAAGATAGGAAGGGTCAAGGTTGTGAAAAGCTTTAAATGCCAAACAGCATTTTATATGTAGTGAGTGTTATCTGGTTCTCCCTCTCCTAGAGCCAGGCAGACTGTATTTTCCTCAGGGTACCATGGTATCTTGAGATTTTTTAGTGTGGCTTTTTTCTCTATTGTCTAATATCAGTTCAAGCTCCTACTAGTCAAGCTAATCTATTATTGGGGGATCAATGACAAAAATCTCAGTTTTATTTAACCATTTTATTTAACATAGATTAGTCTTTTACAAAAAGATAGTTACTTCAAAGATACATAGCCACAACAAACACATAAACATTTCCCCTAATTTCTCCAGGTAATACCACCTAAATATGACGTGAGTAGGGAGTGTAGTAGAGCTCAACTTAGTTTTTCTTTCCTAGCATTGACCCCTCCATGGGTACTACTATTTGAAGAGATAGTCAAATATCCTCCAAAGTTCTTTTCTTATTCCCTTGGACACTGATACCTCACTTGGTATCTTCTTTGTGGATTCTTGTAGCATTATCTCATAAAATCCTGATTTTTGAAGTTCTCAAGATTGGAAATTTTATTCTCTTCACCAGATGCCATGAATGAAAAAGTCACCAAGCTCCTAAAGAAATCAATGAACCACATAAACAAAATTGAAGTTGACGTTCCTTTTTGAAAGCTTCTGCAGCCAAAGCTTTCTCTTTAAAATGAGATTGGCTAACTAGTCTGCACAGAATGTTTGCATATTCTCCCACAGTCTATCTCAGGAAGGCCCTTAACATATCATGATTCTTGTAGAAATAGCACACTAATATCCTCTACCTGGAGAGAGATAACATCACCTTTCTCATTTTCTCTCTGGGGGAGAGGGGGAGAGATACCTTTTGAAGCAGGTTGATGAGGTCTGTACACAGCTGCCATTACATCTATTTGATCTTGGAGATAATAGAGACCAATTGGAGATTATTGAGTTGTGGAGGGAAGTAATATAGTCAGATCTTCACTTTAAGGAAACTTAAAGATAACTGGGAAGAGAAGGATTGGAGTGGATTAAAGGCTAATGATAGTTGTACATATCTACATGGCCTATATCATATATTTAAATTGTATTGAGGAGGTTAAGTGAATTGCTCAGGGTCACACACTAGGATGTGTTAAATATCTGAGACCAGATTTGAACTCAGATTCTCCTGACTTCAGAGCTGGTACTCTATCCACTTCACCACCTAGCTGCCCTACAGTTAGGAATCCCATCCAGCAGGGGATTGCAATAACCTGGCATGAGGTGTTAACTACGGGCACTAGAGTGGTGGCTGTGAGTGGAGTAAAGAAGTACTTTATTAAAAATGTGAAAGTAGAATCAACAAGATTGGAAAAAGATTGGATACATGGGGAGAGTATGAGTGAGTAGTTAAGGATAACACTCTGATTGTGATCCTGAGTGACTAAGGTCTTGGTGCTCTGGACCATAAGAAAGTTGAGAAGAGGGGAAGATTTGGTTTGAAGTGGGGAGAAAGATTATGATATATAAAGCTTCTAAGCAGTGCATTGGATAGATTGCTAGACTTGAAGTTAGGAAGACCAGAGTTCAAATATGACCTCAGTCACCCATTGAGTGAGCCTAGGCAAATCAGTCTCTGACTGCCCCAGTTGACTCATATGTAAAATGGGGCTAATAATAACTCCTAACTCTTAGGGTTGTTATGAGGATAAAATGAGATTACTTTTGAAAAATGTTTTGCAAATCTAAAGGCTATAAATTCTGGCTATTATATTTTTTTTTTCCAAAAGAAAAAAAGACAAAACAATATATATTTATGATGAGCATTTTTTACAGAGGTGTGCCCTTTGAATTTATCATGTAAATATAGTATATCATAGGATAAGAAAAATGGCAATTATATATTTTGAACATGTTGCATTTGATATGGCTATAGGACATCCAGTATCAGATATTCAAAAGACAGTCAGTAGTGCAGCTTGGATCTCAGGAGAGAGAACTGGGTTTACAGATCTGGGGATTATCTATATAGAGTTGATAATTAAAGCCATAAGAGCTGATGAGATCAAATAAGATAGTATAGAAGAAGAGAGGGTGCTGATATAGAGCTCTGCAGGACACCCATGGTTAGTGCATATGACCTAGATAAAAATTCTTGAAAGAAACTGAGTAGGAACAATCTCATAAGATAGAAGAAATCTCATTAAAATACAATTTGAGGGCAGCTAGGTGGTGACATGGATAGAGGACCAGCTCTGAAGTCAGGAGAATCTGAGTTCAAATCTGGTCTCAGACATGTAACACTTCCTAGTGTGTGACCCTGGGCAATTCACTTAACCTCCCCAATACAATTTAAATATATGATATAGGCCATGTAGATATGTACAACTATCATTAGCCTTTAATACATTCCATTCTGTTTAAGAATATATGTTGACCTTGCTTCTGTTCAGATTTATATTATTGTAGATAACAGATAATCATTTTACCAGTAATCTATTCCTTCTTATGTATTTTTATGCTTTTTCAATTGAGGAAGTAACCTTCTTCCCCTGAAAACTTTGGTCAGTGTCTTAGAATAACAGAACTTTAAACAGATACTTTATGGGAATAATTTAAATATGACTACATTTACTCATTTGTATCCCAACAACCTGCAGAGCTTCTCTTGAAATAAAAATTACTCATAGTATGATACAGTTTGTTATGATATATATCTTTTTCCAGAGGGAAAATTTGCTTGGCTACTGCAAATGGAATTGGAGCCAAAAGGGATTGGGAATATATGAAAAGAAAAATTATTTTCTTTTGTCCTTGTGGGCAGATACCTTCTGAAGATGACAAAGTAGCTGCTGGGAATGAGAAAAGAAGGACTCTCTTCCCAGTTCCTCTAAAAGCTAGGGTCCCAAACCTTAATCTCACTAACCTTTTGTTTCTCCATCTTTGCAACCTTTGACAACTACTACCTCTATCCTGCAGGTATTGAAAAGAATACATGTGTTTATATTGTCCAACTGTATTGTGGCTTTGAGACAGGAGATATTCTATGATTATTTAGTTTCACCATTATTTTACCACAGAAACAATTCAGAATTAGGAATGAGATATATGCTAAGATTGAATGTGTGAAGCACCCACAGGCTCTACCACTTTGTAATCTTAATTACAAAGTAAATGTAATTTGCAAATACACTCCTTGCGAGGGAGTTTTTAAAGTCGTCAAGTCTGTTATAGCACCAATGTTTTGTTGAAACACACTCTTTTCCCATGCTTAAGTATTATTAAGTTAAAAATAACTTCAATTGAAAACAGATCCAGGTGCTGCTGCCACACTCACTGTTCTAAGGAACTTTCTTTGAAAAAAAAAAAACCCTCCACACTAACCACAAGGTAGCTTCACAGCACTTTATTCTCATAAACATTACCCACAAAGTTAGATGTGTGGACTATGTATCTGCAACACTCAGAGTAGGAATAAACTTGTGGGTGGTAGGCAGATGAACTACTTGAACTACCATTTTTTTGTTTTCCTTTTCCATTCTCTTCTGATATATCTAACTAAAAATATATCATAGCATTTCATTTTATTTCAACATTCAATTTATGTAAGCAAAGTTAAAAAATGAATTTAGTCAATTATTCACAAAATTGAGGCCCAAGTCACATTTACCTTGAATTGATAGGTGCTCTCAATTTTTTTTTTTTTAGTAATTATGTGTAATTGTTATAATTTGCTTATCTCTCTTTATTCAGATATAACTAAAGAGATTATAACTCAAAAATAAAAATTTTAAATGTTAATTTGTAAATTAGATCTATTTGTGGTTTATTAATAACATTATATATAATGCATACGTACAACATACATACAGATATGGAATCTGTTCTCTTTTTCACGAATTAGTAGTATGGATAATATTAAATTTCAGGAAACTTGGTTGGAATATAACTTCCTGTCATATCATTGTCCAAGACAAAAATTAAATACAGAAAGAAATAGCTTAAACCTTATCTCAGAGAATTTAACATACAACTTTAGTCATCTTTGATCCAGTGATACTAATTGTTCCCTCTTGATTTTTATCTTCTAAATAGACTCTTTTCTGTTCTTTATCAGTATCAGTCAGTAACTTATTAGATCCCCAACTCAAAATTCTTCTGTGGTTTCTTAATGATTCTAACCTAAAAAGTTAATTCCTCAGCATGACATTTAAGGATGATTCTAAACAACCTTCCTAGATTTATTTTGCGTTGTTTCTCATTTATTTGCAGTTAAAATGGCCCTAAACATATAAGAGAATTTCCTTAGCTTTCTTCAGAGCTTCATTTAGCATCACCTTCTCTGGGAAGGCTTTCCTGATTCTCTTGTTGTTGGTACTCTCTTATTTACACTATTTGTGTACCAAAGCATCCTTCTAGTAAAAAGTAAGTTCCTTGAGGGTATACACTATTTGAAAAAAAATTATTTTTGCTTAGAAAATATGACCAAAAAAAGCAAAATGATAAATGTTTGACAAGATGTGGGAAAACTGGAACATTAATATACTGTTGGTGGAATTGTGAACTGATCTAATCCTTCTGGAGAATAATTTAGAACTATGTTCAAAGGGATATAAAACCTCTGCTCCATCAATTCCACTGGTAGGGCTTTAAGAGAGGGGAAAAAAGGGATAGGAGGGGGAAAGAAGGGGAGAGGAAAAGATGGAGAGAGGGAGTGAGAAAAAGAGAAAAGGAGAGGGAGAAGGAGGGAGAGAGAAAAAAGAACCTACTTGTACAAAAATATTTATAGTAACTCTTTGTGGTGACTAAGAATTGGAAATTGAGCGTATACCCATCAATTTGGGGATGGGTGTACAATTTGTGCTATATGATTGTGGTGTAATATTATTATAGTATATGAAATGACAAACAGGATGATTTATTTTTTTAATTATTATAGCTTTTTTATTTACAAGATATATGCATGGGTAATTTTATAGTACTGACAATTGCCAAGCCTTTTGTTTCAAATTTTTCCCCTCCTTCCCCCCATCCCCCCCCCCGATGGCAGGTTGACCAATACATGTTACATATGTTAAAGTATAAACTAAATGCAATATATATATATACATGTCCAAACAGTTATTTTGCTGCACAAAAAGAATCAGACTTTGAAACAGTGTACAATTAGCCTATGAATCAAATCAAAAATACAGGCAGACAAAAATAGGGGTATTGGGAATTCCATGTAGTGGTTCATAGTCATCTCCTAGAGTTCTTTTGCTGGGTGTAGCTGGTTCAGTTCATTACTGCTCTATTGGAACTGATTTGTTTCATCTCACTGTTGAAGATGGCCACATCCATCAGAATTGATCATCATATAATATTGTTGTTGAAGTATATAATGATCTCCTGGTTCTGCTCATTTCACTCATCATCAGTTCATATAAGTCTCTCCAGGCCTTTCTGAAATCATCCAAGGAGGATGATTTCAAACAAACTTGGAGTTACATGAACAAAGTGAACCAGGAGAAAGTTATATACAATAACAGCAATATCATATGATAATGCGATGAGAAACTGTTCTTAACTGTTCTCAACAATACAACAATTCAAGAAAATCCCAATGAACTAATGATCAAACATGCTACATATTGTTTGAATACAGATTGAGGAATACTACTCTTCGATTTTGTTCATTACTTTTTTTGGTTTAAATCGTCTTGTACAAAATGACTAACATGGAAATGTTTTACTTGATTTCACATGTATAAAAACCGTTTCCAAGCTATATAAGGGCCATTCTCCAATTAATTGATAAATAGTCTAAGTATATAGTCTGATATCAGAAAAAAAAACCCAGACTATCAGAACCCATGTGAAAACTACTACAAATTATTAATAATTATAGAAGTGCAAATTAAAACAATTTTGATATTTTATCTCATACCCATCTTATTGGCAAAGACAATCAATAAAAGAAAATGATGGATATTGATAGAGCTTTGGAAAATACATTGATGTACTCTTGGTTGTAAAGAGCTGAAACTCTGAGTAGGTGCACTGGAATCAGACCACTGAGCACTTAAGACTAATTACTTATTGGACAATAACTCTATTAGCATATGCTTGGAAAAATGGCCCCTCTCACTATTCCTTGCTGGCTCGATATTTTGGTGTATACAGATAATTGTAGGAGGGATTAGAGAGTGAAGTGAGACAAGCCAGAGTCACTTTAGAGGAGGACGAGAAGGGAGATTGGTGGACAGCTTGTGGCAGTTTTGTCCATCCCCTTCACTTCTCCTCCTAAATACCAAGGACTTTTGCTTATCCTGACTCCGGCTGAATCTGAGGCCTCCAGGGAGCTAGCCCCGGACTTCACACTTGGTGGATTCACAAATAAGTACAACCATTCTAGAAAGCAATTTGGAATATTATACAAAAAGTTACTAGATAAAGAGAATTTTATAAGAATAATCACTGCCTCCTCTTTCTTCCTATCTGTTTTGTTTAGCCCTTCATACCCTATTTTTCTTACTGGCAAATCAGACAATGGAAATAAAGATAAACTTGTTATGGGCTTTCCAATTTATAGCCAGCTTATTTCAAAACAGTTTTCTGTGAAACAATTCAAGTATTTTTATCCATATATTATAGCTGAGGAAACTGAGGTTCATAGAGGTAATGTGACTTGTGTAAAAACAGAGAGATTGTTAAAAAATGACAGAGTCTGATTTCAGGCTTAGTGAGCTTTAAAAGAAAGTAATTATGCAAGAAAGTCAGAAAACATGAGGCTGGAGCAGGAAAGAAAAATCTGTAAGAAACTCAGAAGTTGGAAAGAACAAGCTGAGTCTTAGAAGATATGATATTGGTAACTGAGAATAGGTTGTATTTCTGTGAACATTTTCATGTTATATCTATGTGTATAAAGTGAAGATCAAAAAGGAGGCAATTCTGTAGATAATTCTATCTATCTAGAAGTTTCAAGTTAAAGAATTTCAGAAAATTATTTTGCTTATTATCTCAATTCCCATTTTTGCATTGTTAATACAGACAGTTCTTTCTCCTTTCAATCAAGAAACCAAACCCTATGTGAAACCCTGCCTCCCTCCAGGGACTGATCCTGTTTTCCAGTCTTATAACATTAACTTGGAGTTCAGAGCTAAGCATCTCTAAAGAGAGCAAATCTCTTTCTACTGAACCTGAATGGTATCTATTGCTCAGTGTATTAATAGAGAATGAGGTTCAGATTTACTTTTCCATGTAGTGGCTTTGTCTTTTATTGCTCCTTGCCTTTGGTTTTGTTTGGTGCTATAATTCCTTTATTTGGTCCAAAATCTCAGTGTTGTCCAGCAATTTTTCTTGTCCAATAGCTCTCTACTTCATGTAATTTCTTTTTATCCATTCTCATATTTTTGGGCTAAATGGTTTTCTGGAGTGACCTCACAGATGTATAGGCTTCCCTTCAAGGAGAATTTTGTGGTGGTAAAGAATTGGAAATTGAAAGGATGCTCATCAATTGGGGAATGGCTGAACAAATTGTGATATAATGCTATCATGATATAAGAAATGATGAGCAGGTTGCCTTTAGACAAATCTGGAAAGAGTTACACAAACTGATACAAAGTGAAGTGAGCAAAACTAGGATAATTTTGAACATATGCAGTAAAAGCAATATTGTGTGATGATCAATTGCGAATGATAACATTCTCAACAAAATAAAAATCTAAGATAGTTTTGAAGGACTTATGATGAAAAATGCTATCCACCTCCAAGGAAAGAACTAATAGAATCTGAATGAAGACCAACAGTAAATTGACACATTAATATGGAGAAACCAGTCTCTTTAAAATCCAGCAGCAAAAGACATGAAGTAAACCTACTCTTGAAAAACAAAGATTGGTTATAGAGTTCATGGGGAAAAATTTGGATAACATTAATTTTGTTCTGGTCTTACTGACACTGCAACTGTTCCATAGTTCAACCACAGTCCTTTCCCATTTGGCAGTCTCTTTTCTGCAGGCTCACTTGCTGTTATAGAAGCAGCAACATTAAATAAAATGTACTTCCTTCCCTCTTTTTTTCATCTTCTCCTCTCCATTTGCTTATGTTTTCAACTCTTGTTTGAGTTCTTTTGGTCCCTCCCTTAGAAATGAGGTATGGTCAAATCCTCCCAGACCCAGTAAAAAAAAAAGCACTGATACTGGCTTCTAGCCTTTCTGAAGCACAGACAAAATGAAAAACAATTTCTGCTTTGAATGATTAGGTTGGGAGAAAAGTTAACCCCCCCAATGACCATAACCCCAAATCAATGAGCATTCATTAAGGCTTCTTGGGTGCCAGGTATACAGTCCTTAGATCAAAGAGCTTACATTCTGTTAGATGAAGGAAATACACAAAAAGAAGTGGGAAGATACTCATTCATGGGCATTGTAGAAGAAATTTAAGAGGATAATCAGGAATGACATTAAAATTTAAGGAGGCTCTAGGAGGAACCAGCCATTCAGGGGGAACTGCCAAAGGGGCAGAGAATATAGCCCAGTGTTAGCGTGAACTTCCATAGTGGAAAAGTTTTTGGGACCTGGTGAAGAAAGACTAGAAAGAAAGTCAGGAGTGCATCCTGGAAAGGAATGACTCATACAAATAATAACTACAATTGAAGTTAGAATATGATAAAGTTCATAGGAGAGATCAGAGTGATGTGAGAGATTTGAAGAGGGAGATAATTGTTTTTGCTGGAAGAATTAGATAAGATTTCATAGAGAAGGTACTATTGTATGAATAAGGTAAAAATATGAAGCATGTCTTTGTCAACTCTAGTTTATAATTCTTTGTTGAATCCTACCCTTTGATTCAGGTGAAAGTCAAATACCATGCATTCTCTCGTACTTTCAGTAATTAATAATTTCTTCACCTTGGCTTTCACGTTACCCTTGTATATTATGCCCTTTTCAGGTACTATTATTTGCATATATTTTAGTAGTCATATGTTACTATAAGGAGGCAGACAGCCTTGTTTTGTTAATTTTTTTGTCTTCCTTAGAATCTAGCAGTCTTGTGCATATAGTAGGCAATTGTTTAATATGATTTACTGCTGCATACCCTTGCTCTTTCCTTTATATCACTAGTTTAAAAGTTTTCATAAGAACTTTATTTTTTTAAATTTCATGAATAAGATACAAAGATTTTTATTTTATTTTGTAGTCTGTCCTAGCCTCTGCTCTTAGTTTTTCTTTACCCTTTCCTCTCAATTTCCACGTCTTGTTTTCTATACCTATCTCTTTCTTTTTCTTCTATCCACCTCCTCTCTTTCCTCTCTCCCCTGCCCCCTAAACATAGAAGAAAAGGAAAGTAATGAGAGAAAAGGGAGAAAGAGAAAGGGAGAAATATGAAAGGAAAAAGGGAGATATGGCATAGGAGTAAAATTTGTCTTTATATTATTACCATTAGTATACATCTTACAGGGTGTTTGTTTTTAGATGTTGCTAATGATTTTTTTTTTTTTTTTTACTGTTTCAAGAAATTCTTTGGGAATGGAGTAACCAGTACAGCTTAGTAAAAATACTGATGGAACTGAGTGTTCGGGAACATATTAGTTTTATGACTGTAAAAAAGCCATTTAACTTCTCTCCTATGTAAAATTAACCTCCTATCTGAAATTAAGATATAATAAATACATCCACCTCATTAGTTGTGAGAATCAAATTAGATAATGCATTTAAAATTCTTTGTAAATCTTTAAGTACTATGTCATGAATTATTTATTTAGAAGACCTAGAAAAGGGAAAAAGAGAAAAGAAAGAAAAAATAATGAGTGCAAAAAAAGTGTTTTCTTTGTGCCTTGTTCTCCTAAGTTCTAACTCATAGCTACCCAAGTCTTTAAACCCTGAGGCAGTATGGTGTGTCAGTAGTCAATATTTATTAAGTGCCTACTATGGCATAAACATTTTATAAATATCTCCATAGAAAAGGAAATGGATTTGGAGTCAGAAGTGGGGCATAAAAATCCCCTTTCTACTACTTAGTGTGTGCTTCTCTGGATCTGAATTTCCTTATTTGTAAAAAGAGGAGCTCTAATTAGATAATTTGTAAAATTCTATTGTAAATCCTATGACTCTTGGCCTAATAACCTAATCATTTTTCTTATCCTTTCAGGATACCACATTATAGTACCTCACTTGGACCAGATCTCCCTAAGGCCTGGGATTCATAAGCTCTTTTAACTCTTCCCTGTTCCTCCCCTTTCTTTCCAAAAACTAAGATGTCCTCACCCCATATATCATACTCTGGGTCCCTGTTCTATATATCTTTCAAGGTAAATGCAGTGAATTTGTGTCTTGTGGCCAAAAGAGAGAATTCTGAGTTAAAGCTGGCAGCCAATCTTCTTTAATAATAGCTTTCAAAAATAATCCTCTTATTTCTGGTCTCAGTCCAGAGTAGTGGCTTCCAGGCTTTATTTTCAGGCCAAGAGGAGAGAAAGGTAGGGCTTCAATAGTCATCAAAACATTCTGTATAGGTGACCTACTTTGTATATGTATGAAATCAGATCTGCATAGTTCTATTCTTTTTTTTTTTAATTGAAGCTTTTTATTTTCAAAACATATGCAAGACTAATTTTTCACCAATGACCCTTGCAAAACTTAGTGTTCTTATTTCCCCTTCTTTCCCTCCATCCCTTCCCCTAGATGGCAAGTAATCCAATATAAATGTGATAAAAATATATGTAAATCCAATATAGGCATATATATTTATACAATTATCTTGCTGCACAAGAAAAATTAGAGCAAAAAGGAACAAAATGAGAAAGAAAAAATGCAACAGCAGCAACAAAACAAGTGAAACAACAACAAAAGAAGTGAAAATACTATGGTGTGATCCACATTCAGTTCCCATAGCCCTCTCTGTGGGTGTAGATAGCTCTCTTCATCACAAGATCATTGGAACTGATCTGAATAGTCTCATTGTTCAAAAGAGTCAGGTCCATCAGAATTGATCATCGTGTGATGTTGTTATTGCCATGTACAATGATCTCCTGGTTTTGCTCATTTCACTTAGCAGTGAAGTCTTTCCAGGCCTCTCAGAAATCATCCTCCTGGTCATTTCTTACAGAACAAATATTCCCTAACAGTCATACACCATAACTTATTCAGCCATTCTCTGAGGGGCATCCACTCAGTTTCCAGTTTCTTGCCACTACATAAAGGGCTGCCACAAACATTCTTGCACATGTAGGTCCCTTTCTCTCCTTTAAGATCTCTAAGGGTTGCAAGCCCAGTAGAAACACTGCTGAATCAAAGGGTATGCACAGTATGTTATGCATGATTCTATTCTTCATAAGATGGATATTTTGTCACACTGACACCTCAACATATTCCATACTTGATATGATTCATCCATGAATTCAATTTCTTGTCTCATACCTTCCTCATATTCATACCTTAATATATCACAGTACTTCATTACCTGTTGACTTGAAAAATGTCATTGCTTGGCAACTCATACCTTATTACTTCCTTGTCATCTGGCATGAAATTTTTTCAGTGCCAACTTGAAGGTTTTGCCATGAAAAAAGCAACTTGGCACTGCTTCCATGGTCATATGGTTCCCTCAGGTTTCTAGATGCACTTTCTAGAATGGCGGGTCAGCTCAGAAACCTTCAAAAATATGAGTGAAGATAATAACTCACATTTACTTGGTGATTTGAGACTTACAACACACTTTTCCTTAGAAACCACTTAATGAGATAGGTATTATTATTCTCATTTTGCAGCTGATTAAACTGAGGTTCATAGAAATTGAGTGGCCCTGGTAATACAATGAAGAACTGATGGTCAGATTTTCCTGAATCTAGTCTAGTGCTTTTATAACTCCATCAGGTGGCTTCTTCAGAATTCCTGTCAACGATCTGATATATTTTTACTCTTTGAAATTTCTGCCTATGATTTATATCTTTTAAAATATTTAGGTGACTTGGGAATTATGTGTAGCTGACTATGTATTTGTATTAAAGTCATGGACTTTTATTTGGTATGCTAAATTAGGGCTGAGTTTCCTTCACATATGTTAATGTCTGATTTTGTTGTTGGACCTAAGGTTTCTGAGGGCAGGAATCATTATCTATTAACTTCCTGTAGTTAATTCGTAGAAAAGAGCAAAGCAAGGATGGGGGGAAAAATGATATTTGTTTTTTCCATTGTTGATGAAATGAGATATTAGAAAGATAAAAATGACTGTAGATTTTCAGCATGTGAATTGGTTGCTATTTGTAGAATCTGGATGGGTTGAGTGAATTGTCCAGGATCACACAGGTATGCAGTACAGTTTCAGAATTTAAAATTACGTATTCTGAGTCCAAATTAATTACTCTTTCTCCTGCATCATTTGGTTTTCCTAATGATCTTTATGCTCTTTTCTAGAACATTATGATCTAAAATGTGTTGAGCGTTTTAGAAGTTTTCTCCCTATTATCTTAGATATTCCATGTCAGAGAAAGTTCAATTAACCTTTGTTAAAAATTCTATCACTGGAAAATATACATCTATAATTAAGGGATTTGAGATGTTGGAGCTTTGACTACATTTGAGATTCTGGGAATGCATTTTAAACAAAATTGTGTTGGTCCAGAGGTATCTTCAAATTTATACATAAGGTAATTTTTCAGAGCTTTCATTGAATGACAGAGAAATAGTACAGCAAAATGTTTCATGCAAAATATATCTATTCTCATTGCAATTGTATTTACATCAGTTGCTTTTGCCATTATTTACACAATTAATGTAATTTATATAGCCTGAAATTATTTCTGTGTAAGTTGTCATTTTCAGTTTTGTAATGTGTTAAAACTTTTTAGCTTCTCATAAACTCCATACTGAAGAGCCAGGACAGAAGAGTCAAAAAAACATCTCTATTTCCAAATATATGCAAAAAATATTTCTGAAAGTCGAAGTAATGAGTATAATCTCTTGTTGCTTAGCTTGAGATAGTTTACCCTACTCCACTACACATTTTTTATTTCCCATTTCCTTTATTAGCCCTGTTCCTTCACAAGCATGTCCTTCCTTTTTTTCACCCTCCCCTGATCCTTGGCAAGAAAAAATATACTTTCTGGCCTAGAGTGTAATTATCTTCAAATGAGGATAGAAATCAGTGAAATTGGCTCAATGGCATCTTGGACCAGAGGGGAAAAGGTGTTGGCAGGAAGCAGTTAGGGTCAAGAGGCTTTTAGCTGAAATATGTCAGTGATTGCTCAACATAGAACCTTCTTCTTATACTATTTCTTAAGAAGTAATTCTGCAGCACTGAATTTTTTTTTTTTTTTTTTTTTTTTTTGCTGAGGCAATTGGGGTTAAGTGACTTGCTCAGGGTCACACAGCTAGGAAGTGTTAAGTGTCTGAGGTCAGATTTGAACTCAGGTCCTCCTGACTTCAAGGCTGGTGCTCTATCCACTCACTGCACCACCTAGCAGCCTTGCAGCACTGAAATATTAACATTGAAGTGTTTAAAATGACTAATAATTATTATCATATTAAGTTTCAAATCTGATAAAGTAAAAAGACAAAATAAAGACATTACAAATAAAGTAGTTGTTGGAGGCAAGAATGAAATAAATTAAAAATTTTGATTAATGATAATATGTTTTTGATGCATTTTAAAATACCATCTTCTGTAAATTCAGATTCTGCTTTTAGGATTCTAAATATTTCTTCTCTGCTTTCTATTTGTGACTCCAAATGAACTGAAAAGCCTATTCTAGAATCTAACCTTCTTCTTTTTCCATTAGGAGATTTCATAACTCTTAACTCTAATCCTTGCCTTTAAATCTTTTCTGTCTTTTAAAAAATATACTTTTCTTACTTGTATGCTCCCCCAATTCCCCAAATTAAACATGTATAGAAATAAGTTCATTACTTTTCTTGCAGCTCATTATTCATTTCCAATTACTCTATTTTTTAAATGTTTTTATTGACATATTCTATTTTTAAAATAATCATAAATCTTCTTGGTATCCCTCTTCCCCTTCTTCCAAGAGAGTCATTCCATACAATAAATATAATTTTTAAAGGCAAAAAAGAAGAAAAAAAATCAGTACAACTGATAACACACTGAAAAATTGAAAAAAAAATCCAAAATGAGCATGAATGGTTATAGGTGTCCTGTTACATCTCTTTATTCAACTCATTCTTGATATTTATAATTTTGTTGCATTCATTTTTGCTTTGAGGTTTGACCTTCCCTTTTTCATTGTTGTAGTTGTTTTTTTGGCTCTGAAAATCAGATCATGGAAGTCTTTCCTTGCTTCTCTGTATTCATCATATATATCACTTATAGCACAATATTATAAAACAATAATATTCCCTAGCATTCATGCAGTACAATTTGCTTAGCTATTTTCCGATCGATGAGCATTTACTTTCTTTCTAATTCTTAGCTATCACAAAAAGTGTTGCTATAAATTACTTTTGTGTACATGGGAGTTTTCTGTCTATCAGTGTTTCCTTGGAGTATAAGCCCAGTGATGGAGTCTGTGGAGTCTATTTTAATCACTTTATTTACATAATTTCAAACTGCTTTCTAAAATGGTTGTGCCATTTGATATTATTCGTAATATTCCTATTATCTTACAATTCCTCTGACATTGATTATTGCCAGTTTTTGTAATCTGGTAATTTTCAGGATATGAAGTAAAATTTCAATGTTGTTTTGATTTGCATTTCTCTTAGTGATTTGAACTTTTATTAGTGACTTGATTTTCATAGGGCTTTGAAATTCTTTTTTGTTCATGGTCTTTGATCACTTATCTATTGGGGAATGACTATTAGTCATTATAGTATAATCTTTAATATTAAGGTCATATCCATTTAGAATATATTATAGAACATGGAATAATGGGTTAGTCTAAGTCTAATCTAATCTTAACCTCACTGCTTTTGAGTTTTCCCAGCAATTTTAAAAAATCATAATTGATTCTTTAAGTAATTTATGTATTTATTCTATCAGAGAAAGATTTATTGAATTTCATTCTTTCTTGTTTTCCTTGTCTAATTTATTCCATTGATTTATCCTCTTTTTTAAAAACCAATACCAGATTGTTTTTATGGTTACTGCTTTAGAGTGTAGTTTGAGGTCTGGAAGAGCTATTATCTTTTATTGTTTTTCACTATTTCATCCAATATTCTAGATCTTTTGTTTTTTCAAATGAATTTTATTAGTATTTTATCAAGTTTTATAAAGTGTCTTGACAATTTTATTGACATAGCATTGAAAGCATAAGTTAACTTTGGTAGTATTGTCATTTTTATTATATTGACATGGCCTAGTCATAAGCACTTAATATTCCTACAATTATTTAAGTTGTTCTTTATTTCTTTTGGAACAATTTTTTGGGGGGACAATTTAATCTTTTTAATAACAAAGCCAATGGATTATTAAATGTAAAAGGATGATCTTTTGGTTATCTCTTTTAGACCAAAGGCAATTAGACCAAAGACAAACAAGTCCATCAAACACTTCATCAAGGGTTTCTGATTATGGGATTTAGGGGAGACAGTGTGAGAGGAAAAAATGGAAAAATGGACAGTACTTGACAAGAATCAAAGGAAGTAATCCTTTTTGATAACATTGTCAGAATCAAAGAGGGCAGTCCTCTTTGATAAGTAGAACTTACAGATAAAAGATGCAAAAAGGGAAAAAGTAGCTGTTTCCTTTCCTCAAGAAACATCTGATGTAGTCCTGTGACTCTGGTGCAATCTGTTCTCCAGCTCAGGTAATCTGTAGAAATTTGCTACAAAATTAGTCTCAAACTTCCAATTTACTTTGCCAATAAACAGGTAAAACAAACCTTATATCTTTTAAAATTTGAAATCTTTTAGATCAGGGAATTCACAATTTTATCTATAATCTATATCCCCTATATAATCTATATCCATCATTTATGTCATTTATATCACCTCTCTATATATCTCCAAACAGAAATCAGAAGCCAATTTTATAGGATGGATTTCAACACAAAAATGGATTCATCTAAAGTTGCCAGATCTATGTAAAGTTAGCAAAAGGTTCTGGGATGGATAAATACATTGAGTAACAACAATTTTAAGTAATCCTAGTTTAAAGCAGTTTTTATTTATAAAGCATTTAACTTGTAGCTCTGCTGAAATGAATGGTTCCTTAACAAAAATAGATGTTACATCTACAAGATATAAGAATTGAACTGATACTTTTTTTTTAAAGGAGCACTTTGTAACTTAATCTATACATATATAATTTTTTTTTTGTAGAAAATGTAATAGAATTATCACCAGATGTTTTATATATGTTGTAATGATTTGGATTGAGATTTTCTTTGCTCTTGGGTTTTTTCATTATTGTATAGATATGCTGTGATTTTCAAGGATGATATTGGATTAGGGAAAATAAAAGACCAAATAGAAATCCTAGATAACCCAATTTCAGAAAAAGAAATTGAACTAGTTATATAGGAACTCCAAAAGGGAGGGGGGGAAACCTCCCCAAAACACATTCTGATCCTAATGAATTCACAGAAGAATTGTATCAGACTTTTAATGAGCAATTACATATACTAATTATTCTCAACATCTGAAAAATAAAGAATCCTACCAGAATTTTTTTTGTGGGATTACTATAGTCTTAATACAATGGAGATAAAACAGGAAAATTACAGACTAATAGCATTAATGAATCTCAATTTCTAAATTTTAAAATAAAATCTGGACAGGCAAAAGAAACAAACAAAAAAAAAACCCTTTTTATGAAAAAAAAAAAAGGAAATTGTTTTCTCAATGAATACATTTTAATTGTTTCTGAAGAAAGTTATTATTATATCTGCCAATACTGTGCAAAATAACATTGGAGAACTTTTCGGCTACCTTAATGGTAGCCTATTCTTAATGTGGCATTTGCTATTCAGATATAATTTCCAAAAGGTGACGATAGTGGCACAGTGGAAAGAACCCCAGGTTTGAAGTCTTCTTATTTCTTGAGTCTTCATTTCCTCATCTATTAAATAAATAAATAAGATTCCATGATTTTTAAGATCTCTTTTCATCCATTAATAACTTTTTGCCAAATTGCAAGCAAAATTTCTATTTTATTTAATTTTTTTCTTGTAGCACATAATATTTCTGTGTTTCTGTGTTTGTGTCTCTCATTCTTTCTGTTTCTCTCTCTCTTCTCATGCAAGATTTTGAGAATTTGTAAATTGATTTTTTGTCATGGAGCCAGAACTCTCTCAATATGATTATTTCTTGAAAATATGAAATTAAATGAAATAGCATTACAAGGGACAGCTGGTTTCAAAAGAGCAATATTATTAAAGGGTTATGTAGATCAAAGCTTTAATGAGCTAAAGATACAAGGGAATTCAAGTGTTACACTGAATTTCAACCAGGAATCCAGTAACATCCTGGAAATTTGGCCAACAATACTGCAATGGGATTTGGCAACATTTCAGTGAGGTTTAATTATAATCTATTAGTACCATTTTATCAAAATGACATTGGGACAACTTTATTTGGAGTTTGCCTGTATCTTGTTGTGAAATCATTGATAACAATTGTAGCTCATCTCTTTTGTATACATTTTATGTTTACTTGTCTATATATATTTTGTTTTCATTAACAGAATATAAGCTCCTTAATGACTGGGACTATTTTCATTTTTCCTTTATATTTCCAGCAGCTATTACAATATCTATCACATAGAAGAAACTTAATAAATTCCTAACAATTATTTGATTGACTAATTAAGGTAAAATATGCTTAATCATGTCATCCTTTTAAGTATATCCTCTCATTTGGGAATCTTACATTTCTTCATATATCTTAGAATTTTCAAAAAAAATTGAAGGCACACTAACATCTGTTTTTAAGCATATCAAGTTAAATTTTGAAAATTGACTTCAGCTTGTGAAAAATGAAAGTCTATTATGAAATTATCCCCAGCACATATTTTTGGTATTAATCTCATAATAAATTCTAATACATACAATGTATAAGAGTATTTTAGTTATGATTCACATCATAATCATGATGATATGTCAGAGAGTGGAATACAGTCTAACAATAGAAAAATCACAAAAACAGGTTATATGCTATCAAAATATTGACATTATTAATATGGTTGTGAGGCACTGGAATATATGAATAAAAGAAGTAGGGTAATGTTCTCAGGAATTTGAGAAATGTGGCAGCTCCCGTTAGAAACATTCAAGGTCACTAAGAAACCTTTCAGTCGTCTGGATTTATAATTGTTCCATTAATCTTTAAAACAGTAATTTGAGAAGTGTGGCAAGTATTGTTTCTATTTCAGATGTGAAAAAAATGGAGGTGCTAATAACCACACAGAAATATACCATGAATACTTATCCTGTTTATTCTCTTTTATCTTATTTATCCTTATTTACAATGCCACTGAAATCGTATATGTGTGTGTTTGTAATGGTTAGGTCATGTTTTGGTTAGCAGGATGGAAAATGAATGGTAGTGGGGGAGTGACTTGAGATAAGCAAACCATGTTTGGAAGGGATGAGGATTTTCGGGAGAAATAATGATTTGAACATGTTGAACTTAAATTTTCTTAGGTTATCCATTTCAAGATTTTTAATAAGCAGCTAAAGATATGAGGCTAGAGATCATTAGAAAGTTTAGAGTTGGATAAAAAGATTGGGTAATCCTCTGCATAGAAATGATAATGGGAGCTAATAAAATCACCAAATGAAATAGCATAGAGGGAGATGAGAAGAGGGCGCAGGAGACTTTACTGTGGGATACCATTTATAGTTAGCTGGTATGATCTAGATGAAGATCCAGCAAAGGAAACTAGAAGGAATGATCAGAGAAGTAATCAGGGAGCCAGGAAAGAGTAATATCATGAAAGCTTAGAGAGAAAAGACTATTAAGGAAAAGAAAGTGATCAGTAGTGTGAAAGGCTGCAGAAAGATCAAGAAGGCTAAGAATAAGGAAAGAGCATTGGATTTGTCAAGATATTGTTAGTAACTTTGGAATTGTAATTGAATAATGAGGTTGGAAGATAGACTGTAGAACTACAAAGAGAGTGAAAAGGAAGGAAAAAAAAAAGAAAGGGGAGGAACTTTATGAAAAATTATTCAAATGAAAACTTCCAGGAAGCTTATAGCCAAAATCCAGAGAGATCAAACAAAAAATACTACAGATAATCAGAAAGCAGGAATTCAAATTAGCAAAGAACCCACAGGCAGTATCACAGAGAATTTGGCAACCATTTCTTTTAGTTTTAGTTTTTAATTTTAATTTTCCCAGTTACATGTAAAAATGGTTTTTTTAATAATAATTTTAAAAATTGAGTTACAAATTCTTTCTCTCCTTTCATTCTCTTCCCCCTCTCATTCAGAAGGCAAACAATTTATACATGTGTAGTCATGGGGAACATTTTTCTATATTAGAGATGTAAAAGAAAACATAGACAAAAAAGCCATAAAAAACAAAGAAAATAATAACTAGCGTGTTTTGATATTCATTCAGACACATCAGTTTTTTTGTTTGTTTGTTTGTTTGTTTGTTTGTTTTCTGGAAGTGAATAGTATTTTTCATCCTAAATCCTTTGGGATTGATTTGGATCTTTGTATTGTTGAGAATAGCCGTCATTCACAGTTGATTATTATACAATGTTGCTATTATTATATATACACACACTTTTCTCCTGATTTTGCAGTCAGTTCATTTAAGTCTTTCCAGGTATTTCTGAAATAACCCTACTCACTATTTCTTAGAGCATAATAGTATTCCATCACAATCATATACTATAGCTTGTTCAGTCATTCCCCTGTAGATGGGAATCTCCTCCTTACCAATTCTTTGTCATAACAAAAAGAGCTACTCTAAATATTTTTGTATATATAAGATCTTTTCCTTTTTTTAAAAAAAAAATCTCTTTGTAATACAGACCTAGTAGTGGTATTGCTAGGTCAAAAGATATTTACAATTTTATAGCCATTTGGGCATAGTTCCATATTGCTCTTCAGAATGTTTGGAGCTGTTTACAACTGCTTTTAGTGTCCCACTCCAACACTTATCATTTTTTTTTCTGCAAATCTGATGGTGTGAAGTGGTAACTCAGAGTTGGTTTAATTTGTATTTCTCTAATCAGTAGTGATTTAGAGCATTTTTATGGGACTAGAGATAGTTTTGATTTCTTTTGAAAACTGTTTATATCCTTTGATCATTTATCAATTGGGTAGTGACACATTCTCGAAAATGTGGCTCAATTCTCTATGTGTTTGAAAAAGGCAGCCTTTAATAGAGAAACTTGCTATAAAACTTTTTTCACTTTTCTACTTTTTTCTAATGTTAGTTGCATTGGTTTTATTTGTGTGAAATCTTTTAAAATTTAATGTAATCAAAATTATCTGTTTTATATCTTTTAATGTTCTTCATTTCTTATTCAGTTATAAATTCTTTCCTTATCCACATATCTGACAGTTAAATATTCTGCAATTTCCTAATTTGCTTATGATACCACCCATTATGCCTAAATAATGTGCCCATTTTTACCTTAGGTTGATATACAGTTTGAGAGGTTCATCTATATCTAGTTTGTGCCAAATAACTTTCCAATTTTCCCAGCAGCCTTTGTAAGATAATGAGTTTGTGTCCCAAAAGCTGGGATCTTTAAATTTATTAGACACTAGATTATGATGATCATCACATACTGTAATTTGTGAACCCAGTCTATCCTATTGATCCACCTTTGTATCTCTACTTTTTATCTGCTAGCCCACCTTCCTTCACATAAGTATTAATTTATATAAGTAAATTAATTTAAGTAGAATTTCATTTTTATTATATTGGGTTAGTCTGCTTATAAACAAATAGCATTTTTCCAGGTGTTCAGATATAACTGTGTGAAAAGTGCTTTGTAATTATATTCATAATAGTTCTTTTTGTCTTGGCAGGTAGGCTTTAAAATATTTTATATTGTCTGTAGTTATTTAAAATGAAATTTCTCTTTTTATCTCTTGTTTCTGGACTTTGTTGGTAATATGTAGAAATATTGATGATTTATGTGGCTTTATTTTATATCCTTCAACTTTTTTAAAGTTGTTAATCATTTCAATTAGTTTTTAAATTTGATTTACCATCATATCATCTGCAAAAAGTAATAGTTTTATTTCTTCATTGCCTATTCTAATTCCTTCAATTTCTTCTTAATGTTTTGGTATCATTGCTAGTAAAATATTGAAAAATAGTAGTCATGATCTTATTGGGAAGACTTCTAGCTTATTCCCATAACAGATAAAGTTTGTTGATGGATTTTGACAGATACTTATCTTTTTCAGTAAAACTCCATTTACTTCTATCCTTTCTAGTCTTTTCCTTTAGAGTAAGTGTCGTATTTTGTCAAAAGTTTTTTCTGCATCTATTAAGATAATAATATAATTTTCATTCTTTTTGTTATAGCTATAGTAAATTATGCTGATAGTTTTCTGAATATTGAATGAACCCTGCATTCCTACTATAAATCCCACCTGCTCATAACATATGATCATGTGATACATTGCTATAATCTCTGTGCAGTGTTTTATTTGAAAATTTCACATCAATATTCATTAGAGAAACTAGCCAATAGCTTTCTTTTTCTGGTTTTTGCTTTCGCTGGTTTGGTATCAGAACTCTATTTGGGTCAAAGAAAGAATTTGGGAGAACTTCTTTGCCTATTTCCCCAGTTACATGTAGTATTAAAATTATTGTTCTTTAAATATTTGGTAGATATACAATATTTGGTAGAGGTATAAAATTTCCTTAAATTGTTTCAGTTTTATTCCCCAATTTTTGGTATTTTGTGTCTGTCATTAATTTTTAATAAAATTATTGATTGTTTCTGAGATTTGTTCTTTGATTCCCTCATTCTTTAGGATAAGATTATATAGTTTTCAATTAATTTTTAATCTATGGTTCCAAAGTCCTTTATTAAATGGAGTTTTTATTGCATTTTATTTCCAAGAGAATGTGTTTAATATTTGTTCATGATATTTTTTATGCCCCTAATAGTCAATTTTTATGAAGGTGTCAGATAGGTGAGAAAAAAGTATACTTTTTATATTCCCAATCAATATTCTACAGAAGTCAATCATATCCATTTTCCAAAAATTGAGGTCTCTTGATGGCATGGGTTTTTTTGTCTATTTCCTTCTATAATTCATTTAACTTTTTTATTAAGAAAAATGCTATGATACTAGGTTGCATATATGTTTAATATACTTATATTCATTGTTTATGATACCTTTTATCAAGATGTGGCTTCCTGTTTTATCTTATTTAATTTGATTTATTTTTGCTTTTGATTTTTTGAGATAATTTCTAATATTGCATTTAAAAAAACTCAGCTGATATATAAGAGATTACATTTGAGCCTCTTATTTTAACTCTGTGTCTTTCTGTTTCTGGATTCTAATTTCGAATCCATTCTGCTATCCACTTATGGGTGAGTTTGTTTCATTCACATTCACAATTATGTTTACTTATTGCATTTTTCCCTTGATCCAATTTTCTTCTATTTGTTTTTATCTCTCAGTTTTTACCTTCTCCTTCTTCAACAGTTTGTTTTGTTTCTCCTATCAACTTCCAACTTTTCTCTCATACCCTTCCCCTCCCACTTTCCTGTTGGATAAGACAGATTTCTATACCCAATTGAGTGTGCATGTGTCCTGTTTTCTTTGAACCATTTGAGGAGACAGTGAGATTTAATTGTTGCCTGTTCCCTTTCTCATTTCCCCTTCTACTGTGAAATTTATTTTTATGCCTATTTCATGAAAAATAATTCCCCTCATTCTCACTCTCCTTTCTTTTTCCCATTTCACCCCTCTTTCTCACCTCTCCACTTTAAAAAAAATCAATATAATCAATTTACACCACTGCCTATGTCAACTACTCCTTCCCTCCCTAATAATGACAAAATACTCAGGCATCACATGTGTCATATAGGTATATAAACAGTTTAACTTAAATGAGTACTCTATTGTCTCTTTTTGATGTTTACCTTTTTATGCTTTTCTTAAATCTTATATTTGAAAGCCAAATTTTTTACACAGCTTTGATCTTTTCATCAGGAATGCTTGAAAGTTCACCATTTCATTAGATGCTCATTTTTTCTCCTACTGTATTGTAATAAGTTTTACTTAGTAAAACTCTTGGTTGTAATCCTAACTCCTTTGACTTCTAGGATATCATATTCCAAGCCCCTGCTCTTTCTGCTGAGACATGGCTAAATCCTGGGTGATGCTTTGTTGTGGTTACCATGTATTTAAATGGTTTCTTTATGGTTTCTTGCATTATTTTCTCTTTGACCTGGGTGCCTTGGCATTTGGCTAAAATATTTCTGAAAGCTTTCATTTTGGTATTTCTTTCAAGAGGTGATTGGTAAATTTTTTCAATTTTGATTTTACTCTCTATTTCTAAGATATTAGGGCAATTTTCATTTATAATTATTAAAATGTGGTGTCTAGATTCTTTATTTAAACATGGCTTTTAGGTAATCCAACAATTCTTAAATTATCTTTCTACTATTTTCCAGGTCAGTTTTTTTTTTTTTTTCTGTGAGATATCTTTTCATCCTTTTGACTTTATTTCTTGATGTATTTTAGTGTTACTAACTTCTACTTGCATGATTCAAATTTTTAGGGAATTATTTTCTTCAGTGAGCTTTTGTACCTCTTTTTCTGTTTGTTCAATTCTGCTTTTTAAGGAGTTAATTTCATTAGTGATTTTTTTATACCCTTTTATCAGTTGGGAAATTCTGCTTTTTAAGGATTTCCTAGTGAATTTTTATATCTCTTCTTGCCATTTGGTTAATACTGTAAAGCTGTTATCTATTTCTATATTTTTTTGTGCTTCTTTTACTAAACTGTTAATTCTCTTTTCATAATTTTCTTGCCTCTCATTTCTTGTTCCAATTTTTCCTCCACCATTTTTATTTGATTTTTAAAAATTAGTTATGTCTTTTTAGCTCTACTTTTTAGATTCTTTCAGTTTTTAATTTTAATTTACTCTCTGTTTCTAGAATATTGGAGCAATTTTCCTTTTTTTTATTCTTTAGTAAGATATCTAGGCTCCTTTTTTGTTCTATGGATTTCATGAGTTCCAAATTGTATCTTTTCCTTCTTCCTCTTCTTCTGCACTGTAATTCTTTTTCATTTGGTCATTTTTATTTTTTAGGGAATAATTGTCTTTGTTGAATTTTTTTGTGTATTTTTTATCATTAGACTAATTCTGTTTTTTAAAGATATTATTGTCTTCAGTATTTTTTTTTTTTTGGTATGTGTGTGTGTATGCTTCTTTAATTACCAAATGGGTTTTTTTTTTGGGGGGGGGGTAATTATTTTTGCATCATTGTCATTAATTTTTTCCAGTCTGTTTCTTGGCTTTGAACTTTATCTTAAAGTTAGGCTCTGCACACCTGAGGATGAGAAGGCATTATTACAAGTTTTAGGCTGTGTGGTGTGTGTGTGTGTGTGTGTGTGTGTGTGTGTGTGTGTGTGTGTGTGTGTTGCTACTGCTGCTGCTGTTTTCAGAGCTAGTTCTTGGTCCTTCCAAGGCAGTATGATTTGATGTATGTATGATTCTTGCTTTTCTGATTTGAATTCTGATCTTTACTCAGGAAAGATCCCTGTTCCTCTGTAGCTGGAAGCAGCAGTGCTCTTTTCTTCAAGGCCCCTCATCCCTTATGACTAATCACAAGTGCTCCTTTTCACCCTGCAACTTCAACCCAGAACAGTGTCCCAGACTTGCATTGAGTAATAAGGTTGTAAAACAGAACCTGGCTGCATTCAGTATTACCAGCAAAAGATTCTGTGTAGTTTTTCCTACCAGTTGTTCAACCCCCTTATGTTCAACCTAGGCTGAGTGCTCCCAAACAAGCTGCTAATATTGCCACAGTTTAAGACCAACTGGTGGTACTGACTTATTTTTAAGGAATAATTGTCTTTGTCGAATTTTTGTGCCTCTTTTAACATTAGGCCAATTCCGTTTTTAAAAATATTTTTGTCTTCAGTATTTTTTACTTTACAGTATCTTTACCAAATAGGGGTTTTTTTGGGGGGGTAATTTTCTCACAAAATTCTCATTCATTTTTCCAGTCTATTCCTTGGCTTTGAACTTTATGTTAAAGTTGGGCTTTGCTCACCTGAGGGTGAGCCAGTCCTCTCTGGCCAGTTCCCATTCCAGTGTCACAGACCTTTTCCTGTTGTCCTAACTTGCCTTAGGCTGAAAAAAAAAAAAATCTCACACTGCAAACTTTTGTTGGCTTACCTGCTCCAGAATTCAATCTGAAATGTTATTTTAAAAGTTGTTTTGATGGAAATGTTGGGAGAAATAAGCCACCATCTTGGCTCTGCCTTACCCTACTTTCATTTAACTAATTAATGTCAATCAGCTTTTACAGAAGAATATTTACTGAGAACATATTAGCAAGAGCAGAAGTACAAAACACCTCATCTCTCCACTACCCAAGATCATATTCTGCTCCTATATTAACTTGGTCCTATGACTTCATACTTAAATCACATACTTAATCACATACTACAAAGCACTTGCTTTCACTGACTTCACTTCCTTTTTTTTTTTTTTTAATTGAACATTTTATTTTTTTCCAGTTAAATGTAAAAAACAATTTTAACATTCCTCTTTTAAAATTTTGAGTTCCAAATTGTATCCTTTCCTTCTTCCTCACTGTAAAGGTAACCAATTTGATATAGGTTATATGTCCTCAGTCATGCAAATTATATTTTCATATTGGTTATTTCGTAAAAGAAAACATAGACTCAAGAAAACTAAATTTTAAAAAGTTTTCTTTGATCTGTATTCATACTACATAAGTTCTTTCCCTGGAAGCAGATATTATTTTTCATCATAAGTCCTTCAGAATTATCTTCAATAATTGTATTCGTGAGAAGAGCTAAGTCATACACAGTTAGTCATTGTATAGTATTGTTCTTGTGTACAGTGTTCTCCTGGTTCTGTTCATTTATCAGTTCACTTAAACCTTTCCACGTTTTTAAAAAAGCATCCTATACATCATTTCTTATGTATCCCATCACAATTTTATTTTTCAACCCTTCTCCAAATGCGTTCCTTCAATTTCCAACTTTGTACATATAGGTCATTTCTTTTTTTCTTTGATCTCTTTGGAATACTGACCTAGTCCTGTTATTATTGGTCAAAGGTATACACAGTTTTATAGTCCTTTAGTCATAGTTGCAAATTGCTCTACAGAATGATTGAATTAATTCACAATTCTAACAACAGTGCTTTAGTGCCCCAGTTTTCCTATATCCCCTTCCAATATTTGTTATTTTCCTTAATTGTCATATTAGCCCATTTCTGGATTTTTAGTTTCCTATTCTATGTAACAACAGAATATAAATAATCCAAGGAAGAAGCATTATCTATTCCTTAGAGTCCAAATACCAGAGAGTGGTAGTGGCTAGAAACCATAGTCCTTGATTTATTCTTGTAGCCTTTGGCTAATTGAAATAACAGTTCTATTTGGGGATAGCATATCATAAAGCCTTGGGGATGTCATAAATCAAAGAGGATCCCAAGCCGGTTTTCTTTTTTTTTTTAAATATATGCATAGTTTTCAACATTCAATCCTGCAAAACTGTAGTGTTCTAGTTAGCTTTCTGGAGTCCTTTGAATGGGCCTTGGTTTCAACAGAATAATCACCACAAGAATAGTCAGGAATAAGGTCCAAAGTCATTATTATCTTCTTTACAGTCTTGTCTTCTTTGCTTGGGGCTGGGCTAGCTTTCTGGGGGACCTTCAGATGGGCCTTGTTCTTAGTGGAGGAATGAAGGAGGGCAGGCCAGCCACCACAAGACTCCAGCCTCCAGTTCTCTGTCTTCTCTGTCTATCTCAGTTACTCCTCTAGGTCTGACTCTGACCTCTTAAATACTCTATTACAATTAAATCCATTCATCATACTGAGCTTAAGCCAATCATTATATCACTAGGGAACCATTATTTGTTGTAAGATTAAATCAATCATACTGAACTAGAGAACTATTAATCACCATGCTAAACTAGATAACCATTGTCTTATCAATTCCACTGAGGTAACACCTTGTTGTAAGAATCCTTGCCTCAAGTATATTTCTCCAGAGTTCTGACCCATTACACAGAATCTTGTGTTCCAAATTTTTTTCTTCCTCTCTTCACTCTACCCCCTCCCCCAAATGGCAAACAATCTAATATATGTTAAACACATGCAATTCCTCTATACATATTTCCACAACTATCATGCTGTACAAGAAAAATTAGACCAAAAATAAAAAAGAAAACGAGAAAGAAAAAAAAGTAATCAAACAACAACAAAAAGTAAAACTACTATGTTGTGATCCACACTTGGTCCCCATAGTCCTCTCTCTGGGTGCAGATGGCTCTCCTCATCACAAGACCATTGGAACTGGCCTGAATCATATCATTGTTGAAAAGAGCCCCATCCATCAGAATTGATCATTGTAAAATTTTTCTGTTGCTGTGTACAATATTCTGTTGGTTCTACTCACTTCACTCAGCAACAATTTGTGTAAGTCTCTTCAGACCTCTTTGAAATCATCCTGCTAATCATTTCTATTCTATAGAATTATTTTCTATAAATACATATAAATATATATATGTATATATATAATCATTTATATTCCATATAATATATATGTATATATAAATATATATGTATATATATATATATATTCCATAACATACACACACACACACACACATATATATATACCATAACTGATGGGCACTCAATTTCCATTTTCTTGTCACTACAAAAAGGGCTGCCTCCTTTAAGATCTCTTTGGGATATAAGCCCAGTAGAGACACTGCTGAATCAAAGAGTGTGATATTAATATTCCTTTGGGCATAGTTCCAAATTGCTCTCCAGAATGGCTGGATCCATTCACAATTCTACCAACAATATATTAGTGTCCCAGTTTTCCCACATTTCCTCCAACATTTACCATTTTTTCCTGTCATCTTAGCCAATCTGAGGGATATGTAGTAGTACTACATATAGTATGTATAGTTATCTTAATTTGAATTTCTCTAATCAATAGTGATTTAGAGCATTTTTTCATATGATTAGAAATAGTTTTAATTTCTTCATCTGAAAATTGTCTGTTCTTTTTTTTTTTGACCATTTATTAATTGGAGAGTGGCTTATATTCTTATAAATTTGAGTCAATTCTCTATGTATTTTAGAAATGAAGCCTTTATCATAACCCTTGGATGTAAAAATATTTTTTTTTCCAGTTTACTGCTTCTCTTCTAAACTTGTCTGTATTGTTTGTATTGGTTTCATTTGTACAAAATCTTTTCAATTTAACATAATCAAAATTATCCATTTTACATTTCACTATGTCTTCTAATTCTTCTTTGGCCTGCATTCTCCACAGATCTAAAAAGCAGACTATCCTTTGTTCTTCTAATTGGCTTATGGTATCACTCTTTATGTCTAAATCATGAACTCAATTCGACCTTATCTTGTTATAGGGTGTGGGTCACTGCCTCATTTTTGCCACACTAATTTCCACTTTTCCCAGCAATTTTCATCAAATAGTGAATTCTTATCCCAGAAGCTGGGGTCTTTGGGTTTATCAAGCACTAGATTCCTATAGTCATTGATTATTGTGTCTATTGTGATATTGTGTAACCTATTCCACTGATTGACTATTCTATTTCTTAGACAATATCAAATGGCTTTGATGATCGCTGCCAAGAGTTGATTTTCTAGGATGGAAAATAACATCTTATTTAGCTATTATTCATTGTTCTTTCAATAAACATCACATATCTTATTCTCATTTCCTTTTTTATTTCACAAAATTGCCTGGCATTTGATTTGCAGTGAGTTTTGGCATAAGTTCATAATTTTAAATGTCTATGAAAATGTTAGGATAGTCATCTGTGAGGAGCAGTCAACATAACATCTAATTCTTTCAAACTCATTTATGCATTTTGAAAGATCTTTGCTTTTATCAACATGTATATTTCTTGTACTTAGTAGATGTCATTATGTCAACACTATTTCATCCTCAGTGACTCTTTTCCTTATAGACTTTCATAAAGGTAGTACCTAAGACATTGTAAGTCTTTGTTAGAGTACGGAAGAGTACTAATATTCCTCTTAGGCAATCTAAGATGTTTTCTTCAGTTCTCCTTATCTTTACATTTTTTGGTTGATTGAATTTGTTTTTATGCCTTCCCTGGTTTTTAAAATTATGAATATGATAAATACCAGCAAAACATGAACAAGTCCCTCTCTATGTACATTGACCTACTGTCTTCTCCAGCAGATAGTATCTTCAATCACTCTCCTCAAATCTTCAACTTTTCCCAAGTTGGGTTCTTTGCTACTGACTTAAAATATATCCAAATGTTACAGTTTTTTTTTGAGGTTGAACAACTTGCACATATATCTCTGAACACCCTAGAAGTTTTCTTTCTTCTAAGAGAAGAATTCTCTTGGGATCTGGACTGAAGCATGGAGATTATAGGTATCTAGTATTTTATAAAGTTCTCTGGAAGATGAGAAAATAATTGGAGACTGGCATAAACAGATGGATGATTTCTCAGGAGACTTGGAAACCCTGAGTGTTTCCTTTCCCTGGCTTATAACCAGGGAGAATCTAACAGAGAGTGACACAACTTTGGCTTCTCTCTACCTCCTGGACAAAAGTGAATCCAGGCAGAAGTGGAACTTTTCCCCTAATATTCCCAAGAACTTAACTCATTTCCTAGCAAACTGATGTCTTAGTAATGGGTTTTTGAGTTTTATTTTGTTTGTTTTTCTCCACTCATTTTGGAGAAAGAATGAGAACATTATAACCTGACGTCAGCCATAGTGACCATCTGCTGGGCAACACAAATCTTATCCATCCTTAATTTTTTTTTTTTTTTTCACTAGACCATACCATCTCCTCAAGCCTTTATCTTCCCTCTCATTTTCAGCCAAACTCCTTGAAAGAAAAATCATCTAGACTTGATACTTCCTCTTCCTCTCCTCCCTTTCCTCAATCTTTTGTGGTGTGGTGTCTAATCTTATCATTTAACTGAAACTTCTCTTTCCAAAGTTAGCAAAAATCTCTTAATTACCAAATCAGAAAAAAATCTTTTTTTTTTTTTCAGACCCAATCCTTCTTAAACTTTGTTACAACTGAAACAATTAAGAAACTCTCTAGCATAGTTTCTCCTCTCTGGGTTTTTGTGATACTGCTTCATCCTGGTTTTCCTTCTATCTAGCTAACTTCCCTTTTTTAGTTTTCTTTACTGGCTCATGATCCTCATCATGTCCCTAAAATATAGGGTATTCCCTATGTTTCTGTCTGGACTCACTTTTCATCTCATTTTATACTTTTGATAATTTCATCAGTAAATTCATCAATTGAACTAGCATGTTTATGGAGATGATGAGATCCACATATCCAGCCCCCTGTGTTTCTCATGAGCTTTAAGTCCCACATCACCAATTCAGAGTAAGACATTCTAACCTGGAGACATATTGAACAGAAACATCCATTTAATATGTATAAAACTGAACTTATAATATTTTCCTATGTTCCCTAAACTCCTTCTAAACTTATTCATGTTTGTCAAAAGCATCAACACTCTTTCTTTGAGGTTTTAAATCATGACATTATAATGGATTTTTAAAAAATTTATAATTATAACATTTTTTGACAATACATATGCATAGGTAATTTTTTACAACATTATCCCTTGTACTCCCTTCTGTTCCGAATTTTTCCCCTCCTTCCCTCCATCCCCTCCCCTAGATGGCAGGCATTCCCATACATATTAAATATATTATAGTATATCCTAGGTACAACATATATGTGCAGAATCTAATTTTGTTGTTGTTGCAAAGGAAGAATTGTATTTGGAAGGTAAAAATAATCTGGGAAGAAAAAAAAATGCTAACAGTTTACAGTCATTTCCCAGTGTTTCTTTTCTGGGTGTAGCTGATTCTGTCCATCAATTTTAATGGATTATTAACCTCAGAGATCCAGTCAGTTTCCAAATCTCACAATTTCTACTTTGATAACATTTTTATCCCTTCACATCTCACTCCAGAAGTATCACCTTAGTTCAAGCTCTCATCACTTTTCATCTACATATATTGCAATAGCTTTCTAATTGGTTTCTCTGACCATTAGCTTATTGACCATTCCAGTCAGTTAATAATCATTCAACCTGACTGCTGTCAAGCATTGGGATTGGCAAAGAAAGGAAATAAAGAAAGGAAAAAGATAGTCCCTGCTCTCAGTGATCTTATGGTCTAATGAGAGAGACAACATGAAAAAATTATGTACAAACAAGATATTATACAGGACATATTGCTGCCAAGTCATTTTCCTTAAGTGGAGAACTCCAACTTCTGTATTTAGTCATTTCTAGTAGATTCCTATTGCATCTAGGATAAAATATAAATTCCTTTGTTTAGCTCTTAAATTTCAAATAACCTAGCCCCAAGCTATCTTTTCAGCATCACTAAAATTTGTCCCCATCCTTCATTCTGAGATCCAGACAAATTGATCTCCCTCTTCCTCTCACAGAACAGTCAATAACCTAGTTCTGTGACTTTGCAATTGGCCATCCCCCATATATTGATTGTACTCTTTCCTTAACTCTGCTTCTAAGAAATGCTCTTCCTCTAAAATGTGGCTTAAATACCACATTTTTTGATTAAATATTTCCTGTATCTTGATCTTGCTTCACATATAGAAAGGTCACAAAATGTTTAAATAGGAAAATGAGACAAATCACTGTTTAAATGTTAATTTTTCTAACTAGCAATTCTGAAATAGTCAATCAACCAATCAATTGGTCTACTATTTGCTAAACATTGGGAATATTGAGAAAGACAAAATATAGTCCTTGCTCTGGGAGACAATATGCAAACAACTAAACAAACAGGACATGATACAGACAGGAATTTGCTGGAACCATTTCATAATAGCTCTTGCTTCATCATTAAAGTTCAGTGTGAATATTGATAACTTGAAAATTGGTAAATGATATATCTCAGGACATGATTTCCTTTGTTGATTGCGTAGACTTAAGAAAAGTGATAATGCAAGTTAAACTTTGTGCCCTGTATGACTTTTTTCCCTTCAGAAAGTCAGTTGTTAAACATTTACCAAAACATCTTTGTATACATGGTAAATTTAATGTAATCTTAGAGTTAAGATACTAAGCTTAAAGAGGAATGGGGAAGGCTTCTTGCAGAGCATGGAACTTAGGTGATACTTGATGGAATTCTAGGAAGAGAAGAGAAGAAGGTAGACTGTTTCTACAAGGCATGGGAGACTGTCAGTGAAAACACTCAGAGTTGGGAGATGGAGGGTTCTGTCTTTCCCAACTTATTGCCTTCTCTATTATTATTGTTCTTCTTATTTTTCTTCAATTTCTCTCTATTTACTGGCTCTTTTCTTAATGACTACAAACAGCCCTTGCCTTCTCTATCCTTAAAGAACCGTCACTAAATCCACATATCCCAGCTACCATCTTGTCCTATATATCTCCTTTCTTTAATGACTAAAAAGGAAAATGCAATTTTTACCAACTGTACTAAGTTTAAATATTCCTTTAAAATATGCTAACTTTAAAGGAAATTGTCAGAATTATTCATGAATTCATTTACATCCATCTGTACTGACTTTAAATGGTGTCCAAATAGCTCTTGTGTGTTATGACTGTTTATTTTGTAACTAACTAAGAATTGGGAAGGTCTTTATGATTTTTTTGCTTGAGATCAATGAGTGTAGAATTTAGCTTAATGTTATTAAGTTAGTATTTTTTCTTTGTTTAAGACATATATCTAAGGTCTTATTCTGTTTAAGTTTTTAAGCCTACCCCACTTTCCTCAAATGGCAAAGGTATTCCATTTATAAAGAACAGCAAGTAGGCCAATTTGAATGAAATTTAGAGTGAGCAAGTAATAATTATAATAATTATGTAATAAGCCTTAAAAGATGGACTGGAACCATGTTGCAAAGATTTTTAAATGCTAAAGAGCATTTATATTTTATCCTGAAACCAATAGAAGACCGTGGACTTATTGAACAAGGGAATGATATGTGTTTTAAGGATACCAATTTGGTGTGACGGACTGATTGAATAGTGAAGAGACTGAAGTTAAGGAAATCAAAAAACCTTATTGAATGAATGACAGTATTGCAATACTCTAGGAGAGAGGTAATAAAGCATGGAATCATCAATGTAAGTAGAGAGAAAGGGACAGATATGTGTTACGGAAGTAGAATGTAAGCTTTTTGAAGGAAAGAATTATTTCCATATTTAAATTTGTCTCCATAGCACAAAATATAGTGCCTCTCATATAATTGGCATGTATATATAAAAAGTATGTTAATTTAATAATTTCTTTTTTTTAATTTAATGATTTCTTGATAAGAACTGACAACCAATTGGATATGAGGGATGAAAAAAACTCAGAGATGAAAGCTTTGTTTTGATATCACTGATGGTTTCTGTCCAATTATTACTATTTTTTTTTGGTGGGGCAATTGGGGTTAAATTATTTATCCAAGAAGTGTTAAGTGTCTGAGGTCCAGATTTGAACTCAGGTCTTCCCAACTCCAGGGCTGGTGTTCTATCCAATGCACCACCCAACTGCCTATTGTGTCTAATTCTTTTTTTCTTTTCTTTTTTTTTTTTCTTTTCTGAGGCTTGGGTTAAGTGACTTGCCCAGGGTCACACAGCTAGGAAGTGTTAAGTGTCTGAGATCAGATTTGAACTCGGATCCTCCTGAATTCAGGGCTGGTGCTCTATCCACTGCGCCACCTAGCTGCCCCCGTGTCTAATTCTTTAGGAGTTCTATATGCTCTTTAACTTTTCCCCTTATTAACCCAGAAATCTCATATATGAGTGACCACCCCTCTCTTCCTCCTCCCCCACACTCTCACCACTGCCATTCATATTATGATGTTATGATGTCATGGTCCCAGTGATCTCACTACTAGGTTGAGTAATAGTAACACTGGGAGTACAGGATGTGGGTGAGCCTTTGTGACTGTTGGAGGCTGTACTCCTGTCTCATGATAGCATCTCTGGGAGAAGATTAAAGGGCTGTTGTAATTTTTCTTAGCAGTTCTGCATTGTTGTCAGCAAATTGTTCTCCCAAGCCACTTGCAGTAAAAGTAAACAAGCACATATAAACAAACAGAGATTTTTTTGAGTCACATTCTGTAAACCTGAGAAGGAAGGGTTAAACTCTGGTTGTAGGTAGAATTTGCTAAGTCTTAATGTTAATGAAACTTCAAAATTCTTCTCTTTACCATAAAATACATTTAAATTTTAAATACTAGAGTAGAAGGCAAAACTGCTAGCTAATTGCTCTGAAATCAGTGAAAATTTGGACCCCGTCCTCTCTTCTAGCTTTGGCAAATGTTATAACATTAAAAACTGCTTAGGCAGTTGCAGACTGCCTTATTTTCTTCACAGATGTGCTGTCATGGTGACTACAAGATATTTAGATTAATGAAGTAAATGAATACCCTGGCCCCTAAATTGAGACTGACCCTCAGGTTTCCAAGAATTGGTGAAGAGTCTCATTGCCTTCCTCAGTTATTAACTTTTATACTATAGAGATGCTCTGGGGTATCTCATCATAGCCCATCCCTCCAGGCTCAGTTTCAATTTGATCAGGAAATTAGTCTACCAAACTTCTCAAAATTTAGCTTTTTTCTCACCTAGTGCATAATGGCAGCTTTTGTGTGGAGTTCAGAGGCTTCACTCCCAATAATTTTTCTCTGTTTCTCAAAGGGACAGACATGCAGTTGTAATTTGCATTGGATCAGAGGCCAAAGAAAGTTTTGTTTTTTAATATCAGAAGCTTGTAGATAGGGAGTGTCAATTAAGTTTAAGGAATTCTTGAGGCACCATGGAGAATACTGTGGTGACAACTAGGGATTGCCTGAAGGGATATTGAAAATTTCAGATTTGTTAGGGTTGCTCTTGTTGCTCAAATAAAGTTTTGTTGGGGAATTCCTCAACCCAAAGATCCTAGGATTTTATCCAGACAACAATTGCTCCATTTTGGTACTGGCTTGATGGTAGATCAATATATTAAGCAAAGGCTAAAAAGATAAAAAAAAGTTTAACTAACTGCAGTAGCCAGTTAGGAAGCAATACAAAGGGAGATAACTCACACATGCACAGGTTTTACACAGCATTAGGATGACATTGTGGGTGGCAAAAGGAACTTATCAGGTGAGGTTGCTCAGGCACTTTCCTTATTTGGGAGGATGAGTAATAAGGACAGGATGTGAGGTGATTTGGAGGATGTTAGGTAATTGGAACAGGATGTTGTTATGGGAGAAATAGTTGTTCTTTGAGTTATGTGGTTCTCTGAGTTATGCTGGAAATATACCACAGTAAGTTAACTATGGAGATAAAAACCTTTTTTTTTTTTTTAAACTAGGTTCATGTCTCAGAGAAAACATGAACAACCACGAATTTTCTGACAAGGCTTGTTATAAGCAAAATTATGTCAGAATAACAAAGAAATACCAATTTTGTACATTCCTCTTAGACCATAAAAGTTAAAGAGAAGATAGATCTATAATCCTATATTTCCTTCAGTGTCATAAAAATTTGAATAGATTCAGCTATAATTTCATATATCCTCTAGATCTATCTAATTTAATCTATCCTCACATAAACAAAGTCAGGTTACAGATTATAATGATATTTTTAGAGGGTTCACAAATAGGCCGATTGAGGAGTAGAATTTACATATCTCTAAGAAGTCTAGGACAGTAGAGATTCTTCCTTTGGCTTTTTATCTAAAGAATATTTAAATCCCTAAGTAAATTTTCATATTCTATGAAGTAGGTTTTGATCAGATGAAGATAATAGTAAATGAAAATTTCAGGAAGTCCTGAATAATAAAAGGAAACAAAAAAAATTCCATAACAGTGTTAACTTTGGGGATAAAAACATGTTAACCCTGAGGTTTTAGGAGATGCCAAAGATTAGGTTTATTCCACATTACCCTGTAGCTCTATTTCTTTAATTTCCAAGGTTATTTTTTTCTGGGAATATGTGTCCTAAAATTCACAGTCTATCTCCTCCACAGTTTCTAGGATAAGAGCATCATCTGAGACATCACATAGAAGCTGAGTCTTTAACTTGTAGGACTGGAGGTTGGCCATTTCTTCAGAATGAGAGGAACACTAAGTGTAACTTTTTTTTTCTGTCCATGAAGCTCTTTTGTCTTCCCTGACATTATCCCAAAGGGGGCAAAATAGACCTCTGAATTGCCAGTCAAAGGATAATAGGATATGGTCTTGTTGCCTGTAGCTCTCCCTACCTTGTAGGGCCTATGGACAATTTATCCTTGTGATAAGAGTAATTGAGCCGGGTACACACTTTGACTGGTATTCTATTCAAATGCCGCTAAAGCCTTTTCTACTTTTGTAGCTTGCCTGAGAAGAAGCAGGAGGGTACCCTGTAATTAGGAATGTGTTCCTTGAATTTTCTGGAAGTCAGCATTTAAAAGTATTTGCTCAGGGTCAGGCAGCTGTTTAATTTCCATGCAATTAAGCCTGAGTTCTACTCCACTGATGAAGAGGCAGGACATTCAGTCTGCCCTATTTTCCTCTATGTTCTGTTGGTATTTATTAATGAAGGTATGAATTTTCAGGCAGGTGAATTCCCCACTGCTTTCTGAATGTCTAGCTCCAATCCCTCATGCCCTATACTACTAATTTTTTGTATGTTTTGAGGAGTTCTTTTTCCTACCAGCAATGACAACACCCTGATTTGGTTAGAGATAAAGTGGCCAAAACAGCAGCAGTTGAAAGTGTTTAAGTCATACTGCAGCATCTGTTTGGTTGGGCCATCTAGGTCCGGAGAGGGTCACTAAGAAAGTGATTTTCCCAATCTGGGGAATCGTGCCTCAGATGTCAACTACTTATTTCATATTGGGGGTGCATCCTCACCCTAATCCCACCACAGAAACAGCTCAATTCTGTTATAATTTGGCGGAGACTCTGGATTTCCCCAAAAGCACAGTGGCTGTCTCCTTAAACACTGTTCAGACACCAAAGAGTTCATGCAACAAGCCCTGAGACAGCTTCAGGGAGACTTTATTTACTAACTTCAAAATCCCATCCTTATAGACAATTGTTTTAATATGAGTTGAATAGGTTTTAGAATCCTAAGAAAACACAGAACACAACCAAAGAATATCAGCAAAGAGAAAATAAAGTAAACTAATTTTATTGAGGGGAAATACAATTACTTGTAAGGGATAATGGAAAGTAAGGAACAATAAAAATAGGACAGGCCTTCTAGGTCCCATTAGAAATGGGCATGTTGAAAATGGTAAATTCTGATAGCTTTTATAGGATTTTATTCTATGTCAAGCAGGACCAGGCAGTGGGGGAAGGGGGAGCAATTGAGGAACTTCATTTTCAGTCTGAGCCCATTCTCCCCCGGAACTGAAAGATCAGAGAGGTAAGTGCTCTGGTTTGGAGGACTTATTTATATTTCACCTTTTGCTATATTTTCTCAATAAATATTCCTTTACATTTGGATTGCCTTCATAAAAACTACTGATATTAATTGCTTTCATGATATTGAGGAAATACCAACTAGTTGAATTAATGGTGAGTTGTGAATCATCATTATAGATTAGAGAGAGGGGATAAGAACTAGTTCTGGGTAGTTGATACTGTATAGACCTCTCAAAGTCCAAACATCTTGTAAATATGTATGTGAAAAAGGCGCTATTTTTGTTAATTTTGGTTTTCTGAATGAGGAAATTGATTCAGAAAAATTGTCGCTGACCAAATATGAGACCTCTTATAACTTTCAGCTTAATTATTTTTTTGACTTTGGATACAAAACAAACAAAAAATTTCCACATAGATTCTCAAAACTATTTCTTTTCCAGCTTCTGTTAGGTTATATCTGAAGCCAATGTAGACTGGAAAATAGTAGTTGTCATCCAAGGAGTTAAGAACAGAGCATATGAAAAATAGATAAGAACCACAAGAACTTGAAATAAAAAAAAAACAACCTAAATTCAGAGAAATGCAACATATGAGTTTGCCTTCTGACATGTGTTATTTATATATGTGTCTCATTATATTTGTACTTCAAATTTGAACTCCCTATCCCCAGGGATCATGTGGGTACAAAAGGGGAATGTATCCCCTGTTTTGGACAATTGTTTCTAGAACAATTGTTCTTACTAGAATTGTTTAGTAAATATTCTTTCTAAAAGCTAATTAAATATATCTGTTAATGGGGAATATACTGTTGGGTGCTTATAAGTGACAATACTAAAAAAAAATTCTCAATTGATGTTAGGATAACTAGGTGAGAACTCGGGTTGTCTGGATAGTGACGAGGTGAGAATTCAGGTTGGACAATTACAAGGTGAGAACTCAGGTTGACTTGATGGAAGGAGCAGGCTCATTGGCTGAGGTGGTTCTTCCCAGAAGCCCTTGCATTATCCCACGCCCATTCTCTGGGAGAATAAAAGAGAGAACAGTGGGCCTGGAAAGTGAGTCTGCCTGGAGAAGGATAAGAGCTGGAGGAGATTCAATAAGAAGACTCTGCATTGCATCAGGCTTGACGGGGCTCTATGCAGGAAGGGAAGTCACTTCTAAGGACAAGAGTTAACAGCAACTGCCTGGAGACAACGGTTCACTACAGGAAGAAGAATCTGTCTGAAAGATTTGAGTAGAAGACACAGCAGATCTCTTCCCAGAGAGTGATCCGGCAGCTTCTGGAGACGACAGCTCGCTACATTTGGCGCCCAACGTGGGGCAAGGACTTTTGCTTATCCTGACAAGAGGAGCTAGACCAGACCTTCGCAACCAATAGTAGTCAGTCATTGTCTGGGGACCCTACCTGTTAGTAGTACAAGTGTGAATGTGGGGAATATTTCCAGAGTACAGTAATAAATTACTAAATTACATTCTAAAGTCCTTTGAAGGGAAAGGCGCCTATGCCAGTAGGATTGAAAAAACTTTTAAAAGACATTATCTATTAATGCACATTAGAGCTTCTTCAATTTGCTATCACATTGGAAGTCTGGGCTAACAGAGTGAATTATATTCTTCTAGCCACATAATAAATACATCAAGTCACATCTGGATTAAAAGGAACATCTCCTTTGTAAACTTTTAAAAGTCTTAACAATAAGCATCTGTGCTTTAACACAGCTTTAATTTCCAGTTGGCTGTAAATCTGTATACAGTCAGTTCTGCTGTAACACAATTCTGGGGGAAAAGGAATTAGGTACACAACCCTCAAAAACTTCATCAACGACATTAAAAAGATGAAAATCTAAAGTGATAGTACAATTTTACATGTATTATATTGTTAAGGAATACATAAATTGTGTTCATAACCTTAGATTGCATCCTTTGGCACCTGGTTGCCCAAGCAAATCGGGCAGACTATAATTGCCACTGAATAGAAGACCATGGGGAAAGCATGTGGGATTGGTGCAGATCAGCCTTTCTCAGTTCATAACTCTTATTGCAACAGAAGACAAATAAAATAAATATGGCACTTTATTTTACAAAAACCTTTAGTTTCTTTACAGAAGTTGGGGTCAGAAGGGTTGCAGCTTATGAATTATTGTGAAATAGCACAGTTTTCTGCTTTCTTGCTATTTCTTGTGAAGAAAATACACAGAACCAACTCAAAAGTCATGCTATTCTTGAAATGTTCCCTAAAAATCAGTCATATTGGAACAAATTTGTGTTTTTGAAACACATAGCAGAACTGACTATACTGAATTCCACTCAATTCTCAAGAGTAATTTTTGTATTTTTAATTTTCTTTAGTTGTTAATTTTTTAAAAAATTTTATTTAAAGGCAATGAAAAGACTAGTAGATAAAAGTAGTCTGAAGCAGTCAGTGAGTCAGTCAATAAATCTTTATAAAATACTTAATATGTGCTAGGAACTTATTGAGTGCTATGGGAAAAAAGGCAAGGACAGTTTCTTTTTCAAGGAATTCATGATCTAATGAGACAAGAAGCAAACAAAAATATACAAAGAAGCTATATTCAGGGAAAATTAGGGATTAAGAGAGGGAAGGCAACAGAATTAGGAAGGGTTAAGAAAGGTTTCCTATACAAAATAGAATAATAAAATAAAAACAATTAAAAAATAATAAATTATAACAATAATAATAATAAAATGAGGCAGCATATACTCATTTATCATATAAATTTAAGTAATATTTGTATTTTATCATATAGTATTATATATATATTAATTATATAAATATAAAATATGCAAAAATATCCCCCCCATATAAGTAGATAGCTCTCTCAATATCTTGAGGAGTGACAATTTATCTCATTTCTGCCATTATCTAGATTGTTTTTTTCCAATTTTAGGGGTCCAGTGATTGGATTATCTTGTGTGTCTATGTGGGTGTGTATTTCTTTTTTTGGGAGCAACTGGGATTAAGTGACTTGTCCAGGGTCATACAGCTGGTGGTGCTCTATATCCAAGGATGGTGCTCTATCTATGCAGCTTAACTCAATTCCTATATTGCTTTACATCCCACCAACTTCAAGTCTAAAGCCTTATTTTGATTGGTAACCAATCAAATTTCAAAGCTTTTTTCAAGGCTTCTTTTTTGGATTAACTGCAACATCTCGGCTGGAATCCTAGATTCCAAAATTCCCATTGTTTGAACATTCAGATTGAAGATACCACTCTGTGAACATAGAATTGAGAAGGACAAAATAAAACATAAAACAAAAAACAACAACAACAACAAAACCCCCCCACCAAGATCACTTCATGGGGCCAGTGGTCTAATTGGAGAGAGGAAGCTGGCTCTCAGATCTTTCTATCCTTACTATTTGATGTTAACTGCTGAGAGGGATTGAGTCCTTCATGTCAAAGATAGTTCAGACCATACAGCCAGTAGAAAATGTGCATAAATGGATGCAAGTAGTTTATATATAGTGGATTCAAAGTATAGATGGGTCTTTACACTAAACATATTAAAACTCTGGCATTAAGGATTTATGGAGAGGCATTGTAAAACATTCTAAGTAACACTTCCTTTTAATGTTTGAGGTTTGATTTGGAATTTTGATATTTAACCAATTTAGAAACCATTGTGTCTAATGGTAACTTTCTCAATTTTAAGGGCATTTTTCCTATTGCATATTTGAAAATGCCAACAAAATAATTAAATAACTTGAGCAGTTGTTACTTTTTTTTTTTGTTTATTTAAAGTTCATATTTTTTTTTTTTTTTTTTTTTTTTTTTGGTGCTTGTGAAACATGAAACATAGTAAGTGATGTTACTGAGGAGTTTCAGGGAATCATGAGATACTTGAAAATGAGTGACAACAAAATATGCCATTTTATGTTGATATTATACAAGCTCCTCTTTTGAGACTTTGTAGATGAAGTTGCTGAATATTGCTCAGTTTGTCACTTTGAAAGAACTTTAAAGTTTTTGATATTTCACCCAATCAAAAAAATAGTCAAAGAAATAGAATTTATTTAAGACATATTCTAAAATAGTGAGGCATAGCTTCTTACTTTAAAATGATGGATAATTCTTTTCCTATAATCTATTATATTTTTAAAATTTTGTGAAAAAATGCAAACTTTAAAAAAAGAGTAGATTATTACCATCACCTCCATATGTCCCCATTGTTTTGGAGAAATTGTAGAGAAAAGAGCACATTATAAAGAAATACACATATTTACTATATATGTATGTGTGTGTATATATATATATATATATATATATATATATATATATATATATATATAATATGTGTATATACTGCATATCTATCTATACTGTATATCTACCATATATGAAAGTCCACAGTGCTCTATCAATAATAATTAGAACATAAAATAAAACAGATATGCAAGTATTAATTTTTAAGTTTGCTAAACTAAAGAACAAAAAGAACAAGAATCAGATTATAAATGTCAAATTCTTTTAAAGCTTTGTTAACTATGGTTAAATTACAGTCTTAAAAAATGTTTTATTAGTTAATAGCATTCACTTTCAGCTAATTCCAACTTCTATCCACAAATTACTCTTTTGTAATTGATAATATTAAATATTTGGTTTTCAGAGCATTTTAGGATCACTTATAGAATCATAGGCTTTTTGGGACAACCAGAGGTCATTCAGTTTATTTCCTATTCTCTGACAGATCCACTACAACAATTACAATTAGGATCACCTAATGTAAAAAATCTTTCTGAGAAAGCAATTTTGAAATCTCTTGGCAGACTATTTGGTTAATCACCTCACAGTGAGGCAATTTAATCAAACTCCTTGTGTTGAAATTTGAACTCCTCTTCTACTCTCCCCTCTCCCTCTCCTGCCCCATCCAATTCTGTCTTCTGTAGAAATAGGAAACAATTGGATTGCTCTGTTACTTTAAGAATATTCCATTTTGAGAGTTCTGGGAGTGGAGCCAAGATGGGGGAATGAAGCCAGGAAGCTGCTTGAGCTTTCCCAGTTTCCCTCGAAAACCACATGAAACCAAATCTCTGAACAAAGTCTGATGGAATGAAACCATTTTTGAGCTGAAGATAGACTGGAAGAACTTCAAGAAATGTCATTCTCACTGGGATTTAAGGGGTGGTCAGCCTAACTCAAATGGTGTCCAGGAAAGCCATTGAGAGGGTCTTAATCACAGCAGATCAGCAGGTGAGACCTTGGGTGCTGGTTCAGGAGCAGAGCAGATCAGTAGGGCAGTTTCCTATTATAGCACAGAAGGCTACAAAGGCTCAAAACAGCACAAGAAGCTTGGGACAGTTTCCTCTGTGCCCCAGAAGCAGAGCTTGACCTTAAAAGTCAAAAGGGAAAAACAAACAAACAAACAAAGAAAAAAATAAGCAAGAAACAAAAAATAACCTTAACCATAGAAAGCTACTATGTGATAGAGAAAACCAAAATATCAGCTCAGAAGATGACAAAATGATCATGTGCGAAATCTCAAAGAGTGATATGAATTGGTCTCAAGTCCAAAGAGGCTTCTTGGAAGCACTCATGAAGTATTTTAAAAGGCAAATAAGAGAAGTAGAAGACAAAGTGGGAAAAGAAATTAGAGATGTACAAGAGTCAATAGCTTGGAAAAGGAAGGACAAAAATTGACTGAAGAAAACAATTCCTTAAAAAATACAATTGGGGCAGCTAGATGGTGCAGTGGATACAGCACCAGCCCTGAAGTCAGGAACAGCCAAGTTCAAATATGGCCTCAGATACTTAACATTTCCTAGCTGTGTGACCCTAGGCAAGTCACTTGACCCCATTTGCCTCAGCAGAAAAAAAAAGAATTATCTGAAGAAATCAATTCCTTAAAAAACACAATTGGCCAAATGCAAAAAAAAAAAAAAAAAAAAATTCCATCGAAAAATACACCACCTGGAAAAGTAAAATTACTTAAATGGAAAAAAAAGATACAAAATCATACATTAAAAACTAGACTTGGGCAAATAGAAGCTATGACTCTATGAGATATCAAGAATCAGTCAAACAAACTAAAAAGAATGAAAAAAATGGAAGAAAATGTAAAACATCTCATTGGAAAAACTGCCAACCTTAAAAAATTGGTCTAGGAGAAACAATTTAAAACTTATTTGTCTACCTGAAGGCAATAACCAAAAGAAAAATAAAAGAGCCCTGAGTAGCATTCTTCAAGAGATTATCAAGGAAAACTCCTTCATCTTCTAGGGACAAATAACCAACATCAAAAATGAAAAGGGTAAATTCTCTACCAAGCAAGAAGAAATTAAAGCAATAATTAGGAGCTATTTTGTCCAACTGTATGCCAACAAATCTCACAATCTAATGAAATGGATGGATATTTAAAAAAATATAAATTGCCCAGATTAACAGAAGAGGAAATAAATTACTTAGATAGTCTCCTTTGAATGCCATCAATGAACTCTCTAAGAAAAAATTTCAGGACCAGATGGTTTTACAAGTGAATTCTACCAAACATTTAAGGAACAATTAGTTCCAATACTGTGTAAACAACTTGGAAAAATAAGCAAAGAAGGAATCTTGCTGAATTCCTTCTATGACACAAATATGGTGTTGATACCTAAACCAGGAATAGCCAAAACAGAGAAACTTAATTACAGACCAATCTCCTTAATGAATATTGATACAAAAATTTGAAATAAAATATTAGCAAAAAGAGTACAACAACTTATCAGCAATAATACACTATGATCAAATGGGATTTATACTAGGAATGCAGGCCTGGTTCAATATAAGGAAAACTGTCAAAAATAAAGCAACAGAAATAATATGATTGAGGTTATCATATTACAGAAAAAGCTTTTGACAAAATACAGCATCCATTTCTACTAAAAATACTAGAGAACATAGGAATAAAGGGAATTTTCCTTAAAATGATAAGCATCATCTATCTAAAATCATCAGCAAGCATTGTTTGTAATGGGGAGAAGCTAAATGCACTCCCAATAAGATCAGGAGTAAAATAAGAATGATTATTATAATGTCTGGGCTAGCTCTCTAGAGGACCTCTCAATCTGCCTTGATCTTAGTGGAGGAGTGCAAGAGGCAGGAGGGCCACATGGCTGGTCAAATGGAGTCTGATCTAGCATCTTATCTTGTGTCTGTGGCTAAGAGCAGTGGTTGAGAGAGAGTTCTAAGTCTGAGACTCTTTAAATACTCGAGTAGGATTCTGTCACTACCTCGAACTGAGCAGGAGCAACCACACTTTCAGCATGAGCAATTATAGAACAATCACCCTAAATATATGCCAACTAGATTGATTACATCATTACATTACATTAAGTTTGTGCTTAGAGAACCATTATCTCACATTGAGTAGGTACTTAACTATAAATACTCTGCTGTCTAGATTTAAGTACACCTTTTCAGAGTTCCTGCCCTCTACATCTATTATCACCTTTATTCAATATTGTATTCGAAATGTTGACTCTAGCAATAATAAAATCAAAATGAAAGGAATTAGATTAGGCAATGAAGAGATAAACTATCCCTCTTTGCAGATGATACGATGACAATCATTCAAAAATCTACTTGAAACAAATTTGGATGATATAAAATAAACCCACAGAAATTATCAGCACTTCTATATGCTACTAACAAAGCCCAGCAGCAAGAGATAGAAAGAGAAGTTTCATTTAAAATAATTGTAGATAAAATCAAACCTTTGGATACTTATCTCACAAAACAAACCCAAGAACTATATTAACACAATCACAAAATACTTTTCACAGAAATAGTCTGTTGAAAAAGATCAATTTCTCATGAACAGGCTGAACCAATAAAATAAAAATGACAATTCTGTCAAAATTAGTCTACTTATCCAATGCCATACCAATCAAACTGCCAATAAAATATTTTATAGAGCTAAAAAAAATAAGAAAATTCATTTGGAAGAACAAAAGGTAAAGAATATCAAGGGAATTAATATAAAAAATCCAAAATACAAAAGAGGGTTAGCAGTAGCAGATCTAAAACTCTGTTATAAAGCAGCAATCATCAAAACCATATGGTACTGGCTAAAAAATAGGGTAGTGGATCAATGGAATAGGTTACATACATATGACACAATAATCAATGACTACAGTAATCTAGTGTTTGATAAGCCCCCAACTCCAGGTTCTGGGTCAAGAGGTCACTATATCACAAAATTGGCTGGGAAAACTGGAAAATAGTATGTCAGAAGCTTGCATAGACTTACATGTCACCCTCATGTCAAAATAAGGTCAAGATGAGTATATGATTTAGACATGAGTGACGCTATAAGTAAGTTAGGAGAGAAAGTATAGTTTACCTATCAGATATTTGGAGACTTATGAAGAAAGAAAGGAATTTATGGACAAAAGAGTACTAGATTACATTATGAAATGCAGAATGGATAATTTTGATTATATTACATTAAAATTTTTTGCACAAATAAAACCAAAACAGTCAAGGTTAGAAGGGAAGCAGAAATGGAAAATACCATCCAAATACACAGAACTAAATGTAAATCAATACATGCTATTCACTTTTTTTCTTTTTCTTCTATTGATTTTTTCTCTCACATTTCCCTTTTGTTTTGATTTCTCTCCCAATGTGATTCATAAAGAAATATGTAAAAAATATGAATGTACATAACCAAAAATGCTGTTTCTGCATGTAAGTGGAGTAAATAAAAGTTTAAAAAAATTCATTTACTTAAAGACTAGAGGGAGTATAGTGGAGTAAGAACTGATTTCTAAAATTATAACATTTGTGTTTAAGTCTCTGTTCTGATCTAGACTAGCTGTCTTATTCTGGGCAAATTACTCAACCTTTTCAGTGTACCAAGCAATCCTCTAAGATTATAAATTGTAGAGAAGGTTCCCTTGTACATTGATAAAGAAAATTCTTCCTTGGGAATTATCCATACTGATGAAATCACTAGTTGGGAAAGAAAAAAATTGATGGAAGGGGGAGGGAAGAAAAAAAGGAAAAAAAGAAAGTTACATGACAACTATTATATATTTAGACAAAATAGCAAATTGTTCATAATAGACTTGCAGTTTCATATATAATCATTTATTTTTATTCTACTATGTTATAGAAAAACATTATTAAGCTCAGAATAAAATAAATTTTTTTAAAAAGAAAAAAATGCTTAATGGCAGTTTCTAAGTTGTTTTTTTTTTTATTGTTTTCATTTAAGTTAAACATCTTGTACTATTTTAATTTTTTCCTCAGATGAAAATTTCTATTCTTTCTTTTCATACCACTCACTATTTGTTATCTCTTCTATGAACAGGTAGATGGTACAGTGGATAGAGTACTAGTTTTAGAGACTCATCCTCCTGAGTTCAAATCTGACCTCAGATGCACAATAGCTGTGCAACTCTCGGCAAGTCACTTAACCTTTTTTGCTTCAGGTTCCTCATCAGTAAAATGAGTTAGAGAAGAAAATGGCAAACAGTTCCAATATCTCTGCCAAGAAAATATCAAATGGGGTCACAAAGAATCAGACAAGACTGAGCAGCAACAACAAAAACAACAGCACTCTCTTCTGATTGTGTAACTAATGCATGATGCTCAAAGCTGGTAGTATTCATTAATCAGTCAACAAGCATTTATTAAGCATGTTTGCCATGCACTGTGTTTAGCACTAGGGATACAGATAAAGGCAAAAAAAAGTCTCTCCTTTCAAGAAACTCACATACACAAACAACTATATACAAAGAAAATATGTACACGATTAATTGGAGGTAATCAACAGATGAAAGGATGTCAGGGATGGGAGAGGGTGTTGGGAAAGGCTTCCTGTAGAGATTAAGATTTTAACTAAGACTTGAAAGAAGCTAGGAAATACTAAAGATGATGATGAAAAGGGAAATAATTCTGGACATGGGAGGCTAGGCAGTGAACATTCCCAGAATCTGAAAATGAAATGTCTTGTCTATATAGAATGAGTGCAGGATCACCAACAGGGTTTCTTATTTTAGGATGAAATTTCAGGGTGTGAATCACTAAAGGATGACGTCATGCAGGGATTCCCTCTGCCCCACTTCATGGCACTTCAAAATTAATTCGAGTTGCCCATAAAAATACATCCTGCCTATGCTTGGTCTTTTAGGCTCATTTTGAAATCGTAGTATTTGCAGCTTATTTGAATTAAAACACTTCTACTACAGTATTGTAGACCTGGAACTAACTTTGACTCTAAGAGTTGGGGTTCCCTAAAGACCCAGTTTGTAACAGTACAGTGTTCATACAGTTCTCACCACCCCCACTTAATGTTTCCTTTCTTGCCTAGAGAAATGTTGAGGAGCGGTTTTAGAAATTTGAGTGAATTAAGTTCAAACATGAGAGAAAAATATATCCTTATTACCTAGTATAGTGTCCAATACATAGGTGTTTTTTGTTTGTTTGTTTGTTTTCAGAATATGTAATGATTAATCATCACTATGATTGTATAATTGTCAACCTTCTTCCTTAAATTTAGTATTTTAAAAAAAAATACATTCCAGAGTAGTTAAAATCTAATCATTTTCCTAGGTAGCAACAATAGCAATTGTATTAGTGTCTTCTTCCCTCCCCCACTTAAGTGTATTCTCTCCCCGGCCTCAAATCACCTTTTGACTATGGCAAGCATTCTGTTGAGGGGATAAGAGGGATGTAGAGTAGAGTTTGTTCTCCATAGCAGTGCTTTGTCCCATTCTGGGTGCAATAGAGTGAGTGTGTTGCTCAGGGTAAGCAAGTATGGGTGGATGGCAATCTGTATCACACACTTTTTTTTTAATTTAATTTTTTTCATAATTACATGTAAGAAAAATTTTAACATTTTTTTCTTCTTCAGATTTTGACTTCCAAATTCACCCTTTCCTTCCCCTTCCCTCTCATTGAGAACCCAAGGAATTTGACATAGATTATACACATGTAGTCATGCAAAACACATTTCAATGTTAAGTCATTGTGTGGAAAAAAAAAGACAAAAAACCACAAGAAAAATAGAGAAAATAAAGGAAAAGTATCTTCCCTCTACATTTAGGTTCCATCAGTTCTTTCTCTGAAGATGGACAGCACCTTTCATTTCACAATTCCTTCAGAACTATCTTAGACCATTGTACTTCTAAGAAAAGCTTAAGTCATTCCAAAGGATCATCATATAGTATTGCTGTCAATGAGTACAATTTTCTCTGATCCTGCTCATTTAACTTTGCATCAATTAGTTCATATAAGTCTTTCCAAGTTTTTCTGAGAGCATCCTGCTCATCATTTCAGAAAGTGCAGTATTATTTCATAACAATCACATACAACTTATTTAGCTGTAGTTCAGGTGATGAAAATCCCATCAATATCCAATTCTTTGCCACCACTTAAAGAGCTGCCATAAATATTCTTGTCCATATAGATTTTTTTACTTTTGTTTTTTAAAATGTCTTTGGATTACAGACCTAGTAGCAAAGGTGTTGGTCAAAGAGTATGCGTGATTTGATAGCCTTTTAGACATAGATCCAAATTGCTCTCCAGAATGGTAGGCCATCAGAGTTTTAATTTTCCTATACCTTCTCCAACATTTTGCCATTTTCTTTTCCTGTCATATTAGCTAATTTTATAGAAATGTGGTGTTACCTCTGAGTTGCTTTAATTTGCATTTCTCTAATCAGTAGCAGTTTAGAGGATTTTTTTCATGTGATTACTTTGTCTGAAAACTGCCTCTTCATGTCCTTTAATCACTTAACAATTGAAGAATAGCTCTTATTTCTATAAATTTGATTCATATATTTGAGAGATGAGGTCTTTATCAAGAAAATTGCTGTAAATTATTTTTTACAATAATGATTATCAACTATATTTTTCTTTCCATCCTATTTTCACTCTGTTTTTCCTACTCTCTCCTTTCACCCTTCTATTTCTTCAAAGTGGCCCTCCTCCTCCTTCTCTTATGCCCTTCCCCTCCTCCTCTCTGTTTAGTAAGATAGATTTCTATAACCAACTGAGATTTCTATAACTTTGAGTCAATCCTGATGAGAGTAAGGTTCATGTACTCTTTTGCTTCCTTCCCTCATTTTCCTCTCCATTGTAAAATCTCTTTGCTGCCTCTTTTATGGCAGGTAATTTATTCTATTTTGCCTCTCCCCTTTTCCCATAACATTCTTTCTTACCCCCCCTTTTTTTTTTTAAAGATAGTCATCCTGTCACATTCATTCAACCTTGTACTTTCTGTCTATGTATACTCCTCCTAATAGCCTTAACAATGAAAAAGTTATAGGCGTCATAGTATCATTTGTCCATGTAGGAATGTAAACATTAACTTTATTGAATTATTTTTGAATGTGTTTTATTGTGATCTCTCATGTTTACCTTTTTATGCTTTCAAGTTTTGTATTTGAAAGTCAAACTTTTCTTTTCAAAACTCTTTAGCTCTGGTCTTTTTATCAGGAATGCTTAGAAGTCTTCTAAAAATTTTAAATATCTATATTTCTTCCCTCTGAAGTATTGTACTTAGTTTTGATGGGTAGGTAATATTTAGCTGTAATCCTAGTTCTTTTACCCTTTGGAATATCATATTCCCTCCAGTCTTTTAATGTAACCCTGTTTATGGCTTCATGATATATAAATATATATACTTTTTATCTATCTATCTATCTATCTATCTATTTATTTATTTATTTGTTTGTTTTTTTGCTATTTGCAATATTTTCTCCTTGACCTGAGAACACTTGAATTTGGCTAAAATATCCTGGGAATTTTCATTTTGGGATCTCTTTTAGTAGATAATCAGAGATTCCTTCCATTTTTGTTTTACCTGCTGGTTCTAGAATAACATCATAACAGTTTTTCTTGATAATTTATTGAAAGAAGATATCTAGACTCTTTTTTTTTTTTTTAATAGTTTTTAGATAGTCCAGTTATTCTTATGTCTCCTGGATCTGTTTTCCATGTCAATTGTTTTTCCAATGGGATATTTTATAATGTTCAGGCTAGCTCTCTGGAGGGCCTCAGGATCAGTCAGAGTCAGGATCAGTCAAAGTCCTTGGTTTAGGAGGAGAAGTGAAGGAGGTAGGCAAGCTGCCATGTGGTTCGTCAAAAATGGATCCTGGATTCCAAAGTCTGGAGCCTGAAGTCTTCCCTCCTGAGAGTGCTGGGCAGAGAGACTGTGACCCTTTCCTTCAGTCCTTCAATCCTTACCTCCAGTTATCTCACCGCAACACGTTCAGCAAGCGCCAATAGTGAAGAGAGCCATTACATTACCGTATCTTCTAAGTATATATAGAGAGAACCATTATCTCACATTAAGTAATTAGCCTTAAGTGCTCTGCTGTCTTAGATTCAAGTACACCTTTTCAGAGTTCCAGCCTTCTAAATAATTTCATATTTTCTTCAATTTTTTCATTCTTGTGATTTTGTTTTATTGTTTCTTAATGTCTCATGGACTCATTACCTTCCATTTGCTCAGTTCTCAATTTTAAGGAATTATTTTCCTTTTTTTTCATTTGGGTGATTCAACTTTTTAAAGATTTCTTTTCTTCAGTGGATTTTTTGTATAGCCTTTTCCATTTGACTAATTCTGATTTTTTAAGGCATTCTTTTTTTCATTGAATTTGAGTGCCTTTTTCTTTTTTATTTCTTTTTCTTCCCCTGTCTTTTTTAAATCATTATGGTTCACTTTAGTTTTTAAAAGTTGTTCAATATTTTTTGTCTCCTCTATCAACTTATGATTTTCTTGCATCACTTTCAGTTCTTTTCCTAATTTTTCCTCTACTTCTCTTACTTGAATTTTAAAATCCTTTTTGAGCTCCTCCATGACCTTGGGCCAATTTATACTTTTCCTTGAGGCTGGGGATATGGAAGTTTTGTCTTTATCGTCTTCTGAGTTTGTGTTTTGCTCTTCCCTGTAACCATAGTAACTTTCTATAGGCAGGATATTTTTCTTCTATATGCGCATTTTTCAGACAATTTCTTTATTTTTAACTTTATTCTAAAGTGGGGCTCTGCTTGCTGAATGCAGAAGGCATGTGAATGCAGGTCCCTAGCTTCAGGGTATTTGTGCAGCTGTTTTCAGAGGTAATTATAGGGAACTGTAAGTTTTTGGTTTTTCCAAGATGGCATATCTAGGGAGAAATATATTTACTACTTTCTTGTATAGTGCACTGGTCTGTGAGCAACCACAAATACTTTTTTTTTTTTTTTTTTTTTTTAATCCTGGAACTATGACCAGGGTCCTTGCTTGCTTGGAGTGGCAAACTCTGGTATGTTGACTCTCTTCCTTGCTCTGGGACTAAGACACAGAACTGCAATCCAGATGCAAGTATGAGCAATGCAATGGAGATCTGTCCCCTCTCCTTCAACCCCAGTCAGCAAAGGGAGCTTTGTTGTCTCCTCACTAGTTGACTGATCCCCTTATCATTTGTAGATTGAGAGGTAGAAAAACTACCACTACTGCTACTGATTCAATTTGCCTTTACAATTCTAGCTTGCTGGGGCTCAGTTTGTATTGGAACAGCCTGTGTTTTACTTTCATCCCCAGTGCAACAGACTTTTCCAGCTGATCTTCTAAGTTGTCTTGGGTTGGAAAATTGCTTCACTTCATTTTTTTGAGAATTCTACCCCTCTAAAATGTATTTTTGGCTCATTATTTAAAGGTATTTGGAGGAGTTTGAGGGAGAACTCAGATGAGTCCCAACCTTTTCTTCACTATCTTGACTCTGTCATTGTACCAATCATGAATTATTATTTTTCTGAGGAACTCAGTATTTCCCCAAATTTCCCTGTTACTATTGAGGATACCATCATCCTTCTAGTCAGCAAGATTCACAATCTCTCACAGTTATCTTCTGCTCTTTATTCTCTCTCATTTTCCATAATTAAATCAATTGACAACTTGTTTTTTCTGCTTTCACACATGGATCCTTCTCTCTACTCAGATATCTGTGAGCCAAAAGTAGTCTCCTTATTGTATCTTTGCTTCAAATCACTTCTCTTTCCAATCAGTCTTCCACACAGTGGGCAAAGTGATTACACTAAAGCTCTGATCAATTATGTAATTATGTCAGTTCAGTAAACTCTAAAGGCTTTTTATTGGCTCCAGAATAAAATTATTTAACCTTTATCATATTCCTTTAAATTTCCATTTTTTTATGTAAGTCTTATAATGAATATAATTATTATCCCAGTAGTGTGCACATGCGTGAACACACACAAATAATTTACAAATAAGTAATATACATATTGGGAATATGTCCAAATTTTTTCTTTTAATTAATGGGGTATACTGTCAAAAAAGTTCACAATTTTTTTTCCCTGTTTATCCTTCCTCTCTCCTTAAGGGGTGCTACATCAGTTGTGTACAGATGTATCCAGAAGGGGACACAGAAGCCTTATGCTCTCAAAGTGCTAAAGAAAACAGTAAGTGTATTTAATTATATATCTATACTTCCAAGGGACTACAGGGATTAGAGATTTCTGGGGTGTGGTAAAAGAAAATCTTATCCCCAGCTGACTATTTGAATATTGATCATAATGAAAAAAATGAAAATTTTATCTAACAGCAATTTCGGATCTTTGAAAGGAATTTGTGGTTTATTTCTGTTTCAATTAAAATGATGAGATGAGATTCAAGATGGAGAAAAAAGCAGTTTTGTAAAGAGGGATAGGCCTCTTTGAGGCTTCATTTTCAGAATATACACAATGTCTTCTGCCTGCTGCCAAAGCACATAGAGGGAGGCTTGTTGAGCCTGCTACTGGAATTTCATGATGACGTATAATTTATACATGTCATGCATAAAGCAGACAATTCTAAATGTTTCTGGTCTACTGTCCGTATTATAAAGAAATGGATTTTTGTTTTAACTGTTGAACTGGAAGTAGGAAAGAAAGCCAAATACTCTGATGGGGACAACTTGGTCATTTTTTCCACCTTTCTTTGGATTGACTCCAAGAAAAAAAAAAAAAAAGATTTGAGCTATTTCCCTAGAAATCTTTTGTATTTAGACTTTGTATATTATATTTTGTATTTATAAATATGTATAAATACATATATGTATATGTATTTAAATAATATATATATATATTTAAATCATATATATATATATATATATATATATATATATATATATATATCACTCAATAATCATTCAAAAGTGTCATTTCCTCAACAAAGGGCCAATGAGGGAAACAGGCACGAAATATTTGTTCATGTTTCAAAATTTATGTGGAGGATTGCTTCAAGCTAAGCATGCTGTATATACCTACGAGGTTTGGTCTCTCATTGGGCAGCCTCCATTACACTTGAGTTATGATCCAGAAAAATTGTATATGGAAGGATGATGACAGTCTAGAAAAATATCCGACTCCACCTAAAAAAGATGATAACATCCATACACAAATACCTGAAGCTAGTGGGAATATATTTCAATTAAAAATATTACTGTAATATGTTAGACTAAATGTGAAAAGTCTTTGAAAATTATTGGATGAGCTGGAGTGATGTTGCACAGTCATGCTGATGGACTGAAGAAATTTGGTCATGACCTTAGGGTCATGTATAAAATTGAGCCTGTTCTTCAACAAATGGATTTAAACAAGGAAATTTAATCCAGGAAAGATTGTAGTTCTGGCTAAACCCTTGAGAAATAGTTAGTAATTACTTACATGGGGAGGGGGAGAGGGAAAAAATTAGACTACAGGACTTAGATCTCAGCTTTGGTTTCCTTTCTCCTCCCTTTGATAGAAGAGTACCTTGTGAACCTCAGAGTATCATAAAATGTAGACTTTTCCTTCTTAAAAATTTTATTTATTTTATTTTTAATTTTTGGAATAAAACAAGCATTTTCATAACATCATGATAAAAAGATGATTATATGTGAAACTGCAAATCTATGTACAGCTTGCTCTTTCTTTTAAATATACAACAAAGTTAGCATGTAAATTTCTTCTTAAATTATTCTATACATACTTCTATTTATCAATTCTTTTTTTTGGGATGCAGATAGTATCTTTCTATCCCTTATATTTAATTTAGATACTTAACAATAGTCAAAATAGCTTATTTGTTCACATTTGTTCTTAAAATGATATTGCTATTACTATATACAATGTTCTCTTGGTTCTGTTCATTTCAATCTTCATTATCTTGTATAAATCTTTCCATGTTTCTCTAAGATCATTGAGCTCATCATTGAGCTGCATAAATGTCCTCAGCAGGCCGCATCTGGCCCACAGGCCGTAGTTTGAGAACCCCTGATATGTCTTAAATGGTAATAATGCTTTATCTTTTGAATGTAATTAGTATAGAATACCTAATTGATAGATAAATAAAATCCTTTTTGGAAAATAATTCAGAAATGCATTTAACTACATAATATCATTTGACTGATAATAAGTTTTGTTTTGAATCTATGAATTAAATGATGATACTATTTTATCTTACTAAGATGCTTATAATTTCTTATATTATGATTTTGGTTAATGGCTTAAGGTATTTGTCAGCCATTCCTAGTAATTTCAGTGTGACTTAATTTTGATAGAAAAAATTATAGTTATAATTCTTATAAACATTTTACTTTGGGTACCAACTTTTAAGTATTATTTTTTCATCAAGGTCTGTTTTACCCGTGGGGAATAAAATATCACTATTGTCCCAGTAGGAAAAACATATCTCACTTAAAAGAAGGCTATTATAATTTTGTTTCCTACCAAATACCATTTTCCCCAAAGGCTATTCAGTATTAGCTCTTCAAATTGTAGTCTCTACTACCTTTAGTAAGTTTGCTATTAAAGGTTAACATGGCAGTCCAACACTATTAAGTATCTCACAGGGTACATTTCTAGTCTTCTAAAACATAGGAACTGCAAACATAACATCTCTTGTGCAAACAAGAATGCATATTCCCCACAAAAATATTAAGATATACATTGTTATTGGTCCTTCAATGACAGAATTTAGGTATGCTACACTCAAATAATTCCATGCTGTAAATATATTTCTATGTCCTCTACTTGGTAAATGTAATAACTAAATACAGTATTGTCAATTGTAAACCATGCTATATGATTCCAACTATTTTTGTACATCAACATGTATATTAAATTGATTAAATAATACTTTGTGAGCATGAAAAATCTCAAAACTGACAAGCATTTCTTCAAATAGGATTTACAAGCTTATAGGCATGGACATTTTCCTATTCTGCTTTTATCTTAAGATGATGTCAAATTTCCTTGAGTTTTCTTTTCCTTTCTTTCTTTGGACATTGATTAATCAAAACTCTTCAAACTTCCAAATTGTACTTCTGTTCCTATACTCTGATTCAATACTTCGCTTACCTTGACTACTTTTTCAGTACCTCAATGTCTATAATATTTCCCAATCATATCCCAAATATATCCTCAGAACTAGTTTTCAAAATCTTTCTGAACCTCTCCTTTCCCAATATACATGATTCTTATATAAACTAATTATTTGCAACATTTAATTTTCCTTGATCAAAATGAAGACTTTTGTAAGTTTGGAGAAAACATCTTTTTCTCCAGAAAAAAAACCTAATCTGAAAAGGCAAAGAAACAGTACAATGTGGTATAAATAAAGACTATCCATATATTGTTTTCTACAACATAAACTCGTTAATTCTATTATGGAGTTTTCCATTATCTTAAAAGATTCTCTGCTATTTATTTTAATTCCTTTTAGGTTACTTTTCTTATAAATCACCTAGACAATTAAATTCTTTTCTCTATTTTTTTTCTCTATCTATTATTTTGTTTTTATAACCCTTTTTGAGTTCTTCCAGAAAGTCTTTTATTGGGGACCCTTGATCAATTTATATTTTTTCTAGCTGTTTTGATTGTCTTCTTTTGAGTTTGTATCTTCCTTCTCCCTACCACTATAGTCATTTTCTATGGTCATATTCTTTTGTTGTTGTTTTCTCCTCTTCCCAGTCCATTTCTTGATTGAAAACTTTATATTAAAGTTAGGCTCTGGGTCCAGGTGATACTGTTCCAAGTTTCAGGTTGTTTCTTCTATTTTTGTTTTTAATTTTTTTGGTCTTGTTGTTTTTCAGAGCTAGCTCTGGGGTATGTACGTTTTGTTATATAAGTTTTTGGTTCATACAAGGCAGTATATTCTAAGAAGAGGTTTGGTTACTGCTCTCCTCGCCAGTATTCTGGTCTCTTAGTGACCACAAGCACTCTTCTCCACCATGTAACTATGATCAGGGTTACTGTACCTCTGAGGATGCAAGTACTAGTTACCTAGTTTCCTCTTAACTCTGGAACTATAATCAGAATTGTGTCCAAGCAATCCGACAGAGATAGGCACTCGGTCCTAGCAATAGTTCCCCTGTAATCTTTCTGACCAGTTGTCCCATCCCTTTATTGTCTGTGGGTTGACACTTCCCAAAGCTGTGACTCTTGCTGCTAAACTCCTTGAAGGCCTGTTTTCATTCTGGCATTGCCTGCCCTTGATGGTCTGTGTTAGCTCCAGGCTCATCCACTACCCGCCAATAGATCTTTCCTACTGACCTCCTAAATTGTCTTTAGATGTCTTTCACTCTGAACTTTTGTTAGTTCTGTTGCTCCAGAATTTGATTTGTAGTCTTACTTTAAATTTATTTGGAGGAAAATTTGAGAAAACTCAGATTGATCCCTGTTTTTACTGTCATCTTGGTTTTGTCTCACACAATTTTAACATTTAGAAAATTTTCATTGTGCTGATCATCCTATTCCTTTCCCTTCTATTCTATTCCCTGATCTCTCATATTGTTAAATCTATTATTCTTTTCCTAAACTAAGAAAACAAAAGTATAGTAGTTATTTAAATTTCTTCATAGACATAAATACTAAAAGGTAATAGAATATAATTTATAATTTTTTTTTGCCCTTATTGTGTTAATTAGTGGCTTAAACCTAGATGTGTTAACTGACAATAGGGAATAGTATATTTAATTTCTCACTGAAATTTAAAGTAATGTAACTGCTGCTTCAAGTTCATTTTCATTATAGTGTTTGAAAACAGAAGTAAAATGTCATTGAAAGTGTTGGCAAAAATATCAGTCATAAAGCACTAGATTCATAACCTGATTTGGAATATGTGACATTATGAGCAATGACTCAATCAATAAGCATGCATTAAGAGCCTAAATTGTGCCAGGTTCTGTGCTAGGTTTTGGCAATACAAATACAAAAATAAAAAATTCCGTGTCCTCCAGTGACTCCCTTCTTTGAGCTTCTAGTAAAGTAGGTCATTTGTAAAGTAGGGAAGATATTATGTGAGAACCTTTCAGCACAATATAAAGGAAAACTTCTTCAAATCAGAGTTTTTTAGAGGTAATAATGCTTGAGCAAGTAGGGGATGCTTAGAGGCAGCAGATTCTTCACCCAGGCTTTCCTTGGGTTTATATCTTCTCTGGGTGGCTAGATAATTTTTAGATTCCTTGTACCTTTAGTAGAGCTAGATTACCTTTGATGAGAGTTAGGAAGGGGGAACCCCTTTTGGGTCGGTACAAGGATAGTCCAATGACGACGCAGAGTCCCTATAAAGGAATTTACAAGTCTGAAAACCTAGATTGATAAAAAAGGTTTATTGTAGGGGTTTGGAAGTAAAGTTTAGTTAGTAAAATTGAGGATAGAGATAAAAGGGCACTGGAATAGGTCCAGTGGGCAGAAACCCTTGACATGACCGACATAAGGATGCCATGTTTGGGACTTCTGCAAAGAGTGGACTTCCAGGGTTCCCTTTTTTATAATCTTGAAAGTGGGTGGAGTCCCACCTTCCTGGTTTCGGCCAGGATTAGCATTGAATAGAATTCAATGGATTTTTAGATAGGAAGAAGCTGTTTGTGGGGGTTGGGGAAACCTGAGAGATAGTGGGAGCTGGGAAAAGCCTTGGGGAAACCTGAGAGATAGTGGGAGCTGGGAAAAGCCCAGATGACCAGGATTTGTAAATTAAAGGTCAACCTTGGGGGTTGGGGATCAGAAAGGAATCTTAAAGGGACCTCAACCCCCATCAGATTTTAGATTCCTTCTGAGATTTTTTCTAAAAGTAAAATTCTATGATACTATGATATCACATGAAGCAGCTGAGAGAAAAACCTCTGTAAATTTTAAATTGCTATAGAAATGTGAGTTGGTATTATTTTCAGTTTTACTTTTTAGGTTTCAAATAGCATAAATCAAGATGCAAGTCATCCACAAGCATTTATTAAGCTTTTACTAGGTACTGTGCTAAGTGCTAGGGATTCAAAGAAAGGGAAAAAATTGGTTCTTATTCTCCAGGGGCTCACAATATAATGGGGATAGGAAGTATGCAAAAAGAAACTGTTAAGGATTTAACTTGAATTTTTCTTACTTTCCCTAGTATGACACAATTATAAGAAGTAATTGTAATACCACTCTTTTGGAAATCCAGATATTTTTATAATGTTTCTATTTATTGAGATTTGGTATCTTCTCTGGGTGGCTTTGCAAAGGTAGAAGAAAAAAATGTAGATATGGGGAGAATAATCTTATTTTTATTTGGTAGAGCCCTGCTGTCTTTTTATACTTAATGATAAGGAATTTTCAGATCTTCTCTAGAGGATAGTAGCTAGTCACGAGAGGCAACATGGCTTAATAGAGAATGGGCACTGGAATCAGAGAACTCCTGAACCAAGTCCCATATTTGGCACATATTGATTGTGTGACCCTGGGTAAATTAGTTACCACTCAGTGCATTAGGCATCTCTAAAAATATAACCTGCAGATCAGTTTTGACATGCATTCTTCATCAAAGAGAATTCCCTACACCAATTCCCTCACTCTTCAAAAAAAATAGTCATGCTAGAGTATTACTTAAACTAATAATACCCAGATATTTTAAATTAATGACATATTAAATATTTCTTGCTAATACATGAGTTTTTATCTCATTTTGTTACTTACTGTTCAGTCCAATTTTATCTGACCCTTTGTGACCTCATTAGGGGTTTTCTTGGTAAAAATAGTAGAATAGTTTGCTGTTTCCCTTTTCACTTAGAAGTTAAGTGACTATAAAGTAAGGCTAGCTCCCTGGAGGTCTTCGGGGTCAACCAGAGTCAGGATAAATTAAAGTCCTTGGTCTTTAGGGGGAGAAGTGAAGGAGGCAGGCAAGCAGAATCCTGAATTCGGGAATCTGGAGTCACCAATCTCTCTCCTCCTTGTCCTGCTGCCAAGTGACTCTGCCCTCTCTCACTCTGCCCTCCAATCCTTGCCCCTCATTACCTTAACACCAAACATTCATCAAGCCCCAAAGGTGAGAAGAGCCATTTATCCAAATATATGCTAATAGAATCATTGTCTCACATCAAATAAGTAATTAGCCTTAAGGGCTCAGTAGTCTGATTCAAGCTACCTTTTTGGAGTTTCAGCCCTCTTCAAGTGACTAAAAAAAACCAAATAAACCAAAAAATAAATGAATGCACGATTGAATGAATGAACAAACAAATAAATAAAGAAGTTAAGTGACTTGCCTAGGCTCACACATCTAGGAAGTATCTGAAGATGGGTTTATACTTAGGTCTTTCTGATTTTAATCTCAGAGCTCTATCCCAGAGCCATCAGCTGTCTCATCACATAATAGCACCCTTAAAAGAGAGAGAGAGAGCACATTGGAACTCAGTCTGGGTGAGGGGATCTTCCATTATAAATCTGGCTGTCTTTACTGTGAATGTGTATTTGTTTTCTGTCTAAGGTTTGGATAAACTGTCTTTGAAACCTTAGTCCAATAGACTTTTACAGAGATAGAACTAAAGCAGCCTTTTCTCCCTTAATCTCTTTCTTGGAACACACAGTAAGAACCCTCTTGAATGCAAAAGGAATATTCTTGCACAGATATGTAAATTCTTGTTATTTCCTCCAGTCTTTAACCTTTCTTATTAAGTCAGTGCTTCCCTGACATGTTTTGAATACAAGAAGGCACATGTTAGCCAGATCAGTTTTGTAATGAAATCTTTCTTCCTAGTATTCACTTATATTTTGTAAGGTAAAAGTAGACCTCTTTTTTTTTTTTGACAGTGTTAAAAATGCATGTGTTAAGAGGAAGGAAGGAGAAAGAGTTTGGAATAATATATATGTGTTGTTTGGGAAACAGTAAGTCTAATTAGATTTCCACTCTGTATTCTCCATAAAGCCTTTATCATAAAGTCAGATTTTTACCTTGAGCTCTGGAAGCAATGTTTATCTTTAAATAAATCCATTTGTGGTACATGCACAACAAATTACAAGCCAGTAATTTCTTTAAGCCTTGGAAAAACCCAGTCTCTTAATTCTTGGAAAGGAAAAAAATCATTCCAGCAATCACTGGTGCCCATAAAATAAAATGCCAAGAACCCGTCTGGAGTTTTGAATGTCTAGAATTACATGGGCAATCAGATGAATCTCTATTAACTTTGGACTCTCAAAACTGGAAAAAATCAACTACCCCATTTCCTATTTATGGTATTTGATTTATCTTTATAAAGTTGTCCCTAAAATTGTGAAGTTTGTCATTTTTTAATGGTGTGCCAATCTATTCTTTGTCTATACCCTTCCCCCATCCCTTCTTAGTCACATTTCTTTATGATTCCTCTTCTAATTCTCTTTCTTCCTGTCAATGTCTGCTCTCCTGAAATGGTAAAATGTAGCATCATGTCAATTTTAGTGTCATATTCTAATTTCAAGTATTTTCTTTAAGAATATTGTGAGAAAAAGATTTCTCTCTAGTTAGAACAGTTTAAGGTTTGGATGAATAGGCAAAAATCTCAGTAGGTAGGGGAAGCCTTTCATGCAATGACATAACTAGATTTGTCGAGTCCCTAATCTAATCCTAAAGAGCCCTAATGAGGTAGACTGTGAGCTTTTCTGTGTTATACATTGCTGCAAAATTGCTATTTTTCAGCTATACTCCTTAGAGTATAGAGAAAATAACTCCAACCTTAAAGACAGAGAACTGTGGTTCAAATTCTAGCTCTGCTATTTGGAGTTTTTAATTTCATAGATTTTAGAAGATACCTATCTAATCCAACCTATGATTTTGTAGATGAGTAAAATGATGTCCAGAGAGGAAAAATGACATGGTCAGAGTGTAGAAGGAAAGACACTTAGAATTCTTTATATCAACAAATTACTTATACCATAAATATATATAAAGTACTATAACATATGTCAGCTACTATTATTTTCAGTGTTTTAAGTTTTGCAAAGCATTTTCTTCATTCACAGATACAGAAATAGGTTTAAAGAGGTTAAGTGAATTATTAGGTGCCTTGGAGCTAATATGGGAAGAAGAATTTGAACTCAGAGCTCTTTCCTCTAAATCTAGCACTCTTTCCACTATAATGTGTTACTCTTAAATAGCGACTAAATTATTTCTTCACAAGAGCCACTATGTCATACAAGCAGTACAGGGGACCACTTATGTGTTATGATTTGAAGGTCATAAGAAAGCTTTTTATTAACAAATTTGTCAAAGAAACCTAATATTCTACTATCCATTACTTTAGAATAAGGTATTCTTTTCTTTCTCTCACTTAAAATATATCCTCTCTGTATCCCAAGAGTAACATTATTAGTCAATATTATGTATTAATATGCCTTAATATTAATTAACTTATGAGCTACTCTCCAAACCTACTTAGCTGAGATCAAAGTTAATAGGCAGCATGGTACAGTGGAAAAGAGTAGTGAACTTAGAGTGAAAGGTTTGAGATACCCCAGTTTTGTTAATATTACTTATGTGAACTTGAGCAAGTTACTTAGATGACGTCTAAAGTGCTTTGCTCTTTTTAGAACATTTAAGCTTTAGGACATCAGAATTCAGAGACATCAGAGAAAAATGGCATTATTAGGAAGCTGTATTTATTTAGATTTGTAAAATTTGTATTGTGGAATTATTAGATATTAGAACCTAAAAACAAATATTATTGTGATTTTATCACAAACCATCTATGAGTTTAATGAAAACTCCAAGTTAATGAAAGCCTCAATTTGCTTAACATCAGGAGAAAAATTTATTAATAAGTAAAAATTTGAAAATTCAGGAGTTGTTCAAGTTATCAAGATAAAATTTATTATTTTGTTCCACATGGCATTTTAGTTCTATTTATTTATAAGGAAAATCTTAACCTTGGATTTTTGCTAATAATTTGGTTTTATGTTAACAAAATAACTTTTTAATCTGAATTTTACATAATTGTTAGGTCTTTTCACCCGCAAGTTGTTACTGGCGTGTGTATTATGAGGAACAACAATACACAGGTAACAAACCATAGATTAACAATAATGAAAACTTAAAAGCATTCCATCTTTCTTACAATATCCTGAGGTCACATTTCTCAAAATTCAGCCAATAATTGTGGATAAATAGGAAACAAAAGAAAATTAATTAAATTTCACTCTCTTATAAAAGAAAGGAAGGAGGAAGGAAGGAAGTGAGAAAGTAAGAGAAGAAAAAAAGATAAGGCAGAATATTGTGTGCAATTTTGCTATCTGTATTGACCGAGTTGGAGCAGAATCCAAGTTACAAAGAAATTCTCCATGATATAATAGTTCCCTAAGTTTGTAGATGACATCTGAAGAACCTCCTGAAAAAGATAACATAGCCATTCAAAATGTTTGGCCTGATTATCTACAAAGGAATTACTAAATAGGGAAAAAAGTCAAATTTCCAGTTTTTGAAAAGTTGTTCAATTATAATATAACTATTTTTATCTCAATCAGTAGATATATCTGAAGCATAATATAAATAGATAATTTAGTAGACCAAGATTTAAGAGGAGAGTGTTGGATTGCCTTTAGGAAACTGAGAGCTCTTTTAATAACCCATAAACTCTTAGAAACACAGGCCCACAATTTTAATACTAATCTTTTGCTCTATGATATGGACTACAACAGTGAATTTTCTGTTGCTGGAATTCTGAAGCAGAGAATTAATGAAGGTTACAGTGTGTTTAAAAGAGATTTATCTGCTGGAAAGAGAAGTCAGACTAGATGTTCTCTGAGTTGTCTTCCATATGTAGAGTACTATGAGAAGTAATGTGATATAATTACTTTGGACTTAAAATCAGGATAGCTGAGTTTTGAACCTTAACTGTTACACTTACTCTTGCTATGTGATTGTGGTGAAACTACTTGATATATCCTTCAGTTTTCTCATATGTACAAAGAGTATAATATTTATACTACTTAATTCATGGGATTGTTGTGAAGAAAACGTTTTTTATATCTTAAAGCATTCTATAGAGCTAAGCTATTATTAATCTCTGAGATCTAATCTTAAAATTCCTAAAATGTTTTTTTATATCAGATCATCGCTATTTCATCTTTGTGGAGACTAAATGCCTTTCATTTATGCCTTCATGAGTTACTTTATTAGGGGCTTATTATATTTTTCTTTGAGGTTGTACTTACCTTAATCACCAAGTTGCTAAGTCAAAGAAAAACAAATAGCAGACCTTATTCTAAAAACACTCTTAAGCTCAAAAACTGTGTGATGATCATTTCTTTGATATTAGCTATTAGTTCTATATTTTTCTCAATTAAAGCTTGTTTTCCTTTTGCATGAATGAAAAACACTGCCTTGTGGGCAATAAAAGAGTAGCTCTGTGTTTACATTGCTGAATGTTGATCTGCCATATTTAGTCATTTTTCATAAAAATTCAAGAATGTGTTCCTAAGTACAAGTAACAAAGTGGCAAGGAAATATATTTTTAAAGTTTTAAATGTTTATAGATATCATTGAGTACTGACAAACTCTGCACTATTGTCTGAGAACTCTCTTATTTCTAAATAAAGGCAGATTTTATTTGTATGCTTCCTGTCTTAATATCAAGATGGCTTAAGATACCCTTTACATTCTTAAGGAACTAATGGTAAAAATGACTTCAAATTAGATGCATGAACTTTGATGATTTGTCTGTTAGATATTAAGGAGGGAAATAGTATAAAATTTTCCTTAGAATTTTTCCATCAAAGTTCATTGATAAATTCCTCTCTGTTCAAATGGTTATCCAAACATCAACTCTAAAACCTGATTTACATAGGATCACAAATTTACAATTGAATGGAACCTTAATAATAGAGTGCGCCCCTTTCATTTTACAAAAGAAGAAACATGTTACATGTTATATAACTTTCCAAATTTTGTGACAGAGATGACCTAGGTCTTTTGATTTTTGGTTTAGTTTAGTTGTTATACCTTTTCTACATTCTATTACAAAGAATTAAATGAAAATTAAAGGTCTATTCCCTCCCCCCCCAAAAAAAAACAAAACCCAATCATCTTTGGTTAGAAGGTATTGCTATTTTTTTGTTCACATGCACTCAGAAGGCCTAGATTGTAATTGTTATAATTGCCACATTACAGCTGTGTCATTGTAGGCAATTCCTTTCTCTACTTCTTCATCTGTAGAAAAAGGGAATTTGATTAGATCAGACATTTTTAATATGGGGCAAACAAAATTCTAAGGGAGTTCAAGGTTGAATTTCTAGGGGGTCAGCGAATTTGTATGGGAAAAGTTTTTGATAACTATTAAAAAACTTTAAATTTGAATAGTTTCACTGTAGTTTCCTTTATAATCCTATGCATTTTATTTCATGCATTTAAAAACATTATTTTGAGAAAGGATTCACAGACTGATAAGGCATCCATGACACATAAAAAGGGTAAGAAATTCTGAACTCTTAACTCCTTTTCATTTTTAGACTTAGCACTACAGAAATCTCTTCTTTCATTGACCATATAACCTCTCAAATTCTTACACTCCTCTCATATCTTCTAGAATGCCTACTCATTTGCTCAGAGTAGAAACTTAGTGATTATGATTGAAGGATTAATTTTAGAAAGTGAGGGAGCAGAGATAAAAAAATAAACTGGGTTATATAAGTGTTTCATAAAAGGGAGGTAAGGAAAATCACAGACGAAGCAGAAAATTCTACCCATAAATCTAATTAAAAGAAACCATAGTTGGGATCCACTCCATGGCAAAGTTAGTGAAGTAGCCTTCAAAATTTTCAATTGGTGTATGGACATATCAAGATTCATCTCTTCCTTTTATTTTTGTTAATCTCAAAAGGCATTAAGCACTTAAATTTAAGGTCAAGCAACTTGAATAAGGTATTTTTTTAAATCAATATTTTACTTAGGAGTCCTCTCATATTTAGATATTTAGCCATTTAGATAAAATCTATATATTATTTTATCTTTTTTTACTCTTCTTAGCAAGATCAAGTAGTCAGAGCTATAAATTCTTTATATGTAAAATGTTTATGAATATTTTAAGATGAAAATGTACAATGAATGTGGTCTGACATGAAATAAATTTACTATGCACAATGACTCTAGAATCATTAGCATAAATTAGTCTTTTAAAATACTATACGCCTTATTATTGCCATGATTTAGTATTTTTTGACATATAGTAGATATTATCTTGAGTGTATATAGATGATATGAATGTCCTACAAAGATGTGTATTTTTTACATAGAAACTATCTTATTAGCCATGCCATTTTGTCTCTGCTGCTTTGCCTGGTTTCAATTCCAGGGAACAAGAATTTGCACTTCTAAACTCACCACTTTGCTGCTTACTCAGGCCTTGATTAACCTCACCTGCCTCAGTCACCTTTTTTTGATTAGAGGGCTGAAGGATGGTTTACCTAATTCCTCCAGATGACTTTTTTCTAGAGTGCAGAAATCGCTCTTTCAACTCACTCCACTTTATCAGATGCTCTTCTTCATGGTTATATCTCCATGGAACAAGATGCTTCTTTCTGGGCACTTCCTGGTGTTCCACCCTCCCCTTCCACTTTCCTTTTCCTTTTATGTGTTTTCTCCCTCTTTAAATTATAAATTTCTTTTTATTAATTGCATTCCAGTGCTTAGCACATTGCCTCTCACATAGTAGATGCTTAATGTTTATCTGAATGAAGTGAACCTTGGATGGGATTTCTTGTGATTTTGGGTTCTAGTTGTTAAAAAGACTGGACACAAAAAGGAAAGAAAATGTAAATAAAAACAGAACTGACCATTTCTAAACTGTAGAATTAACCGACTTTGCTTTAAAACTAGAGGTCAGAGTTTAGCAGAAGGGGCAAGATTCTGCTAATTAATCTCTAGGTAATGGGAAATGCAAAGGGAAGAGAAACCACAGGGACATCCAGCGATGTCTCCTACTGTTACCTGCTTCATCTTATCATTCTTGCCTTTATTACCTTTAATACAGTAAAAAGTTTCTATGAAAGGTGTTTCTTTTAACTTTTATGTATTTTGTCTTTTAGGTAGACAAAAAAATAATTCGAACTGAAATAGGAGTCCTTCTTCGCCTTTCACATCCAAACATCGTAAGTTATTTTTCCATCCTTGTAAACTGAATTATTTCCAACCTCTTCCTTCCCTCTCCCTTTCCTTCTCCCTCGCCCCCTCCCCCTCTCCCTCCCACTCTTCCTCTCCTTCTCCCTCTCCCTCTGCCTCTCTCTCTCTTTGTCTGTCTCTATCTCTCTTTCTGTTCTGTCTCTCTTTCTCTCTGTCTCTCCATATATATATATATATGTTTATCCTGCACCTTCTGATAATGAAGAATATGCTTGAGTATATTTGTGGTAGAACTAGTCCAGATATTTTCTTTCTTTTGATCACATTTATAACTGATAAAATTTTGTGGCCAAATCAAGCTTATAATAGTTCATGGTGGTAAATATGACCCCAAACTTGCCAATCACCAATATTCCTATTCATTCATTTCATAATTTAAAGCAATTATCTGAGATAGATAATATGTTGCCACCTAATCACTGAGCATTTAGTGAATGTGTTTTTTCCTTCTAGGAATCATTGTATTTTTCTAGGTATAAGATCCTGAAATCACAAACAGATATCCTCATCCTCCCCACTTGTATTTTATACATTTTTATAATTAGAAACAATCAACTCTATATTGAAAATTTTAAGTTTCCAAAATACCTTGGAAAATCACTTCAGATTATATTGAATAATTAAAACAATCAATCATTTAAAGCACCATGTTAAACACAACAGACAAAAATTAAAAAAAAATTCCACTTGAGAGATCCACCTATCTTTTGGGGGTGATATAATGGAAGAAACACTGGACTGAAAATAAAAGAACATGGTTTCTAGTTCTAGATCTGCTCCTAACTAGCCATGTGATTAGGGGCACATCATTTTACTATATGGAGCTCATTTACTCATTTGTTTACTCATTTGTAAAATAAGTGAGTTAGATTAAATTACCTTTGAGATCTATTTCTATTTCTAACACAGCATAATTTTATACTAGTATAGTTACTATTTACATAATAAAGTGCTATATAAATGCAAGTGAATATAATATATCATTATTGTTATCTTTTTAATATTTTTTCACTAGATTTAAGATAAAAATGACTCTGGGATAATAGCCATTCTTCTATTATTTCATTATATATTTTTTCTACTACTACACTGGTAGATAAAGAAAATTAAATGAATACTGTTTTAATTCTATATTGTATTGATTTTATATTGTAATTGAATCTGCATCTGCCTAAAGTTACCTATGTCCTTGAATTGACTTCAGGAATGTAGTTATCCTTTTGATTTAATTTAAAGTTATAGTTAAAATCAAAGTTATCATATCTCATGTCAATAGCCCCTGGGATAACTACAAGACATCTGTTTATTATCCTTAAGCCTCACAAGTTGACCTGATACCACCTTCCAAAAGAGTTAGTGTCTATCCTTGTCTATTCTTGTAAGGAAAGTTATATTTATTTAGGGGAGTTCCAAGAGACAATAAATCTGTTAGTTTTGATCATCTAGGGAAGATCACAAGATGCAAGTGGGTCCCATAAAATAATTAATATTCCTTTATTGACAGAGAATTGTCAGAATGATGTGAATGCCAGCTCACTTTTCATAGTATAGCAATCAAAATGTTCCTGCTTCAAATTTACAACTTACCACTTTTTTTCCATGCCAATCAAATACCCCTTTGTTATGTGTCAGTAAAGAATATTGCTTTTTTCTCACTTGAGAAACCTGAGGTTGTCAGTTTGAGCCACTTTGTTAACAATTATATGCATTACTTTAATAAACTGATTTTGTTCAAAATTCTTTGCCTCAGTTTACTTACATTAATTTCATTTGCTACATGAATAAAATATTTGCTTTTTGTTGAATAAAAGTTTTAGGATACAATCTTAACTCTATAAAGTTATTTGAAAACATACTTGGAACATCTCATAATTTTTGTATCTTCTGTCGCTTCTTTATTCTTTGAAAGCTTTTCATTCCATGTGTTTCAGAGATTATGAAAATTTTGAATGCATGAATTGGTTTCATTATTATCTCAAGAGAGCATCTGCCCAAGAAAAAATACTTATGAAAATTCACAGGATCATAGAATCTCAGAGTTGGAAGGAATGCCAGAGATCATCTAGTTTAACTCCTACATGAACAAGAATCAACTCAATGACATAACTGCCAAATGGTCATCCACTCTTTGTTTGAAGACCTCTAGTAAAGTGGGAGGGACCCAGTACTTCCTGACATTAAAATGCCTCAGAATTGTATTAAATCATGTTCATTTAAAGCCCTGACTCAGCTTGGTTAGAAACTTTTTTGGATACTTATTTATATGAGGCCAAAAAGATTTTGTGGCATCAGTGTGCTAAAGATATTGTCATAGGAATTTCTCTTTCTTGTGCACTGAGAAAGCTCTGGACCCTGGACATTGTCTGGAATACTTAAAACTAAGGTTTAAGTACTTAAAAGCTAGTCATTTGCAAAGAGCTATCTATCCATCAATTTTTGGATACAAGTCAGGAAACCGGAGGGAAACATCTCTCTTAAAACTGATTTAGTTATCTTAAAATAGATCAATTTTCATTTTTCTCAGAAACATTCTAGTTTGTCCTCAGTTGCATGACCATTGCTTTTTTTTTTTTCACTTTCAGTATTTTTTCAGACCACCATGTAACCAGAAATTTTGTTTAGTATTTCTCCTTTCTACTTTAATTCCTCTTTCACTCCAGGCTCTCTTGATTTCAAAATAGTTTTTTGATTCTCTAAAACTAATATGGCCTAATATAGTTCAGAAATATCATTATCTAGAAGAGTTCTGAAACTGAATTGTTTGTTTAAATAAAGAGGGCAACTGAGATCTGTGATAAAAAATTCTTTATGAAGATAAAGAAGAAAAGATAATAAGTATTTGTTAAGCATATACTATGCACTAGGCTAATTATTTTTCAAATATTATCTCATCCAATCCTTACAAAAATACTGTGAGGTTATTATTACTACCTTCATTTTATAGATGAAAAAACTATGTCAGTTAGAGGTTGTGACCTTCCTAGGATCATACAACTAGTATGTGACTGAGGCCAGACTTGAAGTCTAGACCAAGTGGCAATAGTCATCATACTACCTTTCCACCTTTGATAAAAGTCAAACTACCTTATCTCTGTTTTGACTAACTTTATTGCAAGGAAGTAGCAAATGAATTCTTTACAATAAAACTAAAGACCTCTATTAACTAGTAATTTTCTACTGTTTTGGCATTGATAGACTGTTCATTTAGTTTCAGTTAGTTCCCTAATTTATAGTGTTAGAAAAGCTGAAAATGATGAATTTGTGACTTTTTTATGCTTCTCTGCAGATAAAACTAAAAGAGATATTTGAAACACAAGCAGAAATCAGCCTGGTTCTGGAATTGGTCACAGGAGGGGAACTGTTTGATAGGTGAGTGGTCTATAAAAGTCAACTTTCAGAAAAGTTTATATTTTGGATTGTAAAAAAGAATCCATAGAGAATTTCTTCTGTTTGTCCATCCATTTATCCATTCTTTTCTAAATATCCACCCAATATTAAATACTATTTTCTTAAAAGAATAGTAGAGTGATAAGGCACAAACACAGTGGTAAATCACAATGATCTCTAATCAACTTATTAGTGAGACGAAGAATAAAGATTTATATGAGATTTGTGTGGAAAGATTGTGGTAATAATATACACACATTATTTTCTTAATTTGTATATAATTTATTTGGAAATTCTTTAAAGAAAATTAAAAAAGATATTTCTACTGAAATAAATTCTCAAGAGGGAAAAAATATCATTGAATAATTGACAATTGATAGACTACTAGAAGAATGACCAAAATCTTTGGAGCTTGGCAATTAAGGAGAACATTGCAACATCTAATTATACTGCCAGACTATAAGTAGATTTATAGTTTTATGAAAGTGTTACTGTAACTCAGAGGAGAAAATGTAAGGTTAATTGTATCTTATGAGAAAAATATTACATAATATAATGCTCAATATTTCATTACAGGTGGATCTTCCTTTTAATCATAAAGTTAAGACCCAATTTTTCTATGCAACAGAATTTTCAGAGCCCTGACTTCAGAGCGCTTCAAGTTATCTATAACAGTATATTATATAAATGACTAATTTTGCAAAGCTGCATTCTTTTTTCTTTCCAAGGGAAAATGAGGATTGTAAGTGGGCATTGTCCCACAGATAGTAAACCTAACTTAGCATATTGAAATCATTCATATTGCCAACAGAATTTTAACTGCCATCATATGAAAAAAAAGTTTTATAAATGATTTTTTTCCCTATATCTTCTATGGTGTTTTAAAGATACCATAATGCATACAATAGATATCTAGTCCTTTGTTTCACTTGTTCCTTTTTTATTAAAACCTGTTCATATCCATATTTTCTCTTTTATAAAATATAGAACAATTATGGATATGTATTAGGTAGTCAATTATTTGATTTTAAATATTAAATTTAAAAGTCAACACATAGTAAAGCTCTGATTATTATTTTCATAACTTAACATTTAATGCTTATTTTACCATATCTTACTGTTCCTCTTTATAGAATTTTTCTAGTCATGTAGTCCATGTCTTTTAGGTGTCTTAGAATCTAGATCTGAGAGCAAGTAGATAGATTGTAAGCTTCTGGAAGTTTACTTACTGTAACTATTAAAATGCCTTGAATATTGTAGGCATTTAATAAATATTTGTTAATTTGAATTGAATAAACCTAGAATAGAAATTAGGTAATATTCTATATCATTTACTTCTATAACTATGTTATATAAATATATCTTTGCATCCATTATCTATTTCTCTATTATCTATATGTGTCTTTGCTTCTCTAGTCTTTCTGTCTCTCTTTCTATCTGTTTCTGTACCTCTCACCTATTCTTAGCTATAGCAATATGATAAAAAAGAAAAGAATATTGGAAATGGAGTGAAAGATCCTGGGCTCAAATCTAGCTCTGCTACTTACTAACCTATGTGATCTTGGGTCATTCTGACCCCAGTGTTCTCATTTGTGAAATGAAGGGGTTGAACTAGATGATTTTGAACACCAGTGGATCTATTTCTATTAACATTTCCATCCCTTTCTATAAACATTTTGATAGGAACAATATTTTCACAGATAGTTGGGGCTATCTTAACACTATCCAAATAGGCTAATTTTTCCTTAAAGAGTATTGAAGCCATCCTTGAGATTTAATTGGCTCAAGCAACTAAGAGCCAGGCATCAATGTAGCTTCCTGGCTGTCTGGTCAAAAAAGTCATGAAAAGCTCCAGCTGGCTCCTGAAAATTTGGACCAGCAAAGTTATTAAAGTGACCAACATTAGATAACTAACTCTGGGAAAACTCTATCCAACTAAATCGACTATACCCTTAATGAATATCCTTTCCCTACTAAATGTCTTTATTCTACTATAACTAAATAACCCTCCTTTTCTAAATGTCTCATTTCATTCTAATCTTAAATTTGAGCCAGTAGACCCTCTTGGTTATCTCTAATCTATCATACTACCTATCCAATATACATCGTTTATGTATTCAGGAATCTGTTCACTTTTTTTTTATGCTAAAGGACCATGGCTGGTTGGTTGTATTAGGGCATAATTTAAAAACAGTTCCATATGAAAAAAGGAAAAGAAAAGAGGTTTTGTTAAATCCAATGTTTCCAAGCTTATCAATTTTCATATAGAATGATACCTTTATATTTAAATGGAAGTCATTTAAAGATTGGCAATAGCCAGTAAGCATTTAACAGAGTCTTTAAAATCAGTGGTTTTTATGTGTGGTATCTTTTTATTTTCAAATGAACATTTTGCCAATAGTATGAATAGATCACTAACACTGAAATATTTAATTACTCCATCAAAATACTGTATTTTGCAGTTATTTTAAAATTTTCTTTAGGATGAAACTATCCTTGGATTAGAATGTAAACTCGAAAATGAATTTTATCTAAAAACAACTTTAATTTTAAAAGGAATTGTTAAAATTATTTGCATTTCCAATCTGTTATAGAGATTATCTTCATTTTTATACTAACATTGATCTTAATCTATCCTTATTAAATATTTATGCAAACTAAAGATTATGCAATATGATGTATGAATTGAAAAAAATGTTCAGCAATATTTTAATAGAAAACAAATTGCTTAAGGTGTCTAGGCAGATACCCAACTGAGTAGCATGCCAGTAACAATTTCTGGTTGCCCACATTTTAGCAAATGGGCAGGAAATAACTCATCTGATTTGTTTCTCTGAAAATTTGATTAAGGGAAAAAACATTTTTAGGGAGAAGTTACTTCCACAACTTTATAATAGGATTTGTTGGATTTGCTTATGATGCAATAATATTATTGTAATGTGGTGTTATGGGGTAGGGCCAAATATATGGAATCTGACTGTGGATAGTTTGATGTTTCAGTTAATATGGGAATTTTTTAGGGGGTCTATAAAATACCCATTTTCTTCTTTCTTTCTGTAGCAGTAAAAGTAGCCTATTATAATGGATAGAGTGCTAGACTTGAAATCAGAAAGTTCTGGGTTCAAATCTCACCTCTGACATATACTAATGGTGTGACAATAGACAAATCTCTGTACTAATATAAGCCTCAGTTTCTTAATATGTAAAAACAGTGATAATAGTTGTGTTGTTGCATGCCTGTAATCCCTGTTTCTGGAGAGGATAATATTAGTAGATTGCTCCAGAACCGGGCTAAGACAGAAGTACTTAGCATGGCATCAATATGGTAAGCCCATGGGAATAGGGGGCCACCAGGAGCAAACTAAGAATGGGCAAACTGGTCCAAACCAGAAATGGAGCAGGTCAAAGCTCTTGAGCTTATTAGAAATGGGACTGTGTCTTTAGGGGCCAATGCATTTTCAGCCTGGGCAAAAAAATACAAAAAGAAAGTAAGAAAAGTGGCATAATAAGATAACACTAATAGTACCTATCTCACAGAATTATTGTGAAGCTTGAATATGTGTATGAAAGCACGTTGCAAATATTAGAAATGTGTCGATGGTTGTCATGTAGAAAGTAAGGGAATTATTTCATTTTTCAACTCTATATATGTTTAAAAAACATATTCTTGATTAAAGACTCAAGGAATGCTTTCTTATATATTGGATTTCTTCCAAAGAATGAAAATTTCCCAGAGATGAAAAACAGTAAGAAACAAGCCAAGAAGAAAAAGATGAAAAGAAAGTTTTCTAACTAGAAGAACATACTGTAGCTAGAGGTGGGGAGGGTTTGAAATGTTGACTGAAAATTATATGATAGTAATGAGACTTTTCATGAAGATAGATCTGGATCTTCTAAGGAAGAAACATGATTTTATGAACCATGAAAATAGAAGGTGGAGCTATAGCTGATAATAGGTTCAAAAATGATTAAATGATTTTAGGATGTGGCCATCTTTAGATAGCATGGTGAGAGAGATGTGTGACTTTTCTGGAGTCCATATAAGGATCATGCATAGGTTGCTGAGTTATTAAAATTGTCAGCTAAAATTGTTGGCTCATTCATATGACATCAAATTTAAATAACACAATGGCAGGAGGGAATGCTAAAGGCTATATGAAAAAGTTAGAGTCCAAAAATATCTCAATAGGCTGGAATTAGGGTGTTAATACAATAAGATGATATTTAATAAAGTTAAGTGCAAGATCCTATACTTAAGTATAAGCTCATGAAACTATTGCTTAATAGCAGCTTGTTTGAAAATAGACAAAGGGATTTTAGTTTACTATAAATTCAGTAGGAGTCAGCAGTATGATTTAATTTAATGCATAAGCTACATAGAAGTACAGGATGCAAAACAAAGAATATAATCTATTTATTCATTTTATTCTCTGCTGGTCAGATCTTATGTAGAATTATCTTGAGAGGGTAAGGAGGGCATTGATAAAACTCCTGGTGAAGCCATAATGTCTGCAAAACTTGAGTGCAGCCAAACACAACTAAAATGTAATTGGGAAATGTTCAACAAAAGAAATAAAAATACAACAGAATAATGTTTATTTGTGATTTTCTAAGTCAATATTCCTCCAACAGAGATCCATTTCTATCTGTTTAATACTATTTAAGAAAACTTCATGAGATAATGAGCATAAAGAATTCAAAATCATGTCATATGAATAGCAGTTAAACTTACTGAGCATCTTTAGCTCAGATGATTAAATAAAACAAATATTTATTTATTTGCTAAGGCAGTTGGGATTAAGTGACTTGCCCAGGGTCACATGGCTAGGAAGTGTTAAGTCTCTGAGGCCAGATTTGAACTCAGGTCCTCCTGACTTCAGGGCTGGTACTCTATCCACTACACCAACTAGCTGCCTCAAAACAAAAATTTATTAAATATCTACTTCATGCAGGATATCAAGCTAGATTTGGGGGATGATTCAAGATTCAATTAAGACAAAGTTTCTGTCCTTATAGAATTTACAATTTAATAGTGTATTTTAGAGTCTTAAAAGTAGACCCCAAAGTCATAGTATAGTTTTCTTTAAATATTTCAAGATTTGTCATATGAAGAAGTCATGTTAAACTTATTCAGTGTGGCTCTACAGAACAGACTTAGGACCAATCAATAGAACTTATAAGGAATTAGATTTTGTCAGGATACTTCCCATGAAAATCCCTAATCTGACCCCTTAAAATGGCATAGAGATGATCCTGGGTCTTTCAAGAAAAGACCAGTGGACCACATGTCCCAGCAGATCTCAAGTCAGGCATCTGTGATGTTAAATATGTCTCCTGGCTGAATACTAGTTTAACTAAATTTGGAGAGGCGCTTATCACCAGGTTGGCTGAAGGGTGGTGAATTTGTTTTTTTTACCACAGCACCTCTTGAAGACCATCTACTAAGTCACAGAGGACTTGTTATCTGTATTAGTGGAGGGAATAACCACACCAATTAAATCATGGATATTTGACATATTTACAGGTAAGAAAGAACTTTCTAACATTGGAGCTGTCCAAATATCAAATAGATTGCATCATAAGATGATGAGTTCCTTGCCATTGAAAGTATAAAAGGAGAGATTAGATAACATCTTTTGGAGCATATACTTTACAGTGAGTCCCAGGGGCTTGCACTTGAAACCTCAAAAATTACTTCTAACCTTTAAGCTGCTATGTGAATTTATGAAAATTCAAACAAAATCTGATTAGTGAATGGTTTCAGGCTAAATTTAAAAAAAATTCATAGTTCAATCATTAAAACTTTTTGGACTCAAAATGTTGACTCTTACATATTTCTAAAATCATGGACTTTCAGGAACAGTAGTGGAAGACATTCAGTAGTCTTTTAGTCCATTTCTTTTTGACTAGCTTCATCTAACGATTTCATTTATTAGTTTTTAAAACAAATTAAGCTACAAAGTTTGTGCAGAAAGTAAGTTTAAAAGATGTTTTTCAGATACATTTCATCATATTTAAAATAGAATATATTTACTCTGAGGAACATATATCTTGGGGAGTTGCCATTTGTAGTCGTTTATAAATCAACTCATAAGTACCTAGCATTTTCCTTGTACTATTATATAAATATATTGAATGACCAACAAAATTATGCCTTATGTATAACCAGAAGTAGCTTAAGAACGGTTAGTCCAGCATATTAAAAGAAGGGAATTAGGCAAGGTTTGGACTTGATTTTCCAGACACATTTAACATGAGTGACAGCTTTAGTCAGAATGACTTAGGTGGATTTTTGGTGAAATTGGGGAAAACAGGGAAGGACAAAGAAAGATTCAAGGCTCAAAGTCAGGAAGTGCTGCTCTAAATGTATGAGGAGACAGGTGAAAATGTTTAAGGCAATATTAATAACATGAACCTTAGTAACTACTCCCCTAGATGAGTCCTCTTATTTCTGTTCTCTTGAGTAGGGTTTTTTGTTCTTTCCATACTTTTTTTCCAAATCCTGACCCAAATTGTTTTGTCCCCATTTGAAGATGTTGTCTTTGCTCACTTCCTAAGACTGTTTATATGATATACAAACAACAGAACTTGAATAAGGGATAAAGGAAAGAAGTTCGGATTCCTTGAGCTCTCAAATAGAGGCGTGATATCTCAGAATGATTTATCCATTCATCATCATATTAATACATAATGGCAATTGTTTAAAATCCTACTTTCTGACATCTGAGTAGGTAACATCTAGACACGAGCAAGTGTGCTTTCTTTAAGATGTTCAGTGTTAATAGTAAGAACGTATAGGGCTTCACTATTACCAGAGCTATCTCTCTATATAAAACGTATTATATCTTGTAATTCACCAGAGTCTTGACACAGTTTCTATTTTAGTAAATCTACCTAGAAAAATCATGAATTGATAATAGACTATTAGTTATTCTTATGTAGGGTAAAATAAATTTCTCTAAAATATGACTTTTCCAAAAGGAGGTAAGAGTCACTAATGTAGTGACTTGATTGATATTGTTTCCCTCAATTTTGTTTCCCCTCTGAAAGAAGGATTAGAAGGTGGAATGATAATTTTTTCCCCAAGTCTTCCTTTATTCAGGGCTGAAATTGGATTTTTGGCTCACTCCACTCTACATCTGCTGTTCTGCTTGAATTTCTACTGACCAAGATGTTTCCATTCTGATGCTCTTTGATATTTCCCTGTTTCCATTTTCCTGCCTCCTTTTGTGTGTTTTCTTCTCCCTCCTCCATTAGATTGTAAGCTCCTTGAGGGCAGGGGCTGTTTTTTTCCTCAATTGTATCCCTAGTACTTAGCACAGTACCTGGCATATATTAGGCCATTAATAAATGTTTATTTAATTGAATCGAAAGGTATATCATATCAAAGACTTCTGAGGCCAAGAGTCCATCCACCTTTATTGCCTCAGGTCTACGTAAGCAGATTCAAACTTAATGAAAACTAATAATATTTATCCCCCATATTCACTTCTGGAGGTTTTAAATGGAAGAATTCCTACTTTACTAGCAGGACCACTGCTAGGCTAGGTTACTCCTTAGGACTCAGCTGGTTCAGCTTTTGGAAAATTATGCTATAGACTCTTGTTACAGGACTGCTAAAGTTCTTCTAAATTTTTGAAGTTCACAGGTTCTATGAACCTGGTCCATTTGTCTCCAAAATTAATTCACCAAAATCATGAAAGGATAGATACAATGGAGCCTAAAGAAATGGCAATATTGTGTTTACTGCCATATGAAGAACCATAGTCTCCCACTTGGAGACTAGCATTTCTTTCTTCTCACTTGAAATTCAAAAAGAAGAAGACAAATTTTTACTACTTTATGCCTTGTATCCTTAGTTTTAGTTAAGGAGCCAATTAAAAGTCTTATCATCCTCATGCATAATGTCCCCATCCTCTGACAGGAAACAATAGTAGAATACATTTAGGTATCATAGTGAATGGAGTGTTGAGCTTGAAGTCAGGAAAATCTGAGTCCAAATGTGGTTTCAAATGCTTCCTCTGTTCCTCAGTTTCCTCATCTATAAAATGGAAATACCTTGTAAAGTACTTCATATAGCTTGAATAAATTCTACATAAATGCTAGTTGTTATAATAATGCTGGTAATTATCTGATTTGGGGAGAGGTCTTACAATGTATTGTATATTTTAAAGATAAGGTTCATCAAGCTGATACACAAATTACCAAAGTCAGAGTGTATTACTCTAAGATCTAAGACTTATAGTAAGGAAAGACTCTTGGAGAGTATCTACAATGAAAAGTTGAGAGGGTGAATGAACAATTAGTGGTTTTGTGACACTTACTGTAGTAGTTCCTCATAAGCTCTTTGTATTTTCTATTAGAAGCCTTCTATAATGTAAAGAATGGGGCTGTTATTTTTTAACTATACAAAGTACAGTAAAGTGAGAGAAATTAGATAAGATGTATTTACCTTCATCATCATGAAGTTCAGTTCTAAGTGTTACAGTTTAAAAAGAACACCTGTAATCTGTATTGTCCAGAGCAGGGCAATAGGACAGTGAAGATCTCACTCCATATCATAGAAGGATTAACTGAACAAAGAGGGCATAGTTAATCTGGAGGAGAGATGGATTCAAAAGCAAATATAATAACTATCTTTAATATTTAAAAGATTATCCTATAGACTAGGGATTGAGTAGAATCTTTTGTTTATTTTCTCAGGCACATTTGGGCTTGGTGTAAGAGAAAACTTTCTAACAATGAAATCTGTCCAAAAGTGGAATGGGCTTTCTTTCTTGGTGGAATCAGGCAGAAACCAGATTCTAACAAGTTGGGTGTAATATTGGAAATGGTTTCTGGATACGAATTAGACTAAGTGACCACTCTTTCAATTTTTCAGTTCTATGATTCTATAATATACCAAGCAACACATCAACATTTTTTAATAAAGATGCACTGCTTTATATCTTTTTACCTACATGGATACTTTTCTTCTTGATTGGATCATTTATTCTTTTTTCTCAATAGTATTTTATTTTTCAAAATATGTGTATGTAGTTTTCAGTTTTCATTTTTGTAAGATTTTGTGTTCCAATTTTTTCTCCTTCTCTCTGCTCCTCCTCAAGAAAACAAGTAATCTGATATAGGTTATACATGTACAATTCTTTTAAATATATTTCTGTATTTGTCATGTTGTGCAAGAAAAATCAGGCCAAAAGGAAAAAAAAAAGCCTACAAGAAAAAAAGCCAAAAAAAATCACATCCAGTCTCTACAGCTCTTTCTCTGGATACACATGACATTTTTCATATCAAGTGTGTTGGAACTGTCTTGGATCTTCCTATTGCTGAGAAGAGTTAATTCTATCATAGTTGACCATCAAATAGTTTTGCTATTACTGTGTATATTGTTCTTTTGGTTCTGCTCACTTCACTCAGAATCAATTTATATAATTCTTTTCAGGCTTTTTTGAAATCAGTCTGTCCATCATTTCTATTAGGACAATAATATTCTATTAGTTTCATATTACCATAACTTACTGAGTTATGTCCCAATAGACACCTACTCAGTTTCCAATTCCTTGCCACTACAAAAAGAACTGCTACAATTTTTTAAAAAATATATAATGTTAAAATATATGCGTTCTTTCCCCTCTTATGATCTCTTTGGTATACTTTACCCAAATAGAAACAATTCTGGATCACAGGATATACATAGTTTGATAGCCCTTTGGGCAGAGTTATTTCACAACTCCACTAACAATGCATTGGTGTTCTGGTTTTCCCATATCTCCTCAAACATTTATCACTATCTTTTCTTATTATCTTAGTCAATCTGATAAGTGTGATGTGGCACTTCAGAGTTGTCTTAATTTGCATTTATCTAATCAATAATTAATAATATCTTATCAATGATTTAGAGCATTTTATATGAACATAAACGGCTTTAATTTCCTCATCTGAAAATTGTTCATATTCTTTGATCACTTATCAAGTGGGTAATGACTTGAATTCTTATAAATTTGACTCAATTTTCTATATATTTAGAAAAAAGGCTTTTTTCAGAAATATTGGATATAAAAATTATTTTCCAACTTTCTGCTTCTTTTCCAATTTTGGTTGCATTGGTTTTATGCAAAAACCCTTTTAATTTAATGTAATCAAAAATTATCCATTTTGTATTTCACAATGTTCTCTAATTCTTCTTTGGCTATATATTCCTTCCTTCTCCAAAGATCTGATAGGTAGTTTATCCCTTAGTCTCCTAATTTGCTTATAGAATCACCCTTTATGTTTGAATTATGAATCTATTTCAATATTATCTTGATATAGAATGTGATATGTTGGTTCATACTATTTTCCAACTTTCCCAGAAATTTTTGTCAGCTAGTGAATTCTTATCCCAGGACCTGAAGTCTTTGGGTTTATCTAACAGTGGATTATTAAAGTTATTGACTATTGTATCTTGTGAGTCTAAGCTATTCCATAGCTTGGCTACTTTCCTTTGCATTTAAAAAAAAAGAATTTCCTTGATATTCTTGACCTTCTCTGCTTCCAGATGAATTTTGTTATTTTTTTCTAGCTCTATGAAGTAATTTTTTGACAGTTTTATTGCTATGGCACCGAATAAGTAAATTTAAGTAGAATTTTCATTTTTATTACATTAGCTCAGCCTACCCATGCACAAATGATGTTTTTGAAGGACTTGTTCTAATGTTCTCTCAAGATCCAAATTTAGAAGGTAATCATATTTGCATTCTAATGGGCAATAAGAAGGAAACCAATTAACCCGTGGAAGAATTGAGTAGCAGATACTCTTTGTTCATACTTACTAAGTGGGATTCCTCAGAAAAAAATTGTGATCTTTCACAAGAACATGTGGGGGAAAAAAACCACTGGCTACATTCCGTGGGATAGCTATCTGTCTTTCTGATGATAAACTTGCCAAGTAGGCAACTAGGTTGAAAGCAATTATTATTAAAGCATAGAACAATGACAAAATTCCTTCTTCTCATGTGGTCTTGATATACAACACATGCTTATAATGCTTCACTATATTGGGCTTTAGAAAAAAAGATAGAAAATCAATCATGGGAGATAAGTTTTGGCAAATTGAAATTTCAGATTGTTTTAGGAAGTGCCTATAGTCATGTTAAAGTTTTGAAGTTGTATTTTCCATTATCTTCATTTTCACTTCAGTTAAGACTCCGTTTAATTTCTATGTGAAGGAATAATGTTGGAAATGAGTTTAAAAGTCTGTGGGAAAGGAGGCTAGAGATATTTGGTAAATGATGAATTGTTGCTAAGAGTATATGCACTTCTAAATTAGATAGGAATCTGGAAGAAAATTCAGCGTGAAAAAATTTAGGAGATACAGCAAATTTGACTGGTATCCCATTTGGTATATCTATACATATGCATTGTTCATGGTATCCTTAAATTGGATGGAATTTCCCTGATTATCTCTTTTTAATTAGGTTTATTTTTGCTTTTGCTTTTTCTGGGATGATGATCACTAATCCTCAGTACTTTTTTTTTTTTTTTAACTTTTGCTGAAGTTTGTTTATTCATTCATTTGTTTCTTTATTTGTAATAATGTATTATATTCTGTCAGTTATTACCAAACATTATGCTCTATTAGATATTGTATGGATATTTTGAATATTGTGTACCAAATATATTGTACTGATAAATATTTCCATTTTTAAGTTACTACCAAATAGTTTTTGATAATGATTATTTTTTTTGTAATTTAACTTGAGCCTTGTTATCCTAAGTTCCTCTTCCTTCCTCACCTTTTCTGTTACTTTCCTCAAAATTTTCCATATTCACTTTTCTTGGTTCTACAAGTAACCCTTTGCTAATTTAATTGGTATGACATTGAATTTGAAGAATACTTTAGGCAGTGTTACTATTTTTATTGTAATGGCATAGCACAACCACAAGTAATTAATATCTATTTAATTAGAGTCTGTTTATTTCTATATAGTGCTTTATAGTTGCATTTCCAAAATTTCTGAGTGTCATGGTAGATAAATTCCCAGTTTTTATATATTCAATAGTTATTTCAAAAGTATTTTTCTGTCCCTTCTTAAAATGACACTTAATATTCTGCTATATTTAATAATATTTAATTAATAACAGACCAACATCTCACACCCTACATCAAGATAAGTTTGAAATGGACTCAAAATTTAAATATAAAGGGCGATACTATAAGCAAATTAGGAGAGCAAGGGATAATGTCAGAAAGGCTGATGATTTGGAAGGCTACTTCATATATTTAAACTTTATTGAAATTGTTAATTATGTCAATTAACTTGGTTTACTTAGAGAACTCTAAAGATTCAGCTATCATATCCAAAAAGAGATTATTTGTTTCTTGCTGTTGCTTATTTCCTTAATTTCTCTCTTTTTAAAAATCATTTCTATATTTAGTATATCTAGAACTCTATAAAATATTTGTGGTGGCAGTGGATAGCTTAGATTTTACCATTTATGGTACTGGAAAGTCTTCTAGTGTTATTCTATTGAAGAAAATATTGTCTCTTGCTTTTTACTAATTATAAATCTTATTAAGGAATGCTTCATTTACTCCTAAATTTCTCAAAGTTTTTAATGTAAAGGGATAGCTATTTATAAGGGAAAAAACTTTTCCTATCATATAATTATGTGATTTTAATTTTTGTCACTAATGTGTTCTATTATTTATAATTTAACTATTATTGAAATAATCCAATATTCCTGGAGTATATCCAACTTGGTCATTTAATATGATGCCATAGCCTCTTAATTAATATTTTATTCAATATTTTTTGCACTGACCTATTGTTTTCTTTCTCTTATTTGCATTTCTTTTTAAGATAAAATTTTAGCTTACTTTTTTAAAAATTAAGAAATTTATTTTTAAGAATTTAAATTTAAGAAATTTATCTTTCCTTTGAGACACTTGATTCTCCTTTGGAGCCAATAATCCTTTGTAACATGTATAATAAAACAAAAAATTCTTTCATTGACTCTATCTCACACACACACACACACACACACACACACACACAGACACACACACACACACACACACACACACACACACACACACACACACACACAAAACCCCAGGAGCTAGTGGATAGAATACCAAACCTGGGGTCAGGAAGACCTGAGTTTAAACCCAGCCTCAGATATTTACTAGCAGTTTGACATTGGCCGAGTCATTTAACCTTGTTTGTCTCCATGTCATCATATATAAAATGAGCTGGAAAAGGAAATGGGCAAATCATTCCAGTCTTCCAAGGGTTCTCCAGCATGGCAAATTACAAGGCTTAAGGGTTCTTGGATTATATCAGTAAATGCCAGTTGTCTAGAGGCTAGATTAGTCTTGGAGAATTTTAGGAGGCAGTAGTAGGGAAAGTAATAAGATTGGTGCTTCTTCATCTCATTAGGAAAAAGTAATGTTTGTGCTTTTCAATACCATTCAAGACTTATAAACAATTAGTCTGTATGGTTTCTTTTCAGACCAGAGACAACAGGCAGGACAAAAGGGGAATTAAAATAAGAAGGGAGGGAGAAAGGACACTACCACTGGTGACATCCATCTCAATTTCTAACTATCCTGGTTGAATTTTAGATGACCCAGGGCCAAAGAACAAGGAAAATGTTGAAGAGTATATCGAGTAGTAGCAAATCACCCATGCCATCCTAGATGTGCTTTATTCAGATCCTTAAATTCTTTCTTATTTATCTTTCTGTAAGGTTAGCTTATAAAAAAGAGCACAGGCATTAATAATCTTTCTGCCTATTTCTTCTTGTAATAGTACTGTTTTTTCTCCAGTACTATGTCCTTTACTTCATACATATTTAATTCATACTGTTGTCTATCATGCCTTTAAGTGTAACATATCTTCCTTGATTCTTTTTTTATGTCTTTTTATTTTTAATCTATTGAGATCATGAATACTTCACTTTTTTGAATTTATTTGAAGCACAATACATTTTGCAGTATTGGATCTTCATTTTAAGTCTGTATAAATTTTTGCTTCACTTATGATTTTTATAAACAATGTCATGTATTTCTGATCTATTTTGCTACCCATTTCATTTTATGAAAGACTTCTTAACAGTCATATTCACTTATGAAAATTAATTTTTTCAGTTATAAACATTTAGTTTTTTTTCATTTTTATTACCTTCTACAATAAGAGGGAAAGAAATAAAACAGAATCTATATATCATATATGCCTAGCCAAATAAAGCAAATTACTACGTTGGCTAGTTCCAAAAATGTATATTTCATTCTGCATATTAGTCCACCATTTCTTTCTCAGTGGGTGAGTGATTCTGACTGTGATTTTTTGGTATTCAAACTCATTTTTTTTCTGACTTATGGCTATTTTTTCTTTTGACTTGGAAGATCTGGATTTTAGCACTTTTAATATTAGATTTCTTTCAAGTGTATTCTTTTCATTTTTATTTTGTATTTCTTGAAATATCTAGTTTTTTTTTTAATTTGGTCATGTTTTTCAGGGGAAATGATAGTTTAAACTTGTGTTTCCTCAAGCTGTTTTCTAGATCAATTGTTTTAATTTAATTTTTCTCATTTTTCAACATTTGATTTTTTTTCTATTATTATTATCTGATGGCATCATTGAATTTTGATTGCTTGATCCTGTTTTTCAGGGAATCTATTACTTACATATGGTTTCCATCTTTGGCTCAAAACTGTTCATCTTCTTTCCATTCATTTGCTCTAGAATTCTAATTTGATTTATTTTCTCTTCCTTTATTTCTTTTAGTCTCTGTAGCCAAGCAGTTTTTCTCTTTGATGCTCTATTTGTCTTTGTTATAGAGCTAAACATTTATTTTGTGTTTACTTCTTGTATATCTCAAACTCATAGTACTTTTTCATTTAATTGGTGTTTTCTTCTATCCTTAAACCCCCCTCCTGCATACTTAGATAGCTTGGGTAGATTTTTTTTGTGTTCCTGTGTAATCTGGATGTCATTGTCACTATCATTCTGAATAGAGTTGTGGCTAACTCTGTCTTCCACTTCTGTTCTGAAGGGCTATAGCTGAGAATGGGGTGCACTACTTTTTTTTTTTTTTTTTTATTTGTTGTCCCATTGACAATATGTTGTCATCAGCATAGAGGGATCACCTTGATAATTATGGACTAGTTCGTATCCCTGAGATATTATTTTAGTTTTTAGCTTTTAAAAGGTAGAGTGCAGGAGTACACATAGATTTATAGGCATAAAAGACAGAAAAGTGACAGAAAGAAAGAATAAGGAGAGGGGATAGACAGAGATACAGACACATCCCTGGAGGAAGTCTTGGGCATTTATATGATGACCCTTTAGAGAACCACATTCTCTCCCGATAAGATACTACTGAAGAGGCACCCCCAAGTAAAGGTAGTTCCAATAATGTGGATGTTTACTGCATGCCAAAACAACTTAATAAGGTATCATTCACATGGATATGCCATAAGAAACTAAAGCATAGTGACATTCGGCATCCACCTATCAAATGACTGGGAGCATCCTTTTTCCATTCACTGCATGGCTAGAATGGCCATCATATTAAAAAATAGCCTTATTCATTACCCTTGTGGCTTTATAACATTCCCATCTGAGAGAATCATACCATGTACAAAGGGTGGGCAGAGGGCCTGAGGGCTTCCCCTCCTCATTTAGGCCATATAATCTTGAGAAATGGGCCTAGGTCTTTGGCCTTTTCGTTCGTTCTTTTCTGTTCTAGGTCAAGGGAGTGGAATGTCTGATTTGCCCAGGAGTACAAGCCACAAGGATCCAGGAATCCCAGAATCCAGACCTGGTGTTTGCAGCCTACCCAGCAGAAGCCAACATGGCCAGCTTTGGACTTGAATTTGGTGGGACGAATGCTATGTAGGAACTGAGCTAAGCTGTGAGCCTAATTCCTCTTTACCCCTTCCATCCCTCTTCCTGTCTCCCTCCAAATGAATAACAAGGTGGTTTAGGGGAGACTACTCTCCTGAAATTTAGGGGGAAATATTTATACATTTTTCTTATTATATCTTTGAAGTAAATATCCCTTTGCATAAGTTAATCTTGGGATTCTAAAAATGATGAAGGACATAGCTAATTGGAGGTTTAGAGACCATTGCATTTTCTCAGAGTACTGGAGTATCCTAGAGCAAATGAAAGAACTCCTGAATAAAGCAAAGGATCTGCTTCAAAGTTGAGCATCTGCAAATAGCAAATAAGAAGCAATAAGGAACAGGACAATCAAAAGAAGCAGCAAATCTGAACTTGCCCTCCAGAGCAGGAGTAATTATAGATAACAGGTGAAGGTAGGTCCCTGTTAGAAGGAATGTCTGACTCTTTAGAAATCTAAGTTATTTTTAGTTGATGATAAAGAGAAGGCAAAATTAATATCTTATTTTTGTTTTCTGTCAATAACAATGATTTTTAGACTGCAAAGGACTGAACAAATTGTATTAGAGATGTTATTACCAAGATAAATAAGGAGGTAAGAGAACTCCTAATTTCCCTTAAGAAATTTATGTTATTCACCTGGCCACAACTAATTAAGTTCTTGGATATTGAAGAAACTGAAAAAAGTGATTGCTCTGCCATAGGCAGTGATTTTTGAAGGATCATGAAGAATAGAAGTAACTCAAAAATGGGAAAGGAAAATGTTGGCAAGAGTACTTCAAAAAAGGAAAAAGAGAATGGAGTCTGAAACTATAGGTTACTGCATTTAATTTGATTCCTGAAAAAGTTGTATAACATGCTAGGATGAAGCTAGAGGATACAGAGTTTTAAGTTTAAGAGTTAGAAAGACCTGAAGTCAAACACTGTCTCAGACACTTATGTGCTATGTGAATAGGTAAGTCACTTAACCTCTCAGCCTCAGTGTCTTGACCATGCATGTAAAATGAGGAACTTGGACTCAACTGGTCTCTAAGTTCCTTTCTAGCTATAAATCTAGGCTATTATGTGTAATTAAAGAACATCTAGAAATTAAATCTATCATCACAAAGACCTTTATTAAGAATTAGTCATGTCCAAACCATGATTATAAAGTAATAAAGATCAACATGTTACCTTCTTCTAACAGGGAAGTTATAGACTGAAGTTGCCAAAGATGATGTACATTTTTGGATTTCAATTCCAATTTGGATTTTAAATTTTAACATAGAATATACTTTACTTGACTGTTTCATAGTTGTTACAAGCATCTTTTTGTTTGTTTCTATCCAATTTGGAATGAATAAAGAAAGAGAAAATAAATGTGTTAGCACAAACACATGATTTAAACAAAAAAGATTAAGTCATACCAAACTAACTTCATTTCCTTTTTTAAATGGAATTACCAGAGTAGTAGTTTGTGATAATGGTAGAAATACAATCGCTGAAATTTTAGTAAGACATTTGTCAATTTCTCACTTTATTGTGAATGGGTCTTTGAAATATAAACTTGGGTAAGGCAAATTAGGGGAAATAAAAACTATCTTTCATTCAGCCAGGGTATGGTTGTAGTTGATAAGTCATTAGTTCCTACTAATTCTGAAATTCTGTGATTTTCTGTTAGTATTTCCCGTAGGGCTGAGAGTATTTCTTCTTCCTTCTTTCCCTCCTCCCTCCTTTCCTTCCTCCTTTCTCCCTTTACTCTCCCTTCTCCCTTTACTCTCCTTCTCTCCCTCCCTCCCTCCCTTTAATTACTCTCTCTCCCTCCCTATCTTTTCCTTCCTTCCTTCCTTCCTTCCTTCCTTCCTTCCTTCCTTCCTTCCTTCCTTCCTTCCTTCCTTCCTTCCTTCCTTCCTTCCTTCCTTCCTTCCTTCCTTCCTTCCTTCCTTCCTTCCTTCCTTCCTTCCTTCCTTCCTTCCTTCCTACCTTCCCTTTCTCTCCCCTCTCTTTTCTTCTTTCTCTAAATGTGAATCAAATTCTGATGTTCTTAGGATAAACATTGGATAACAGTATGAGCCACAGACAGTCTAGAATGTATAAACTCAAAGTTATAATTGTAAGCATAAGTATTTCATTTCTGCAAAACTACAATTCTTTGCCCATAGTATAGGATGAAAGCACTGCAACTAACCCCTTAAAACTACTATATTGAAAAGCCTATGTTATGAAGATTGTCAGTCAAGACTAAGAAGACAGAAGGAAGGAGTAGGAAAGATTGTCCAGGATTCAGCAGAATAGTGGGGAGGGGGAAATGAAATGGGAATAATAAAATGAGAAATGCTTTTTAGCTTGCTTTTTAAAATAGATAATTCTTCTAATCACAAAAAATAAATCCTATTCATCACAGGACAGACGGGCTTTCTTGGAAGTCCTATGTGTTACAATGCCATAGAATTTTCAACTATGTGCAAGAAGAGATGGAAATTTTTTCAAAATTTTCCTAGGGTAATTCAATTTCTTGTTTCAACTTTGACAAAGGGAATAAAAGAGTTAGCATGAGAATTATACATTATCTAAAAATGAGTATTTCACTTTATTGAGGATATCTTACTGTAGGATGCTATTATGATGCACAACACATTGCTCAATTTTCCTCTGGGTTTTCCTGAAAGTGCAAAGAATATGCTGTACTCCTAAACTGTCAGGGGAGTAAAATCTAGTAGTATAATAGAGTGCTGATTTCAGCATAGCCCATTTACAATGAAAACTATAATGACTACATATAACCTCAGTCCCATTGTACACTTTGATCTTTGTCCCCTCCCACAGTCTATTGATGATTATAACTTCCATCATCCTTCTAGCCTTCTATTGATTCCTTCCCTCCTGCCTTCAAATGTGCCAAAGTCTTTTCCATCCTAAAAACAAAGCAAAACGAAACCTTGAAAACAAAACCTTCACTGAATAGTACCATCTCCTCAAATTCTAATTTCTCTTTCTCCCTTACTTAATCAGATTCCTAGGGAAAACTGTCTTTATCTGACTGTCTTCACTTCCTGTCTTCTCATTCCTCAGCCTATTGCAATTTGGCTTCCAAAGTTATCATTCACATGAAAGTGGTTTGTCCAGAAATCTCTTAATTGCTAAACATGTAGGTCATTTCCTAATCATCTTCCTCCTGGAACTATATGCTCCATTTAACATGGTATTGTTTTTCCAGTGGCAATGTACATCTGTGAAAGTTGGACTTATAAGGAAAGCTGAGCACCGCAGAATTGATGTTTTCGAATTGTGGGTCTAGACAAGACTTTTGAGAGTACATTGGACAGCAAGGAGATCAATTCAGTCAATATTTAAAGAAATTAATTCAGGCTATTTGAAAATTAAGTATTGAAGCTGAAGCTAAAATACTCTGAACACATAATGGGAAGAGAAGACTCATTGGAAAAGATCCTGATGTTAGAAAGGATTGAAGGCAAAAGGAAAAGTGGATGGCAGAGGACAAGATAGATAGTGTTATGAAAACAACAAATATGAACTTTTGATAGATTTCAGGAGATATATGGTTGAGGATAGAAGGATCTGACATGCTATGGTTCAAGGAATCACAAAATGACAAACAGGTCAACAATAACATAAAAACTTTTTCTTCCTATACACTCTTTTGCCCCCTGAGTTTTGTGACATTACTCTCTCTAGGTTTTACTCTTATCTGTATATCCATTTCTTCATCTCCTTTGCTGACTTTTGATTCATATTTAGGAAGCCTCTGGATTTACTGTTTTAGAGTAAAGTCAGTTATTTTCCTCCCAGAGTTCTGAAGACCTGGGAGTGGAGGTAGGGGATAGGGATATTGATGTTATTGGCTGAAGGTCTCATTCTAATGTATTCTATCTTTTGTTAGCTGCCAATAATCTACAGTCCAGTTCCACTTAATCAAGTAATATAAATTAGCTTTTTAAGGGATATTTACTTCAAAGATATAACAAGAACAGCAATATAAATATCTTCCCAAACACCTGGGCATTGATTTCCCTGTACTACTTCAGTCCTTAGGCTCAGATTTCAAACAATTTACACATAGCATTTGTCCCACTAAGTTCATATCCAAGTGAAGCATAATTGGTAGAAAAATGAATCTGCATCTCTGCTATTGCTAGATTGAATTGTTTTGTTGTTGTTGTTTGCTCATTTTCCCACTGAGAGCAAAATATTTCAGCCTGATGAAAAATTCCTGATCTCACAAAAGGAGAAATTAACTTAAATTTCTAAGGAAATTAGTGATTAGAGTATCAGTATTCTCTGTGTATGTGTGTCACTGTTTATCTGTCCATTTCTCTTCTCCTCCTCTCTCAAAGAGGATTTGGATTTTGATGAAAATATATATGTGGAATCAGGAAAAAAACAGAAGACAAGCAAGGACTATTATTATCACCATCATGATTATCATTTTATATCTAAAATACATCACATATTGCACGATTATTTCTCAATTGTATTTTCATGTAGGTATAGAAATATAATAACAAGAGAAATAGCATAAGAAGATTTTTAAAAATTACATTCCTTTGTAAAAACAAAATCAGAAAAAGTAAAAATGAAAGTTTTGTCACATAAGATATAAAGCTACATTATACAATCTATTTTGTACTTGTTTAAAAAAAGAGTAGGCATTGGAGCCCACTAGATAAACAAGAATTTAAAACAATAGAGTCTAAGAACTCAGTGTTTGATAAATCCAAGAAGATAAATTATTGGAGAAAAGAGTGATTTTTTTGACAATAAGTGATTGAATACTTTAACAAAAGCTAGGTTTAAACTTATACTTCAAACTATAATAAAATCAAAATGGATCATGCAACAATAAAATGTCAAGCCATAAAAGTATTAGAGAGCAACATCAGGTATGTTTCACAATTATGGTTAGGGAGAAAATCCTTGACTGAACAAGAGGACATCATCAAATCTAAAATAGATAATTTTGACTACATTGATTCAGATTCATTATTTTACAGTAATAAATCAATAAATATAAAATTAGAAAATAAACAATGGGGACATATTTACATTCAATATTATTGACAAAAGTTAGATAACAGAAATACACAGGAAATTGAAGCAAGTCTCAAACAACAATCATTGTCAAACCCCTACTATCTATATACTATATACTAATCAAGAGTATATATATATATAGTATAGATATATATACTATCTATACTATATATATATATATATATATATATATATATATATATACTATCTATATCTACAGCAAATGTCATTCCCCAAAAGATAAATGGCCAAAGGATATGGAAAGTTTTCAAAAGAATAATTACAAAATATAAATGATCATATAAAAGTGTTCTTTAAATCAGTCACAGTAAGAGAAATATTAAAAAACTCAGATATTCTACTTCACACATTGCAAATTAACAAAGACAACAAAAGATACAAAAATGGTTTGCCGAGACTTTGCAACACCAGACATATTGATGTACTCTTGATTAAGTTGTAAAGTGTTCCAATTATCTGAGAAAATCAGAGAAATATGGGATAATATATATGCATATATATATACATATACATATATATAGACACATATAAATTGTGTTTATATATACATACACAGATGTTAACTATACACACATACACACACATATATAAACTGATGCAAGGCAAAATTAGTAGAATAAAGAGAACAATATACATGATGATTGCAACGATGTAAATAAAAAGATCACTAAAAAGAAGTTGAACTTTGAGTAATGGGGAAAAAAAAAACCCAGTGAAGATTTTCTAGAAAGGAAAATGAAACATAATTAACTCCTCAAGGGAACAAGTTATGAGGCTATGAGGACAGAGTACTGTTGACATTAGTTGTTTTTGATTTATTGTTTTCCTTTTCCACAGAGAGGATTCAATGGGGATGGTGAAATAACTATAATGTAAAAGCAAAAGAAATCATTATAATATATATTAAATTTGAGCAAAATGTTCTTCCACTCAGTATCCTAGTTGTTGAATTGCTTAGATCATTCTAACTTAATAAATCTTCACTACTTTTTCCTTTTCCTGACATTTTGTTTCTTCAGTTTTCTAATTTATAAGGAATGTACAGCATAATTATTTAAATTTCATGTTTTATTAATCCCCCTAGGAAAATTTATCAGGAATTGGAAAAGTTTATGGTTTATGGTATTTTAAATGATTCAGAAGTGTTTAGTTGGTTTCTAGAAACTACAAAAATTAATTCATTGTATGTTCTTTCTTTGATGAACTTGACCTTGAGGTATCACAGAATTTGACTGAGTTGAAAGAACATAAGATGTGATTTTATACATTTGACCCTTTGAAATAGTTTATTATTTTGTGGTTTTTATCCAGGTTTTAAATGTTGTTAGATTGGCAAAGGAAATAATTGAATTTTAGGTATTATAGAATATATATGTAGAGATATTCAGAATTAGTTTTGTGAATATTGATAGCTCATTCTATATATATTTTTCATATACTATTTAGTACTAGCTACTATATCACTAAGGATTTGTCCTTCTTTGTTTATGTCTGTTGCCCAAAGATCATTCTATCTAAGTTAAAGGTTGATTATAAAATTGGTTGGCTTTAGGGTGACAGATTTATTTATCATAGTTATTCTTCAGAACTGTTTACTCAATTGTAGAATGGTTTCAATCAGCATTGATAAAGGGAATGCCTACAGTGAAAACTCAAAGAGACTTGAAATTTGAGGAAGTAATAGTAGCAGCAGCAGCAGCAGCAGCAGCAGCAGTAGTTTCATAGGTACTCATATAATATCAGGAAATCTGGACATCCCCAAGCACAGATCAAAGAGACTTGAAATACTGAGGAAGTAGTAGCAAAATAGTAATATTAGTAGCAATATAGTAGCAATAGCAGCAGTAGCAGCAGTAGTAGTAGTAACAATGTTACCGATAATGGTAGCAGGGAAATGAACAAGAAGAAGAAAGAAGAAGGAAGAGGAAGAAGAAAGAAAAGAAAGAAGAGAAAAAAGAAGAAAGAGGAAGAGGAAGAAGAGGAGAAAGAAAGAAAGAAAAGAAGAAAGTTTTTCAGTACATTTGATAGATGGCCTGTAGACTTATTGAAAGAAATAGACAAGAGTCACATGGGTTGAGAGGACATAGATAGGATGCCATCTTTGCCATTATCCATATTGATGATATCATGGATGTATCGATATATTAATAGGAGGAGTAACAACAATAGTATCTATATCATATAAAGCCCAAGTAAGACTTTAAAAATAAAGGGCAAATTGTTTTTCTTAATTTGCAAAATTTGTGGCACTAAGTGTTTTTAGTAACAGGTTGCTAGTTCAAAACAAAGCAAAAGAAATCCTTTTTATTTACCAAAGGAAATGGGGATCTAAAGACATTTCAGTGTTTAAACTCCGTAATTCACAGGGAAAAAGATAACCCAGTCTTAACTATTTGAATGTTACTATATTTTGGTTCACTGTTCCTTACACTACATCTTCCAATCTGAATGCATATATTTCCTTAATTTTTTTTAGAATTGTGGAAAAAGGCTATTACAGTGAGCGTGATGCAGCACAGGCAGTCAAACAAATACTGGAGGCAGTTTCTGTAAGTATTGAGTAATGATTAAGTAATTAAGTATTGAGATTCATCTTATCACTAACTAGCCTTTCCCCTTCCAAGAGTAATTCTTAATAATAAAGTGGTCATAACTAGAGCATGATTTTTATAGGAAATCATCTGAAACTATTTTATTTTCTTAGTGATTTCTTTTTTCACTGATACAAATATCCCTTAGTGACAAAAATTTTAATTAAAATAAATTCTTTCATTAGCCAAATGTTTCCAAATTAAACAACATTAGCTTTTGAATCCCTCCCTCCCACCGTTTTCTTGTTTTCTTTATCTGCTTTTGTCATTATGACCACCACCAAGATAAAAATATATCCTGGAGCTCTTAAACTGTTTTTCTCCTGATTGGATCAAAAGCACATAAAATGGGTACAAACTGTGTGATTTTAGCTTTTGAAAGGAAATAATTCTGAATGCATAACATTTCCAGACAAGAATTAGCAGAGGGAAAAATTATACTGATAAATGTTTGCTGTAAAACATTCCTTCTTGAGAAACTTATTTGGATAAAAAAATTAAAGGTAATACTACAGTTAGTGAGACTTAACTATTTAAAAGCTTTCAAATGTATTTAGGAGGATGATATCTGGTAAAATATACATGATTGATTCAGTTACTGAATATAAAATTAGTACAAATTATTCTCCAAATAATTAGGACAGATTCCAAGGGAAAATACTTAACATAAGCACTTAAAAGGAAAATTCCTAAAATGTGTTCAGAATGAAAGTGTACCTTATTATTTACTGTCATCTCAATTTAAAAGTTAGCTGTGTACTGAGAAACCAGGCTTGACTGACAAGTATAAAATGAACTGACAATCGCATACAGTGGCCTGACAATCACATACATAAAGTATGTGAAAAGTGTCTAAAACCACAATTTTGAAACCAAAGAAAAATCATAATCTGTGCAAAGAACTGATAGGAATAGTAAAACTGTATTCTAACTAAATTTTAGTTGGTTTTATAGCACTATCCTGCCAAATCCTGCCAAATTTGCATTTATTTTGCTGTTGTTAGGAGTTGTTTGTTTTTTTTTTTTTTTGGGGGGGGGATGAATAGGAAAGATGTGGATGGGAAAATCCCACATACTTGTTTTTAATATTTTTTTTCATAATATGATTTCTGAATATTTTCTTAAAATGTTAAATACTGTGATTATTGTTCCCTCCCAGTTACCCCAATTTCACCATCATTATCTATAGCACTATCACCTCATGTATTCCTTAGACTTGTAACCTCAAGATCGTTTTCCACTTATCTCTTTCCTTTGCTTATTATATCCCAAATGTTTCAAATCTTTTTTTATAGACTTTTTATAGACTTATATTTTTTTATATAATGCCTTTCTTTTTATAATCATGAACCTAATTCAGGTTACCTTATACTTCAATAACTGCATGATAGCCCCCTATCCAAGGTTGCCTACCTTCTGTGTCTTCCTGTTCTAATCCAAATAGTCTTAAATACCATATCACTATCATGTTCACTGAAGAATTTCTTCTCTCAGCAAAGTCCTTTCTCATTACTCCACAATATAGATTCTACTTCAGTCAAATAAAATGACTTGCTATGCGCAACCCTTTTTTAATTCCTACATTCATAATTGTAAATGAGATATTTTTTTCTGTCAATAGTTGCCTCTCTACCTCCTCTTTTCTACTTAACTCTTCTCCGAAATTTAATTCAAAAATCCCCTTTTTCAGAATGTCAATGTGGCTTAATTCCCATCTAATCATCACTTAGATATAGATATTCTTCCATGTAATACTTCTAATTAATTAATTAATTAATTAAATTTAACAAAACTTTCTGGGTAAAATTGAATATCCATTATAAAGAATATACTAAGCAAGAATATACTGCAAAGTGTGTAGGGATGTGAGTGTGCAAAACTCTTCAAAGCATGATAAATGAATTGTTTGATGTCCCAGTTATGTATCTTTAGAAAAATAATTCCTAGGTCAAAACTTTGTGGCTGGCAAAATTGACTATGATGGCAAACAAAATCTAATATGAAAACAAAATAACAGAATTGCCATTATTGATTTTATTTTAGCAGAAAAACCCTATAAGGAAAGCTAAATTTTTCTCTATGATTCCCCCAAAGTAAAAAGGATTAAAATTTTATGATTTGGTCATATAATTGGCAAGCTGATATGAATTCATTCTCAGCATATATTTTCTAACCTAACAGCATCAAAAGAAGGAAACATGCATATAATCAATAGTAATTCCAGTTGAATCAACAAGATAAAAAGACCAATCCAGTACAAGATAAAAGTGCAATTACATAACACTGGAGAAGTTAAATATTTAAGGATCTTGGTCTTCTTACTTTCAATCTATGCACCCAATATAATCTCACATAATTGAAATTTGGGGTTCAGTTATGATGACCTCTGATAAGTTTCTGCTAGGTAATGACCCATTATTCACAACCCACACCAAATAAGAGGCAAAAGTTAGCAAATCTATCTAATTCTGTGAATTGAAGTACAACTGAATGTGTATATAATGGGGAAAAGTGTAGAAGCTGAAGCTTGGATGATTGGCTGGAAAGCAAGATACTTTTATACCCAAGAAAGAGGATAGAAGAAATCTAATTATATTTCCTTTGAAGATTTATATGTTTTAGAGAAGAAACCGGCTGTACACCTACACTTCAAATTCAAAGATGCTGAATGCTCTAAGCCTTAGAAATTAGTGAAAAAGAAAAACTTTGCCCCAAAGGCAAAAAGAGGGGGGAAAAAAAGAGAAAAAAAGGATGAAGAGGACAACCTGAGACAATCAACAGGGAATAGAAGGGAAAAGACTGAAAAACAAAAAGTACAAAAGAGATGGTCTAGGTACAAGTCTAGATTACAAGGAAATAAATTAATTCTCCCCCACTATAGCTTCAAGAAGAGGAAAAATAAAATTAAAAAAAAAAAAAGACCATAATGAATAAAGAATATACTGTGAAGGGAAATGAGCCAAAAAAAAAAAAAAAGAAAAAGAAAAGAAAAGAAAAAAAGAAAACCCCACCAAAAAGTAGAATGGAAAATTTGCCAGAAACCAGAACTTTCAAGGTATATATCTCTAAGACATGAAATCACAACAATAGAAAAATCATTTAAAATAGCAGAAGTCATGAAGAGAATGGCTCATATGTGTTATGGTCTAGAACTTGAAACAAGGTGCTAAATCAGTGGAATTGATAGAGACAGCAGTTATCTAACTTAGCATGGTTCAGTTTGATTAATTTAATCCTATAAGGAGATGTTATGGGCCAGAACTTAAAACAAGGTACTAAGTGGAATTGAGGAGACAATGGTTAAATCTGGTTTAGCATTGATTTAATCTTACAATTAGGATAGTGATATAATGATTGGTGTATACTCAGTGGGGGGCATATAAGCAAGAAGCTTTCAGGGCCAGAAAGACAAGTGCACTAGAAGCTCTTAGAGGCTGAGACAGATTCATTCCATCTTCCACCTTTGTTATGGCTGGAGGCTGAAGCACAAACCCCTGGGCATTGGGGAGATTCAGAAGCCAGAAGAGGCAGGTGGGAACAGAAGATCTTGGAACCAAGGAGAGAGATAGGCCTCCAGAAAAGCTAACCGGGCCCAGGAAAGGAGACAAGACTTGGAAAGAGTAATTTAGGCTGAGATTTGACATTATTGGGTCTTCCTTCATTGCCAATTCTTTTCATTATTTCCTTTGAGATCCATGAATTTTTTTTTTTTTTTTTTTTTTTTTTTTGGTCACCATGTATATTTAATTTTTGTTTGTTTGTTTTGAAAAGTAATTCTTTGGTGAGTTGATTAAAGAAGTAAATTGATTTTGATAGTATTTTTTTTATTATATCAACTTGTCTTACTCATGAATAATTAATATTTTTCCAACTATTTAGTTCTATCTATATTTCTGAAAACAGTGTTTTGTAGTTGCATATTTACATAATTTTTGTATATAGCTTGGTTGGTAGAATTTCAAATATTCTATACATTCTATTCTATTCCATTTCTATTCTATTTTAAATGAATTTTTTTTCTCCTTGCTTTTATTGGCATCATATAGGAATGCTGTTGATTTGTGTGTTTGCTTTATATCCTGCAAGTTTGCTGAAATTATTAATCACTTCAATTGTTTTTAGTTGTGTAACATTTAAAAAGTTCAAGAGATATAATTTCTGGTCAGTTTATTATTTTATTAATAATGCTAGCATACTACCAATAAAATATGGCAGTGACACTCTCTAATGCCAAAGATAAATTAAGGAAATGAACTCACAGTCTATATGTCCTTGGAAAGGTGAATATTTCTGATAATGGCAATCAACTCTGATTGGTTAACAATTATTGAGAAGAATAAATGTTAAAAGCAACAAAATCTTTTAAAAGTAAAGATATAAACATATTATTTTCCTAATTAAAAATCCTCATTGTGTCCCTGGTATCTTTCTGATAAAACACAAATTCATCTTTGGATTTAAGGCTCTATGCTTCATTTTTTCTTTGTGATTTTCCATCTCACATGCTTGAATGGGATGAGGAATGTGCTGCTTTCAACTTTACTTCTAACAGTCTTTTGCATCTTTTCAGGGGTTAATGAAAATATCACTTCTTCTATGATATGATATTTCATCTTCCCTAATCCATATAGCTATTATTCTTCCTTTTCATATTCCCTTGAATATATTTATAAGTACATGTTGTATATTCCTGACAGATTGTAAGGTCTCTGGAGGAAGGGACTGTTTTATTTTGGTCATTATACCACTAGTATCACCACTTTGTATCACTCCCTAGTATAATGCCTTATACATATTAAATACTTAATAAACATTTAAATTAAATAAAAATTTAAATGTATTTAAATCAATTCCATTTATTCAATTAATTAAATGTAATGTTTAAATGAATTAAATATCCACTGAAGTTCTTCATATATGGTCATCTTTCTTCTGCTTCCTAGGATACCGATAATACATGGAGAATGAAAGTATATGAGGTTTCTAACTCATATCTTAAAAGATATGTGTCTTGATACAGATAAATATAAATTCATATATTATATATTTAAAGATAGGTGAGACATCTCACACATAAGACTTCAGCAAAAGCTAACTGTCTGAACTGACTATAAGAGAAAAATTTTGAAAGATAAGGGGGAAAGTTTCCATATACAAAATAAGAATTCCCCACTGTAGAAAGAATGGAAGGATTGGATATCTTAATTGTGTATGAAAAAATCAAAAAGGTGATGACAACAACTACAGGACATAAACTGAAGTAATACACTTGTCTTTAGCCTCTTCCTTACATAAGATTCCCAAAGCAATATTGGATGTGAAAAAGACTGAAAGGAACAAGGAATTATTAAAAAAGGGTAGGAGCTTTTGAGCAGGAAGAATATGTTGAAAAGGAGAGGTGAGTCTTCTATCTTCTGCCTTGAGGTGACTAACAATCTTAGAGATGAGGTTCTGAGTGAATCACAGTAAAGAAGCTTTTCCTCAAGAGTTACTGCTCTAGATGAGTTTTTGTAACACTCCAATTAAAAGGATCATAGTAACATTCTAGATGTAGAAAGTACAGTACCCTTAGCTCAGTGCTGAAGGTTTAAAAAAGTCTTTAGCTGCCCATTAAAGAATGATCCTAGGTGACCAATAGATTGATCTCTCAAGCAGACACTCTGTATCCTGAGAAGAGGCTGGTAGTAGAGTGCCCTGCCCAGGTTGCTGTCCATTGGCAGAGTATCATGATAAAATTGCCTAGCAGCCGAAACTCAATAGCAGAACCACTTCTTTGGAATTTATGAAGACTTTGAAAAAAGATAATCAAAACCTTGTATAGTTATGAATTACCATGACTACATACATTTTCTGTATGTGTTCTATATTATCATTGTACTTTATATTCTTGCTCACTATTTTTCCTTGTAGATTTTTGATCTATATATGGGAAATGTGCTTCTGATGCAGAAGGAAATTATTTGTAATTATTGCTCTTACTATAATCATTTGAATAAATGCCTTTGTTAAATATCTAACTGATCTAATGTCTGATTATTAAAGGGAATCAGACTAGTGGGGGATTATGAGTTAATGATTGAGAGGATGGCCACCCACACAGCCACTCCCCATAACCCTGAAATTAGTTATAGTCCCCTCTCTGGAGAGTAGTTTTACAAGTGGGTGAATAAGCCCTAAGGGGGCATTATAAATATGAACATATATAAACATGAATAAATATGAACAGATACAGTTTCTTGGAGGTTTGTTCTTCATTATTAGATTTTTGTGGGATATTGCTCAATGAATAAGTTTTAATGTGCTTTCCAAACATTCTAGTCCCTTGCTCCATTCCTCTTTCCCAATATATTCAAGAATTCCTTAAAATTACAATGAAGGCAAATTTAAGTTCAATAAGAGAAAGAATTTTTAAATTATAGCTGTTACATGGAAGTATTTAAGTAGAGGTTAAATTGTCATTGCCGTGAATATCATACAAAAACTCATGGTTAAGATAGAAAGTTAAATTAGAGGAACTCTATGGTCTGACCAGGGCTAAGATTTAATGATTGCATAGCATTTGCAGCCTTTCTGTCAGTATTAAGTTGTACATTGAAAATTGCTAAAAAGACAAGGAACAGCATTCATATAATGTCCTCCACAATGCATTCACCAAGTCTGTGATCTGATGATGATTTTATTTCCTGAACCTTCTACTGAGCTCTTGCTGAGCTTAGGGTATTTACAGAATAACACATGTATGTACTGGTGGGTGGAGTAATGTATAAACACATTTTTAAGTCTCATCTGCCTTTTTCAAACTTTCCTAAGTCTATCAATCAACAAAACCATAAATCAAACACAATTCTGTAGAGATTGAGAATTTCTGAGACTTCGCTGAAAATTTAATAGTAGACTTTCAAAGGTTACTTCTGGATTCATCTGTAATTGAGTGCTGACATCTTTAGAAATCCATATGTTGTTTTCATGGAAGAGACTGCTGTGGATCATGAGTTGCTTCCTCAGATAGAAAAAAGTCATCGAATGCCTAGTCTTTTTCAGATAGGAATGATATCAAAAGCTAGTTTTTTGAAGGTAAGCAAATTTCTTTTCCCCCACTCATTAGGGATGGGAAAGAATTATTGAGGTCAATCTCCAGCTAACTAGTTCTATATGATTACTTCAATATTGGACATAGGAAGAAATTTTGAGATTTCTTTCATTTATATACATTAATACTTAGCTTATAGAATATTGGAGCATTTCCTGAATTAGAGGAATTAAATTTTATTTTGTGCTATCTTAGAAATATAACCCTGCCTAGTCTGCAGCTTTTAAGTCATAGAAAAGAATATTTACTTTTGTTTTACTTAATTCAAATGTAGGCTTAAAAAATTAATGCCTTAAAATTGAAATGACTTATATTCAAGGAGAATCTGTGCAGGACCTCTACAATAATAGTGTTAGCCCTTTTTGCTGAGTCTTACTCTGAATATTTAAGTTGATTTTATATTGTATTCCAATATGTAGCTTGCAACAGTTCCTAAAAAATCTCTTCCTAAAGATCATTGCATCAATTAGGAGTACATATATGCCAGGTACTAGTCTAGTCTTTGGGAATACAAAAATGAAACAATTCCTTCTCTGAGGAAGCTTACATTCTGTTGGCAAAAATATCAGAGACACCTATACTTATATGTATACATATATGTATGTATATGTACATGTATGTGTGCGCATGTTTAATTAAGTGTATAGTGTATGTAAATCAGCTATGAAGTATATATGTTTGTGTACATGTATGAATACATGCACACATGCATGTTTATGTGTGTATTGTTCAGTCATTTCAGTCAAGTCTGACTCTTCATGATCTCATTTGGGGTTTTCTTGGCAGAAATACTGGAATGGCTTGTTATTTCCTTCTCTATATCATTTTACAGATGAGGAAGCTGGGTTATACACATTATATATCTTGACCAGGCCACATTGCTAGTAATAAGCATGAATTTGAACTCAGATCTTCCTAATTCTAGGTCTGACACTATTTTCATTATGCCCTCAGATCGATCGATCAATTTATCTATTTATTCATATTGTGAATATATGTATATAATAAAATATTTTGTATACAATGTATGTATATAGTATATATGTGTGTGTGTGTGCGTACCTATGAATAGGTATATATATCTGTATATGTATATACATACATACACACAAGCATATATTTATGGTTAATTTTAGGGGAGAAAAGAGAGCACTAGAAGCTTGGGAAATAAGAAAGATTTCATGTAAAAGATGTTATTTGAGTAGAGCTTTGAAAGAACCAATGAATCTTAAGAGCTGGCATTGAGATGGGAGTGCATTCCAAGCAAGGACAGTCATGCAAAAGTAGGATAGAATAAATAAACTAGTTTATTTAACATCTTCTTGCCCACTGTTAACTAATTTTAGGTCCCACAAATTATTTGTAAATCCTAGCACATTTAAAATATGTTGTTATTTGATGATCCAATTTTTCTATTATAATTTTCTAAAGTTCTGATATATGAAATTCTTGCTAGTCTTTATTTTGTACAAAGCTGACAGCCTGGGCAATCTGTTCATTTTTTTTTTCAAGGAAGTTTTTCTCCACAGAAATAAAAGTAACATAGCAACACACCAAGTATGGCAGAATACCAGGGAGTGCAGATTGGAACATATCTTTTTCCCTCTCTTCACCAAATATATACTTACATGTTTGGATTCTGGGTGGTTTTCATTTCTAAAATTGAGATTTGGAGGACAGTAAATACTGGATTTTTAAAACTGCATCTAGATAAGCAGATGATAGCCACTAAGCAAATCACTAATTTTACATATATAATACAGAGTAGATGAATAAAATTATTTCAGAATATTTGTGACTTTATTTTAGTATGTGAAGTGACCAACTACATTAATCTGAATGCTACATAACTAAACTGAAAGGATTGCCCTTTTTTCAATTTTCAATTAACAACTACAGAATGAATGCATAGGAATTAGTAGTTCAGTAGTTACCAGTAAGTACTTCCCTCAACATTTAAGTGGCCTCTATTGTGGAAGGTCAGTTGTTGACATACATAGCATCATTGTGGTTTAATAGTAATTGAATAATCTAATTATTGACCCAAATTACCATATTGCATAAAAGCAAATTTGCTAGTCATGACAAATGCTTGTATTTAGTTTAACATAGTATTGAAAATAGCATTGGAGTTTGAGGCTTATCTCTGCTGCTTATTAGCCATATGACCTTGCATAAGTCACTTTATCTCCTTAGATCAATTTCCCCATCTGTAAAAAGAAAAGAATTGAACTTAACATCTCTAAAATTCTTTCCAACATGAGTTCTCTTATGATTCTATAATTATGAAAAAATTAATTAGAGAATATATAATCAGGATGATTTCATTTTGTTTTATTTTTTGCTGCTAAAATGGTCATTAGTTGTCTTTCTGAACAGAATTTTTCAATGGACTATCATAAGCCAAAAGCACATTTGTACATATTATGAATAGTTATTAAATTATAAGGAAAAACAGTCACAGCTTACATTTGCATAGCATTATTAGACTATTTATACAGGGGACTATGGCAAACACAAAGTTATATAATATAGTCTTTGCCTTCCTTGAGTTGTCAGTATTTGGATGAAGTAGGAAAAGCAGACATCCAGAAAAGCCTAATAATGATAGCTAATATTTACATAGCATTTTAGTCTACAGAAGACTTGATATACATTCTCAATTGATCCTCCCAATAGACCTGTGAGGTGGGTATTGTAAGTATTTTGATCTCCATTTTATGGATTAGTAATACTGAGACCCATAGAGGCTTGTCTAAGATCATGTCAGTGGTGGGATTTTGAACTCATATGCTTTCAGATCCAGCATGTTTTTTTCCCCCATTATACCTCACCCCATCTTTTCCACTGCTTCAACTTTTCAGATTGTTTTCTGATTGCCAAAGCTTGGCAAATTGATAAACTGACCTGATCTGTTCCTCAGGGAATCAGAATAAGAGATTTATAATTTAGATCATGGTGATGTAGCCTAATCCCCTTGTTTTACAGATGAGGAAACAAAAAAAATTAAATAATTTACCTAGGATCATATAGACAGCAAAATGGCAGAGCTAAGAGTCAAATCCATATCCAGTACTGACCCATCATGTGTCTGTTCACTCATTCATGATGTAAGGACTGAATCCTAACAAAAATCTCAGACTTCTACCAGGTAATATTTCTGTTTTGCTTCCTCTCACTTATATTTCCCTCTTATGCTAATGGGTAAACTTCCTGCCATGCTAAGAACGAGACAGAATCCCTATCCAATCTTCTTATCCCTAGCAGTAGTTTTAGCTTCTGTCAAGAAACTTGTATTTAAGTATTGTTAGCTCAGATTTTTCTAGTTACAAAATATCGTAGCCAAACTAAAATACAGCTTGAAAAGTCGTGATATGAAAGCAGAATTTTTATAGATTCTGTATGTAGGAATGGAAGGCAAAATTTATGATTTTTATCTTTGAGAATGTATATGAGGAGAATGAGAGATTTCATCACTCCTAGCCTTTTGTATTGCTTTGGGATGTTTTTCTATCTAATATTAATTCAAGTCAATCAAAATTTGTTCTATGTAAAAGATACAGAGCTCCTTGTTCTTGGGTATACAAGGAAGAATGATACATTTTCTGACCTACAGGATTTTAGCGATACCCAAATTCACTTTTCTTATTTTTGTAGATGGGGAAACTGAAAGCCAGGAAGATGAGGTGATATATACAAGATTACATAGCTAACAAGAAGAGATGTCATTTGACTTAAACTCCAATACTCAATCTACTGCTATGCTAACTAAATACCAGCTGTTTGTTATAGCATGGCCTAGCATGACTATTGTTAATACTATATATATCTATATATCTATATCTATATCTATATCTATGTGGTTTTTTAATTGAAATTTTTAGAATTTGAAATTGATTTCCCCATAGAAACAATGTCATAGATTTGTAGGTCAGACAAAAATAAATTTAATCCAAATGTATTTTTCATCATATTTCTGTGAGAAAATGCATCCAAATCCCTGTAGGAAATGCTAGAAACACATATCTATCCTCAGGAATTTGCTTTTCAGCTCTCTTTCCACCCCAACCTCATTTATCTAGCTCTAAGGTAGGAGAGAAAGGAAGAATTTTTGGATGAGGATCCAGGCAAAGCTCCCAAGGTGTCAGTGGGAGAACAGGAATTGGATTTCATCCTAGAGTGGCAGCATCTGTTATTCCTGCAGGCAGCAGTGACCACAAGGACCCACTGGAGTGAAGTGACCCACATATTCAGAAGTTTTGAACTACCTGTCCTTGGTGAGGAATTATATTTGTTCTAAGTTGCTTTACCATCTTGGCTCCTTTGCCAAAGTTAGCCCAGACATGGGAATCATTTGTTATGTTTTAAGCCATTCTGTGGGTCTAATTATGGTACAGTGGAAAGATCACTAAATGTAAAGAAGACATGGGCTTGAATCCTATCCTTGCTACTTCATATTTGTGCTTCTGGACAAATCAGTCAGCCTCTCTGAGTTGCCTAATCTGTAGAACTGTGCCAAGTTATTTGTAATAGCTACCTGGAAAATGCTTGAAAAACTGTAAAGCTTTCATTGGTTTTCTAAATGGTACTTATTTCCTGAACAATTAATAGACTTGGGAGAATTAAAAATTCATCTGCTCTACTTCCTCTAAGATGCATCTGTATTATTTCCATTAATAAATAACATCACAATAGCACTTTTCAAATGTTTTCCAAAAGGTACTAAAATACATACATATATACATACATATATATATAGATACATATATATGTGTGTGTGTATGTATATGTATATACACATAGTGATGATTGAAAAGAGAAGATTATAATTTAGATAGAGGTTATATGGATCATTCAAAAATATATTTTATCTCAAGGAATTTTTTTGAACAATTTAAATATGCCAAACAACTTTTAATACGAAATAGCCTTATGTCATATATACTATGTATTTATCCCTGTACTTGGGTATCTACAGAGGACTTTAGTTAGATAAAGACAGAGACAGAGGATAGGTGCAGCCTTAGAAAAAATACAAGAAACAAAATACATTAGAGATGGAAAATGCCTTCTTCCTCTAATTTTAGGAATTTCAAATAAAAATGAAAAATATGACTTGGAATCACACATCTAGCCAAATTGTGGCTAATCTTTGCAGTGGATAGAACACTGACCTTGAAGTCAGGAAGATCTGAGTTAAATCTAGTCTCAGATCAGTTTTGTGAGCCTGAACATGTCATTTAGAGGGTTTTTTGGCCATAATTTCCTCAACTGTAAAATGGAAATAATAATAGCACCTACCTCCTAGGGTCATTGTAAAGATCAAATGATGTTTATAAAATGCTCATCTTTGCATAAGACCCAGAATATAGAAGGTAAATGTTGGCAATCATCATCATCATCATCATTACCAAGATAGGGTAATTGCAAGAATCAAATGAAATAATATTTTTTTAAAAAGGAGGTGGAGCCAATATGGCCAAACAATTGAGTGCCTCATCCCATAGGACTCTTTACTAAGAAAGGATTTTATTGCATTAATACACTAGAACTTATAGCCTCACTGGAACAGGGACCCTTCTCATAGCTCCAGGGCAGAAAAATGTGCTTGCGCTTAGGTCCCAGAAGGGTCTCTGAAAACTGCTGCACAAAGTCTCTGAAGTTTGGGACGTTATACCTTCTACCCTGGAAAAGAGCCCTTACTTTAACAAAGAATTCAAAGCCAAGTAATAGGCTGGGAAAATGAGCAAACAACAGAAAAAAGTCTAACCATAGAAAGTTACTATGGTGACATGAAGATCAAAGAACACACTTAGAAGAAAATAACAAAGTCAAAGCTCCTATATCTAAACCTTCCAAGAAAAATAAGAATTGGTCTCAGGCTATGGAAAAGCTCAAAAAGATTTTGAGGAAGAAAATGAGAGTGATGCAAAAGGAAATTCAAAACCAATGACAAGAATGCTTTAAAAAACAAAATTGGGAAAGGAGGTACAAAAGCTCACTGAGGAAAATAATTTCTTAAAAATTAGAATTCAGCAAAAGGAAACTAGTGACTTTATGAGAAATCAAGATACAATTAAACAAAATTTTAAAAAATGAAAAAATAGAAAATAATGTGAAATATTTCATTGGAAAAACAATTGATCTGGAAAACAGATCCAAGAGAGATAATTTAAAAATTATAGTTCTACCTGAAAACCATAATAAAAAAAAACAGAGCCTAGACAATATCTTTCAAGAAATCATCAAGGAAACTCTCCTAATATCCTAAAATCAATAAAATAGAAATTGAAAGAATTCATCAATCACCTCCTAAAAGAGATCCCAAAATGAAAACTCCCAGGAATATTACAGCCAAATTCCAGAACTCCTAGGTCAAGGGAAAAAAAAATGTTGCAGCATATAGAAAGCATCAATTCAAGTATAGTATAGTGACAGTCAGGATAACACAAGATTTAATAGCTTTTAAATTAAAGGCTCTGAGGACTTGGAATATGATATTCAGGAGAGCAATGGAGTTAGGATTACAACCAAGAATCATCTACTCAGCAAAACTGAATATAATCCTTCAGAGGGGAAAGTGGTCATTCAATTAAATAGAAGACTTTCAAGCATTCATGATGAAAAGATCAGAACTGAATAGAAAATTTGATTTTCAAATAGGAAAATCATAAGGAGGTTACCAAGAAAGGAATATCATAAGGAACTTAATAAGATTTATCTGTTTACATTCCTACATGGGAAGATGACACTTGTAACTCTTAAGAACTTAAGTTAAGGAGTATGTGTAGACAGAGTTGAATTTAATATGAAGGGATAATATCTAAAAAGTAAAATCGAGGGGTGAGAAAGGAATGTAATGGGAGAGGGGAAAATGAAAGAGAGAAAATTCCCTTTATTTAAGGGAATAAGTAAACCTTATTCTTACTAGAAATGTCTCAGAGAGACAATAACATACACACTCAATATTGGTATAGAAATCTATCTTTTTCTGAGAGAAAGTGGGAGGATACAAGAACAGGGGAGAGGATATAGGACATATTGAGGGAGGGAATGTCAGCAGCAAAACACTTTTGAAGAAGGTCAGGGTGAGAGGAGAAAGAGAATAAACACAGGAAATACAATTAGTAATTGGGAAAAGAATATAAATTGTTTTGATTTCTTCATTGAAAAAACTTGTTTTCTTAATTGAATGAAATCAAAATTATCCATTTTCTGCTTAAATTTCTTCTCTATTGTTTGCTTATTCTTAAATTATTCACATATTTATAAGTCTCATTGCATCTTAAACCTGATGTTGAATGACTGGACCGGCCTGAGTCAGATCTGATCCAAAATACAGGAGAGCATGAACATAGGGCATGAACATTGCTCTTCCACAGAAGACAGAGAAGCCAGGAAGACCAGTGTTCTTGTTCTATGTTACACTGTATTATGTTGGAATACACCGGAAAGCTGTTGGAATTCACAGGAGCCACCTGAAAGTGGTTGCTGGAGATTCAACCCAGAATGGATTTCCTCTTGTAGAGGATGATACAAGGAGACTGAAAAGCAGTGCCTCTTTTCTGATCTAACTTGAGAGGCTGTTGCATTGTGTGGCCTCTCTCCTCTTCCCTCTGCCTCCAGTTTATCTCATTCCTAGTCTGCAACACCTGTGTCAGCAAAGGCTGCCTTGCAACTGCTTCAGATGCTATGATCCACAGCTGTGAAGGCTCTTGGAGAATTGTCCTGTCCTTTAACAGTATTGTGGACCAGGTATGACTCAGGCCAGGTTTTTGTGCAAATCAAACAAATATAGCCTACATCAGGAGGCAAAGAGAAAATCTGGGCAAAAATTCTATGGACAACTTATCAGATAAAGACTTCCATATCCAAAATAGATAAAGAACTTTGTCAAATCTCTAAAAATATGAGTCATTCCCTAAATAATAAATGATCTAAGGATATGAACAGACAGTTTTCCAATGAAGAAATCAAAACAACTTACATTCATATGAAAAAATGCTATAAATCATTATTAGAGAAATACAAATCAAAACAATTTTGAGATATCATTTTATATCTACCAGATTCACTAAAATGATAGAAGGGGAAAGTAGAGGGGATGTGGAAAAATTAGGACATTAATTCATTGTTGGTGGAATTGTGAACTGATCCACCAGTTTGGAGAGCAATCTAAAATTGTGCCCAAAGAGATACTAAATCACCTCTTCCTATTGACCAAGTAATACTACTTCTTGGTCTATTTCCAAAAATAATTAGGGAAAAGGAAAAGAACCTTTGTTCTAAAGTGTTTATAGCTATTCTCTTTGTGGTAGCAAGAACTGGGAAATATATATATATATATATATATATATATATATATATATATATATATATATATATATACATATATATATATATATGTATATATATATATATATATAAATGTCTCATAACACATATGTATGTATATATATATATATATACATACATATGTGTTATGAGACATTTGTGAACCATAAAATGTAAGAAAACTTTATATAGAAAACTTTAAAAGGAGACAATTCTTAAAGTAAAAAAAGCTATACTGAATCAGGTAAAACACTACTCCCCCTCTACCTCCATATTTACCACAGCCACTGGGACAGGCTAGGTAATGAATTTTACTAAAGTCTCTAACATCTTTTTATCATAAGCTTAGGAGGCAAGAAAGTTAAAGAGCCTTTTCATTCCCGTAAATGACCAGCCCAGGCCACGTAAAATAAGTAATACTTCAACTTCTTATCAACATTTGGTGAGTTCCTTAAAATTTTCTAAGAGACCTTCTACAATGAAAATAGTCTTAAAATACTCTAGACTTATAAGCAGCACTGGTGGAAGAACTTATAATCAAAGGCTAAAATAATACAAAAAGTCCTTTTAAAGTGACTCCACGAAGTAGTGTTAATGTGAGGATGTGTTCAGAGGAAATTTTCTGATATAAAAAACAATTATAATGAAAATAAGTAGCACCAGGAATGTCAGATTTATGGCCCAGATGATAGTAGCTCCAGTAATATCATTGGGTTCCATCATGGATCTAGGTCATTTGTAGCAAGGTATCTTAGGGGTCATAGGCTGTTTATACATTATATATTCTGTCCTAGGTCTGAGGTGATGCTATGATTCATCCTTTACTATAAAAAAATAAAAACCATTTTTCCCTAAGCCATCAGCCAAGACCTTTTTCTTCCTGGGAAGTTCATCTAGGTAATAGTATCAAATTTTGTTCCCTTTAGAGCCATCTACTTAGGGCAACCCCCTTCTTCTGTTGTAATTAATTAAATCTCTCCTTCTTCATCCAGGAATTTAAAATACTATCAAGGTAACTAAAGAATCTCCTGAATTTCCATTCACTGTAACTTTTCTATAATTTTTTTTTTAATTTCTCTTCGCCTTCTCCCCCACAATAATTTGGGTCTTTCAAAACCTTTTTAGAAAGAAGTTGCATGTAGCACCTGAAATTTTCCCTGGGAGAAACGAATGTGCTAATGAAGAGAAATCTGAACTGTTTCTACTGATTCAGAATATGAATATATGACTTAGATAGAACCTTTTGACTTTTAAAAGCCTGAAGACCCAACGAACTCTGCAAATAGAGTAAAATAAAAATGACTGACCAAGCTGTAATATATGAGTGTAATGGAATACTAATTTGCTATAAGATATGTTGAGCTCAGTGATCTTAGAAAAACATGGGATTTGCGTGAAAGAATGAAAAGTGAAATGAGCAGAGCCAGCAGAACAGTAATAGCAATGTTTTAAGAATACTTTTTTTGGGGGGGGGTTGAGTTAAACAGTGTTGGGTATCTTGCCTCTTAGTTCACATAACTAGTAAGTGTCTGGGGCTCGCTTTGATGTTAGGTCCTCATGACTTCAGAGATGACATTCTATACACTCTACCATTTAACTGTCCATTTCTTTGAAGTTTTTTTTTTTTTTTTCCTATAATCTATTCACTGCTGAACTTTCCAGGGAAATGCCTTGATTCTTCTCTCCTTCAACTACCAAAATCATGCCTCAAGCTTCTGGGAACTATAAGCAGGTAGTTGTTTTAATGGCTCATCATTTTGATTGGTTTCATCAATAGACAGGATTTTTTAGGTGAGAGAACCCATTAAAACCATGTAAGCTGCAGATGGTTGATGAAATACTTTGTATTAATTTTAACTTTCTTGATTATGTCTTTTTGGTCCTAGAAACTCAAAATTAATCTGGATGTAGTATAACCTGACACCTAAATGGCTGCTGCCTTACTGATGTCCTTGTAAGATAGATTTTTAGAGATGGATAAAAATGAGTTTTACTTAATCTTCTGTCTGTGATAAAAAAGTGGCAAAAAATGAGGATTTGTATGTAGGCTTCTTAGGGAGTCTGCTAGACAAATACAAAAACAGTTAATGAAGATTCTATTTCTAAAACAAAGAGAAATCTGATCATCCTTTTCCTTATGTAACACACAGAGATTCTCTTTCTACACAGTCATGACAGAAAAAAAATCATTAAGACATAATATCTGTCCTTACAGAAGTTATTGTCTTGTAGAATTATGTCAAACTCAAAGAGCTTGCTACATATTGACTTGGAAAACCAGAAATTAACAAGATTTAAATTTATGTTTTCCTCCATCTGTTTCTAAAATTCAGGGTTTTTTTCAAGTTATGATTTTCCCCTCTTAATTATAAATATATTATTATATTCTCTCAGTAACTTTAATTTTCTTAAGGTGGTCCTGTTCCCATTGACTTTTTCTCTTCACCCCTGATTGTCTTTCCATTTGTTATTTCTTTCCATTTAGAGTTTTGTTTTATTAGTTCCTTTTTCTCTCCTGTTTTCATCTAGTTATATATTTATTTTCCTTTTTTTTTTGTTAGAGAAGTAGATTCTTCCTTTATCTCTTCTCCTTCATCTAGTTCTGTTCATTAATTTAATTAATTTTTGTGCTCCTTTCCAAAAAGAATTTCTCTCACTCTGTATTATCCATTTTCTCTTTCTTTTTTTATTTGAGACTCGGTCTCATGACCTATAATTCATGACCCCTATAACTATATGGTCTCTTTTTTCCCCCTATATTCCTCAGGCAATCAAATCATCCATTCTAGATTTTCCCTTCTAGTACTTTCTGTCATTGACTTGTTTCTCTGTAGATTCTTCATTTCCATCATGCCTCATTCCTAATACCATTACCCTAGGAAGTTAACCCATTCTTAAAGTGACAAATGTTTTGCTGTGATAGTTAAACTAGATCAGAATGCATCTTGATAGTTCACTAATTATAAACAAGTTATAGCCTCTATTGAATTAACCAATCATAAGCATTAGACTATGTCTGAAAAATCCTTAAGTCATTTAAATTTAAAAAATCACTGCAAGAACTGAAAGGACATTACACAAGTAATCTTTTCAAACTGGTTGAGATATTTAGTCATTCCCTGTGGAAACTATCAGCAAGTTAGCTGGAAATAGAGATTTAAATATGTGGGAAATGTAAGTTTCCCTTTAGTCAAAGGGGCTTTCTAAGTTTTAATCAGTATCCCCTGGTTTCTGTATAGACCACTGGAACAGTGTGTCATAAATGTTGGAGTAATGTTTGTATAAATGTACTACTTTCTGCTATGTCATCTTAGGAAATACTTCTTTTGGAAAACTAATTACATATCATTTGTAATATAATTTATATAGACTAATAATCATGGGGGAACACATGCTAGTAGCTTATGAGCCATAGTATTAGAAGAAACTTTTCCAGACTATTCAAGACTATTCCTAGAACTCTGAAGGATTTAATAACCAAACTTTGGGAACCTAACTTTTTAATGTAACTGGGAATAAGATTGGTACCTCCAGAACACAGAGATGATAATTACACAAACTCCCTATAATCTCTTGTATGTTAACCAGCCTTAGGTGCTTCATCATTAGTTACTTTCACTTCAGTCACCTATCCCTCCTACCCAAATCAGGTGTAAAGAGACTGAACTGCCTTTTCAAGATTCTGAACTTTAAAAGAGATGAGCATTTTCAGGACAATGCTGCCTACTCCACTATTAAATGCCTGATTCTTGATGTTGATTGAGAATTTTTCAGAGTTGCTTATAATCTATTTGAGTCCAGTGTGGTCCTTGCCTCCATTGTTTTTGGAAATGAAATTGTCCTCTTCTTATTTATCTATATAGACCTTCCAGAACCAGACATATATATTTATAAAGACTTATGGTACTTGCTGCTGGAGGAGTAGGGTCCATCATTCATATCTTAATTGCCAGAGAAAGGGTTTAGTCCAATAAAACATAAATATCTGCTTTGGGTAGAATTGTTAATATAAAGATCAAAACAACCAAATGTCACTATCCACTCTGGATAGTATCTGTGTGCCTCAGCTTTTTTTTTTTCATGCTTCCTTTTTCACATATATAAAGAAGGGGGGGAAAAGCATATCTATTTTCTTTTAAAAATTGGGGTAATATAAAAGTGGAACTTTGAACAGGCATATTTGCTGCTCTTAAAAACACTTCAGTGATTTTATACACACACACACACACACACACACACACACACACATATACACACACACACACACAAACTCTATACCATAGAAAAAAATGCTTCCTTTCGATTACAAACTAACCAAGTTTATTCTCTCAAAAATGATAAGTGCTTTGGAGCCAGTGTCCTGGGATGATTTGAATGCATATGACCAAGAGGAAAATAAGCTTTTGTCTAATATTTATATCCAACACCAGGTCATATATTAGGAAATTCAATGAAAACTGCTACAGAATTTTAGAAAAATTTACCTTCTTTTGATTCCTGTATTTTCTTTTCTTTTTTTTTTATTATATATATATATATATATTTTATAATATTATCCCTTGTATTCATTTTTCCAAATTACCCCCCCTCCCTCTATTCCCTCCCCCCGACGACAGGCAATACCATACATTTTACATGTGTTACAATATAGTCTAGGTACAATACATGTGTGCGAATATCATTTTCTTGTTGCACAATAAACATTAGAATCCGAAGGTACATGCAACCTGGGCAGACAGATATTAGTGCTAACAATTTTCATTCCCCTCCCAGTGTTTCTTCTCTGGGTGCAGCTACCCCTGTCCATCATTGATCAACTGGAAGTGAGTTGGATCTTCTTTATGTTGAAGATTTCCACTTCCATCAGAATACATCCCCATACAGTATTGTTGTTGAAGTGTACAGTGATCTTCTGGTTCTGCTCATTTCACTCAGCATCAGTTGATTTAAGTCTCTCCAGGCCTCTCTATATTCCTCCTGCTGGTCATTTCTTACCGAGCAATAATATTCCATAACCTTCATATACCACAATTTACCCAACCATTCTCCAACTGATGGACATCCATTCATCTTCCAGTTTCTAGCTACAACAAAAAGAGCTGCCACAAACATTTTGGCACATATATGTCTCTTTCCGCTCTTTAGTATTTCTTTGGGATATAATCCCAGTAGTAGCGCTGCTGGGTCAAAGGGTATGCACAGTTTGATAACTTTTTGGGCATAATTCCAGATTGCTCTCCAGAATGGCTGGATTCTTTCACAACTCCACCAGCAATGTATTAGTGTCCCAATTTCCCCACATCCCCTCCAACATTTGTCATTATTTGTTCCTGTCATCTTAGCCAATCTGACAGGTGTGTAGTGGTATCTCAGAGTGGTCTTAATTTGCATTTCTCTGATCAGTAGTGATTTGGAACACTCTTTCATGTGAGTGGATATAGTTTCAATTTCTTCCTCTGAGAATTGTCTGTTCATATCCTTTGACCATTTATCAATTGGAGAATGGTTCGGTTTCTTATAAATTTGGGTCAGTTCTCTATATATTTTGGAAATGAGACCTTTGTCAGAACCTTTGTTTTTAAAAATATTTTCCCAATTTGTTACTTCCCTTCTAATCTTGTTTGCATTAGTATTATTTGTACAGAAACTTTTTAGTTTGATGTAATCAAAATCTTCTATTTTGTGATCAATAATGATCTCTAGTTCTCCTCTGGTCATAAATTCCTTCCTCCTCCACAAGTCTGAGAGGTAGATTATCCTCTGTTCCTCTAATCTATTTATTATCTCCCTCTTTATGCCTAAATCATGGACCCATTTTGATCTTATCTTGGTATATGGTGTTAAGTGTGGATCCATATCTAATTTCTGCCATACTAATTTCCAGTTTTCCCAACAGTTTTTTCCGAATAATGAATTTTTATCCCTAATGTTGGAATCTTTGGGTTTGTCAAAGATTAGATTGCTATAGATGTACCCTTTTTTGTCCTTTGTATCTAATCTGTTCCACTGATCTACCGGTCTATTTCGTAGCCAATACCAAATGGTTTTGGTGACTGCTGCTATATAATATAGCTTTAGATCAGGTACACTTAGACCACCTTCCTCTGAGTTTTTTTTCATTAGTTCCCTTGCAATTCTTGACCTTTTATTCTTCCATATGAATTTTGTTGTTACTTTTTCTAGGTCATTAAAATAGTTTCTTGGGAGTCTGATTGGTATAGCACTAAATAAATAGATTAGTTTGGGGAGTATTGTCATCTTTATTATATTCGCTCGGCCTATCCAAGAGCACTGAATGTCTTTCCAATTATTTAAATCTGATTTTATTTTTGTGGCAAGTGTTTTGTAATTTTTCTCATATAATTCCTGACTTTTCTTTGGTAGATGGATTCCCAAATATTTTATACTCTCAACATTTGTTTGGAATGGAATTTCTCTTTTTATCTCTTGCTGTTGCATTTTGTTAGTGATATATAAAAATGCCAAGGATTTATGTGGATTTATTTTGTATCCTGCCACTTTGCTGAAATTTTGAATTATTTCTAGTAGCTTTTTAGCATAGTCTTTGGGGTTCTCTAAGTATACCATCATGTCATCTGCAAAAAGTGATAGTTTAATTTCCTCATTTCCTACTCTAATTCCTTGAATCTCTTTCTCGGCTCTTATTGCCGAGGCTAGCGTTTCTAGTACTATATTGAATAGTAATGGTGATAGTGGGCAACCTTGTTTCACTCCTGATCTTACTGGGAAAGGTTGCAGTTTATTTCTATTGCATATTATGCTTACTGACGGTCTTAAATATATACTCCTGATTATTCTAAGGAATAATCCATTTATTCCTATACTCTCAAGAGTTTTTAGTAGGAATGGATGTTGGATTTTGTCAAATGCTTTTTCTGCATCTATTGAGATGATCATATGGTTCTTATTAATTTGATTATTAATATGGTCAATTATATTAATAGTTTTCCTAATATTAAACCAGCCCTGCATTCCTGGAATAAATCCTACTTGATCATAGTGTATTATCTTGGAGATGATTTTCTGAAGTCTTTTTGCTAATATCTTATTTAAGATTTTAGCATCAATATTCATTAAGGAGATTGGTCTATAATTTTCTTTCTCAGTTTTTGATCTACCAGGTTTAGGTATCAGTACCATGTCTGTGTCATAAAAGGAGTTTGGTAGGACTCCTTCATCCCCTATTTTTTCAAATAATTTATATAACATTGGGGCTAATTGTTCTTTAAATGTTTGGTAGAATTCACATGTGAATCCATCTGGCCCTGGGGATTTTTTCCTGGGGAGTTGATTAATAGCTTGTTCTATTTCTTTTTCTGAAATGGGACTATTTAAGCAATTTATCTCCTCCTCTGTTAATCTAGGGAGCCTATATTTTTGGAGAAAGTCATCCATTTCACTTAAGTTATCAAATTTATTGGCATAAAGTTGGGCAAAGTAACTCCTTATTATTTCTCTAATTTCCTCTTCATTGGTGGAAAGATCCCCCTTTTCATTTGTAAGACTATCAATTTGATTTTCCTCTTTCTTTTTTTTGATCAAATTTACCAAAGGTTTATCTATTTTATTGGCTTTTTCATAAAACCAACTCTTGGTTTTATTTATTAATTCAATAGTTTTTTTACTTTCAATTTTATTGATTTCTCCTTTTAATTTTTGTATTTCGAGTTTAATTTTTGGTTGGGGGTTTATAATTTGGTCTTTTTCTAGCCTTTTAAGTTGTAAGCCCAATTCGTTAATCTTCTCTTTCTCAATTTTCTTCAAATAAGCCTCTAAAGATATAAAATTTCCCCTTATTACTGCTTTAGCTGCATCCCAAAGATTTTGATATGATATCTCATCATTATCATTATCTTGGGTGAAATTGTTAATTGTTTCTATAATTTGCTCTTTCACCCAGTCATTCTTTAAGATGAGATTATTCAGTTTCCAATTACTTTTTGGTCTATTTACCCCTAACTTTTTACTGAATGTAGCTTTTATTGCATTGTGATCTGAGAAGAAGGCATTTATTATTTCTGCCTTCCTACATTTAATTTTGAGATCTTTATGTCCTAATATATGGTCAATTTTTGTATAGGATCCATGAACTGCTGAGAAGAAAGTATATTCCTTCCTATTGCCATTCAGTTTTCTCCAAAGGTCTATCATACCTAGTTTTTCTAATGTTCTATTTACTTTTTTAATTTCTTTCTTGTTTGTTTTGTGGTTTGATTTGTCTAAATCTGAGAGTGCAAGGTTGAGATCTCCCACTATTATAGTTTTACTGTCTATTTCTTCTTGCAGTTCTCTTAACTTTTCCTTTAGAAAGTTAGATGCTATACCACTTGGTGCATATATGTTTAGTATTGATATGGCTTCATTATTTATGCTACCTTTCAGCAGGATATAGTTTCCTTCCTTATCTTTTTTAACGAGATCTACTTCTGCTTTTGCTTGATCTGAGATAAGGATAGCTACCCCTGCTTTTTTGGCTTTACCTGAAGCATAATAGGCTCTGTTCCAACCTTTTACCTTTACTCTGTATGTATCTCCCTGCTTTAAGTGTGTTTCCTGTAGACAACATATTGTAGGGTTCTGCTTTTTGATCCAATCTGCTATCCGTCTCCGTTTGATGGGATCGTTCATCCCATTTACATTTACAGTTAAAATTACTAATTCTGTGTTTCCTGCCATCGTATTATCCCCAGATTATACTTTTTTCCCTTGACCCCCCTGATCCCCCTCCCCGATATTTAATTTACAGACCCCCCTTGTGACGCGCAACCCTCCCTCTTTTTTTTTTTTTTTTTTAGGATCCCTCCCCCCTCCCTCCAAGTCCCTTCACTTATTCTCCTTTTCCTTTCCCCTTTTCCTCTCCCCCCTTTTAATGAGGTGAGAGAAAATTCTCTGAAAAACAAATATGTTAATTATTTACTCTTTGAGCCTCTTCTGATGAGAGTAAGATTCACACAATGATTCCCCCCCTCACTAAGTTCCCTCAGATATGGTGTATTTTCTATGTCTCTTCCTGGGATGTAGTTTCCCTCTTTTTATCACTCCTTCCCCTTTTTCTGAACCGACCTCCTTCCCTTTACCACATCCCCCTTTTTTTCTTTTATATCAGTAAAATCAAATTATCCTTGAGTATTTTTTATATACCCACAACAGAGTTACAGTTCTCAAGGGTTCTGTGTACCTTTTTCTGTTTCTCTTCAGTCTTGTGGATGTAGATCAAATTTTTTGTTTAAGTCTGGTTTTTTTCTTAGAAACATATAGAATTCCTCTGTTTCATTGAATGACCATCTTCTTCCATGGAAAAAGATGCTAAACTTAGCTGGGTAGTTCATTCTTGGTTGCAGTCCTTGATCTTTTGCCTTTCAGAATATCAGGTTCCAGGCCCTTCTATCTTTTAATGTGGAGGCAGCCAGATCTTGGGTGACCCTTATTGTGGCACCTTGGTATTTAAATTGTTTTTTTCTAGCTGCTTGCAGGATTTTCTCCTTTGTGTGGTAATTCTGCAGCTTAGCCACAATATTCCGTGGTGTTCTTTTTTTAGGGTCTATTTCAGAAGGAGTTCGATGAATTCTTTCCACATCTACTTTCCCTTCTGTTTCTATTATCTCTGGACAGTTCTCTTTGATAATTTCCTGTAAAATAGAATCTAGGCTCTTTTTTTGGTCATAGTTTTCTGGAAGTCCAATAATCCGCAGATTATCTCTCCTAGATCTATTTTCCAGGTCTATAGATTTTCCCAGTAAGTATTTGACGTTGTTCTCCAGCTTCTCATTTTTTTTGTTTTGTTTGACTGATTCTTGGGTTCTCTGTGAATCATTCATTTCTATTTGTTCCATCCTGACTTTTAAGGAGTTATTTTCTTCTTTCACAGTTTTTAGTTCTTTTTGTAGATGCCCAATTTCGTTTTTAAATGAATTATTTTGCTCTATTGAGTTTTTTTCCATTTCCCTAATTTTTTTTTTTGAGAATTATTTTCTTTTTCCAATTCAGAAATTCTATTTTCTTGAGACTTTTTTATCTTTTCCAATTCAGAAATCCTACTTTCCTGTGTTTTTTTAACCTTTTCTAATTCACTAATTTTGTTTCCCTGCATCTCCTGTGAATTCTTTATTTTTTCCAACTCCAATTTCAGGACGTTGTTATTCTCTATCATAACTTCCCTTTCTTTTCCCCATTTTTCTTCGATCTCCCTCAATTTTTTAAGAGCTTCTTCTAGGAGAGAGTTATGTGATGGGAGGCAGGAATCGTTCCCCTTTAGGTTGTTGTCTGTTGATTCTCTGCTGTCAACTTCCTCGGGGTTGGATACCCGCTCTTTCTCTGTATAGAAGGAATCTATGGTTTTTCTAGCTTTTTTGCTCATACTTAAAAAAATCTTTTGGGGGTCTGTCTCTGGGGTAGGAAATTATTTACTTCTTTACCAGCTTCCTCCCAGACCGGATGGATGCAGCGGCTCCTGAGCCTGAGCTAAGAGAGAGCTCTGGGAGAGAGTTCCCCACCCCCTCCCTGGAAGTGCCTCAGAGGTGATTAGCACTACTGTGCTTTGAGGGCGTAGAATAGTGAAGACAGCACGAAGCCCAGCCTATGTGTCCGGGTGGGGAGTGGATGTCTGCAGCAGGTGACGTGAGAAGCCCCTGCGCTCAAACTGGAAGTGTCTGCCAGAAACCGCAGTCCCTAGTTCAAAGGTTCCGCTTCTCTGGGACTTCCTGGAGCTGAGTTCCACTCCCTCCAGCTAAGCTAGGCAGTGTGTGTTGCCTTGGGCCGTATCCACCCACTTGTCAATCTCTTAACTATTCTCAGGTGGTAGCTGAGGCCACACCCCCTGGTGCCGAGTCTGTTGAGTCACCCCCAGGGTCCGGGGAAAATCTAATCTGAGTTTTAAAATATTTTGGCTTTCTCTTCTGAACTGCTAAATAATTAGCAGAGAAGAGCTAACAGCCTGTGCCAGATTCCTTTACCTCAGTGGCTTCTCTGATCCCAGAGCCCTTCCCAGCGCAATGGGCGCAGTGTGCCCCTACCCCACCGTCTGTGCTGGTCTTTCTTATTCCTCCCCTGAGAACTGACCTTTCCTGTTGAAACTCCAGATTCTCTTCAGCTGGTAAGTCGTGCTTCCAGTCCTTGTGGTATCTATCAGTCCTGAGCTAATTTTGAGACTTAATTTATCTAATTGGTTGTGAGGGAGTGAGGACGTTCACTGAGTCGTGTGTTTCTTCTCCGCCATCTTGGCTCCGCCCCCTCGATTCCTGTATTTTCTTTAAAATAATATTCTAAAAATAAATTGTCATTGTTGAATGTTTTTTAAAAAAATTAAGAAAACTGATATAAATTGGAAACAAATAGTAATATCAGGACTCTTAGTAGAATGTTAAGTGTTTCCTTTCTTCTCTACTTTATCATTCAGTCTAGACTGTCTCTTGGGTATGAATTGTTCAATTTTATGTTCCCTACTTTCTTTATATCTAGCTATAGACATCCCTAAACCTGTAAAAAAGTCCACCGGGCCACTTTTTCTCAGACACTGCACCACAATAGGTAATATATTCTCCAAGCTAAAATTCAGTCTCTCATGCTTTGTTTTTTATACCAGAAAAAATAAGTTTCTTATTATAAGATGAAAGCTACCTCTGACTCAAAATAATTTGTTCAATTTTTGGTCTACATCCATTATATCATTAGTATAAGGATCACCAGGTATGGAAACAATGTCAATTCTTGCAGATTGAAAACTTATCTATAACCTAGAAGTTTAAAGAGGGAATTGGGAGGTTAAGTGAGCTTCCTCATAGCTGTACAATTAATATCTGTTAGTCAGGGCTTGAACTAAGTTCTTTCTGATTTGAACTGGCCTATCTTTACCAACCTTTTTATGTTGATAATGTTTTAAAACAACAAATGTAAATCAAATCACAGGATTAAAGCAGACACTAGAAATTGTAACATTCAACAAGCATTATAAACATTTTAATTTTATAAAATATTTTACTTTTCAAAGGCATTTCAATGATAGTCTTTTTTTTTTTTTTTTTTTTTTTTTTTTTTACAATTTTAAATATGGCATAGAAACTCTTAAAGAACAAAACAGTACAGTAGATTTATATCTGGAAAAAATTTTTTTAAACATTGATAAAAATGAGTTTAGAATATTTCTTTCATACAAAGAGCAAGAATGACATCAAATATGTTTTGTTTTGTATTGTTTCACTTGCTGCCTTTTTTTTTTTTTAGAACTGAATTATGCATCCTGGTTGCAATGAAAATGTTTTTTTGAAACAACATCATGGGCCTTGCTAACCTGGTTAATTCTCTGGCATTCTTTGAAGAATTTAGTTAAGAATAAAATTAGGACCTGAAACCTCATATTCAAGAACAATGAGCAGCAATACAAAGGGCAAAGAATAAGTCAGCTAAGGTGCTAATGGAACTTTACCAAAATTCAAGGAGAGTCTATTTTGGGAACAAAATTACAATAAGTATTAAGCCTCTGTCTGTAGGAAAGGAACCATGAAATCAATCAGTCATCAAGGAATGTAGACACACATTATAGAGCACATCTTTCTAGCTTCTTATCTAACAACCTGAGGTATGATTGACAAGAGGATGGCGGGTAGCTATTTTCTATCTCACTAAGACAAGAGGAAAGAGGTTTTAAATTGCAGCATAAAATTCAGGTTAAAGGGAAGAACTCTCTTTAAAATAAAGTTATCGGTCACTGGAATGGATTACTTAGGGCAAAGTTAACAAATTGGGCATTGGACTAGCAAAACTCCTAGGTGAGGCCTACAGATTAAAGCTGATTGGAATTGCTTAACAAAATTGAAATGCAATATGATTTAAGTAATGAAAATTTGTGGTTTTCTATGTTAATATGCATCTGGAAGGGTTCCTTTTCAATTTGAATTTTACACTTCTGGCATAATGGATTACAAGATTAAATCTGATGGTTTTATGATCATCATAACAGTATCCCCTTAAGGGAACCTGTAGCTTATAAAAACTATTCGTGAAAAAATATTGACAATAATATTCTTGTGGTTGGAAGGTCTGTGTGCCCCCAAATAACATCTTTCCAACACAGCTTGTTTTTCTCCTTGCAGCTATGTTCCCTCCAAGTCCCTTCTGTGCCCTGAACCTTGACATGCAAAACAGTAGCTGCAGGTGACCACAAAAATCAGACTATAAGTATCCCATTCTCAAAAGGGCATTTTGCAGTTTATCTCCACTTCTAGGCATATCCTTTTCTCCATCTGGAGCATCCCTCCCAGCTGAATGGATCCATATCTCTGTGGTCCTCAATGTGGTCCCATCCTTGCATGAATTAGGTTCTATATTAATGTGTGTCTGTGTCTGTATCAAATCCTCCTTTATCTTTCCTCTTTTATCTCTTTCATATTGCTTTCTAATAAAGCTTTTCCTTGAGATGATTCCATTTTTCTACATATTATTCTCAACACTTGAGCTCATTAAGACATTTGTTTTCCATGACTTCTCTAGACAACCCACAGGCTTTTTTTAAAAACACAAAGCAAGTACCAGACAAAGATTTAACCTGTTAGTAGTCATCGCTTCACTGGGGAATTGTGACACTTTGAGCCCACTTGTAAAAAACAAGGGCCAACAGGAGAGCCCTACATCATCCCAGGAGAGACTCCCTTATGCTAGAGAACTGGTACAATGCATGGAGTACTAGAATTATATTGGCAATATGGGCAGTTCATTGGGACAAAGAATCCTCATTGGTCTAAAATCATTAGGGAATATTCTCCAGGAAACCTCAAAAGAAATTTGAAGAGTAATCATAATTACCGATTGGGTTCTATTTTCTATCGAAAGGCATCCTTCTTGCATGTTTTTGGCCTGTTTTTTTTGGCTTACACATTCTGGTGTTCTCAAACTTAGATGCAATCTAGAGTTAAAAATTAAATGTCACATCTGAGGAAAATATTCCAGAGGAATCTTATATGTCTTAAGATTAAGGTTTTCCTGTGTGTTTGAGGGATAGAGTCCAGTTTCTTGGAGACACAGAGCAATGTCAGCAATAAAACTCTTGTATCTGGAACAGAACCCACAAGATCTTGTTTGGACAAAGTGATAACCTGCAATCTCAGACTAGTTAGTTGATGGGGGACTTAGAGAAGGTTGTTAATACTTTTGTTTTCCCCATGAACCCCAAGGACTGAAAATGAACTTGTTTTATGTAAGGATATAGGGCAATCTGGCAATGTCCAGATGTTGGGAATTTCAATCCTGACAAATTCATCTACTATAAGAATTTATGAGGATTTTTCATTTGAAGAAGAAATGAAAAGAGCTAAGGTAGTGAAAAATGTTTTATTTGTGTCAAGTCGAATATTATGTTGTTGGCATTATCTATATTTTGTCTTGGTCCAAATTATTTTTTTCCCCATGGCCTAATCAGCTAAACAAGGTACAAAGAAAGAAAACTTTCCTGCAAAATTTTAAAAGATTTGAAAAAGTTGTTGTCCCTCTATCTTTCCCTCCGTCTCTCCCTCTGTCTTTCCATCTCTGTGTGTCTCTGTCTCTGTATCTCTGCCTCCATCTCTCTCTCTTTCCCCAACTTGGAGAGACAGATAAAAAAATATAAGGAAGGAAATATTTTTACCAGTCTGCAAAAATTTATGGCATCATAAATTAATTAGACATGAAATTTGGGGCTGATATTTAATTATTCTACTATTGATTTCCAAATTGTGGTTTGAATGTTTTTATAAATACTAAAATGTCTCTGTGAGTTTTGGGGATACACAGATGCAGAGAGAAAAAATAGCTAAATGATAGATGTTTTGGAGCACATAGTCACATCAATCTCAAAAATATTTTATTATTGCCAGTATTTTTACATGAATACATTCTATAAATCCTACTCTCCCTTAAAGGGATACTGAAAAGTCCAAGTTTGCTCCCTGGAGGTCTCAGGATTAGCCAGAGTCAGGATAAGCAAAAGTCCTTGGTCTTTAGGGGAAAAAGTGAAGAAGATGGACAAAAGTGCCAAGAGTTTTGCCAAGGATCCTTCCTTGATTCTAGAGTCCAGAATCTCCATACTTTTCTCCTCCTAGGCCAAGGGAAATTCTCTTGTCTCTCTTACTCCACCCCTAATCTTTCCTACCATTATCAGTACACACCAAACTTAGAGCTAATATGGAACAATGAGAAGGGCCATTTTTCCAAACATATGCTAATAGAATCATTGTCCAATAGGTAATTAGCCGTAAGTGCTCAGTTGTCTGATTCGAGTTTCTGCTCTTTACGGAGTGCTCAGTATAGTGAGATGGTGTTCTCAAGAAAACCAGGCTCAGTCTTAAGACAATTTATTCCTTGGTCTTTAGGATCACAATAACCTGACTGGAACACTGTTATGACCTGTCAGTTGCATTTTTCTTTGGTGTGTAGGCCACAGACTCCAATAGGAAGGAACTTTGCCTATTTTATTCCAGTTTAATGACCAAATGACCTGGAAAGTCCTATGTTTCTGTTTTGGCCAGAAATCCTTAAGGGTCTTTCCCTCCCAAATTGATTTTTTTTTAAACTAGGTAAAAAAGGTCATTCTTTATTTTTTACCCAGCCTTAATCACTGATTGAGTGTTATCTTAGTCAAACTTAAACTTAACAAGGCCAAGGAAGAAAGGAAGAAAGGAAGGAAATTAGTTTTCTAACTGACCAATTCCAGCTTGTGGGCCAGCTTTACTTACAAAGGTTGTTGCTTGTCCTTTGTTCTTAAAGAGGACCATGAATCAGGGAGGCAACACCATGACATGCAAGTGAATTGGATTTAAATGAGGGAGGACTGTATAAAGTCACCTGCCTCGTTTTCCCCTCCAGAACCACCTGGGTCCAGTGGTCAGATATAGTTCAGCATGACTGAAGATTGCTTTGGATGAGAATTGAGGCTTGACAAAATGAGGAATAGTTGTCAATTACAGAATAGAATCAATTGTTAAATGATACACCATAGCAATTTTTAGTTCTAAATACTCATTCAACAAGTTCACGGTGGCTTTCTTCTTACCAAAAGGTAACTTTAATTAGGAGAAGAGATTAGTTACAGACAAAATGAATGAGTAAAATAGGCACCAGGAGTGGTAAATATTAAAATAGATTTAGGAGAGCAATAGAGTTAGCAAGGAAAAGGTTTAAAAGAAGTTATTAAGAGAATGTGACATAAGATGTGAGTGGCAGGCTAAATCCATAGAGGAGTTTAGCAAAAATACCAGAATTAGCTATAACAAAGAGAAAGACATCATTAAAGGGAAGACACTTTAAGGAGGGAGAGAGTATCTCATGGGCATTTAATGCTGAAAAGGACTTACCAAGGATCTTCATCATAAGCTCATCTTTTATAAGGGAAATATTACTTGGGGGTTTCTCAGGGGAGGAAGGGAAGTAGCAGGGAAGAGTTTGGCAGCTCAGAGGGAGGGATCAAGAAACAGCCAAATGAATTCTACTTGGCTGAGCAGGTCCCCCAAGATCTGAAAGGTTGCTTAAAGATGCTCAGAGGTTGGAGAGATAGACAATGGAGGCTGATAAAAAAATATTTCATCTTTACATCACTCTATACAGACGCAATGATATGGGACTTGGCTATAGTTGATAATAGCCAGATGCTGTTGATATAAGCTGACTATTGATAATATCCAGATTCCTGCTAAGAGAAGAGAGTAAATTTTCAAAGTCTATATCATCACATAATTTTAATTATGCTGAGAAAGGGTGATAATGAAACACAAAAGGACAGTAGCTACTGCAGTTATATCCTTTGACTCCTTATGATTAAAAAGCTAAAGCCAATGTCAGGAGTTCATGTCTTTGTTCACTTCTCCTATGTGGATAGGGAAAGAGTGAAATCTCATTTTATTTGTTCTAAAAATAGGAAATATTCCAATAAACATTTGATCCTCTTGGAGAAGCACTACATAAATGAGGAGATGATAAGATCTCCATGAAGATTTAAAAATGATTCTGTTCTTCATAATTGAGAATAATGGTGTCAAACAAAGCTGACTTTATATTTTAAGTTGAATAAGAGAATTTCTAATTTCCAAGCAGATTTTTTTTCTTAGTTATTTTCATTGTCAGTGATTTTTTTTCCGACATTAAAATGGAGCTAGATCCATAAAAGATTTTATTTGTAAACAGTTTGGGGATCACAGAATATACAATTATATATATAAATTGACTGCTCTCAGCATTATAAAACATAGTTATATTCTCAGAATCTTACTTGGAAGGGTTTGCAGAAGCTGACGATCTTACTTATATGTGAAAAAAATCTCTTCCACAGTATGTCTTACTCCTTAAAATGTAAAGGTCCCCACTTATCTTCTAAGGCACCTCATTCCACATTTGGAAAGCTCAAATTATTAGAAACTTCCTTTATATCAAATCTAAATTTGTGGCTTTGAACTTCAACCCATTGTTCTGCTGTTTGGAATCAAACAGATCTTTATTTCTACAAATGATTGAAGAAGCCATCATATCTTTCCAGTTTTCTCTTGCCTAGGCTAAATATCTCTACTCATCTTATGGCATGATCTCAGGGTTCTTTATTATTCTTCATTATCTTCTCTTCCAATGTATCAATGTCTTTTTAAAAATGTAGCTTCCAAAACTGAAAATAATACTCCATATGTGATACAATTAGAGCAAAATGTAGCAAGTCTATCACTTCCCTCATTGGATGCCTTTTTTTATGCAGTTTAGATTGCATTAATTTGGGAGACTAAGAGGCAGACTAGGAGGAAATAAAATCTAACCTAATCTTAAATCTTTTGTTGAACAACCAAACCAGGGAAATGAGGCCCAAGGGCAATCTGTAATTCAGTCGCATGAAACCTAGAAAGTCTGAAAAACAACTGACTTGGAAAATAAAGTAAAGAAAGATAATTTAAGGATCAAATATCTGAAAATCATGATGCAAAAAATCATTAAATAAAATTGCCTAGAGATCTTAGAATTAGAGAACAAAATAAAAACAGAAAATACATTACAAACATCCCCCAAAAAACTACAAATTGAAAACCAAAATCTGAGCTTTCAGGTCAAAGAAAAACTACTACAAACAACCAGAAATAAAGAATTTATATATTGAGGAATCATAGCCACAATCATACAAATTCAGCCCTCTCAATAAAGGAATTGAGAGATTATAATATGATGTATCTTTAAGGAAATAGAGGTTTAGAACCAGTAATATCTATATACAACAAAACTGAATATATTCTTACATGGAAATATATAGGTCTTTAATGAAAGATAGGGCTTTTTTTGTTTGTTTGTTTATTTGTTTTTTGAGGCTGGGGTTAAGTGACTTGCCCAGGGGTCACACAGCTAGGAAGTGTTAAGTGTCTGAGACCAGATTTGAACTCAGGTCCTCCTGAATTCAAGGCTGGTGCTCTACCCACTGCGCCACCTAGCTACCCCTGAAAGATAGGACTTTTTATGCAAAGACTAGAACTAAATAGAAGCTTTGAAATATAAATATAGTAGTCAGGAGAAGAACAAAAAAAAATAATAATAAGATTAAACATCCAAAAGAAACTAAACAAGCACATAGTGTTTACATTCTAATTGCAAGAGATGATATTAGTATTCTCTCAGGGTGTTACTAGATCAGGAATCTTAGAAGGAATTGAATAAGATAGATAACCTTGAGATGTTTTTGTTATGTTTTGATGATCTTAAAAGAAGGAAGGAATTAGAAAAGAAATTTACTCAGATGTGGTTGGAGTGGGGAAGGGGGTGGAAAGCAAAAGGGAAAATAGTGGAAATTATCTCAAATCATATTTAAATAGAAGACAATAAACAAAGAAAAAAGATTTGGGAGGAATGGCCATATCTTAACCTCACTTTTATCTGAACTGGTCAAAGAAGAGAAGAATACACAGTTTAATATATAAATGAATTTCACTCAACAGTGAAACTGAAGAAAAAGAGGAGACAGAAACAAGAGAGGAGCAGAAAGATGGATGAAAAATTCAGGAGGGAGATAAATCATGAGCCAAACAAATTCTAACTATAGAGGGTACATTATGAAGCAAGGTTCAAAAGGAGAAAAAAGAAAGGATAAGCATCTGTAATGGGGCTGTGAGTGACAAGAAAGAGCAGGGATTGGTGAGTGAGCACTAGTGCTTGTTTCTTTTTGTTATAAAGAAGGGTAGGAAATGAAGGAAAATACAAGAAAATAAGATGAAAAGAAATTTATAATTATTGTAATTATGAAAATGAGTGGGATGAACTCACCCATAAAAGGGAAAAGGAATACATAAAAAAGAAGAGAAATATTGAAATAAATTATAGAAAACAGAATCCAATATGTTTATTTTTTATATATCCTGAAACATAAAAATTTATACAGTTAAAATAAGGGGCTAGATTAAAATGTATGAAACTTCAGATGAAGTATTAAAAAAAAAAAAGAAAAGGAAATAATGATCATAGACAAGCACAAAAAAAATTGGCTAAAAGATAAATAGGGAAACTGAAGCATATGCTGACAATGAATTTTAATACTTGAAAAAAGTATATATGTATACACTTGTGTTGATTCATTTTGAACATAGCTCCCAGATCCTTTTGACATAGACAGTTGTCTAGTAATACCTCCCAATCTTGTGCTTTTGAAGTTAATTTTTTTTTTAAATGACTTATTGGAGAGGGGGATCTGAATTTGGAGTAGTGGGATTGGATTTCAAAACCAGTTCTACCTCTTCTTTCCTCAGTAACCTTGATATTTTACCTTTCTAGACTTCAGTTTTTTCATTTGTAAAATTAGGGATTTTCCCTAAATGAATCTTAAGATCCCTTCTGCTGTTATATGCTATTGTAATTTTATCCTTCAGCTCATTAAAGTCCTATGTTCTAGCCAAACAAAATATTCTTTGAACCTAACTTTGTAATCAGTTATGCCTCCCATTTCTATTTTTTCTTATGTCATACTATTAAATGATTGTCAAATATTTCGCAAAATCTAAATTACAGAATTCTCTTTATCTACCAATATAGCCAAAAAAAGAAAATAAAGTTAATTTGTTATGAGCTAGTTTTATGAAGTCATGCTAAATCTTTGGGGCCCCAGTTTCATTTTATCATTCTTTTAATTATATGTGATAGTATATCCCTTTTAGACCTTAACAAGGTTAAAAGTTGTAAGGCACAAAAACAAAACATTGAAATATTAAAGGGAAGCATAACATTAATTTCTCTAGCTCTCACTGACTGAGTGAGGAATGAGTTACATATCATTATTCCTCACGGTTCTCTTTTGTCCTTAAGGAAGCTGGTGGTATCTAGTCTTTTTGCCATTGATTCAAGCTCCCATTCATCGTATTCTTTGAATTTTTAGGAGTTCCCTTCACCCTAGTTCTATTTTGTCATTTAACATGTTTTTACAATTTTTTTTTTTTACTTCAAAGTATATCAAGAACAGACATACAAAAAAACAGCCCTTTCCAAAAATATCTAGAAACTGTTAAACTACTTCAGACTCTAGAAAGAGGAGTAGGGTTAGATTTACATTCTATATAGCATGGTCCATCAAGTTGTTGGAAAGAGAGACTTTATCATCACAAAGGAGAGAAATAACGTGCAAAGCCTTCAATGGCTTTCCAATAAGGAGCCTTCAGTCGCAGGAAGCTTGTCATTTGGTACCAGCATAGTAGTTCACTCTTGACACAGGCTCAGTTCCATCAGTGTAGACAGGATAATGGACAGTAGCCAGTTTCAGAGCAGACAAGTCTGTGATAAAATTTACAATAGTAATGACCTTACTGACATTCAAAAACACCTCTCTGTAGTCAAAGTATTCCAAGATTATGGAAGATACCTAATGCATAACATGAGTCAATATAGATAATTATTTTGGCTAGCTGACATTCCTGGGTAAGGGTCATAAGCTCAACAAACTGGGCACTGACATTAGATGGCATTAAAGCTGTCCAAACATTGTCACAATCAGAAACTACAGTGGCTCCAGTGTAGTGAGCAGCATCTCTCATAAAGTCAGGATTTTATAAGAAAAGCTTGAGTTAAGTAATGAAGAGGATCTCAACTTCATGGTTGCAATTAAGACTAAATCACAAACCTTGCCTACCCTGTATCCAAAGCCTAGATACAGGGTCCTGCAGTTGCAGACTTAGCAGAATAATAAGCTACTGGGCATGGAGTAGGTCAGATTTTCGGATAAGGACACTTGAAGCCTCACTTCTTTGTTCACATACAAAAAAAGAGAAGAGCTTAATGTAAACTGGGAGTCCTAGTGCAAATGCTGACATAAAGGTGCTGATAATTGAACCAAAAGGTTCTGGACAGAGTTTTAGCCAGAGAAACAAGAGGTTTAGTTTTTTGGACAAATGAATCCATTGCCTATTGTACATGACTGCTCCAAGAATAATATACAACTGCTACTTACTGTGGATTCAGTGAGCTGCTGGATGGCCTGACTACCTGTAAGAAAGAGAGAAAGAATCCCAGAAATTAAAATAATACCCAAATATTCCACCTATGGAAGACATCATTGGCTTTTTGACTTAAAGACTTTGTGTCCCCTCTGGTGAAGTTGTAACAGGGCATGACAACTATCTTCTTGGTACGTTTCAGCACTTGGGCTGCTAGGAGGACGTTGTCAACATATTGGCTCAGAAAGGAGCCCTTGAAAGTGATAGAAGCTAAGTTCTGTTGTAAAATTATGAAAAAATGATAGTAACATGATTGGGTACTGATGGATACCTAGGGTTAACATAAGCATTAATGGTATGTAAATTTTGTACACAGTGATAAGCAGGCTTAACAATATGGTTTAGACTTCTTAACAGGGAAGATATGTTGCAAGATGATTTTCAAGGAACATAAATATCTTGATCCCTTAAAGGGTAAATGATGGATGAAAAAGCCTTCGATAGCCCCTTGAGTAAAGGATATTAAGAAATAGAACAAGGGCTTCCCTTAATTTTGATGGTAATGAAGCTGACAGATTTCTGGAGTCCCCCCTCTGAAGATGTAGAGGTCCCATAAGAAATCTGGGGTATCATATTTGATGTTAAATGCATCCCTGACTGTCTCTGGATCATTCTGAATGAGGATGGGGGATAAAGAGGGAATCCTTGGGTATCTGTAAGAATGAAGTACCATCTGGAGAACAGGAAATAATAGTTATGTTTATATAGGAGATCTCTCACTAATAGAACTATAGGGGATTGGAACATGAGGAAGGAAGAATTTTCAACAGACAAGGAGCCAACAGAAACCATACAATGGAACAATCTAGAAACAATTTGAAGTTTTCCTGAAAAGCACACAACTTTCAAAGACCCAATAGAGGTACATTTGGAATCACCTTTACTTAACAGAACTGATTTATAAATTTCATTATCCAGTAAGCTATCATAGAGTGTGTTATCAGTTTTAAAGATGACATGGATTCATCATTTTGAGAAGATGAATGGATCAGAATAACTGGGGACAGGACATCAGGTTCAGGAAAAATAAAATAGTCTTCTCTGGAATCCACAGCTCTTCTTCTTTCCCCACAAGCAGCAAAGTTATTCTGGGAATCTTTAAGGTTACTCTTCCTTCTATTTCTGAGCTCTCATTGTTTCTTTTTATAGTCATAAACAATGTGATCCTCCTTTCCACAGTAAAATCATTTATGTGATTTGCAAATTTTTTCATATGTCCTCTGAAATTGCCCACATAGTGGCCTCCAAAACATCCCATAATGGTGGTCTCTAAAACAGTCAGTATAGAAACAAAGATGGATTATTCCTAAACATTGGGCGCCTCCTTTTCCTTGTCTTTTTGTTCCTTATCCATTCCTTCATAAAGGTGTAGGACAATGTTGTTAAGTTGGCCTTACAGGCATTTCATGCCATCCATCTTTTGTTTTTTATATTTATGTCAATGATTAATTAACTAAATGTGTGCTAATGATGTGTGCATTTTGTGAGTTAAATGGGTCTATTGTATATCATTGACCACTTTTATTACAAGCTACCATGTTCACAATTATGGTATTCATGGCCTTCAATAACTTAGTATAATGACCCTAAATATTAGGATTTCCAACAGAAATCTTGTTATGACCAACTGACAAAATCTGCAGGGTGTTCACAGTGCTCTCCAATAAGAAGCATTCAATTTGTCACCTCTGTGATGACAGTTTTTTCTTCAGGAAAGAATAGGTGTCCATAAAGTCAATAACATTCCCCTAGGTGAGTTATAACTTCTAAAATAACCTTATTATATTGTAACACATGTAAAATGTATGGGATTACCTGCCATCGGGCGGAGGGAGTCGAGGGAGGGAGGTGATAATTTGGAAAAATGAATAAAAAAAAAATAAAATAAAATAACCTTAAATTGGAAAATAATGGCTCAAGGATCTTCATCAAATTTGAGAGTGTCCTTCATGCAGATAGAGAAATCAGAGGGACTGAAAGTATGATGGTACCTATAAATAATTATGCATCATAACTGGTTTCATGACTTTGTCCTTCTTGTATAAGAAATATACCAGTGGGTTATTCCTCAGTTTTATAAGGAACTAAGTTATCATTTGATTTATAAGGCAAATAAGATGGATATAAAGCATAAAGAAAACAAGAATTGTTAGAAGAAGAGGAAGGGAGAAAGAGGATCTGGTGGGTAAAAGACATTACAGGGGCCTCTTTGCTAGCACTGAGACAGGACTCTGTTGCTCTGCTCATATTCCAAGCTGGGTTACAATCCTAGTGTGGGGAAGAATACTTGCACACCAAAGCTTGTGGCCATAGTAAGGAGGGGACTTTTATCACAATTTCAAGACAGAAAAGAGTGCTTATGATAACTCATTAACCTCAGCACAAGCCAGAGGAGTAAACACCTCTCTTTATATCATATCAACTTAGAACTCAGAACCTTCAATTCCCTAAATGTATCTTTGAAAACAGCTGCACGAAGCCTTTGAGGTAGAGTTCACCTCCATCCTGGAAGAAGAGCTCTACTTTAACAAAGTGTTAAAAATCAAGTAATAGGCTGGAAAAATGAGAAAAAAAAAAAAGCAGAAAAAGACTGACCCTAAAAAGTTATTATGTTGACAAGGAAGATTAAAACATACACTCAAGAGATAAAAAAGCCAAACTCCTATATGCAAAGCCTCCAAGAAAAATAGGAATTGATCTCAGACCATGGAAGAATTCAAAAAGGATTTTGAAAATCAAGTAAAAGAGGTAGGAGTAAAATTGAGCAAAAAATGAATGATGCAAGAAAATCATGCAAAACAAGTCAACACTTGGTAAAAAAGACACAAAAAATACATTAAGAACAGACTAGGCCAAATATTAAAAGAAGTAAAAAAAAAATCAATGAGGAGAATACTTTAAAAAGCAGAATTGGTCAAATGAAAAAAAATTCAAGGAAAAAAAAACTCCTTTAAAAATATAATTGGACCACTACAAAAAAAAAAAAAAAAAAAAAAAAAAAAAAAAAAGAGGTTCAAATTCTCGCTGGAAGCTAATGACTTTTTGAGCAATCAAGAAACAATAAAACAAAACTAAACTAAAAGAATGAAAAATAGAAGAAAATGTGAAATATTTCATTGGAAAAACAACTGATCTGGAAAATAGATCCAGGAGAATATTGCAACTATCCATAAAGAAAAATTTCAAATATTATGGTATCACAGTCAAAATTACCAGTATTTAGTAGTATGATATTCAGAAAAATGAAGGAACTAAAATTATAACCAAGAATCACCTACTCAGCAAAACTGAGTGTAATCAAGGGGAAAATGTATTTAATGGAATAGAGGGCTTCCAAATATCCCTAATGAAAGACCAGAGCTGAATTTGATCTGCAAATACAAAATTCAAAAGAAGCATAAAAAGGTAAAGAGGAAAGAGAAAACATAAGGCATCAAATAAGGTAAAATTGTTTATATTCCTACCTGGAAAAATGATACTTGTAAATCTTAAAATTGTTATCACTCTTGGGGTGATAAAAGGAGTAAAGCAGTATACATGCAGGGTACAAATATAAGTTGATTATGATGGAATGATATAAAAATGGGGTACATTATTACAAATAAAAGAGACATGGAAGAGTCATTGCAGTGAAGGGGAATATAAAAAGAGGGTAGTGGGAAATACTTGAACCATAACTTCATTAAAATTCAAAGAGGGAATAATACCCACTTAGTTGGGGTATAGAATTATAACTTACTTAAAGAGGAGGATGGGTAGTCAGAAGTAAAACACTTGTAAGGAGAGGCAAGGCAAAAGATGTGAGAGTTAAGGATAAATTGGGGGAGAAAGAATGGCAGGAAATACACAGTAATCATAACTGTAGATATGAATAGAATGAATTCACTCATAAAATGAAATAGCAAGACTGGATTGAAAACCAGAATCCTACAATATGCTCTTTATAGGAAATACATTTGAAACCAAAGACACACTCATAATAAAGGGAGCTGAACCAGAATCTATTATGCTTCTGCTGAAGTTAAAAACAAGCAGGGTAGAATCATGTTCTCAGGCAAAGCAAAAGCAAAAAATTATCTAATTAAAAGAGCTAAAGAAGGAAACTCTATCTTGCTAAAAGGTACCATGAACAACAAAATAATATCAATGCTAAATATATATATATATATGCACCAAATAGTATAACATTCAAGATATTTTAAAAAGAAGTTAAAAGGATTATAGGAGGAAACAGTAAAACTATACTAGTGGGTAACATCAACTTTTTTTTTTAATTTTGGACTAGATAAATATAACCAAAAATTAATAAGAAAGAAGTTAAAAAGGTGAATAGAATTCCAGAAATGTTAGATAAGATAGACTTCTGAAGAAAATTGAATGAGAATATGAAATAACATATTTTTTCTCAGCAGTATGTGGCACTTACACAAGATTGACCATGTATTAGAGCATAAAAACCTCACAACCAAATGCAGAAAACCAAAAAATTTTAAATTAAAATTTTTTTAAACCTCTCTTATAAAATTTTGAGTTTTGTATTATTCCCCTTCCTCTTCCCTTCCTCCCTCCCCATATGGCAAGCAATCTAATTTAGATTATATGTATGTAATCATGTTAAACATATTTCCACATTAATCATGTTGTGAAAGAAACAAAATTAAAAGGAAAAACATAGAATGCCCCCCTCCCCAAATGAAAATAGTATGCTTTGTTCTGCTTTCAGATTTCATTGTTCTTTCTTTGGATATCTATAGCATTTTCCATCCTGAGTCTTTTGAAATTGTCTTGGATCATTGTATTTCTGAGAAGAGCTAAATCTATCACAGTTGATCATTGTGTAATGTTACTGTGTACAATATTCTCCTAGTTTTGCTCAATTCACTCAGTCTCAGTACTTGTAGGTTTTTCCAAATTTTTCTGAAATCTATCTGTTCATCATTTCTTAGAGTATAATAATATTTCATTATACCCATATACCACAACTTGCTCAGCCATTCCACAATTGATGGGATTTCCCACAATTTCTGATTCTTTGCCAGAACAAAAAGAACTGCTGTTAATGTTTTTGTAGATTATTTTCCATTTTTATGATCTCTTTGGGAGCCAAACCTAGTAAGAGGGTTGCTGGATCAAAGAGTATGCACAGTTTGCCTGCCCTTTGGGCATAGTTCTAAATTGCTCTCCGGAATGATTGGAAAAATTCAATCTACTTCACGAACAAACTTCACCACAATACATTAGCGTCCCAATTTTCCCACATCTTCTTCAACATGTCATTTTCCTTTCCTGTCATATTAGCCAATGTGAGATGGTACCTCAGAATTTTAATTTGCTTTACTCTAGTCAATAATGATTTAGAGCATTTAGAAAACCAGAAATATTAAATTCATCCTTTTGAGATTATAATGCAACAAAAATTTCATTCAATAAAGAGCCATGGAAAGAGACTAAAAACTTACTGGAAACTTAATAGTTGTCTGATCCCCTTACCATTTCTGAACTTAAAAGATATCAAAGTTGCTACTGCTGCTTTCATTATTGCTGCCATGTCATGTACTTTGAAGCATCCTCCATCCTCATGTCATAGATCTCTTTTACCTATCTCCTAAATTTTTTTAGATAGGAAAAATGTCTTGCCCTGATGTTTTCTTGACTCTGTTGCTCCAAAATTTTATTTGAAGAATTATTTTAAAATTGTCTGGGGGAGAATATTGAGAGAGTTCAGATGGGCTGCTACCTGTTATCCACTCTCCAGGTTTAACTTTCCAGGACCTTTCCATTTCCATAAAATCTGAATTATAAAATCCAAAAAACCTTTCCCCCTGCACATTTAATATTTATTGGTAACATAGGGACATATAAAGAGTGGTTTGCAAAAGAATTTCCTTTGTGAAAGAAATGGTAGTCATGACAGAGCAAAATTAAAATGAGTGGTTCAAAACAGAGATACTAGGACATCAGGAATTATTCCACACTTCCGGTGTCTGTTATTCTCTCACTAATTGGTCCTTTTGAGCCAATCTGAGCAGAAAGTCATAGGGAGTCAGGAGATCTGTTGGCACTGGTAACTTTTGTCCTCATCAGAGGAAGTTTAGCTGAGAGGCAGAGTGGCTTGGTGAATAGTGAAGTCATAAAGATTTATGTTCAAATTCTGTCTGAAATATTTTTAAATTAATTCATAAGCATTTATTAAACATATTCTGTGTACCAGGGATTGTGCTAAGCACTCAGGATACAAAAAGACATAGTCCCTCAAAGAACTTACAATCTACTAGGAGAGGCAACATACAATATGTGTGTATGTATGTGTGTGTATATGCATGTGTATATATATAAGTATATACAAGATAAGTAGGAAATAATTAACAGAGAAAAGATATTGTAATTAAGATAAGTTAGGAAAGTCTTCTGTAGAAGTTAGGATTTTAGTTGGGACTTAAAGGAAGCTAAGGTAATCCTAACCAAATCGTTTTGCCTCAGTTACCTTGTCAATAAAACTATGAAATGGGATTGAACCTAATGGTCTCTTATCTCTCTTTCCTTTCTGATTCTATGATTTCAGAGAAATGAGTTTTGAAAGTTCTCTTAATTTAGGCAAAGTAACCAGAACCAGAAAGTATGGCAGAAATACTGATAGAAGATGTGCCAGGCTGATATTATTATAGTTATGCATTTGGAGTCAAAAGATACTTCAGTTCAAATCTTGTTTCCAAAACTTACCAGATATAAGATTTTGGGCAAGTTACTTAACAATCTTTCTGAAATTCTCTAAGTTTCTTTGTTTGTTTTATGGGAATAATACTATTCATAATCCCTGTGAGTTGTTATGATACTCAAATGGAATTCAATTCATTAGCAACTTGATAAACATTTGTTAGGAACCAAAAATTACATAAAAAGAATAATAGATGTTTATTGTTATTACTGAACTTCAGAGCAGCTGTTATCCAGGAGCTTCATCACTTCTATTGATAGACCATTACCACTGGAAGAATATTAAAGGGGAAGCTAGGTGGCGTAGTGGATGGAGCACCAGCCCTGAATTCAGGAGGTCCCGAGTTCAAATTTGGTCTCAAACACTTAACACTTCCTAGCTGTGTGACCCTGTGCAAGTCATTTAACCCCAGCCTGGGGGGGGGGGGGAGGAAGAATATTAAAGCATCAAGACCTAGTTTAATAGCTATTTGTAAATGGATTGCAAAAAAAAGTTCTTTATAATTTTACTTGTTCATTAAAAGCTTATTAGCATACACACACATGAAAGAAAGAGTAGTTTCTTGAAATCCTTAGTATTTACATATCATTCCCTGACTCCCATCTACAACTTTAGTATTGATCCCATGAAAAATTCATTAATCTCTAGGAAATACTCTGAGATCTTGCAAAACAATATAATTAAGACAAAAATATCTACAAAGTGATTATTAGCAAATAATAAATATTATTGCATAAATATTCATTACAAAATTTTATTTTTTAACATCCATGAAGAAAGTGGATTTCAAAGGTCAATAGTATGAATATATCTTGGAGAAGACACTAGATAGAACTATTTTTAAAGTATTTTAAAGTGTTTCTTTAATATGAAAGAGGGATTGTTATTAAGTCATGTCTGACTTTAGGACACCCTTTGGAATTTTCTTGGCAGAGAGTAGCTTGCCATTTCTTTCTCCAGCTCATTTTACAGAGGGAAACATAGTTAAGTGACTTGCACAGGATCATATATCTAGTAAGTGTCTGAGGCCAGATTTTCACTAGTCTTCCTGATTCCAGTCTAGTTAGTTCTCTCACTTTGCCACCTCGCTGCTCTGAAGGAGGAATTAAACTTGTTTTATTTAACTTCTAAGTACATATAAAGATAAAATTAAATTAAAAAATAAATGCCAGGGAGCTGCTTCCAGGAGAATTATAAGGATATGTAAAGGAAATGCTTTGGAGACACTATAGACATGTTATAACTGGTTTTGGTTAGCATCTTCCAAAAAGCCTCAGTTAGCTTCAGCAGTTGCTTTATCTCATTGTCTCCAGCAGTGTTGGGCAAAGGCATCTAGTGAGAAACAATGCTATAAGAGGAAAGTCTTTTGGACCTTCTTGCTCTGAAGCCCCATCAGATGTCACATCTAAGGCTTTCTTTGAGATTTCAGAAAAATAATTCTTCCTTGGACTTTTTGTTCATTCTTGTCCACTTTAGGTTCAAGGAGTATAATCTCTGAGACTATGGGGAAGTAGGTCACAGAAATTCAGGAGTTGGAATCTGGGTTAAGTATTGTAGCTATCCTAGCAGCAATATCCTGAGGAATAAGGAATATTCTTTAGGGTTACCAGTGGGATTCTAGCTGAGTTGAACAATTCAGCCAACAGTTGTAATGCATCTGGACATGGACTTCATGGAACAAATGTTATATAGGAGAAGAGATAAGTTTTGAGCCTACTCTCCCAGATATTGAGGTTATATAGGGTAAAAATGTTTGCCCATTTGTCTACTATACTTGTGTAGTAAATATACTTGTGTAGTAAATAAAATGTCTCTACATAAACATTAATCTATATTAAAAATTAAATGGAATTAGGGTTCAAAAGGAAGTGGTAACTACTTTATCTTGCTACCATATAGATATAATAAATATGATTTCTTAATCCATTAGTTTGTTAGCTCCTTGAGTTGAAGGGACTTTTTTTTTTTTTGCCATTCTTTGTATCCCTAGTATTTAGCCCAGGTTAATTGCTTAACAAATGTTATTGACTGACTGATGGGCTGCCAACTTCAGAGGATTCATAATGAAATATTTTGCCATACTTATTGGACATAGCCAATGCAGGAAGCTATGTAGTATAGTGGATATCTAGTGCTAAGCCTGATAGCAGGAATACCGATTTAACTTAGGTCAAATCTAATCTCAGATACTTACTAGCTGTGTGACCCTGAATAAATCATTTAACTCTGTTTGTCTCAGTTCCTTATCTTTAAAATGAGCTGGAAAAGAAAATAGCAAACCATTCCAGTATCTTTGCTAAGAAAACTTCAAATGAAGTCACAAAGAGTCGGACATGACCAAACAACAACAACGAAGGAAGGCAGGAATTTGTTTTGCTTGTCATGTTTGTAACAAAGGTTTTGTCCTTCTTGATTTCTAATGGGGGGAGGGGAGAGAATATGGGTAGGGAAAAGAGATGAGAGAAATGAAAGAGCATCTTCATTTGAAAATAAAATTTGATTCAAAAAATGACATTACATAAATGGAAAAAACAATTACTTTGTGACTTTGTCATGATATCTCTCATCTAAATCTGTAATGTATATGTGCAGTATACAGATCATTTATTTTCTAAACTTATTTGATTAGTAAGCTATTATTATAGGAAGTAGCTTAAATGTATATATGTTATATCCATTCTTCAGATAGGAACTTCTACTGATCAAATCATAGATAAATAATTATCAAATTTACTTAGCTAAAGAGTTAAGGACAATGAGCTTTTCCCCTTAAGAGGGGGAAAACAGGATTCCAAATTCTCAAGAACTTTAAGATCATCCTAAGAATGTAGGTTGGACCTAGAATAAAAGTAAGAGACAGTCTGTTTCTAGCAACAATCCAAGGTGTATTCCAAAGCTATTGCCTTTAGAACTTTGAATCTACTGAATAGTTTTCCCCAAAAAAATGCTAATCTAGAGGGCCAGCTAGGCAGAGCAGTGAATAAATCACAGACCATAGAGATGGAAGGACCTAAGTTCAAATATGCCCCCAGACATTTAACAATTACTATCTGTATGACCCTGAGCAAATCATTTAACCCCCATTGCCTAAAAACAAAAACCCTAATACATCTTATAACCTTTTAAAATAGAATAAAACACAACAAACAAAAGGTAGTATATTCTAGGATCAAATTGTTTTCTAAGTTGAAGTTTTCTGGGTGATTCTGCCTTGGATAAATATTCCAGAAATATAATTTCAGCTCTGACATTTGCCTCTAGAATCTTGAAACAATGTTGGGATATACTCACTCACAGAAAAACAACCTTAAGTAATCTTCATGTACACCAGTATTGTTAGATAAGTGTATATTTTCAGGATTACCTGAAGTAAGCGTCTGGTATATGGTTTGATGGACTTAATATTCTTGTCATTGATTGGTCTTTTGGCTCCTATATGTAATTTAGTATTCTTTATGAGCTTATCATCAGGATCATTATAATTCTGTTTGTCTACTCTTAGGCTGGCTTTTAATAGTAATTTTAGTCAGGGTAGCTATGATTATTAATCTCTGAAACTCAGGAATACCTGCTCTCACTTTGGATACTATTGTTAGTGGTTTCTGTGTATGCATAGCTCTGTTGACCTTAAATATATGACATTATATATTTCATATATTTCAAAAGCCCCAGCTCAGTCTCTGTGGTTCAATTTTATCTGCATTCTCAGGATTTATAATGACTGTCTGTAAAGGGTTTTGTACTTGTTGCTCCATTGTTGCAAAAGGAAACTTTCCACAGATTTTAGAGAAACAGGATCTAGGAAAAAAAAAACCCAAAACCACTTTTTTTTTTCTTGCCAAAAAATAAATAAATAATGACCAGTAGTTTTAGAGATATTCCTATAGCCTCACAGCATGTATGAATATGCTGTGCTTTTTACTCATGGTCATGTGTGTTTAAATGGGTCTGTATAGATGTGTCTCATAGGGAAGCAAGAATTCATATGTTGATTTTCTTCCCCTTACCCTTCTCCAAGAGAGACTTCTATTCCTCAAACAAGGCAAAACTGGAGGTAAAGGCCAGAGGCAGATTTGTTCTTTTTTTCCCCAGAGAAAGAGAATAATGGGTTGGGATTGTATTATAGAAATTTATATAAATGTTTATATTGTTGTTCAGTCATCAAAGTTATGTCTGACTCTTTGTCACCTCATTTAAAGTTTTCTTGGCAAAGATACTGAAGTAGTTTACCATTTCCTTCTCTAACTGATTTTAAAAAGAGAAACTAAGGCAAATAGGTTTAAGCAATTGCCCAAAGGCACACTAGCCATTAAGGTCTGATTTGAAGTCGAAAAATGAGTCTTACTGACTTCAGGCTCAGCACTCTATCCAATGCACCACTTACCTAGCTGTCCCAGAAATATTTATGGAAATATATAAATTTATAGAAATATTTTATAGCAATATACACATACACATACCTATTTCACTTTCATTCATATGCAATCTATGCATATATGTATAATTCTAATCTTAGAAATAAATTATATATGCATGTATAATCCCTTAAATATTGTGAGTCAAGAGGAAATAACCATTAGGTTCAAACTAGTCCTGATTACTGTCACTATGGAGAAGAAATGCCACAAATTATATTATCCAAGATTGGACTCTTCTCATGAGATACTAGTTGTATAATAAGCATGCATAGCAAATAGTAAAATGGCAAATAACATTTATCTAAATAGCAAACAGAAATTAGAAAAAATATATATTGACAATATATGCTAGAAAATTTGAAACAAGATAATAAGAGGGAGAGTCTTGGATAGCAACATAGCAAATAGTAAATGGTAAATAACATGTATCTAAACAGCAAACAGAGAGTCTTGGATAGCAACATAGCAAATAGTAAATGGTAAATAACATGTATCTAAACAGCAAACAGAAATTAGAAAAAATATATATGTGACAATATATGCTAGAAAATTTGAAACAAGATAATAAGAGGGAGAGTTTCAGATCTTATCCAAGGAATTACTAGTAAACTGGGAATATGAAGATGAAGAGTTTTGCTAGTTATTTTACATTTTGACTTCAATCCAGAGTCTTTCTCTACCTTCAGAGATGTGAAGAGAGGCTGGAATCAAAGGTGAAAACAAGAAGCTGAGTTTGTCCTTTCTCTTTAGCTCTCACTAATCCTACCTCTCAATCAGGCATGGAGTATTGAGTAATCAATCTTCACCAAATACTAAAATCATGTTCAAATGGCTCCTATTCTAGGAGTTCAAATGTAATGGAATACTATCATGTAATAAGAAATATGACAATGTTGAAATTTGGACTAGTTTAGACAGAGATTCAAACTTTTGTTCTACCTTAGTTAGTGATCAGTCTCTTTCCCTGAATTCCCCCTTACACACAATTAATTAATAGCACAGATTCTTTATGATTGGCCATCCTTTAGGAAAGACAAAATTTCAAGCAATAGAAACAGTTTAAAGAAAGAGTATCAATGGTAAGAAGCATATGGGAACAATTATTAACCATTATGATTAATGTCTTGATCTTCAGTGAGTGATTATTTTTAGCATCTATCAGAATATATCCCCCAATAGTTTTTTTTAAATTTTTTTCCTTAGCAAAGCATTCATTATAGGAGTCAAGTCTATAGTAGTACATAAAATCTATCCCCTCTCATAAATCACCTTCATTACTACCTTCTTCCTCAATGATAGTCTCCTATTTAGTGGAGTTGGGAGGAGAACACTGTTGTTGCCAATTTTTATTCAAAAACTTCAGGTGAGAACAAATTGTCCTCAGATCCAAGGAAGGAAACACTATATAAGATTTTTTTCCCTTTCTGATAAGGAAAATCTATGTGAATACCTAATAACAGTTTTATTTGGAAATGTCCATGTTTATTGGTGCTTGATAAGATCAAAATAAAAATAATCTAGTTAAACCATGTTTCATTAACTATTAATTTAATAATGCATTTTGGAATTTTATTATGAATGAAAAACTTACTGGTTTGTATTTTTATAGACTCCATTCTCTTTTCTTTTTTGAAAATTGGGATATTCAATGGTATGTTTTCTTTATTATCATGGTTTTATTTAATTTAATTTAGTTTTAATTTTTATAGTTTTAATATAGTTATCAAGCTCTTCAGATAAAAACCAAATCATATTTACATCCTTTTGAATACAAATTACTTATTTTTTCCTTTGAAGATGTTAAGAATAATAATTAAATTATTTTAGTTGCATATATAAGTAAAATAGCCAATTCTCCTTCTGAGTAGGTATTTTCTCAGTCCGTCTATTTGATGTGATGCTATTTAAACTGCCTTTCACATTTAATTTACCATTTATAGTCAGAAATTTGATCATTCTTAGTTTTAAATAATTTTTGCTTTTTAGATTGATTTATTTATTTGCATTATATATAAATAGTAAAATTTTTTTTATCATATATACATATGTCATAAGATTATACAATAAATACAATTTCTGAATTTCCTGACATGGTTTTTTCCTTTTTAGTACCTACATGAAAATGGAATTGTCCATCGTGATCTTAAACCTGAGAATCTTCTCTATGCAACTCCAGAACCAGATGCACCACTCAAAATAGGTAAATATCCCTAATGACTTATCATGTCTCTTTTTATAGGGAAATAATGTTTTTAGTAGGATATAAAACATTTTTTCTCTCCAGAGCAGTTCCTGGATTATTTTGAATCTTAAAAGGAATGAAAAGATGCATTATATCTGAAGAGGTGGGCCACCTGAGTGCTGGAGACTACTCAGACCTGTGGAATGGATCTCTTCATGTGAGAAGATGATGACAATACAAGGAGACTGAGAGGCAGTCCTCTTCCTTCTTGCCTCCAATTTATTTCATTCCCAAACCATAAGGAACATCTGAGAAAGTTGTTTTGCAACTCTTTCAAGTTTTTGATTCACAGCTGTGGAGGATGTCAGGGACTTGACCTACCCCTTCACCTAGGGTTGATCCTTAATAGTACTTTGTATCATGATACTAAATACAGAAATGTAGGTACTGGGGCTACTTGGTGGCATAGTGAATAGAGCACCAGCTCTGGAGTCAGGAAGACCTGAGTTCAAATCCAGACTTAGACACAGGATACTTACTAGCTATGTGACCTTGAACAAGTCACTTAAGCCTGATCACCTCAAAAAAACAAAAAAAGAGAAAAAACAAAACAACAACAAAAAAAACCAAACAAACAAAAAAACAAGAGATGTTCGTTCCGTTTTTTTCCCCCCTTACCAAAGAAGGGATTATTTTTAACACAATTATCATTTGCTGCTTCTCCCCTTCCCTGATAGATGTGACCCTCAGATAAAAAGGAAAGAGAACTATGAGAAACAAGAAGACAGGATGATTCAACTTCTTTAATATTAAACTCTGGCTAAGAATGGACTATATATCCTGAAAATGCCAGTACAATCCTCATTCTTTAACTAGCACTGTATTTTGTGATGCTCATATAGACTCTCTGTGTATTTATCTCTGGCCACTGAAAAGAAGTTCATACATATGACAGATAAGATCCATTTCATGAATGTAGACACTGAAAAGAAATTCCAGAATTTTTTGTGAATCCACTGGCAAAACACACAAAGACAGTGGACTTCAGGGGAAGATCCCATTTTCCTTGACTTCTCTTTGTAAAAATGTTTTCTTAAAAGAAGTTTAACTGAACATGTATTAACAGATAATCATTCATGCAATAGAACTTTGCATACTGAAGTACTTCTTTCACAGTTACTTTTAGTGGGAATATATTTATTTTTAAAGTTAAATGACAAAAAAATCCATTCCAGCTTCTTGAAGCAAAATATTTTTATTGAAAAATGTTTGATGTGTTTCTTAGGTCAGATGAAAAAAACTTCTCAGCAATTGCAGACATCCAGAAGGATAGTTGACATGTTAACTGATTTAAAATTATTCTGAAAAGCAGTCTTCACCAGACTACCAAAAGAATCTATGACACAAAAATAGATTATCATAAGATCATTTACAAAAATTTCTCTATTATTAAAAGCTTCAATGTTTTCTCCTTATAACCCATTTTCTTTTTGCTTCCAGCTCTCTGCTAACAAAAAAAGTATCTTATTGAGAATTATCGGTACAAAAGAGTAATCTGTCATTGCGTAGTAGATATAACAAAAATGAACTGTTTTGTTTTTTCCTTCCATTATTTTAACAGCTGATTTTGGACTTTCTAAAATTGTGGAAGATCAAGTTACCATGAAGACTGTATGTGGAACACCAGGATACTGTGGTATGTCCGCTATTAATAATTTTCCTCCTACTTTTATTTCTATTTACAAACCAATTTGCATGTTCTACAGTTTGCATCTATTCTAAAATATTGTCACCTCTGCTTACAAGTAATTGAAAGAGAAAAGCTAGAATATCATATTAAGGTATACCTTTCTGAGTTTTTCTCAAAGGAAACAACCTCCTAATAGAATCCAATCTGACTACATGAGAAGTTGAATGGACAAAAAGGAATGCTAATCAAACATTTCTGCTAAAACAAATGTTGCTTACTTTTAAATAATAATGAAATAAATATAATGTTTCCTATGTGCCAAGCACTGTACTAAGTACTGTGAACACACACACACAAGATGATCCATCTCTCAAGGAGCCCACAATCTAATCTGGAAATAAGAAGCAAACAAAAATCTATGCACAATTCATATAGGGGGTTAAAAGAGGGAAAATGAAAAAGAGAGAGAGAAGACTTTGGAAATAAAGAGATTGAAAAAAACTTCCTGTAAAAGATAGGATTTAAAAGAGGCGTAAAGGAAACCAGGAAGAAAGAAGAATGAGTCCATTCCAGGCATAGATCAGACTTATGCTTTAGACACTTTGGTAGTTGAACAGAAGAATTGAAGTGAGCAGAATCTTCAGGAAAGCCAACCACTCTTTCAGTGGTAGGTTATTATAGTGTGTTAAGGACCTAAATAAGGGGGTGGCAATATCAAAAGAGAGAAGGGAGCATTTTTGAAAGATTTTACTAAGGTGAAATGGGGAAGCTTTAGGCAACATATTGGGCACTGGATATAAGAATGGTGTAGTTAAAGACAGTAAAAAGCGAGGCTCACACCTAGGTTTTGAGCTTGGGGGACTGAGAGAGTGGTGTTGCCTTGGAAAATAATAAGGAAGTTTTGAGGGGAAAGTATTTGGAAAAAAGGGTAATGAATTCAGTTTAGGATACGTAGGCTTAAGATATGTGTGGACATTTAGTTTAAGGAGTGTGAAAGGCAGATGTGATATTAAAGAGAAGGTAGGTCAGAATAGGTAGATTTGAGAGTTATCAGGTTAGAGTTAATTGTTAAATCCATGGAAATTGATGAGATCCTAGTAGTATAGAGGAAGAAAAGAAAAAGGTCAAAAGAAGAACTCTGTGGGATTGTGGATGAAGATATGGATTAGGAGTCAGTATAAGGAGTAAACTAGAAAGAGTGAATAGACAAGAGAAAAAGCAAAACAGATGAGTGTTACACAAACCTAAAGAGAGGAGATTATCAAGAAGTCAACAGTATCAAAATTTGCAGAGCTATAAAAGGATGAGGATTGAGAAAAAAGACATTGCATTTGGCAAATAGATCATTGATAACTTTTGGAAGAGCAATTTCTATGGAATGATGAGGTTGAAAGTCAAGAAAAAAGTGGAAGTAGAGAAAGTGGTAATACTTTTTGCAGGTAGCCTTTTCAAGCAGTTTCATTACAAAGGGCAAAAAAGACCTTAGGTTGATAGTGAGGGTGGAGGTATCATTTGAAGGCTATTTGTGGATATGTAAGAAGGGCATATTTGTAGTTAGAAAGTAACAAGCCTGTAAACAGAAAGAGATTGAAAATAAGTGAAAGAGTGGGAGTGACAGAGGGAAATATGTGTTGGAGGAAACAAGATGTAATGGGATGACTTTTTTAGGTAGAGGGGTTAGCCAGAGTAAGGAGTAAGAAGAGATCTTCATGTAATACTGAGGAGAAAGAGGAGATAGTTGGCACAAGACATATGAGTGTTGTGAAATGAAGAAGGGAGATCAGGGAGCTCATGGCAGATAGCTTCAATTTTATTTGTAAAATATGAATTAAAATTCTTCATTGAAAGGATGGAAGGAAGAGGAGCAATGGTAGGTTTGAAGAGGTATCAAAAAGTGTGAAAAGAGCCTTTGTGGGGAATGGGATAGTGAGTTAATTAAGGGCAGTGTTCAAGGATGAAGTAAAGAGCTCAGAAAAAACTTGATGTAGGAAAGAAAGCTAGGAATTCTAAGAGAAGGGGATAGAAGGAAATATATTCTAAATGGGAGATAGCCAATGTAAAGATGCAGAGACAGAGAGGAAATGCTTTATGTAAAGAACAAAAGAGCCAATTTGGTTGAACTGTAAAATGCATGAAAGGGACTAATATGTAATAAAACAAATATCTAATAAAGGCAGATCGAAGCCAGGTTATGAAATGCTTTGAATGTTAAAGGAGTTTACATTTGTTCCTAAAGGAACATGTTAAATATGTTAAGCTGAATATGTTAAATAAGAGTGACATAGCCAGATCTGTGCCTTAAAAATATTACTTTCCTAGCTATGTAAAGGATTGGAGAGAAGAGAAGCAGAGTACGAGACCAATGAAGAGGCTATTGTTAAAAGTAGAGATGAAAGGTGATAAGAAATGAATTGGGGTTGTTATTGTGTGAGTAGAGAAAGGAGGACAAATACAAGGAATGTTGTTGAGGTAGAATTAACAAGACATCACAGTTTACTGCACATGTAGAATGTATGCGAGTATAGAGAACATGATTCTATTCTTCCATTGGTCTGCATTCAAGTTTTACATTTATTGAGTTCAAATGATATTTTTATTGGAGAAAGGTTCTACAAGATGAAGGATCTGTTCACAGTATTTTTGGTGACATTAAATAACTTGATGCCATCCACAGAAAACCAATGATTAATAAGATGTTTTAATTTGACTCCTTGAATTTAAACCTTGCTTCTGTTACAGGGCAATAATAGGGAATTAGGCTAGAAAGAACAATAATAGGTTTAAACTCTGATTTGAAAAATGTCACATCTTATATAATTTTTGACATTATTGTGCTGGTTATATGTTTGAAATAGAAAACAGTTTTCTATGTTGACATTACATAGTGACATATTTTCATTATACTTGTTCTTATTTTATAGATTTGAAATATTTGAATAAGCCATGAGCATGAAAATGAGGCAAAGGTCTTATGACTCTACTATGGAAATTAAGTAGAAGATTTAGAGGTGAACAAGATCAAGAAATACTGGTTAATAGGGAGGAAATCTATGGGGAAAGTAGCTTTTTTTTTTGAGACAATTGTAGTTAAATGATTTGCTCAGGGTCACCCAGCTAGAAATTGTTATATATCTAAAGCCAGATTTGAACTTAGATGCTGCTGACTTCAGGGGCAGTATTCTATCCACTGTGCCATCTAGCAGCTGCCCCAAGAAGTTTATTTGAATAGAAAATATATTATTATGTTGCAGTATATCCTGGAATTTTTAAGGTCTCCTTTTAGATCCCTACACATCTAAAATCATATTGTAGAATAGTTTAAACTAACATCTTTCATTTGGCAGAAAGCCCCACCTCATTATTCCAGCCCATAAGTTTTCTCTAAATACTTGGAGTCTATGCCATGCAATTTAATTATTGTTACAACTAGAAAGAAGTTTATCTTTCCCACTCTTCAAGAACAATGATTGTCAAATTTCTTCTTTATATTTTCAGAGTCTAATCTTGTCTAGTCTAATGTAGGTCTTGAATATAATAGGTATTTAATAAAAAAGGCTGGTCCTTGAGAATATTTCATTTCTTTAATCTATATATCCTCAATGCCTAGCATAGTGCCTGGTGCCTACTAGATTCTTAATGAATAAATGCTTGTGGACTGATTGATTAATATGTTTGTTGATGAATGAATCTTTACTACATCCTTCACAGTGCTAAGCACACAGAAAATGCTCAGTAAATGCTTATTAATTAGTTGCTGTACCTCTAGAAGCCTGCTTACATGAAACCCTTGAATACAATCAGGTAGAATATTTGAAGAGTTTAGAAAAAAATTTGACTTTCTACCAAGAAAGTACATTCCTGGAATTTTCCCGGGTATGGAGAGAAAAATACTCAGGTTAGAATTAGAAGTGAAATTAGGGCTGAGAAGAAAGCTACAGGAGAGAGAAAGAATTAAATCTAGAGGAAACAACCTCATTTTCTCTGATTCTTCATCTTTTCTCTGAAAGATAGGGCTTTCTTGAAAGGGAAAAAAAAGTCTAGTATTTTAGATTCCCTTTCTTTAAGACCTGAAGAGAAAATTCAAGGTGGAGAAAGTGATAGAAAGAGATGGTGGAAAAGGAAGATTAAGTAAGATATTCTGGCCAAAGATGTATCATCACCACAAAATAAATATTGTTCTAGCCAAAAAAAAGGCATATTCTCTTTGGTTTTCTGTTCCTGTGGAACAACCCATGAAAATGCCAGAAATCAGACCAGCTGTTCTGGCTCTCACAGAGACCATGAAAAGTAAGAGAAAGAAAGACAAATAGACACAGGTGTTCTTCCAAAGTGATGGAGTAACAAGAATAAAGTAGAGAGAGTCTTTATTATCAGTAATTGTACTCTTAAATGCTTTCTAACTACAATGTTGCTAAGGAAACACAAATGAAAACAAAAAAAAGATAAATAAGTCAGTTTATGAAGAGGCTATGTGAAAGTTAGGTTCAAGGAGAAATTTTAGCATTCTCAGACAAACTGTCTCTTCTTCTATCTGGGCAGGTGGCTTATCATTCCTTCAAATCTGTTCTCATAACATCTCACTCCTGAAGCTTCCCAACCTCTGCTGGTCAATGAGCAGACTGAAGTGGGGGTTTGTGCCAAGTGAGAATGACATGAATTACTGCAAACTGAGTGCAGATTGAGCAGGCCAGAATGCCTGGGAAAGGACAGCTAGGAAATTATTTATATTTATATATATTTACACACACACATATATAATTACATTTTTAAAAAATAATTCTCATCTTATTTGATGAAGTTCAGACAGAAACAGTCCTTGAGACAAATTCTGTGGACTATACAAGCGGATAAAATGACTTCTTTTTGTAGTTAAATAAATGGATATAACATTCTTTGTAGATTCACTGAAGGAATCCTTGGTACAACTCCAATAACAGAACAGTAGGGATGATATGACTACGTCACATATACATATTTACATAGAAATATATTTTTGCCACATGATTTTAATTTCTTCTGCTAAGTTTATGTATATTGAAATTTTTTCTTTCAATCCAACATGGATATTGTGAATATTTGGTATCATCACATTTATTTAAAATCTTATCGAATGTTTGTGCATCAATGTTATATCCAAGTTAACACAGACAACCATTGAGCCAGTGATAATTTATTAGTTTATAGATTAGTTTATTGATTGAGTTCCAAAGGATATTTTCAGGTCTATATTTGTAGAATGGAGACTTGTCATCTGTCAGTCCATGAAAAAAACAAATTATCTCTTACTCAACATTCAGTAGGTGCTAAATTTTTGCAGCCTGAAATGGTATTGTTTTTTAAGGATAACATTTCTATTTGAAACCCCAAATCCCTCAATTTCTTTAACTGTTTTGACTTTGATTCGATTGGTCCTTGTTTCCATATTATTGGCTAAGTTTTTAAAGATATTATTCATGGAGGACTCTTCAATTCTACAGTACTGCATAGTCATTGCATAGACTCCAACTGAAAGTATATTTTCTTCAGTTATATTCAATAAATCCAATAGGATCCTCTTATAATTTGCATTTGTTAGTGAAATGATGTTTCCTCATTCCAAAGTATTTTCTGTAGGAGTTTTTACTTGTTGATCACAGTCTGTCAGATTTTCTACCTTCAATTTTTTTTTTTTTTTTTGTTATTATTACACAGGTTTTTGTTAGGATGCTTTCTAAACTGGTGATGGTCCATTTTACAGTTCTGAAAGTATAAAGATTGGTATTGCATAGTGTTAATTGTTTCAGATATCTTCTTTCCATTGAACTTTGATTTCAGAATGACAATAAATCTTATATTTTTAGCCACAGCTTTCTCCTTCATAGCTTTATATTCAATGTGTCTTTCATGAAAGATGCCAAGTGTCATCTTTATTTAATTCTTGTATTAATTTTGTCCATTTGTTCAATTTGAATTGTTTCTTTCAGTTTCTCTCTTTCTTTAGTCTACTTTAAAATTTTATATTTATTGAATTCAAATAACATTTTGTTATCATTGGAGAAAGGTTCTATAAGATGGAGGAGCTGTTCATGATATTTTTTAGTGGCATTAAATAACTCAATGTCATCTCCATAGAATCAGTGAATAATAAGATATTTTAATTTGTCTCCCTTTTGAATTTAGAAACCATACTTCTGTTATGGGGATATAATAGGAAATGAGGTCAGACAGAACCATAATAGCTTTAAACTGTGACCTGAAAAATGTCACATTTTATATATCAATTGTTTTCAACATCATTGTACTGGATATATGTTTGAAATAAAAAAATAGTTTTTTCTGTTGTTGTTATATCCTCTAGTATACTTACTATATTTATGCCTATTTAATATACTTAAAATATCTGAATAAGCCATGAAATGGTTTGGAAATGAAACAAAGCATTGAAATCAGGCAAAGGTCTTATGATTCTACTGTGGATATAAAACAAATCATTTTTACCTTTTTTTAAGATGATTATTATTATTATTGTTATAATGCTTACTTGAACTTGTGTTGAAACTTCATTCTTCTCATCTTGAGTGATAAAGTTCAAACAGTAACTATACTGCTATTATTATTATTTTATATTTAATATTCTATGAGTTATTACAAGAAGTTTATAAGGGAGAAAATATGGGTTTTTTTGTAATAACTCCAGTAGCAAACAGAACAAATGGTCATGATCCTATTTTGGTATTATTCTATTTCTTTTGCTTGATTCCTATATTTTAAAAGATTTTTGTTTCAGGCATCTTAGAGATTATTGCTTTTGTTTTTGTTGTTATCATTAATATTATGATTAAAATTCATTGTTATCACTTTATTATTCTTAATTTTGTTGTTTTTATTGCTACTTTTATTATTTAATATTATTATTGTAACTGGAATGTGGGTTAAGTAAGACAAATATGGTATTATATAACCAGATCTGTGTTGTATTGAGAAGATAAAAAATAATGTATGTGATATTTGACTTTGGAATATAGTTTTGCATTTAGATTTCAGGAAGAATATGTATAATGTTTTTGGAATTCATAATCCTTCAAGTAGTTAAGGAAACATGATGTAAAGACAATTTATAGAAAGAGCTATCTAGCTTTTCCACTGTTCATTCTTATATAAAATTGCTCCCTATATTTCATGCATCAGAATTTGCTTTGGAGTTTCACATTTTTGTCATATTTTAGGGCAATAATTAGAGGTTTTGTTATAAGAAGTTGCAGGTTTGGAGAGCAGATTATCAAAGTTAAGTGAATTGTGTCATCATTGTATTGTCTCAGAAATTCTGTTTAATCATAATACTAAAATTTTAAAAATAAGATTTGCATGGATAATTTAGAGTTGATTATCGTCTGGGTTCTATAAGCATACCTTGAAAGAAAAATTTCCTAGCATTTTAGAATTCTGTTAAATTGAATTGTTTGCTGCTCTTATAAAGTCTCTTCCACATTATAATAAATATGTTTTGTTGCTTTTAAAGAAAGCTGTTTTCCTATTATATTGTTTTTTCCATGATTTACAAAATGCACTTTGAAATTTGGAAATATTTCTATACAGACATGGAAATAATAAGTATTTATTAATAGAATACTCAATTATAAAAATAATAGAATATAAGCTTGTTTCAGAAATGTCTCTATTTGTATGTTACAAAAAATGAGAATGAAACATTCTCACTCATCAGTACTAGTTCTCAGTCATCACTACAAACGATACTGTTGTCTATCAAAGTGTTCATAAGATTGATCCATAAACACTTAACAACTTTGTTTTTAATAGATGTCACCATTTTGAATATTTGTACTCTCCAAATCATGTGAAATAAAAAGCTTTCAAAATACAGTTTGAATGGGAGGAATCAAAACTAAATAGGAACTGAATGAGGCAAATATCATCCTATCCAGTACTAATGATGATGCTTTCCATGAGACTACAGAAGATGATCTAATAATACAACATTTTCTTTAAATTAACAAAAGGCAATATCTTATCCACCTGTGCCTTGGAACATTAAAAATAAAACAATAATATCATGAAAAAGACTTTTCCTTGAAGTGTTTCTATCTAAACTCCACCGAAAAATATGAGAACAAGCTAACAATTACAACTCAAATTTTTAGAGTTCCCTAAGATTTACAAAGCATTTATAACAACCCTATCAGGTAGGTAGTATGAGTATTATTCTAATTTTACAGATGAGAAAATCAAATGTCACAAGATTAATATTATTTATCAATGATATATCAACTAGTAATGTTGGCTCTAGTATTATCTCTCTCAATCTATCATTACATGATATTAGTAGTACCATAACTTCTAGGATTAAGGACACAGTGGAAGAAAAGTTGAAAAGAAGCAAATGGTTGACAGTCCTAGCTTTTTCAACAGTTCATTTATGGAAAATCACTTTCCAACTCTGGACCAGTTTTTGTACCTGTAAAATACGAAGTTCAGACTAGATGAGAAAGTTCTAACATTCACTTTTATATCCCTCTAAAAGACTTTCTCTCCTTTTACCCTCTCTCAACTTAATTCAAGAACTTAGGTTATTATGCTCTTGATTTAGCAATTTAGTTATTATCTAAATGGAGAAAATTTGGTACAAAGCTGTTTCAGTTTACATAGTGAGAGACATGTTCTTTTCTTTTTTATTTATTGTGTCTAAAATGTGAATTACAAATGAACTTCTTGTTTGAAATAATGTATTATCATCTCTGCAGCACCTGAAATTCTTAGAGGATGTGCCTATGGACCTGAAGTGGATATGTGGTCCCTGGGAGTAATCACCTACATCTTGTAAGTGAAGAAAGCAAAAGAACATTGGGCTACAGCATTCTCTAAGACCCTAGGCCCCATCCATTTCAGTCTGCCATCCCATAAAGAAGCCTTTTGTAATACTTTCATTACTCCCTAAGCATGTTCAAGAAGAGGATTTTCTGCAAATCCAAAGATAACCCCAAAGAATGGAAAAAACAATCAGCAAAATAATATTTTTAAAAATTAAAACATGTAATGTCCCACCATCTGTGGACCTCTTACCACACCTTCCATGTTATTCCATTGATTTTAGTCCTTCTCATTACCCTCCTTTTAAAAATTTCAGTCTGTTCCTATAGCAGTGTTTTAATCTGTGCATCCCCCTAACACAGGAAGTTAGTGGCAAGAGCCAAAGTATTTCTAGTCCAAGGATAGACAATACAGGCTAATTTCTTTTTTGCCTAACATGCTGATCAGAATCATGAATGTTTTAAATATGGAAAAATCTCCAATTTTGGAATGACCTAACAGATTTGCACACAATACTATTAAAACTATCTAATAACTATCATGAGCATTAACATCTTGTACTACTATCATCTGGGGGATCAGGCAAAAGATTCGTATTTTAACATTGAAACATCTGTGAGGATTCTTACTTTTTGTAGGTGTTTTAATGATAGAATCCTACTGCTCCACATCTGATTCTTTTCAATGGGATAATTTTCTTATTGCCTGTACCATCTGATTGCTTCATTGCCTCAGTGTCCTGGCATGAATTTTATGTTTTATCTCTGTCCCAAATAATATTATGTTCCCAATATAACTGGAGATAGCATTTAAGCAGTATATCTCCTCTATTTGTTGTTTCCCATTTTGTATTTTGGTAACTAGAAAGCAAAATAGGTTGAATCAATTAAATTATTTTGAAAGATTCATGCTTGTGTCAAAATCACATTAATCAACTCATTCAGTGATAATTCTGCTAGTAGATTACCTACAATACTCAAGAGAATCATTTTCCTTTGCACAGACCATGAAGAGAATTCACTCAGTAAAAGCTGGCTGATGAGGACTAAGTACATTTTCATGCATGCTTCTTGGCAAAGCAAAACTAGTTAAATTTAAGAAATTTTGAATTGAATGGCATGATTATAATCCTTTCAAGTCCTTTCCTTTTAATATGCAGTTATGTACAGGATGTTTCTATCTTTAGAGAATGTAAGCTTGTACTTGGGCTTGAATAAAGGGAATTCTCTGTCCCTTCCTTTTTCCTCTAGATTGTGTCTGCCTGAATCTACATTGAGAATGCCAAGTAAGCAACAGTGACCTTGGTGCAGACAGGCTGTTCTAATAGGAGTACAAAGAAATATTTGACAAAATGTACTTTGCCATTTTGTGGAAGATTCCTTTCTATACCATCCTGTATGGTATAGAAGCCATTGCAGGCTTTGCTCCAGAATACTTTAGAGGTTTAAGAAAACACAACTATCCTGTGTTCTCATGCCTACGATGAACAGGGACCTTCTTCTCTCCCGCCCCAGCCACCATATGTGGGTTGCCTCAATGTGATATAGTAAAAAGAATGTTAGATTAGAGTCAGAACTTCCATTGAAACCTCATCTTTAGTACTATGATCCTAGGCATGTGTGTCTCAATGTTTTTGGGGCTTCATTTTTACTTTGAGATAATTGTGCAGTGGGAGTGGGGAGGCAGTCCATGAAGAAGCTCACCTAGTTGCCATTTTTTTTTGTTTTGTTTTTTGTTTTTTTTCCAACTGTAATTTCTTAATTGTTCTTGCTAATTAGGTACTAAACATAGTTGTTTTGCTGTGAATGCAGACAATATTAGCATCTTTGCTAATTCAAGACCATCTTTGAGATAATTATATTGCCTCATAGCATTATTGTTAGAATCAAGCAAAATAGTGGAATATAGAGTATTTTGTAATCTTTAAAGTCCTACCCCAAAAAATTGATTCTTATTTTATGAATGGAGACAACATGCTGCAGCATTTAGGGAAAGAATTAAGCAAAATGAATATCCTTTATCTCTTTAATTCTAGTTTTTATTAGGTATGGACTTAGGCATTGCTGATAATTTTTTCCCACTCTTTAATTCATTTACCTATTAAACCAGAGCAGATCCTGAGTATCTAAACCTAAGTTAGTTCTCTCTAACAGAAGACTGTGATTTCCATGCACGGTATCCTATGTTAACAGTAAAATTCAACTGCTCTATATTTAGCAAAAAAAAGCTCAGTCCCCTAAAATACAATTTACATGATTTTGAAAAAAAAAATCACATAAATCTTGGCACTTGTTTTGAGAGTTTCCTTTCATTCACCCTTCATTGCTATTTTTCAGTTTATATTCTTTCAGTGATTTTTGAAATGAAGTAGTAACTTTGTGTGGATGACACATACTTTGACCCATCAGCATCTCTGAAATTTGGAGATTGAGATGAATGAAAATGTTGGAAAAAGTTTCATTTTCCCATTGCTCAAGTTGTTTCTCAAAAGCATGTTCAATTTCTTGTGTTCTGCTTACATAACCTGTATGTCAGGAAATATATTGAATTCTCTCTCCCTTTTTTCCCCCATTTCCTAAGGATAGTGAGAATAACTATTATAGAAATCTCTGTGCTAGAATTCCTATTCTTATTTCCTAAGTACAACATAGTTAATTTCTGTCAAAGGGAAGTTTAACAAAATGATATTTTGCCTATCAGGAATTTGCTTACCCTAAGGAAGATACCACTGCAGAGAAGGATGAGCATTTCTTCAGGAGCAAAGTATGCTTAACTATTTAATAAAGTTGTTCCTTGTCTCTTTCCTCTGCAGACTTTGTGGATTTGAACCATTCTATGATGAAAGGGGAGATCAGTACATGTTTAAGAGAATTCTCAACTGTCACTATCGCTTTGTCTCCCCCTGGTGGGATGATGTTTCTTTGAATGCCAAGGACTTGGTAAGATGGAGCAAAAATAAAATCCCTTTTTAAAAATCTAATGAAGAAGCAAAATAACATATTATTTGTCAGTCATATTTTAAGTTCTTGTTCTTGTGCATTCCATGTAGGATTTTTTATTCAATTAAAGCAATTTTAGTGTGTATTAGTAATGTTCTTATCCATGTGTCATTTTTTTCACTGCAGGAATTTAGAGAGGCAGCACAAGAGCATTGAACTGTAGGAGATTTGTTTTTCTCATTCAGGCCCAATCATTAACTATGTTATTTGGGGCAAGTTCCTTATTCCCAACACCCAGCATCATTGTGTTTTCATTTCTCCATTTGTAAAATAAAGGATGCTTCTCAAAGTCTCTTCCAATATCTATTATTTTAAAATGTAAATAATTTTCAAAATGAAATAATGGCCATTTAAATAAGCAAAAAATGTAAAATATAGAAAGTTTAAATCAGTTTCCTTACTTTCAAGAACATCAGTAATAATTCATTGCTAACAAAGGTCTTTTAATCAATGGACAAGGAATTGTATTCAGCTAACATATGATAATTTGTTTTTCAAGTGGACTTATTATATAAAGTGCTTCAAGATCCTTGAGGCTTCTCTTCAGTAATTGCATTATTCTTTGAGCATGGCTAATTTACTATAGAGAGTCCTTTCATTTTAGATAATAAAAAGCCTCATCCAAATTATCATAAATTCCTTATTGGTGTATCTTTAAAATATTCAATTCTTCACTCTACATACTAAAAAAAGGGAATTGATTATGAACACATTCAAGTAGAACTAAAATTTCTTTTAGAATTCAGTTAGATTATAGGTAAACCACCTAAATGTTCAGGTTCTGTTTCTTATCATGAAAAGGAGGATTATGCTACTAGAGGACCATGCTGACGAGCTTTACACTTTAAACAGTAAATCATATTACTTTTCATTATTCAGTTATACTTTGTCATACAAATAATGTTTGTCGAAACATAATTACCTCATCCATTCAGCAAGCATTTAATAAGTGCTCATCCTGTGCCAGGCTCTGGAGATCCAAACACAAAAATGAAAAGATCACTGCCCTTAAGGAGTTTATATTATAATGAAGGTAAACAACTTGAACACAAGTAATTAATTATAAACTATATACAAAATAATTTCCAGGATAAGTGTAAGTGTGTGAGATATGAGCTTTTAAAGAAATTAGGGCCAGCCACTTGAAAGAAGTAGAATTTCTCCTGAGCCTAAAGGAAGCTAGTCATTGTAGGAGATTGAAATAAGGAAAAAGAGTATTCTGGGAATAAGCAGAGATAAGGAGATAGATTGCCAGAAATAAAGAATAACATATAGACTCCTGGAAGATGGAATGCACGAAGAATAATATACACTAAAAAACAGATTGTGGAAAGCACTAAAAGCCAAAGTTTGCCTTCTAAGATGCAAGAAGGAGTTTTTAGAGCTTCTTAAGTAGGGTAGTGACCTAATCAGACGTATGGTTTATGAATTTCAATTTGACAATTACATAGAAGATAGACTGAGAGAGGAGAACCTAGAGGTGAAGAGAACAATTAGGATGCTATTAATATAATTGAAGAGCAACTTTTTATAAAAATAAAGAATAATGGAATATAAAAGATTACTAATTTTATCAGTCATACATTATACTAACTTAAGGGGGAGAAAGCTTCATCCTATTTACAGTGGATTATGTAATTGTTATTGATCATAATTTGCTTAGATCAATATAAAATGCATTTGAATTTATTAAATAAATATCTCAACTAACAGCTAGGAAGATAGCAGGCATTCTAAATAATAGACACAAATATGATGTTGAAAAGTTTCCCTGTGAGTCATTTCTGAAAGAAATAATACATATAAGAATAATCTAGGCTTCCTTTTCTCATAGAACAGGATGTTAAATATTAAGAGTTGAAAGTTACTTGACAGATTACTCAATCGTGATTTTCTGGATATCAGAGCTAGAATCCAAATTTTCTAATAAAATGCTTTTATTTGTGGCTCAAATCTGTTTCTGTAATGAGCAAGGACCACTACTGACTGATCAAGAGTATTAGAATTCAATTAGAATTCATTCAAATTATCTGTATTTCAGTGATTGCCCATTCCTTATAAATAATGCTAAAGCCCTAGGGATGAAAAACATCTTTGTAATTAAAATTAATCCTACGCAACTGATTGTCAATACTTCTCTGGTTTTCAATGGATTTTTCCTAATAGGAAAGTATATAGCATTTAAATCAGAGACCATAGATTTAGAACCAGAAGAATCTAAATTCATCTTAACCTTTCATTTTGCAAATAAAACAGAACTAGGTTAGTGAAGTGACTTGTCCCACAATTACATTTCTTTTAAACTATTTCAAAAATAGGCTCATGATTTTTAAAATTTTTCACTATGTATGGTTAGGTGGATATTGAAGAAACTCCATGGGTATTGTCTTTGACTTAAAGGAATATAATAGGGCATGAAATGACATGATATAACATAAGAAAGGCATGAAATGATATAACAACATGACATGAGATGAAGTAACATAACTATATTACACATAATATATCATATAATATAACATTATGATATAATTTAATTTGCATTAATATAATTTCAGTAGTAATAAAAACCAAGATCTATTTTTTTACCCCTAGGTGGGGAAAAAACAAGAGTGTTATAGTATCCATGCTTGTCTTCCTTGATCCCACCATCCATTTGTCTTTTGTGACCTCTGGGTGCTTAATTTTTTTCTTCTCTTTCTATAGTCAGATATTTGAAGTATGCCCTTTTATTTTACAGATGAAGGACCTGAAGCTTTAAGTGGTGACTTTGCCCCAGATCATATAGTTGGCGCTGGTCAACTCATGGTTCAAACCTATCTCTTTTCATCCAATACCCTATCCTCCTTTTTGTACTCTCTTAGCAATGTAACCAGAAATAATGGGCAGACCCTTGTTATTTGTACATCAGGTGGCATGCCAGTGCCCATTATGTCAGTATATAGTTTTTGTCCTTCATGTTTATTTTGAAATCAATATCCTCACTAAAGAGTCCATCATACTCCGTTGCTATAGGTGAAAAAACTGATTGTTTTGGATCCCAAGAAGCGTTTGACTACTTTCCAAGCTCTGCAACACCCTTGGGTCACAGGGAAGGCAGCTAATTTTGTACATATGGACACTGCCCAAAAGAAACTTCAAGAATTCAATGCACGGAGAAAGCTTAAGGTAGGAAATCATTTTTACTAGGAAATTCAGGCATCTTCTAATAAGAAAAATGTTTAAGTTTCAATAGTTCATATCAAATATTATATATTAAGCACTTTATAATAATATCAGAGCTTAATGGGAATTAGACATCATCTAATATAATCCCCTGATTTTATGTGTGAGGAAACTGAGGTTCAGAGAGAGAGGAAGTGGCTTGATCAAAGAAATGCAAAAAATTTATGGTCCTAGGCCCCTTCACAGTGTAAACTAACATTTGAAATTCTGAAAACCCAAGTTGGTGTAAGATGCATAAGTGGAGGTTATACAAAAATATAAATTGCTCCCTATAAGGCAGGAAAGCCAGCATAGATGCTATAGAAGAGCACCCCCAAGGAGAGCAAGAGGCAGCTTGTGCCAGCCAAGTCACACTATCATTACCTCAGCCATCACCTTGAATACTACCCGTCCTCATACCTTGATAGACATAGGTCAGAACCCTGAAACTTTCAAAATGGGAGTACCCTCTAGACTGAAAGTTCTGTTTTCATCATAAACCCATGAATCACTGTGAAAAGGGAGCTATGTTCCTTGCCACCACCAGTACCAACTTCTAACCAGATGTTGCTTTTGGAAAGATATCCCTTGGGTGTGGTAGTACACTTTACTCCTATTCCTGTCCTTGTTTATAGTCTAGTCCCACACAGCCATTATTCAGGGAAGTAACCCTGATGGAGATGTTTACTGATAACTTCTTCCTATTAGTGATGCAGCTACAGTACAGAAGACCTATGAAAGAAAGTTCTTGCCAGCAAACCATCTGATTTGCTGCTGAGTCCTAGGGACCATGGATTCTTTCTAACTTCTCTTTCATTGGAATGTGAGCTCCTGAAAACAGAAGTTATACACTTAATAAATTTCTTTTTACTTATTCAATCAAAAACAACAACATTGTAAAGAAAAACAACTGTGAGTGACTTAGTGGACTAATTTCAGAATTAGATATGTATGTTTGGACGCGGACAATGTTAGCAATTGTTTTACTTGACTTTGTATATTTATTACAAAGTTTTTGTTTGTTTTTCAGTGGGAGTATGTTGAGGATTGGGGAAGAGAAAGATCTTAGGATGGGCAACATTGCCAAGAAAGAAAGAAAGAAAGACAAGTCAGTGAGGCATTTTTTTTCAAAAAATGTACAGAACAGCAAGAAAATCAAGAGAGAAATATAGGAAATCAGGATAACTTTGAAAAGTTACATGCTAAATTCATCATATACTGAAAAGGAAAAGCAAGCTGTTAAGAGATTTGTGATTTAATGTTAAATCCTCTCTTTATTGTTTTTTACTTAAGAGAAGCTCGTTTTACTTGTTTGTTTTTTGCAAAATAAAACTGACTTTTTTTTTAAACAAAAGGTGGTCTGCCACTTACTAGCTATTTAAAGAGGCTTTGACAATTCATTTACCTTCTCTAAGCAACAAGCTCTTCATCTTTTAAATAGAGATGACAATATTTAATTGCTCCAAAGGATTGTTGTGAAGAAATAAGTTTTAAGATAATGCAAATAGAAGTTATTCTTAATTTTTTCATTTTCAGAATAATGTTTAAAAAGCCATTTGGGCTCATGTATGGAATACTTCTTGAAAGAATGAATGACTATTTACCCCTAATATCAATTCCCTAATAATACTAGGTCTGATTTTTATCTGAACCATTTTCAAAGGAAGCGAAAACTATTGCTTTTCTCTTTTTTCATTAGGCTGCAGTGAAAGCAGTGGTGGCCTCTACCCGACTGGGAAGTGCCAGCACTCACAGCAACTCTCTTCAGGACAACCAAAAGCCCTCCATTATTCCAATACCCAATGAAGATAGTAAAGGGAAAGAAAGTGCACCTCAGCTGGAAGAAACTCGAAAAGAAAGTTCCACTGAAAGAGTAACTGCAGGAAGAGAATCCCAAGATGAAGTCCAAGATGAGATTGCAGCTGGAGGAGAAATCCTCAAAGTCAGTGCACAAGAAGGGGGAGGACTACAAGAGTCCTAAATCACCCTTTTTTCAAAGTGAGAGCTGAAGCTAGTCACGTTCATGCATGGGCTAATTTGTTCTTCAACCAGGAAGATTTGTAAGTGTGATCCTCACTGTAGTGGTTCTATTTTTGAGGTGCAAAACAATGTGTAATCATACATCAGCTGGTGACCCTAACTCCAATGCATGTAACTGCTTATGAATAATAGTGTTCTCTAATGGCATGTAACAGATTACATGTAATGTTATCTAATAGCAACAAGTGAAATTTGATGGTGAGCAAAAAAAATATAACACTTAAACTTCAAATATATTGTCAGAGGGCAAAAGTATTTTCTGTTTGCGAAACTTAACCTTCTAAGGGAGATATCTGATTTCTTTGAAATGGTAGTTATTTCTATAGGCATATTGATCATCTGCTATATGTTATCATAAAGCTATTTAAATGGTTTTTTATTCACATGTAAAAACTGTTTACAAGAAGATAGCAAATAGATGTACAGTATATGCAAAAACATTCCATAAATTCTGGTAAGAAACTGAAGCATTACTTTCAAGGGCCATGAAGCTATATGCCCCTCCAGCTTGTGTTGCGAATGCCTTACTGTATCTTTAACTGTTTATATACTCTGTATTACTAATAACCAAAAAGCTCTTCATAGAATCCTACCATTTCATTATCCTGGCAAATTTTCAATACAACTGGGATGGTCCCTTTTTCCTTCCATATCCTCACTTTCTCTTTCATAGGAATCCTTTTGAAAAAAAAAAAAACTCTTTAGAGGGTGATAAAAATTGGGCCTATGTAGAGTAGTAAAAAACAACAGGATCCCTGTCATTTTTTAAAGCTATAATTGTACTTGTCCAATAGTTTATAAAACTATATAGCTAAAAAAGGCACTAATTTTTATGGATAAAATCTGTAATTACCATGTTTTAAATACTTGGAAAAAATCTTCTTAAGGCTGAATCTTATGAAAGTACTTTTCCAAATTAAGGTCATTATTAACTTTTTTTGCCATTAAAAGTCATTTTCTCCTTGTTCGTTAAACAGATATAATGTTTATGAACTAAAAAATCTTCAACAAAGATACTTTATGTGTTTTTATGCTCCAAACTAGTAGTTCCTAAATTTAACAACAATGTATTTTTAAAGTGTCTATGATAGAGATACGGAACAAATATCATCTTACTTTTTTATTGAATCATCAGTCTTAAATTAGAGAATTGGTATCTAAATATTACTTTTAGTCCAATTGTTTTCATTTTAAGATAAACTTTTTTGAGGGTTTAATAGTACATTTTTCCTTTTTAACATAGTTCCCAGTGATTCATAGAATTGGGTTAATAAACATAATGAATAATTTTTTAAGTTCAAATTAAATTTTTTATCAAGTCAAATACTTATATATTTTATAAGTTTATTTATTATAATCTATTATATTTCTGATAAAACTGAAAAATCATTTGACTACAACCAGAGATGTAATGAGACATTCCAAATAATGGTTTAGAAATTGTTACCCTTACTCACTGCATTGCTACCATTCACTACGGGTTTTGAGCCTTCTTGTTAACAATACATTTTACAATGAAGAAAATTCCTACACAAAGATCAGAATTGTATGGCATTAAGAATATGTATATTTAATTTTAAAAAGGTAATTTTTCCCCCCCTGAGGCTGGGGTTAAGTGACTTGTCCAGGGTCACACAGCTAGGAGGTGTTAAGTGTCTGAGACCACATTTGAACTCAGGTCCTCCTGAATTCAAGGCTGGTGCTCTATCCACTGCGCCACCTAGCTGCCCCAAAAAGGTAATATTAAAAGTGCCCCTTGCTGCACCTTACTTCATATTTCACCTCATATGGCTACATACCTTTCCTATCTTTAACTTTTGGCTCTAACTATAACTGTAGAATCCTTGTTGAATAATCAGTAAGTTTTCTGATGTACATAACTTTAATTTTTTGGTCCCTTCCTCTAAAACATACATTGGAAAATAAAAGTATTTCACTTTCTGAAGGTCACTAGAGTTTTACTGAAGGTATGTTTCCAAAGTTTTTTCTTTCTTCTTCCTTCTAGTCTGAAGGAAAAGGTGCTTATTGGTAAACATGGAGAAAGATAACATATCTTACAGGTGAAAGAGTTCTATTTACTACTTCTTGATTTCATTTGACTTGACAGAGATGTCAGGTTGGATTAGTTCTTTGCACAAATATGGAAGTAGTGATTTACAAATAGTATTTTATATTACAAATGGTACTTTTTATATTCTGTCTTTTTCTCCCCCATAAGACATAAAGGCTCATTATTTTGTAATCTGGGTGAATACTAGTAGTCACCATTACCAGGCAATAAGAAAAATACTTATTTTAGAATTTGGAAAATGGCCATTTAGGGCATCAAATTGTGAATCAGTACATTGGCCTAATGAAATCACCATTCATTACCTTAATCGTTGTTATTACATTATCCCATTAAACATGCTGGAATTTATTATAATTGGCCCATAGTATCTATCTTATCTATAATTTAATGTGTGATTGAATAAAAATTGCAAGACAAAAATTATATCTATTGGACTTATACTTAGTGATTTTTTTTAAAAATCTACACACACATATATATGTACATATACAAATATATATGATTATCAATAATAGTATACTCTACAGAAACTAGTTTATAAATTATGACTTTAAGTTATTCTCTACCATTTAAATTATTTTCCCAAGACAGTACCTAAATAATTCTTAAGTAGCCAATGTCAGTCAATTCATTAAAATATATATAAATTCAGTGAAAATGTTTGGTGATAACACTAAATAAATGCAAGCTTGTTTAGAAGGATTTTTTTTAAACATGCAAGAATGAACTGCTAAAGTATTTTTAAGTCCCTTAAATATATATGTATATTTATACCATTTTGATTTCAAATCATAATTTACTAAATATCTATATTTCTCCCAAAGTATTATTTAGTCAAATAATATTTAACTATTTAGTTGGAGACCTTAATTTAGGTAAAAATTGTATCACTTTATTCCTTATTGACAACTGCTACATATGCTGAAAAATGAAAATTATTCAATTTGGTAAAGTTCAATTTTTTTTAGGTTATTTATTCTTACTAAACCAAGAGTTAGTCTCTTGATTTATTAAGTTGTAATTTGTAAATACCAGTTAATACTGCCATATGACATGGATTATAAACACAATTTGTGGTACAAACATTTGTAATTAATCAATCAATAAAGATGTATTAAGTGCCTACTATATTCCAGGCACTTTTCTAAGCTTTATGGATTTTTTTTAAAGGCAAAACAAAACAAAACCAAAAAACAACCCACTCCCTATATTCAAAGAGCAATCTTAAGAATGAGACAACATGCAAATAAGTATATAAAGTAAGTTATATTCAGGATAAACTGGAACTAATTATCAGAGGGCAGGTATTAGACCTAAGATAAGTTGGAGAAGACTTTCAGGGGGGAAAAAAAGTGGGATATTTGAGGGATTTGAAGAAAACCAGAAAAGAAAGGAAAGCATTCCAGGCTTCAAGACAACCAGAGAAAAGGCACAGAACTGAGAAATTAGAGTGTCTTGCTCATGGAAAAACCAGAAGGCCAATATTAGTAGCTTGAAGAGTAAGGGAGTAATATGTAAGAAGACTGGAAAGGTATGAGGGGGACAGTTCATGGAGGATTTTGAATGCCAAACAGAACATTTTGTATTTGATTCTAGAAGTAATAGAAAGCACATTGGAATTTACTGAGTAGTGGGGATGCCACAGGATTAGAACTGTGCTTTAAGAAAATCAGTTTAGTGGCTGAATAAAAGATGGATTAGACTGGAAAGAGAATTGAAGCAGGTAGAGTCATTAGCAAGTTAAATGCAATCTATGTAGTTGTGAATTGCTGGGAATTCAGTAGAGTGAAAACATGCAGGGAATGAGCCAATAGATGGGGAGATATTGGATATAACTGTAAAATTGTTGTATAATTGACTTTTTTATGTGATACCATTTTTTTCCCCTGAGGTGACAAGTCCTGAGTGACTTGCCCAGGGTCACACATAAGTGTCTGAGCTGTGACCAGATTTGAACTCAGGTCCTCCTGACTTCAGGGATAGTGCTTTATCCACTACACCAACTAGCTGCCCCACAATTTTTTTAAAGTATTCTTATATATGGATAGTCAGCTACATTGTTATATTAATAACCATATCAAAGACAGTATTAATTGTATATTTTTCTATCAAAAAAAAGTAGAGAATTTTTTTCACACAGATGTGCAATAGAGTTCAATTCCCTCAAAGATAACTAGAAAAGCTGTTGGCTTGGGGCAACTAGACGGCACAGTGGATAGAGCACCAGCCCTGAAGTCAGAAGGACCTGAGTTCAAATAGGTCCTCAAATACTTAGTACTTCCTACCTGTGTGACCCTGGGCAAGTCACTTATCCCCAAATGACTCAGCAAAAAAACAAAAAATCTGTTGGCTATCCAGAAGATAACAGATACTAACTCACATGTTAACTAGCCCACTATTTCCTTTGTTGCTTTTTTACCTATATAATATATGGGAAGTCATTTAGCCTTTCTGTGACTGTTTTATCATATGTAAAACAAAAGTATTGTATTATATAGCCAAGCAGCTTGTCCAGCAGAAATAATTTTCCTTTCCCTCTACATCTGCTTCTTTTCCAATTTTTTTCAGAATTTACTAGAATTCTTTCATTTATTCAAATTTGAAATCTCATCCTTAACTCTTCCCTCTCCTTCATTCCCTATATCCAGTCACATTCTATTGATTCTATCTCACTAAAATCTTTCAAATCCATTCCCTTCTCTCCACTCACATGGTGGCACATGCTCTAGTGTTTAAGATAAAACAATCTTCTATGTTTAAAATAGAAATTTAGCCAGTCACTTAATAATCTCCCTCCACAGGATGACACCCAGATTTCTTTCTAATCTTACATCACGTTCCCTTTCATGTACTCTACATTCCAGCCAAACGTACTTCCATAGAATGTCCTTCATGCTTTTTATGTATTTCCTTCTCATCTCAACTTCTTATAATTCTCATCTTTCTTTTTCAAAGCTCAGAACAAAAGCTGAACTCTATGAAGCTTTCCCTTATCTTATCCTTCCCCATTTCCCCCAGTTAGAACTATTCTTTTCTCAATTTACCTTACATTAGATACATTCTATAGACATATATACAATGTTTACCAACAGACTATAAGTCTCAGAGATTATTTGTTTTTTTCTTTTGGGTACCCCATGTGTAATAGAGTGCTTTGTCCATAATGAGCACCTTAGTGAATTGAATTAAATTTTATTCTGGCCCTTGTATGAGAGACATAATCTGGCTACATGTCTGAAGCCTTTCAAGGTTGACTGCAGTTGCTGAAACTTACAGTCTAATAGTATGATCTTTTAAAACTCAGTGTTAATTTCCTTGCTATGGTAATATATAGGAAAAGAATTTTCAGGGAGACTGACTTAACTTATATTGGGAATTCCTAGTTAAGAATTAATTTAAACATCAGTCTTTCCTTGGCTGTCATTGTTCTTTCCTGGGAAATTGTTTCCATTTCTTTCCTGCTTTCATGTTCTGCTTACTTCTCATTTTGAAGTAATTCTATAGAGTTCTTTGAAGGATATTATGTTCAGATAACTGAAGCATACTATTATATTCCCTTACCTCTTGCAATGGGATAGTGTAGCATCACAGATTTATAGCAAGTCAAGGAATATAGTTCCTTGAAAGCTGAGAAAATGTTATGCTTCAGCATATTTTAAAAGTGCTTAGAGAGTAGTGACACAGAACAAAGACACCTTTAATAGATTTTCAGGTTAAAGATTGAACCTTGAAAAGGATAGGTATAGGGTGCCCAAAGTAAAATAACATTATAATCATTATTAATACTCTATAAATATGATGAATCATCAGTGTAAGCTGACAAAAGGCCTACAACTGTAGCAAGTCTAATATTATTTCTTTTGAAAGATTATTTAGAGCTATATAAAAACTGTAGACTTTGTATGGAAACACTGGAATGTTTTCTCATAACTCGGGTTATCAGTTCTCGTTGAGCAAAACAATCTACCACGTTAGCCAATATTGTACATATAGCATAACTTATAAAATAAAATATTCTGCAAAATCATTTTACATTTTAAAAGATTTACTAGGATGACTATAACTTTACAACTTTTAGCTTACAGCTAGTACTTAGCACTGGGCAAATACAATCAATAGATTCTTTGACTGTGCTTTACTCTATTCCTGCCATCAAGATAAATAACTTCAGTTTAAATTAAGTCTTAAGTTTGGTTGATTAAGCATATCTAGTCTGAGCTCCTGCTATGAAAATGAAGAACAAAATTAAAACACAGCTGTGGAAATTCAAGCACATTCTTATTCAATTTTAGACAAATGGCATTAATTCAGTCACCAAAAAATATCTTTTCACTAAGTATTACTGTGTGCAGAGTACTCTGCCAAACTTCTAGGGAAATTTAGAAAATTTAGATAGTTGAGATACAACAATATCCTCTTTTTAGAGCTTCCATTCTAATAGGGTGATTTTCCACATGTATAAATATTATTTTTAAAACAGCATCTCATTTTGAAGTTGAAATTTTGGCAATAATAGAATAAAAAACTTTTACTTATTAGTATGACAATTATTCTTAGCTACTGCTTGGTCTTTACTTGTGACACACATATAGAACTTATGAAAAATGTATATTTCTATGTTTTCGAGGTTTATTTTCAGGTGATTAAATTTGTCTTCAAAAAAAAAAAAGATGATCAATCACACCATATGTTGTCCTTGGACTTTGTGGTTACCCCAAGGCACTTATTCTATGTTTACTTTTTCTTCCTACTTTTCTAGGTTTCTGATTTTTTTTTTTTTTTACCTTCCGATGACTTTCTCTAATGATGCAGACACTCAAAGAATCTTAATTTCAAAACAGCTAAATGATATATGGCCTGACAAAAGTATTGCTTTATGTTCTGGTGCAATTAGTTGCTTTTATTTCTATTTGCACTTACAGGAAAATTTGCACCTATATTCCTTAGAAAAGATGAGTGATATATAAATCTATCTTAATTATAAATGGGAAATTGATGTTTTCCTTTCTCCATCCAAAAAACGTTCTGTTTTACAAGTGTTTATCCTCTAAGACTCTAGAGTCCATATTTCTGTAATTCTTCTTAATTTAAGGGATACTACATTGCAAATCATTTTATCTTGTCTTTTGGTTCATCTTATGCTCATCTTTTACTTTTATGTTTTAACTTGTCAGTCTTCTCTATTCTACAATTTCAAGTAAATTTAGGCTGGAAAGTCAAATTAACTAAAGCCCAATGCTTCTTACCTGTTTTCTATGATAGTCTTGCCTCTAGAGCAGAATATAAGGATATTTGATATTGTCAATAAGCTATGCTTATATTTTCTTATCAAGAATATGTTCTTGGAGTTTTGCATTATTATCTACTCACTTTCAGGCACTTCTGTTCCTTTTTGTCTACTTAGTAAGTTAAGAAAAGAAATAGAATTTAATCTCTGAATCCTCTTCTCTACTCTATTATATTAATTGTTGCCATTACATGAAGTAATAGTGTATGTATTTCATCATGACATTACTTATACCTGACTCAGGAATAAAAAATGCAAAATTTTCCATAAAAGATAATAATCATTCAGTTTCTATTTCCCATCCAAAATTTTCTAATTGGTATTTTTTAAGAGAAGGAAGGATGTAAAGGGCTGGAACTGAGCAGATGCACTTATATAGCCGAGCACCTAAAGCTAGTTACCAATTGGACAATACTCTATTAACATATGCTTGGAGGATGACCCTATTCAACTCTGTGCTAGCTGGATCTGTGGGTGTGGACAGAAAAGGGGAGAGAGATCAGAGGGTGGAATAGGACAAGCAGGATCATTCTTTGGTGGTGGAGAGAGAGATGGGAGGTGTGGAGATTCCTATGTGTAATCCCCTGATGGCGACCCCAAAAGACCAAGAATAAAGACTTTTGCTTAACCTGACTCCGCTTGATTCTAAGATATCCAGGGTACTAACACGGTCCCTACAGAAGGAGGCTAGAGAACATTTTCTTTTATTTTTATTATAATTTTGAAAATTCAAACTCATCCCCCCTTGATTGGATTATGATTTTGCTACTACTAAAAGAAATACTGACATTGATAGGATCTGTTGAGGTATAGAAGAAATTGGTATCTAAGAAATTGTTATGTTGTTGTTCTATTTTTTTTGGTTCTGTCCAAAATCTTCATGAACCTATTTTGGGTTTTCTTGGTAGAGATATTGGGGTAGTTTTGTCATTTCCTTCTTTAGTTTATTTTACAGATGAGGAACTGAAGCAAACAGGGTTTGGTGGTTTGTTCAGAGTTACACAACTAGTACCAGAGGCCAGATTTGAACTCAGGGAGGAGAATTTTCCTGACTTCAGCCCCAGTATTCCATCCATTGTGATATTTTACTGCCCCCCCAAAAATGGTTCATCTCAAAACATTGACAAATCTGAAGTACTTAAGGTTTTTGTATTTGTATAGTTCTGATTTTTCATATCTAAAAGGACTTATAACTGATACTAAAGAGAAAACCACCTATTTTTATTGTTTCCATAAAACAATAATTCCAATGAGATTAAAACACAGAATTCTTTGTTGCCCATGGTAATATACACTGAAACCTGAAATTTCCCTCAGATATATTGTAGAGGGCTGAAACTGAAAAAGATGTGCTTGAATCAGACTAGAGAGCACTTAAGGCTAATTACCTATTCAATGTGAGATAATGGCTCTATAAGCATATACTTAGATAATGTCTCTCCTCACCATTGGTGCTTGCTGAATGCTTGATGATGAGGTAATTGTAGGTAAGGATTGGAGGGCTAAGAGAGACAAGTCAGGGTCACTTGGCTGCAGAACGAGGAGGAGAGAGACTGGAGATTCCGGACTCCAGAATCCAGGATACATCTTTGGCAAACCACATGGCAGCTTGCCGGCCTCCTTCACTTCTCCCCCTAAAGACCAAGGACTTTGATTTATCCTGACTCTAACTGATCCAGAGGCCCTCCAGGAAGCTAACCTGTACTTTATATTGGGTGCCCCAACATGGATTAAGGACCTTAATTTCAGTGAAGAAGTCCCTGTGACCAGGAAATAGGGTGAGTATAAAACAGACAAATAGGGAACTTACTTTGTTAAGGGCAAAACTAGTAACTTTTGCTTTCTAGCTGAAATGGGGCAGATATTAGGAAAGGTTCTCCTGCACACCCACCACCCTGAGGGAGCTCTATAGAAAGCTTACTTAGACTAATAAAGAGGCAAGATTTGCTTATAACTTGGGAGCAGAATGATGGACTCTTAGAAACATTAGAATGCATGGTCCCCTTGGTTCTTCAAGGAAGAAGAAATAGAGGCAGATAATTGGAAACTAGTAGGAGATCATCTATGTGAATATTACAATGATAAAGGTCCTGATTCAATTTCTAAGGAAACATTCTATATATACAACATAATACAATTGGCCTTAAAGAATCCCACAAGTTCTAGAAAAAAGAAAAGTTTTAAGAACAGCCAGATAAGGAAGTGTGAGGAGAAAGAGGAAGAGAAGGAAGAGGTTAATGAAAATATTGCCAAAAGTCATGGGAAACTTGAAGGGCATGGTGATTCTCACTCTCATAGCCCAGCTTCAACTCTGTCTGCACCTGAGCAATCTTTTGACCCTCCCCCATCAACTTCACCTTCCTGGGTAGAGGGAGGAAGAGAAGTGGAAGGGGCGGTGATACCACCAGCATCTCCCCCCAACAATCACAACCCCCCCCCCCATGACTTGATTACAAAAGGCACTACTTAAAGTCAAAGAGGAAGGGCAGAATACAGCTGATTTGAGAATAGAAATATATCCTGTGATTGAACAGCTTAACTCTTCAGATCAAGAAAGGAGAAGATACACTCCTTTTAATATAGAAATTATCAAAGACCTGAAAAAGGCTTGCACTCTTTATGGGGCTACATCATCTTATGTTAAGATGTTATTACAGAATTTGACTTATGAAGTGTTAACTCCTAGTGACTGGAAATGTATAGCAAGGACATGCTTAGAACCTGGACAAAACTTGTTGTGACTCTCTGAATATAGTGAGCTCTGTAGGACACAAACTCAATGAAATAGGCAACTTAGAGTTAGTATACCAGTCACCTTTGACCAACTAGCAGGTTATAGGTCCTTCTGCAAACACTTTAGCACAGATTAATTACCTTGTAGCACCATATGAACAAATTGCTTCTGCTGCTATCAAAGCATAGGGCTTTATCCCACATAAACAGGACAGAGGAGAAGGCTTCATGAAAATTGAGCAAGGTCGACTTCAGGCCAAGATGGCGGCATGGAGGCAGACAGCTGTTTGAGTTCTGGGTTTTCTCTCAGGACTTACTTCATGACAAGCCTCGGAGTTTAATGCTTGATCGGAAAAGAAACCCACAAATAATCACCAAGAGAAGACATCCTTGAAATTCGCCAGAGAAGGTCTGTGTTTGCTTAGGGGAGAATCAAACAGACTGGGCACAGATTAAGGGCAGGCAAGCCAGAGAGAGACAGGCAGCTCACACAGCTCAGACCAGAGGGGGAAGATCTCTTCCGTTTCTGCTAAAAGACTTTTTCACCAGTGTGAATACTCCATCTTTGCAGCAAGCCAGGAACAGCAGAGAAGATATAATCACTGGAGGTGAAGAATAAAACCCTGAAAAGCTAGCGTCTCTCAGGACCTGGCCACCCCCACCCTCACCCAGAGTGACTCAGTGCGTTCTCAGAGCCTCAGAGCGCAGACAAAGCACAGCCATCGCTGTCCTGTTAGTACCTTCCTGCTGTCTCCCGCAGTCTGTAGAGGAAGCCCAGTAAAACCATCCAGCCCCATCCCCCCCAGAAATAGACCAATTGTTTCTCTTGTCAATTTGTTTTCTTCCATTCCCGCTCTGACAAAATGAACAAAAAATTCAAAAGGGCTCTAACCATTGGCAGCTTCTGTATGGAGAGAGAGCAGACTTCAAACACTGAGGAGACTAAAAGCAGATTGTCTCCAGAGGAATCCCCTAAGGGGGATATGAGCTGCTCCTCAATCAAAAGAATCTCATAGAGGAAATCAAGAAGGCTCTCACAAGAGAGCTAGAAGAGAGATGGGAAAAGGAAAGGGAATCTTGGCAAGAGAGTCTGGAGAAGTTATCCAGAGTGGATAAACAGATCAAATCATTGAGAAATAAAATTAGTGAATTAGAAAAGGTAAACAACTCCAAGGAAAACAGGATTAGTGAGCTGGAAAAAGAAAACAGCTCTCTAAAAAATAAAATGGATGAAATGGAAAAAAATTCCATAGAAGAAAAAAACTCACTTAAAAACTCAATTGGACAATTACAAAAAGATATTAAAAAAGTGAATGAAAAAAATACATCATTGAAAATTAGACTTGAACAAGTAGAAATGAATGATTCAAGGAGAAACCAAGAAGTAGTCAAGCAAAACCAGAAAAACAAAACAATTGAAAAGAATGTTAAGAACCTTATTGGAAAGACAACAGACCTGGAAAACAGATCCAGGAGAGATGATTTGAGAATAATTGGACTCCCTCAAAAATGTGAGTTAAAAAAGAGCCTAGACACTATTTTCCAGGAAATTATCAAAGAGAACTGCCCAGACATTTTAGAAACAGAGGGTAAAATGACATTGAAAAAATTCATCGATCACCTACTGAAAGGGAACCTAAAATCAAAACGCCAAGAAATATATTGGCCAAGTTCAAGAACCATCAGATGAAGAAAAAAATATTGGAAGCTGCTAGAAAAAAAACAATTCAGATATGGAGGAGCCACAATAAGGATAACCCAGGATCTAACAGCGTCCACATTAACAGAACAAAGGGCCTGGAACATGATATTCCAAAAGGCTACGGAACTTGGCATGCAGCCAAGAATAACTTACCCAGCAAAAATGAGCATCGTTTTCCAGGGAAGAAGATGGACATTTAACGAAATAAATGAATTCCATCTATTCTTGATGAAAAAACCAGACCTACACAAAATGTTTGATCTTCAAATATAGAACTCAAGAGATTTCTAAAGAGATAAAAATAAATCTTGAGAACTATATTTCTGCCATAAAGATATGTAAAGAACACATGTATAATTTGTCCTAGAAACTAGGAACATTAAGGTGGGGGAGGGATACTAAAAAGGGAGGGCTGTGAAAAGCAAATGGTGTTCACAAGTTTAATACTGGGTATGGGAGTAAGAGGGAAGGAAAGGAGAAATACATAAGCAGGGCTTAACAGGATAGCAAGTAATATAAAATTAGTCATTTTAACCATAAATGTGAATGGGGTAAACTCCCTCATAAAGAGGAAGCAGTTAGCAGACTGGATTAAAAGTCAGAATCCTACTATATGTTGTTTACAGGAAACACACCTGAAACAGGGTGATACATTCAAACTAAAAGTAAAAGGATGGAGCAGAATCTACTATGCTTCAGGTAAAGCCAAAAAAGCAGGAGTAGCCATCCTCATCTCAGATCAAGCAAAAACAAAAATTGATCTATTTAAAAGAGATAAGGAAGGGCATTATATCCTGCTAAAGGGTAGCATAGATAATGAAGCAGTATTAATATTAAACATATATGCACCAAGTGGTGCAGCATCTAAATTCTTAAAAGAAAAATTAAGAGAGCTGCAAAAAGAAATAGATAGCAAAACTATAATAGTGGGAGATCTCAATCTTGCACTCTCAGAATTAGATAAATCAAACCACAAAATAAATAAGAAAGAAGTCAAAGAGGTAAATAGAATACTAGACAAGTTTGATATGATAGATCTTTGGTGAAAGCTAAATGGAGACAAAAAGGAGTATACTTTCTTCTCACAAGTTCATGGAACCTATACAAAAATAGATCAAATACTAGGACATAAAAACCTCAAAATCAAGTGCAGTAAGGCAGAAATAGTAAATGCATCCTTTTCAGACCACAATGCAATTAAAATTACATTTAATAAAAAGCCAGGGGAAAATAGACCAAAAAATAATTAGAAATTAAATAATCTTATACTAAAGAATGATTGGGTAAAAGAGCAAATCATAGACATAATTAATAACTTCACTCAAGAAAATGACAATAATGAGACATCATACCAAAATGTGTGGGATACAGCCAAAGCAGTAATAAGGGGAAGTTTTATATCTCTAGAGGCCTACTTGCATAAAATAGAGAAAGAGAGGGTCAACGAATTGGGCTTACAACTAAAATTGCTAGAAAAGGAACAAATTAAAAACCCCCAGACAAACACGAAACTTGAAATTCTAAAAATAAAAGGTGAGATTAATAAAATTGAAAGTAAAAAAAAAAACAACAAAAAACTATTGAATTAATTAATAAAACTAAGAGTTGGTTCTATGAAAAAACCAACAAAATAGATACACCCTTAGTAAATCTGATTAAAAAAAGGAAAGGGAAAAAGCAAATTGTTAGTCTGGAAAATGAAAAGGGAGAACTCACCACTAATGAAGAGGAAATTAGAACAATAGTTAGGAACTACTTTGCTCAACTTTATGCCAATAAATTCAATAACTTAAATGAAATGGAAGATTACCTTCAAAAATATAGCTTTCCCAGATTAACAGAGGAAGAAGTAAGTAGTCTAAATAGTCCCATTTCAGAAAAAGAAAAAGAACAAGCTATTAACCAACTCCCTAAGAAAAAATCCCCAGAACCATGGATTTACATGTGAATTCTACCAAACATTTAAAGAACAACTAACTCCAATGCTATATAAACTATTTGAAAAAATAGGGATTGAAGGAGTCCTACCAAATTCCTTTTATGACACAGACATGGTACTGATACCTAAACCAGGTAGATTAAAAACTGAGAAAGAAAAATATAGACCAATCTCCTTAATGAATATTGATGCTAAAATCTTAAATAAGATATTAGCAAAAAGACTTCAGAAAATCATCCCTAAGATAATACACTATGATCAAGTAGGATTTATACTAGGAATGCAGGGCTGGTTTAATATTAGGAAAACTATTAGTATAATTGATCATATTAATAATCAAATTAATAAAAGCCATATGATCATCTCAATAGATGCAGAAAAAGCATTTGATAAAATCCAACATCCATTCCTACTAAAAACGCTTGAGAGTATAGGAATAAATGGACTATTCCTTAAAATAATGAGCATATATTTAAAACCTTCAGTAAACATCATATGTAATGGTGATAAACTGGAACCTTTCTCTGTAAGATCAGGAGTAAAACAAGGTTGCCCACTATCCCTATTACTATTCAATATAGTACTAGAAATGCTAGCCTCGGCAATAAGAGCCGAGAAAGAGATTCAAGGAATTAGAGTAGGAAATGAGGAAATCAAACTATCACTCTTTGCAGATGACATGATAGTATACTTAGAGAACCCCAAAGACTCTGCTAAAAAGCTATTAGAAATAATTCAGATTTAGCAAAGTTGCAGGATACAAAATAAATCCACATAAATCCTCAGCATTTTTATACATTACCCACACAATCCAAGAGCAAAGGATACAAAAAGAAATTCCATTCAAAATAACTGTCGATAGTATACAATATTTGAGAACATATCTACCAAAGGAAAGTCAGGAATTATATGAGCAAAATTACAAAACACTTGCCACAAAAATAAAGTCAGATTTAAATTATTGGAAAGACATTGAGTGCTCTTGGATAGGCCGAGTGAATATAATTAAGATGACAATACTCCCTAAACTAATCTATTTATTTAGTGCTATGCCAATCAGAGTCCCAAGAAACTATTTTAATGACCTAGAAAAAAAATAACAACAGAATTCATATGGAACAATAAAAGGTCAAGAATTTCAAGGGAATAATGAAAAAAAATTAAATGAAGGTGATCTAGCTGTACCTGATCTAGAACTATATTATAAAGTAACAGTCACCAAAACCATTTGGTATTGGCTAAGAAATAGACTAGTTGATCAATGGAATAGATTAGGTTCATAGGGCAAGACAGTGAATAAAAATAGCAATCTAGTGTTTGACAAACCCAAAGATCCCAACTTTTGGGATAAGAATTCATTATTTGACAAAAACTGCTGGGAAAACTGGAAATTAGTATGGCAGAAACTAGGCATGGACCCACATTTAACACCACATACTAAGATAAGATCAAAATGGGTCTAAGATTTAGGTATAAAGAACGAGATCATAAATAAATTAGAGGAACATAGAATAGTTTACCTCTCAGACTTGTGGAAGAGGAATTTGTGTCCAAAGGAGAACTAGAGATCATTATTGATCACAAAATAGAAAATTTTGATTACATCAAATTAAAAAGTTTTTGCACAAACAAAACTAATGCAAACAAGATTGGAAGGGAAGTAACAAATTGGGAAATCGTTTTTACAGTTAAAGGTTCTGATAAAGGCCTCATCTCCAAAATATACAGATAATTGACTTTAATTTATAAGAAATCAAGCCATTCTCCAATTGATAAATGGTCAAAGGATATGAATAGACAATTTTCACATGATGAAATTGAAATTATATCCACTCATATGAAAGAGTGTTCCAAATCACTACTGATCAGAGAAATGCAAATTAAGACAACTCTGAGATACCACTACACACCTGTCAGATTGGCTAAGATGACAGGAACAAATAATGATGAATGTTGGAAGGGCTGTGGGAAAACTAGGGACACTGATGCATTGTTGATGGAGTTGTGAAAGAATTCAGCCATTCTGGAGAGCAATCTGGAATTATGCCTAAAAAGTTATCAAAATGTGCATACCCTTTGACCCAGCCGTACTACTACTGGGCTTATATCCCAAGGAAATACTAAAGGGAAAGGGACCTCTATGTGCCAAAATGTTTGTGGCAGCCCTTTTTGTGGTGGCTAGAAACTGGAAAATGAATGGATGTCCATCAATTGGAGAATGGTTGGGTAAATTATGGTATGTTATGTTATGTTATGGAATATTATTGTTCTGTAAGAAATGACCAACAGGAGGAATACAGAGAGGCTTGGAGAGACTTACATCAACTGATACTGAGTGAAATGAGCTGAACTAGGAGATCATTATACACTTCAACAATGATACTGTATGAGGATGTATTCTGATGGAAGTGGATATCTTCAATATAGAGAAGAGTTAATCCAATTCCAATTGATCAATGATGGACAGAATCAGCTACACCCAGAAAAGGAACACTGGGAAATTAATTTAAACTGTGAGCGTTTTTGTTTCTTTGTTTGTTTGTTTTTCTTCCCAGATTATTTTTACCTTCTGAATACAATTCTTCCTTTGCAACAACAACAACAACATATATATTGTACCAAGGATATACTATAAGATATTTAATATGTATGGGAATGTCTGCCATCTAGGGGAGGGAGTGGAGGGAAGGAGGGGAAAAATTCAGAACAGAAGGAAGTACAAGGGATAAAGTTGTAAAAAAAAAAAAAAAAATTACCTATCCATATATACTGTCAAAAAAAAAGTTATAATTATAAAATTAATTTTAAAAATAAAAAAAAAGAAAATAGAGCAAGGTCTAAATGAACCTTTTGCTGAATTTGTGGGACGTCTGCAGACAGTTGTCACACAAACTATTGGTGAAAATGCGGCAACAGAAATTTGATAAAACAACTTGCTAAAGAAAATGCTAATGAGGTTTGCAGAAGAATTATATTAGGACTACACAAGGCTGTTCCTTTAGAGGAAATCATAAAATGCTGTGCCACAGTGGGCATAAATACCTTTTATATCCAGGCTATGATTCCAAGATCTGAACATGGGAAGACAGGGTCCCTTTTGGCAAGGGACTTCCAGAGAGACTTGTCAATATTTTCAATGTGCTAAAGTTGGGCATTTGAAACCTCAATGCTGGCATAAAGACAGAGTGAGAAAACAGGGTGGGAGAACAAGACCCAAAACCCCATGTCCAAAATGCAACAGAGGCTTCCATTGGGCATCAGAATGTAGATTGATTCAGGGAAATGGGATAGGGGGCACAGCCCCAGAGCCCAAAACAAAAAATACTTGGGGCATGATAGCAGCTGATGCTACACCCAGAGAGCCTTTAGAAGTTCAGTACTCAGACATGACCAATCAGCCAAGAAGCAACCTGATGAGAAGAAGGGATTACATAATCAATCTGCGAGGAAGAAACCTGATGGGAGAAAGGGATTACAATTGGAGAGAATAGAGTTGTATGTAGCTGGGACTACTAAAATATCCCCTGGAGAAGTGAAATCTGTTCCTCTCCAGCATATAGCTTCAGAAAAATTTCAAAGACATGCTCCTTTTCAATATTTAAGATATGAAGTATACCCTTGCCTCTAGGCACAATAGGCTTGACCATTTCACCTCCTGAGTGTGCTTACTTACAAAGCAGTGTCCATCCATACACTGATGTTGGAAACTGGGGAATGTGTAGATAATATCCCAGTCAATAATACAGGTAGACAATGTGTGACTTATCAACTAGGAGAAATAGTAGCATCAGGTTTACTGATACAAACTCCTAAGTGATCTGGTGATAGTTGCCCAGATTCTGACTCCAAGCAGCAGAATCCAGGAATATTCAAGACTGCAACAGTTACAGTTTACTGACCTCTGCTCACTAACTATATAAATGGCATACCATTAGAAGGATTGGTAGAACAGGTGCAGATCGTACAGTCATTAGAGGTATCAACTGGCCCAGTCACTGGCCAAAGATTAAGGAAGACACCTACATAACTGATGTAGGAGGATCAATAGTCACCCTTTGAGATGGTGAAGGTGAAACAGGAGTTTTTACTCCTTTTATAGTTGAAAAAATCCCCACCAATCTGGGGGGAAGAGACATGTTACAACAGTTAGGATTACAAATGAGTATTTTGGTTTTTTAGGCAGGGCTGCTGATGACGGTCTGCTAACACTCTCACCTGTTCCTATTCAGGGGAAAACAGAGACACGAGTGTGGATAGAATGGTGGTCCTTAGCCAAAGTTAAAATTCAGGCCTTATTAGATATAGTACAGGAGCAACTCAACCAAGGACACTTACAACCTTCCCTCAGTCCTTGGAATTCTCCTGTATTTATTGTAAGAAGGAAATCTGGAAAATGGAGGATGTTGACTGATTTAAGAAAAGTAAATTGAACATATGGAAACTATGGAGACTTTTCAGACTGGACTTCTATCTCCTACTCAATTGCCTAGAGAATGGCCTCTCTGGGTTATAGACATTAAGGATTATTGCTGTTCTATCCCTCTGGATAAAGAGGATATGAAAAGATTTGCCTTTTCAGTGCCCAGTGTTAATTTAGCTGAGCTTTATAAAAGATATGAATGGACAGTTTTGCCACAGGGAATGAAAAATAGCCCTACTATATACCAAATGTATATTGTTGCTGCTCTTACTCCGGTAAGAAAAGCATTTCCAAAAGTAATGTTATTACATTACATGGATGATATATTGGGATGTGCACTTGAGGAACAAATGTTAGAAGCATGTCTATAAAAGACCATAGAAACACTAAGGAACTACAAATTGCATATAGCTTCAGAAAAAATTCAAAGACATGCTCCTTTTCAATATTTAAGATATGAAGTATACCCTAAGGTACTTACAGTACAAAAACTTTCCTTAAGATCAGAGAAGCCAAACACCTTAAATGACTTTCAGAAATTGATAGGAGATATCCAATGGATGTGTCCAGTGTTCGGCTTGAATACCTATCAATTGAAACCATTATATGACATTTTAAGGGGAGACAGTGCTTTAAACTCACAATGCCAGCTTACAAAAGAAGCTCAAGTGGCTTTGAGAGAAGTTGAACTGGCTTTATCCAATGTGGTTGAGTCACTCAAAAACCCTTGGAAATATCAGTTTTTGCCACAAAAGAGGCACCCACAGCAGTCCTTCATCAAGGAGACAGTGTGATAGAGTGGGTGAACCTCCCAGCATAACCAGAAAAAAGCCTTACTCCTTACCTAGTGCTTATGGCTAGAATTTTATTAAAAGTCATTAAGCAAGCAGTACAATTATCTGGGATAAGACCTGACAAGATATACACCTTTTATACTAATGCACAAATTAATGTATGCTGTGAAACCATCCAGAGTGGCAAATTTTATTGGCTACAGCTCCAAATTTTACACACGAGTCTCCATTAAAGATAACCAGACTGTTACATAATTGGCAATGGATTCTTGAAGAAAAGGTTTCTAAAGTTCCTCTTAAAGGACAAACTATCTTTACAGATGCATCCAAACATAACATTTGTCCTGCATACTCTTGTGACTTGACTATAAGAGAGTAATTCAGAACTCCTCTTCAGTCTACTCAGCAGAATGAATTGTATGCAATCATTCTAGTTCTTGCTTAGTATCCAGGAGATATAAATATAATATCTGATTTGGCCTACTCAGTAGGTGTGGTACAAAGAATTACCACAGCCCAAATAAAATTTGTAGCTTCCAATATATATCAGCTCTTTAAAGAACTTCAAGAGCAAGTGAGAAAGCATCCAGGTAAGATTTATATCTTGCATGGTCACTCTCATAATGGACTTCCAGGTCCTATTTTTGATGGTAATTCAAAGGCAAATAGCCTTCTAACCATGTTGACCAATACTCCTTTATTTCAGCAGCCCAAGAATCTCATTCTAAATATCATCAGGCTGCACAAGCTTTATGTTTACAATTTGGGATAACAAAAGAGGAAGCTAAGAGCATAGTAAAAGCCTGTACAGTTTGCCTTCCTTTTCATGCTCCTATGCTCCCTTCTGGGAAGAACCCTCATGGTTTGAGACCCAATGAAATTTGGCAAAAGGATGTGACCCACTATAAATCTTTTGGTCATCTGTCTTTAATCCACATTGTAGTAGACACCTTTCAGGATTCACTTTTGCAATATCAGCAGCAAAAGAGAAAGTCTGAGGGGTCACTGAATTCCTTATACAAGCCTTTGCAATTATGGGTGTGGCACAAGCAATAAAAACAGATACTGGGCCTGCATATACTTTTAAACGTTTTGCACACTTTTGTGCATAGTATCAGATTTTACACACCACTGGCATACCTTTTAATCCTCAAGGACAGGCAGTAGTAAAGAGGAGAAACAGAGACATTAAGACGCTCCTCCAAAAACAAAAGAAAGGAGCCACAGATAACCTTAGATAGATAAATTAGTTAAATTTAGTTCTTTGTACTATTTATACAATTAATTTTTTGATTTTTGACAAAGATGCACTGGCTCTGGCAGACAGGTTTTATAACCCACTGGAAGGGCAGTGTCCAGTGCGAGCAGCTCCACTGTCTTTAGATTATCGCCAGGTAACGTGGAGAGATCCAGAAAGTGGTGAATGGAAGGGACCAGATAGATTAACTACTTGGGGGAGAGGGTTTGCTTGTATCTCTGCAGATGGAGAAGGAATCAGATGGGATGGGTGCCAATGAGCCTTATTGCTTTGTCCATTGGAGAGAGGCAGAGCAGATCCTTGAAACGCAGGAGAAGACTCAAGAAACATCGGGCAGTTCCATTGCTGACTGTACCCACCACTGAAAGAGCCTGACTCATGGACATCAAAAATCATTAATGAGACTGATCCAGGACTTCAAAACCCTCAGGAATCATTGGATTCTCTGAGACATAAGATTGTTATAAGACTTGAAAACCCTCAGGAATCATTGGACTCCCTAACACATAAAAAGACTGTTTCAGCACTTCAAAATCTGCAGGGATCATTGGATTCCTTGATACATGAAGCAATGGACAATAGATTGATTTTGGACTATCTCTTGGCTGCTGAAGGAGGCATATGTGTGATTTTTATTAACATACCCTCCTTCTAGGACTTCTGGAAATCTTTTACAAGACCATATTGATTCATAGTGTTTGTTATATCACTACTTGCATGTACAATTCATGTTTGTTACACCACATTGTTCCTGCACTGGCTGTGGGGAGAGTCACCACTAATAGCCTGTGCTTTATTGTTATGTGCTTTTGTAATACCCCCCTCCCCCATGCTGATGGGTTTGTGCATACTTATTTCTAATAAGTCCCTTCAGCCCAGAAACCTGCTAGCAATCGCTACTTTCCTTTGATGTTTGTCATTTCCCTTCCTGAGAAGTCGGGGGGGGGGGGCATGATCACCTCCTTTTTGGTGTTTTCACCTCCTTTTTGGTGTTTTAACTCCGTTCTTGAGACCTCAGGGAGGGCATGAACACCTTGTTCTAAAACAAAAGAAAGCAGAAGATATAGAGGGCAGAAACTCTGAAAAAATGTGCTTGAATCGGACTAGAGAGCACTTAAGGCTAATTACCTATTTAATGTGAGATAAGCATATACTTAGATGATGGCTCTCCTCACCATTGGTGCTTGCTGAATGCTTGGTGGTGAGGTAATTGTAGGTAAAGATTGGAGGGCTGAGGTAGACAAGTCAGGGTCACTTGACTGCAGAATGAGGAGGATAGAGGTTGGAGACTCCAGACTCCAAAATCCAGGATAAATGTTTGGCAACAAGCCTCGTGGCAGCTTGCCGGCCTCCTTCATTTCTCCCTAAAGACCAAGCACTTTGATTTATTCTGACTCTGACTGATCCTGAGGTCCTCCAGGGAGCTAGCCCGTACTTTATAATATATGACAGATAAATCTTTTGCTTAACTTTTGTGGGTAGACTTTACTTCAATGATGAGAATCATTTCTTATAGCACAATAGTATCCCATTACAATTACATATCACAATTTGTTTAGCTCATCAACTGATGAGCATCCCCTGAATTTCCATTTTTTGCCACTACAAAAGGAGTTATTTAAAATAGTTTTTTATCTATAGATTTTTCCCCCTTTTAAAAATTTCTTTGGAACGTAGACATAGTAACAGTATTATTTGGGTCAATGGCTATGTATAATTTTAAAGCTCTTTTGCAGAATTACATATTGCTCTCCAGAATGCTTGATTGGGTTCATAATTCTACCAACAGTGCTTAGTATTCCAATTGGCTAACATTTGCCATTTTCCTTTTCTGTCATGTTAGTAATCTGATAGGTATGAAGTGGTACCTTGCAGTTATTTTAATTTGTATTTATTTAATAGTGATTTAGGACTTTTTCATATTACTATGGAAAGCTTTGATTTCTTCATCTGAGAACTGCCTGTTCATATTCTTTGATCATTTATCAATTGGGAAGTGACTTATATTCTTATTAACTCTGTTGTGTATAAATTTGACAGAAATGGTCTTTATCAGAGAAACTTGCAGTAAATTTTTTCTGACAGGTATCTATTTCCTCCCATCCTATCTTTCCTCTGTATATCCTTTTCTCTTTCTCCATTCTCCATTTTCCTTCTTAAAAGAGTTTTGCTTCTGACCAGCAACTTCCCAATCTTCCTTCTATCAACATTCTGATTCTCTTATTCCCTTCTCCTTCTACTTCCCTTGAGAACAAGTTCAATTTCTATACTGAATTAAGTGGGTATATTATTTCCTTTCTGATCAGGGTAAGATTCAAGCACTGTCTACCACTCCACCTTCCATCTTTTCCCTCCACTGAAGAAGCCATCTTTTGTCTATTGTATGTGAGATAATTTACCCTATTTGACCTATATACTTGAGAGGCAGGTCTCATTTAACTCTTTCTCATATCTTTGGCTTACTCATTACTCACCAGGATATTGACAAGCTATACATTAAAGACTTTAAAATTTGATTCTTGACAACTACTCAACAAAAACTATAATCACATGATGGAAGAACTGTACAACATTATATGCTTGCCCCGAACTAACATATAAGGTGAAGGATGGAAGTAATTCTAAGTCATTCTTTGGATTACCTCAGTCAAAGTGGACATTTAGGCCTGAGAAATGTGGATAATTGCCTCAGTATTTTTATTCCCTTCACAATATGTCCCCATATGTATCATTCTTTATCTGGTAGAATATTTTCTCCATGGAATTTTAATATCATTTTAAAACACATATGTTCAAGACTCACACAAACACCTCTGTATGTATTAATATATACACATATATGTATATACATAAATACACACACTCATGTGGCAGACATACATGTGTGTGCACATGGTTGAGTGGATTCAATTTCATTTTTTAAATTTTAGATTTTTTTAAAGATCATGCTCCTTATTTACATGGCATTAGTGGGAAGAGATGAGGTTGCAGATCTCTACTATTATAGCGTCCAATCCTAATTCACTTCCTTATTCAAATATGGTTTTCTGACACAGGAGATAAAATGAAGAACTTGGAGGAAATGAACATAGAGGTAAGAAAGTCAGGCTCAAAACACAGAGGCTGAGTTTCTCCATCCCTTTTCCATCCTATGATCTTAAAGTACTTATCAGTTGGGGTGATTATATATTTATATATATGTGGGTGTGGGTGAAATAGATATCCCTATTTGACATGAAGACTTCTGTATAATTGTTAGGATTACAAGGTGAGAATTCAGGTTGTCTGGGCAATTCTCTAGCTCAGAATTTGCACTTTTAGTTCCAGCCTTTAGGGGGAGTTTGCACCTTTGAACTTCTGAAAAGGAGTTTCCACAACCTTTAAAAGGAGTAAGTTCATTGGTTGAAGTATTTTCTCACAAGTCCCATTGAGTTCTCACTACAATCTCTGCTAGGATAAAAGAGAAGGGCAGAAGAGCAAGGAGTTAGTCTACTCTGGGAGATTGTGTTGAGACGGCAGTCCCAAAGTGTTAGGACTACAAGGTGAGAACTCAGGTTGTCTGGACAGTTACAAGGTGAGAACTCAGGTTGCCTGGACAGTTACAAGGTGAGAACTCAGGACAGTTCTCTGGCTCAGGCCTTTGGTTCAGGCCTTTAAAGGGAGTTTACACCTTTGGAATTCTAAGAGGAGCAAGTTCATTGGTGGAAGTATTTCCCCACGCCCCATTGAGTTCTCACAAGCCTATTCTTTGGGAGGATAAAAGAAGGGCAGCATTGGGTCTGAGAGAATCGACTCTGGGATAGTTTTGACGCCAGGCAGGCTGAAAGGAGACCAGTCTGATTTGAGAAAGGACAAGAGCTGGAGGAGATGCAGAGGTCCCAAGAAACCTGTGCACAGAGGAAAAGATTTTACAGATCTCCTCCCAGAGAAGGATTATAATTGAGCAGACGACCAGACCCTCACAATTCAAGAACTTTACACCAAAGGACAACTTAGAGACGACTGGACCTTTACAATTCCGGACCTTTACATTTTGGCACTCAACGTGGGGCTCGAACCCACGACCCCTGAGATTAAGAGTCTCATGCTCTACCGACTGAGGATGAGGATTCAGAAGTTCAAAGGTGTAAACTCCCCCTAAAGGCAGGAACTAAAGGTATGAATTCTGAGCTAGAGAATTGCCCAGACAACCTAAGTTCTCACCATGTAATCCTAACATATAATAGCTACTCTCACCCCCAGACTGACAAACCCTCTTTTATCTTTGGGGGAGATGGCTCTGAAACTAGAACATAGGAACTTACTTCCTACAATATCCCTGAGAGGAAGGGAAGAAATCCCAGGCCCTTATGGGACAAAACCTATTTTCCAAGAGAGGGCCAAAGTCACTGGTTACATAAGACCTGGACAAGCCCCTGGAGGTTTTAAGCACAAGGATGAATATGTTTGGTTTGGGGTGGGGTGAACACATGGAGGAGGGAGGCAAAGGGGAAGGAAATCAAAATTCTGTGCTTGTAGGTTATGGAGTCAACAAAGACCATTATAGATACTGAGAATTTTACCCTCTATCCCTTCTAATTCCAAACCCTAATTAGAATTTGTAAATCCCTTCTACTAGATTCACACTATCCCAGTCTAGCAAACAGTTTTCCCTAGGGCTCTTTAGCTTCTTCTAATATCTGATTCTTTATAATTCTCCCGGTCCTCCGAGAAGCTTCACCCCCCCCCCCCCCACCAGATCACACTCCATATCTGCAGCACTGATAACTAGATCTCTGTCTCACAAGATCTCCCTACATTGTCTCTGTGTCCTGAAATAGTGATCCATCTTCTTTCCAAACAGGGAGACATTTTCTCCTTTTCTGTCTCATAGCAGAACAGAAAGGAAGGAGCCTTAAACTGCCTGTTCCATCTTTCCTCTTCGGTTTAGAAGCATAGAAATTCAAAACCCTTCATTAGGGAGGCAAGAATAAGGTTGAAGATCGAGCTGGTAGAGAATGTTAGGAGAGGGCTCTGACAAAAGAGTTGGTGTATGGCCAGAATTAGACACAAAAAAGACTGCTGCCATTTTAAGAGGCTTGAAGACTAGAGAGACAGAGGATGAAAAAATCAGAGTAAATGATATTGTAGATTTGGAGAAGTCAGGGAAATGTCAAAAGAACTGAATGATATAGGGGAGGTCAGGGTATTGGGATATATCTATACGTATATGTGTATATGTATATGTATAGATATATCCCAATATCCAATACTATATATCTGTGTATTATATATTACACATATGTAATATACATTATGTATATATATATTCATATACACACATTTTATATATATACATACACACACACACACACACACACACACACACACACACACACACACACAAACAAACACATATATATGGGGATGGAGGTAGGAGATAGACTCTGGGATTAGGAGGGCTAATTGCCCAGTAGTCTTTTAATGTCTGCATTAATATCACCCTTCCTGACAATCAAAGTCTGCCAAGTCTCTCAAATGATGAGCTGCTCCAGTTGTTGCTAAATAGAATCTCTGGTATCAGCATCTGAGGGTTTCCTCCTACAGCCAGAAGCTGAATCATTTGTTAAATTGCTGCTGCTGGGGGTGCATGGTGCCCCACACTGGAGAGGCACTATCTGGCATGATTGGGTAAGTATTGTGGAATCTGGGCCACTGCTGCCTTTTGTAGGAGGTGGGATGTAAGTATTTTACATGAAACTGCAAGTTTTAATTACATATAATTTACTTTTCTTTTTCAGTATATACTAGATACATCCTGAAACTTTCCAAAGTTGTTTTGCTTATTTTGTTCTTTCTGTTCTTTTCTCCACATTTTAAAAAATAAAAGTGTTTTTTAGTTTGTTTGTTTTTTTTTTTTGCCTACATTAGGCTTCTAATTAGACTTATTATATTTTGAGTTATATGATAAAGTTCTGAGGAGACACATGTATCATTTCTCCCAAATTAAAATGTAGTTTATTCTTTACTTTTAGTCCTTTATGATTGCTCATTCATAATTAGCTTTGAAATTTTTTCTTACTCTTGTGTTCGCACTCAAAATTTGTATGCATTGCTGATCTTTCATCAAGAATGTTTAGAAGACTTCTATTTCTTAAAAATATCTATTTTTCCATACTCTAGGACAATACTCAGTTTTTCTTTGTAAGTTATTCTTGGTTGTGTCTATCCTTAGCCATCTCCTTTTAATAAATTCTTGAAATATGATGACTAAGCTCTTTATTTTGGTCAGCTAGCACAATGATTCTAACATTATTTCTTCTCAATTTGTTTTCCAGATTTTTATTGTTATGATGCTTTGCATTTTCTTCTATTTTTTCAGTCTTTTGACTTTGTTGTCTTGTTTTAATATTGCTTGTTTCATGAAATTATTTTCTACTTGATTGATTCTAATTTTCAGAGCAGTTGTAAAGTTTTACTTTTAATGCCTAACTATTAATTTAATTTCTAATTCTTTTATCTATAGCACTTTTCTCACTTATTCTTTTTATGGGTCTTATTTAATTTACAAAAATTTTTCACTCTTTATTTCTTCCAAGAATTCTAGCTGAAATACCCTTGATTTTTCATCCCTAATAAATGTGCTATATTTATGTTCAATAATTCCAAAATCCCCTTTTCCAACTATATTCTATTGGTTTTTTATGTTTCCCTATGACTTCCTTTATGAAACCCAATTTTTCTTCACTTCATAATTTCCACTTGCTTAAACCCTGAACTTTCTCTCAAGCCACTTCCCAGCATTAACCACTCCTTTTCTATCTTGACCACTTGGTGAACCAATTCAATTCTACAATGTATTCCTCTTTTTAATTCCTTATTCCCCATCATATTGCCAATTCTGCCCAGCTAAGCCTTAGCCTTGGATCACTCCTTCAATTTACTACTTTAGCTTGTACACACATACTACTGAAGGAAGATGGAAAAAGTCTGATTGGGTCCACTATAAATTTATATTACAAAACCTCACTGAACTCTCACCGGTGCTAAGCAATCCTATTATACTTTTTTTTTTTTTTTTTTTAATCAACTTTGTATTCCACTCTCCACAACAGCTATTTCAAATCTTTTCTTCCTCACTTCCTATGGTCCTCCATCCCCCAAGCTTATATAATTTACTATATATTATATACTATGTATCATATATAATATGTAATCTACTCCATAGTAGGGATATAATACTAGTTTTATAGTCTATATCTACCACATGTTACATTATATTATATATTGATATTAATGTGATTTATAATATATATTATATATTACATATAGCATAATGCTACCCACATATATATGTGCATATATGACATGTAAAATCCTAGAAGTGTGTATATAATCATTTACAATCTAATATATTAATTCATGTAGGAATAGAGATCTAGTGTGCTTTATGTGTACATTCATACATTTATTTATTGGATTATACACTTTCTTTTTAATCCAGGCTACTTTCTCTTTGTAGTTATTCTTCTAATGGGGGAGCTAGATGGCACAATAGATAGAACACCAAGCCTGTATGTAGTCAGGAGGATCTGAGTTCAAATCCAGATTACTAGCTGTGCATCCCTGGGCAAGTTAATTAAGCCTGAATTACCTCAGTTTCCCATCTATAAAATGAGCTAGAGAAGGAAATTGCAAACCACTCATATCTTTGACAATAAAATCCCAAATAAGTTCAAGAAATGACACAATAATCTTTTTTTCACAATAATCTTTTAAACCATTTCTCACACTCTGTGCTAAGCACTAGACATAGAAAAGTAAAAAATAAATATCTGCTCTCAAGGATCTTATAGTCTAATAACATGTGATAAAGAATAGGACCAACAGATCACAAAAAAATAGTTACAAGAATGAAATGCCATCAAATTAATCAGAGCATCATCAGAATCAATCTTGATATTTGCCCATCTTGAAACTTCTTTCATATAATCAAAAGTAGGCAATTGCAGCGGTTAATATTAATGGCGAGTAGCTTTTTTTTTTTGCTCCTTTACTAAAATACAAAAATGACTTTTTAGCAGTATCTTCCCTCTCCATAACTAAAGAAATTAGCTATCTCTCATTTCCCCCCCAGAAGAACAGGTGAAACACAGTTATGTACCAAGAGCTCTCAGTCCTGTCAAGTGCCTTGTGGCACTAAATTAAATTGGGATCCAAGCAGTTAATAGAGTGGACATTTTTTATGACTTCAACCTACCTCCACTGACTGAACTCGTTGTACTGATTTTAAGGGACCTGTTTTTGTTTCCTCTGACAAAACATGCTGTGCTCATCACTGACACCAGGATATTCTTCCTTCCTAGTTCTTAGATATTTTGGGTCAATGCATCTGTCACCATTAACCTCAGATTTTTAACTAGATAAAAGGTATCAGATTCTCATCTCTAGAAACCAGACTATAGCCTATTTTTCCTGGTTCTTCTTAGACCAAAGGGCACAGGAAGAGGAACTAAAAGCATTATTTCTTAAAATGGTAGGTTCAAAGTACACAAAATGTTTTGGTTTATGTGGTTTAGGACCATAATTTGTAACCAAACAATGTAATTATTTAAAGTTTAGGGATTCTAATGTGATTTAGTGTTTATTCAGCAGCATGCAAATGAAAATAATATTTTTGTCATTCTCCTGGATATCATGTACCATATAAAATTCTTTGGTGTTAAAAAAAATTACAGGATTCATTAATTAGGAGACACTATTTCTTTCATGTAGTTTCTAGGACTATCTTTTGAAGTCATTGTTATCTTGTGTGGACTAATTTGAAGATGAAACATGAGAAAGTGCTCCCACTGAATATGAAATAAGTTTACAGCAAAACTGACTTCTAAGTTTCAACAGTCTCTGGAAATTTTTATGATAAATTGGAGTTAAAAAAAACACTTCCCTCATTCAGCACTTAGCACAGTATGTGACACATAGAAACTTAATGTTTATGAACTGTTTCAAATTAAGGTATCATGCTCAGTTAAATACAAATCCCAATTTCACATATACATTCCTGCAATAAATCTAATAAAATCCACCTAGAGTTTTTCTTCAATTATGGAATAAAGATTATTTTCAATTAATCATTTAAATGATTGAAAAAAATTACCATTCAAAACTCCTTTTCATTCCATTTGATTCTCCCCTTTACATTCAGGTTTCTCTACATTAAGGCTTCCTATCTGGTTTCTAATCTGCCATTGATCAGCTGTGAGACCACAAATAAATCATTCTACCTCTCTAGATTTGTTTTCTCATAATAGGAATTTCTTCTCTTCTCTTTCTCTTGTGGAACATTTTTTGTTTAGATCAAATGAGGAAATCCCTTTTAAAATGGACTTGCTTTTGCTATAAGGGAAAATAGCATTTCAATTAAAACTTATGCCTACTCTGCTAACAATGAGAAATTCAGTTTTAGCAAGAAAGGCAAGGTAGACAGGGAAAAGTCTTTTAGATAGGTAGACCTTACTAATAGAAAGGGGAATGTATATTATGTCCCTGCTGTATTAGAAATGTAACCTTTAATGGCTTATAAATGGTTACTATTTACATATTCAGTTAGTCATTACATGGCACAGCCATAATTAATAAAGATTAGCTTGGTAAATATTTAAAAAATAAATAATACATGTAAGTGAATATGCACTAGTCCTAGCCTAAAAGCTCAGATATCTTTAAAAACTTCCCAAAATTTACTCTACAAACACAATTTCCCCTATTGAACATTTTTGCTTGAGTAGTAAATGTAAAATTTATTAATTGGAAAAAAAAAACTGATATGATAACCTTGAGTTTCCTTTTGATGGAATAATAAAGCTTCTATTTGCATTTGTAAGAATTACTACATACAAAAGAGTGAATGCATAGCTAATCACTTAACTGATTAAGTGTTAAGATGATGATCTTATCTTCTTCACTGAAGCCTAAATTCTTTTCTTCTCCAGAGAAGGCACTTCAGTTATAAATTTTGTACCTTTTAAATGTTCATTCAATCTATATTGACTTTTTTTCCCCAGCAACATGAAATATTGTTTAACTATTAACAGTGATAGATCTGATACAAAGGTATGAAAAGTTTAAGTAGTTCTTATATAGTAATTTAAAGTCCAAAATATACTTTTCTCCCCAAAATCCTGATATGGAGTTAAAAAGTCTTATTTTAAAATTATTTTTAAAAATGAGGACAAAACTTTCCCAACATCCTTTTTTAAATATTTTATTTCCCCCAATTACATGTAAAAACAATTTTTAACATTAATGTTTTTCCCCCCAATTTTGGGTTCCAAATTCTATTCTTTCCTCCCATTCCTATTCCCTCCCTGAGATACTAAGCAATTTAATACAAGTTAAATATACATTTCCATATAAGTCATTTTTCCAAAAATATTTAAACAAAAATAGTATTCTTCATCTATATTCAGGTGCTTATAAATTCTTTCTCTGGAGGCATATAGTGTTTTTTCATCATAAATCCTTTGGGATTGTCTTGAATCACTCCTGCTGAGAACAGCTAAGTTGTTTACAGCTTACATCATACAATATTGCTATCACTGTGTACAATGTTCTCCAGGTTCAGTTCACTTCATGTTATGTCAGTTCATATTAAGTCTTCCCAGGTTTTTCTGAAATAATCCTGCTTGTCATTTCTTCAGCACAATAAAATTCATTACAATCATATACCACAACTTCTTCAGCCATTCCCCAATTGATGGGCATACCCTCAATTTCCCATTTTTAGTCACTACAAAAAGTATGCACTACTATAATTTTTACATATATTTTATGCTCCCTCCTACCTCCCTGGAATACAGACCTAGTAATGGTATTGCTAGATCAACGGGTAGCCTGATTTTATAGCTCTTTGATTCATTCCAAATTGCTCTCCAGAATGGTTGCATTGTTTACAACTCCACCACCAATGTCTGTTTTCCCACATTACCTCAAATATTTAACATTTCCCTTTTCTGTCATGTTAGCCAATATAATGGGTGTGAGATATACATCAGGGTTATTTTAATTTGCATTTTCTTAATCGATAGTGATTTAAACCAATTTTTCATTTGACTATAGCTTTGATTTCTCTGAAACTGTTATTCATATCCTTTGCCATTGACTAGTTGTGAGACCACAAATAAATCATTCTCTCTTTAGATTTGTTTTCTTATCAATTGGGGAATGACTTGTATTCTTAGAAATTTGACTCAGTTCTGTATATATATGAGAAATAAGACCTTTATCAGAGATACCTGGTGTAAAAAATTTCCTCTAATTTTCTGCTTTCTTTTAACTTTGGATGCATTGATTTTGTTTGTGCAAAATCTTGCTAATTTATATATTTATAATTTTGATTATCCATTTTATGTTTTATAATGCTCTCTAAAACTTGTTTGGTTCTAAATTCTTCTCCTATACATACAGCTGACAAGTGTTTCTTACTCTCCTAATTTGCTCATGTTATTACCCTTTATGTCTAAATTTGACCTTATTTTAGTATACAGTGTGAATGTTGGTCTATACCTACTTTCTGCCATGTTTTTCTGTTTTTCCTAACAGTTTTTGTCAAATAATGAGTTTTTATTCCAAAAGGATAGGTCTTTGGTTTATCAGATACCAGATTACCATTTATCACTGTGCAGTGTGTTCCTAATCTATTCCAGTGATCTGCCACTCTTATTTCTTAGCCAGTAACATATTGTTTTGATGATTACCATTTTATAATATAGTTTGGGATCTGGTAAAGCTAGGGCACATTACTACATAATAATTATTCATATAATAATTTTGGTAGATTGATACAGTTCTAAGTAAATTTAGGGTAGATTTAGCATTTTGATTATATTGGTTCAGCCTACTTATGAGCAATGTATTATTTTTCTAACTGTTTAGATCTGAGTTTGTGTGAAGTGTTTTATAAATGTGTTCATATAATTCCTAAGTTTGTCTTGGCAAGTAGACTCCCAAGTATTTCATCTTTTCTAGTTATTTTAAATGGGATTTCTCTTTCTATATTTTGTTGCTGGATTTAGTTGGTAATGCTGCCATTTGGTAAGAATTTATGTGGGTTTTATTTTATATTCTAGCAAAACAACTTTGCCTAAGTTAATTACTTCAACTAGTTAAAACTAGTTGATTAAAACTAGAAGATTGATTCTCTAATCTTTTCTACGTTTAACATCATACTACTCTACTTACAGGGATGGACAGTTTTACTTCTAATTCATTCAATTTCCTTGTTTTCTCTTATTGATATAGTTGGTTCTAATACAGTGAATAACAGTGGTGATAATATACATCCTTGTTTCACTTCTAATATTAGTGGGAAGGCTTCCAAGTTTTTCTCATTATAAATAATGCTTACTGATAGTTTTAGATATTCCTTCTCATTTAAAGGAAAGCTCCATTTATTCCTATGCTTCCTATTATTAATAGTAATGGGCTATTTTTTTTCCCTGTATCTATTAAAACACATTATTTCTGTTGATTTTCTTATTGATATGGTCAATTATGCTGATGATTTTCCAAAATTCTTAATGTTCAATTTCTATTTTGGAAAAGTATAATACCATTGTTACACTACATATTGAAAATATTATTAACCCCAGTACTGCATCAATTTTCAAGGGTCAAACAACTGAAAATATCAAAATAATGTAATGTATATTAAATAACCATGCCTTGTACAAAAGATTTTTAAAAATATCAACAGCACTGAATCCATAATTTCCTTAGGATGTATTTCTAAGATTAAACTGCCACAAATAGCAGGAAACTACTTATCTCAAAACAGAGGTGTACATATATTTATGTGAACATATCTGTGTGCATATATACACACATGTATATGTATACAATATGCATTATATGTATTTATATGCATATGTTAAAATACATGTTTACATGTGTGTGAATTTTTATTTAATCACCAGTATCAAAGTCTAATCATTCTTCAAAGGAAGATAATTTCTTATAAACATTCCCTTTCCCTCCTCCCTCCCTTGAAGCCGGGGTTAAGTGACTTGTCCAGGGTCACACAGCTAGGAAGTGTTAAGTGTCTGAGACCAAATTTGAACTCGGGTCCTCCTGAATTCAGGGCTGGTGGTCTATCCACTGTGCCACCTAGCTGCCCCCAAAAATTCCCTTTTTATTGATAGTAGTTAATAATCCTCTTCCTAGAGTTCCAAAGTCCCATTTAACTAATAGCACAATATAAGCCTAGCATACTTCTATAGAAAAAAAAAAATTTTCAAAATATTTGCTACTTCATTTTCTAGCATTAAGAATTGGAATATTCACTAATCAATTAAATACTAAATTAGAAATAATCTTACATTTAAATCATATAATTTTACATAAAATTTTAAGTAAACTTTTGAAAAAGTGAATATGTCACCAAGATCTGACAATTCAATACATTATCATCACAAAATTCCTAAATTTAAGTAAAGTATTCACTTTCTCTAAGCAACATATCTTTGGCTTGTTTTCTTCAGTATTACAATCCATGGTCCATACTAGTGTTTATACCATCTTTGGTTTATCTTGACAGTTATATTTAAGATGAACTAATGTGCAATTCTAAAGCCAAATTTAAAGTAATGCAAATATTGTTTTTAAATCCACCGATGATTTACTATCTCTATGAAGATTTTTATATAACCTAGCATAAAGCAGTAACTAGATATCTGGAAAGATAATCGCTTATCATTCTGGATTTCAGAAATATGAAGGCATTATAGGCACTGGTATATCTGGAAATTTGTAGATCAATCTAATTCAGGCAATAGTTGATTTTCATGTTATGTTTAATTAATGAAAATTTCCTATCCTTAAAGGGAAGTCATCAATTCTTGAATCAGAGTGTGAATGGAGGAGAAACAAGGAGGAGAATAAGCAGAAGAATCTGACAATGCTAATAAACATTTTTTCTTTGCTTTTAGACTGCAATTACCAACAACTATTCTGCAGATACTCTTAATCAAATAGCAGCCATGACTTTTTCTTTTCTGACAAGTAGGAAAATAAAATGCAGATTAGGAGTCCAGGTCAATTATTTGATATTTTCATGGCTTTAATCATTGGGCTATATATAAAACCCAAAATATTTTCAAGAACATTTATATCCTTTCAGTTCACCACCATAAATAGGAGGAGATAGGGTACATTTTATAATGTCTGTTATGTTACATATATGCATATTCACAAACATCATGTGTTTGCCTTAGGATTCATCTATATTTTCTGTGTTTCACATCTAAACCAGCTTCTGATAGTTTTTTCCTAAGCCCAGACATAAGTACAATAGTATCATCTAGAATAAGCTTGAATTGAACACATCTGTACTACTGGGACACTTCCCTACTTGGGTCATTTAAGTCATCATGACTTTTCAAGGCTGTGATGATAATCATCACCGTACATTTGTTCTAGCTATGGCTTAAATTATGCTATATTGGCATTATTACTATTCACAATTAGAATGCTCCATAAGAAGCTATACTAAAATAAAAGAGTGCATGTCTTTGATCTTTCTTTGTAGGCAATTATCAAGTAACAATTTTGTCACCTATTATCAATGTTCTGCACTGGCATGGGCTATTACTGTAAAATCTACTGCTACTCTCACACAACATTTGAAGCAGATGTTTTTTTGTTAGTTTGTCATAGCCCAATTCCACCTACAGACATCTTCAAGTATTTCTAAAGAAGTTTCAAGTAAATATATCTTACTTAACAAAAGAATGATGAAACTGCCTATTTACATGAAAATATATTTTAATTCTATCTAACAAATGAAATTATTTGTATCAACTGTAGTTTGTGGAAAACCTTTATATTTATTTCAGTACTTAACTGGCACATTAACTAACAAAGGAGACCTTTTGAAAATGAATTTTAAAAATTGTTTCCTCTAATTCTTCTAAATCTAAATCAATTTCAAAGCAACTAAAATTTTAAAACATGAATTTAACAATGAGATCAGAAATATACATAATACTACAACAAATCATTTTGTACACACAGAGTGTACATGTATATATTTTTTAAAAACTACTTAAAATTTTTAGAAAGAGCCTAACAACATGAAGTTTGTGCTTCTGATAATTCCTAAGAAGCCAAAAAATAACATTCACAATGATATGCGAATTAGCTCTTAAGAAGATGAACTCCAGTTTTCTATGTACTACAACCACATTGAACTGCCTTCTACAGGTATTAGGAATAAAAGAAAGTATAATGTTCCAGAACAACAAAGTGTTTACCTAGCCTAAGATTTTTACAATATAATACAGGAAAAAGGAATGGATGATGATGAGTTCAAGGTATTTTGGTTCACATCCAATTAGGCCTTCAAGGCTTTTCTAAGATCACCAAAAAAATTTACCAAGGTGCTAGCCATGGCTGTATCTACTGCAGATTGAGGAAGCATCCCTCGAAGATCTGTTTGAATATAGCCTGTCAAAAGACTTTGATCAAGACTGTCTTTAAGTGGGACACAAAACCAACCACAAGGATGATTATATGCACGGACAAACTGTGGTGTCACTTCTTCATAATGGACACTTATACCTACAAAACAATTTAAAAATCACATTAAGAATCATAATTTGCATCTATTCACTATATTCATCAAAGGAGAAGAGAATTTCTTACCAAAGTTTTATTCCTAATTTTTTGCATTGGGAAAATTAGTTACCAATTGTTTTTAGTATCAGTCAGTGCAACATTTATTATGCACCTAGCACTGAGTTACAAAAGGAGGCAAAAGATAGTCTCTGTTCTCAGAAAACTTACAATTTAATGGTGGGAATAATATGCAAATATTTGTATGTGTAAGTCTAGCAATCTTACTCCTAGAATTAATAGGAAAATGGTAACAAGGAAGGCATTAGAATTAAGACAGGTTAGAAAGGCTTTAATAAAAGTTGAGATTTCAGGTAGAACTTAATGGAATTCAAGAAGGTCAATAGTCAGAGTATAAGTGGAAAAATGCAAAAGAAATTGCCTATTAACTTCTGAGGAGCTATGACCCTTGAGCCAGTCCTTGAATGCCTTGGAAGCATATGCATATAAATCATTTCTAATTACTTCTAAAAACCAAAACCTATATTGGCTAAAATATTTAAAATGATGCTTAATACCAACTTTTAAAGCTATTTTTATTTCTAAAAGAAATACTCTAGGAAGCAAAGAATTTCACTCAAAATACTTTTTCTCAAGATTAAAAGGAAAAGTACTGCTTGGAACCACAAAAAAAAAAAAAAAAACAACCTACTAAACTACTACACAAACTATCACAAATAATAAAAAAAAAACAACCTACTAAACTACTACACAAACTATCACAAATTTTCCTTTTATGACCCAGTATTTTTCTAAGACAGAAGCAAAGGGAACCTTTCTTTAAGAGCATTATGGCTATGAGTGAAGGTCAACAGCCATTCATGTTATCTTATTTGCTAGTTTAATATGAATTATATCACTAAAATAAAAATATGTGGAAGATAGAATCATCTAACAAGGAACTAAATTTTAATCCAAAACAACATGAAAGCAATATAGATCTAAGATTATTACCACATGATATGAGCCCATCTTCATATTGTGTTGTATAGGAGAAATCCACGAACTCTCTTGGTGCAATGAGGTTTAACAGTTGCCCAGCAGTTGTGTAACGCACCACACAACAATTCTATGAAACAAAGGAAAGAAAGGAAATAAAATGACTGGCTATCACAGGTTAAGGCTCACAAATCAATCTTTTAGAAAACATTATACAGAGAACAATTCCCAAGCATAACTAAAAAATTATTCTCAGTTGATCCAAACTTTTCTATTTTGTTGTTGTTCTCTCATTATAGTAGCCAAAATTTTCCTAGCTACATGGATTTCACAGAAATGAGCTACAAATGTCAGCTGATGCTAGAGGATAAAATCACCTGCTCAAATACTCTGCATTAGAATAGCAAGTATAATAAGGAGTTATACCTTTGCGAACTTTAACATCCAATTCTCTACTGGTTAAGGTGTTTTTTATCTTTAATTTCAAAAACTATCAAATGAAAAATCTGCATACATACATGGACCCTTGTAGATGAAGGCTACATTTTTAGAATATTGATGTTACAAATGAAGGAAAATCTTAGATCTAGAGCTTGAAGGAATCTTGAAAATCATTGTCTTCTTCCCCACTTCTTTCTTTCTTTTCTTTTTTGATGAATTAAACTTAGGCCCAGAGAAAAGAGGTGACTTTCCCAAGATCACAGGTGTAGAATTCAGGTCCTATGACTTCAAAGTTCCACTCTTTTCCCATACAACACTATTTACAATAGAAAAGGTAATAAGAGTTTTGGTACACAAACAAACTCAAAATTCTGACTGGATTCATTTTAGTCAGAAATTTACTTCAGTGACTTTGATTTCTTCAAGAGAATGCCCAGGATTTTACCATGAGATTTTATCAATGTCACCGATGATTCTTGGAGCACCATACATGCAAACACATTCAATGCTTTCTTACAAAAATGATTTACCTCTTCAAACTGCTCAATAATATCCAGGGAAGTAATTAAGCTATCCCAATTTAGGCGACGAGGCCCTGGACGTATATAATCTATAATGTTATTGGTAGCATCCTCCACAACACCTTGAGTCTTGTAGCTAGAAAAATAGATGTTAAATGCTTAATTAGAGAAACATTTCTGTTTTCTTTTATAAAACAGAATTGAATCATTGAAAAAAAAAAAGGAATTGAAGGAGAGGTTTAAGAACAGGATCTAGCTCATGAAAATGTCACTTCACAACCTTATTTTATTCTACACATACCCTTTATTTCTTCATCTTACCAGCATGTAATTGATTTGTTGAACTATATTACTTCACCATAAATACCTCTTTACATCATACCACCATAAAATCTCTTTACATCAAAAAGTACATAAAGGTTTACATACTACTACTATTCTGGAGTTATGCTACATATGTATTTTCATTGAACATTCATCCCCATTACATTCTACTGGTACTAAACATACTCTGTCTCTTTGAATTTTAAACAAATTCTGAGCCAACAATTATCACTACTATCTTCTGTTTTGGGATCTGGAGACAGTTGAAAAAGGAGATAAAATAAGAGCCCTTATTAAGTATTTTAAATCAATTATTTGGTTATAGTTTACTATGTATAAATATGTATGTATTATGTACTATGTATGTTAGTGTGGAGAGGGAAGCAAAGTTTCCAAGGAAATATAAAACACAATGTTTTCCCTAAGAAAGTTAAATCAAATCTGGGAAACAAGAAAGGTCATAAAGGATGCCAACAAAAGTTAAGTAACAGTAAGGACAAAAACACAAGAGATTTAAGGCAATATATAATTAATCTTCAAGGGAAGGAGCAATATTAACAAGGTGTGCTTTTAACGAATACTTAATGAGGCAGTACGGTATAGGAATATATTCTGTACAGGGAGTCAAAAGACCTGGTTTCAGTTTAATTTAGTTCAACAAATACATATATATATATATATATATATATATATATATATATATATATATATATATATATATATATATATATATATATATATATATGTATATGTATGTATACCTATTTGTATATAAATATACTTATATACACATATGTGTGTATATTTCTGAGACAGAATGCTGTAAATATGACAAAAAAAGCAATTTTTGCCCTTAAGGAGCTTATATTACAATTCAACATAAGATATATAAATATAAAATCATCTGAGGACAAAAGCATTAATGACTGAGGGGATTAATCAGGAAAGGTTTAAAAGATTAGGTGGTATCTGAACTAATCCAAAAAAGAAGGCACATATTCTTCTAAAAGGTAGGGAGAAAAAAGAGTGTTCTTCAGATAATGGGGACCCTTTGTAAAAATACACTGAATTAGTCAGAGAGAGAAACTTAGGTTCAAGGAATACCTAGTTGGATAGAATGAAGTATGTGAAGAAAAATTAGATAAGACAATTCTGAAAAAACTGGCAGAAGAAAATGTGAGGAGAAACTTGAATTACTGGCAAAGTGGAACAACAGGGTTTTTTAAGCAGAGGTCTTTATATATGTTCCTTATTCCTTCTGGGACTAATTAAGTCAGATGAGATTTAATTGAATATTTCAAAGGTTATTTTAAGTAAATTTACCAAAAAATTTATCTTAGAACCACATAATTTCAATGTTGAAAGAAACCTCAAAGACCATCTAATCATATATCATCCAATCCTCTACAATATATTAGGCAATTTGTCATTCATCCTTTCCTTGAGTACCTTCACTGAGGGTGAATTCATTATCTCCTCAAGACCATGCATGCATTTCACTTTTAGATAACTAATTGCTACCAAGTTTTTCCTTAAAGGAACCCTATATTTGGAGAGTGGTGGAAGGTATGATTGAAAGAGTGGAGAAGATTGCCAATGGGGGAAAAATGTAAAAGAAAAAGAACTTAGGATAGAACCTTAGCAGATATCTTAGAACAGTAGAATGTTAGTGGGTATGTATGTTTGAAAGAAAAAAAATGAGAAGGCAGCAAAGACATAAGGAAAAGGCAGTAAGTAATCATCATACAGCATCAACAAAGTTTGTGAATTAAGGGTATTCAAAAAAATTGCAATATCGCCAGTATCTAAAATTGCAAAGATAATGACAAAGGTTCCTCTACAGAGGCAATTTTCATTTTTTGAAATCGATCCTTTATGGATCAGCACTAGTGAAATATAAAGTAAACATGAATCTTCATAGGGAAAAGGAGCAGGGAAAGCTATAAAAAAGTAAGTCAAGAAGTTCTGCTACCTCTAATTAATTGATTTAGAAGTTTTCTCAGAGGATGAATATTAACTCTCTCATATCATCATATCACAAAAGCATTTTGCTTTCATTTCAACAAGTCATACAATTCTAGCTTTTCCTAACCTTGTTATAGACACTGTCCATCTCATCTATCTGGTGATTCTGGTCAGTATTGGACATTATATTCAAGAGTGAAATCATTTATTCTAAGTTGTCTGGGACAGCAGGAAGTACCTTAAATAAGCAAATTCTCAAATATCAGCCTTACTCAGTAGTACGAACTATTTTAATTTTAAAAAATAATCTTAAATCAAAGGGTTTTTTTTTTTAACACTTCTTTTCCAATATGAAGTCAGTAATCAACTATGTATGTGAAGCTTTAAAGAAGATTAAGAACTACCTATAGAAGATAAACTTACAGATATCCACTGAATTCCTCTGATGGCTTCCTCCAAACTGTTACATCTTTCTGAAAAAATCAAAACAGGACATTATAATATCATAAACATTACCTGAGCTACTGAAATCAGTAACTATTTTCTATTTCCTCATAGGCCTATTGACCTTAAAAATTAAGGAAACTATCAGTGAGAAAATCTACACTGTGCTTTTTTTTTCTCAATAGTATTTTATTTTTTCAAATATATGTAAAGATATTTTTCAACATGCACCTTTGCAAAACCATGAATTCCAAATTTTTCTCATTTCCTCCTTTACCTCCCCTCTCCCCAAGACAGCAAGCAATCTAATAATACATGTACAATTATTTTAAACATAACTTCATATTAATAATGTTATGAGAGTAAAATCCCAACAAAAGGGGGGAAAAACATAAAAAAGAGAGAGCAAACAAACAAAATGGTGAAAACAGAATCCTTTGATCTGCATTTATTCTCTATAGTTCTCACTTTGGATGTAGATGGTATTTTCCATCCCAAGTCTATTGGAGTTGTCTTAGATGATTGCATTGCTAAGAAAAGTCTCATAGCTGATCATTACATAATCTTGCTTTACTATGTATAATTTTCCTCACTTCACTGAGCATCAGTTCATATAAGTCTTTCAAGGCTTTTATGAAATCAGCCTGCTCATCATTTCTTATAGAACAATAATATTCCATTACATAGTACTTAACTTATCCCCAATTCATGGCTAACCACTTAGTTTTCAATTTCTTGCTGCTACAAACATTTTTGGTCATGTAGCTCCTTTTCCCTCTTTTATGTCTCTTTGGGATACAGAGCCAGTAGAGACACTGCTGGATCAAAGGGTATGTACAGTTTTATAGTCCTCTGGGTATAGTTCTAAATTGCTACCAGAATGGTTGAATCAGTTCACAACTCCACCAACAACACATTACCCATTGTGCTTTTTCAAGTAAACTGGATTTGGAATCATTCTGTCCCAGAATAAAGTTCTTTAAATATAAAGTTATATCTATATCTACCTACCATTATGAGGTACCCAGCAATGTGAATTATTATGGCACTATAATTCTCCTTAATGTTATGATTTATATTACTTAGTGCAAAAATTACTCATTTTACATTAATGATATGTTCCCCTGATGCCTAATTTTCATTACACGTTTTAATTGAATTACATATACCTTCTTAAACTATTATTTTAAACTATATGTCAAATAATTTTACTGATATTATTTTATTTTAATACTGCCTTGATTTTCCTATCTTCCTCTTCCTCATTTCAGAGAACTATCCTTTATAACAAAATTTTTTTTCCCCCAAAGAGGAAGAATAGAAAAAATGATCAGTAAAATCAATCAATATGTTAAAGAAACCTGAAAATATATGCAATTTCCCACACCTTTGGATCTCTTATCTCCAAAGTACTTGGAAGAAGTATCTTCTATCTCTTTACTGGGGTCACATTCGGTCTTTGTAATCTTACAATATTCACTTTCAGTTTTTTGTAGTGGTTTGTTCTTTCCATTCAAATTATTGTAGTCACTGTGTATATTGTTTTCTTGGGTTTATCTATTCCATTGATCCACCACTAATTAGTACCAGATTATTTTGATGATTACCACTGTATTGTATAATTTGAAATGTAGTAGTATTTGACAATCTTCCATTACATTTTTTTCACTGATTCTCTTAATATTCTTTAAAGACATATTCTTCCAAATTAATTTTATTACATATTTTTCTACATCTATAAAAGTAATTCTTTGATAGGTTGACAAGCTATGGCTCTAAAAAATAAATTAATTTGAATAGAACTGTCATTTTTATTATATTGGCTCAACCTACCCATGAGCAATTATTATTTGTCCCATTGTTTAAATCTGTATTTGTGTTAAAAGTTTTGTAATTGTATTCTTATGCATGTGTTTTGCCTAGTTGACTCCTAAGTATTTTATACTGTCGGCTATTTAATGGAATTTCTTTCTGTCTTTACCTGTTATGTCTTGGTAATATTTAGAAATTCAAATAATTTATATGGGTTTGTGTTCTATCTTCAATTTGGCTAAAGTTAATTGTTTCAATTGATTATCTACAATTTCCTAAGTTTAACATTATATTATCTGAAGAGAGTAGTTTTGTTTCCTTATTGTCTATTTTTACTCCAATTATTTTTTTCTTGTCTTATTTATAGCTAGCATTTCTGGTAAAAGGATTGTTACCATAATGATATTGATAATAAACACTCTTGCTTCACCTTTGATCTTTTTTTTTTTTTTTTTTTTTTTTTTGGCTGAGGCAATGGGGATTAAGTAACTTGCCCAGGGTCATATAGCTAGTGTCTGAGGCTGAATTTGAACTCAGGTCCTCCTGACTTCAGGGCTGGTACTCTAAACACTGTACCATCTAGCTGCCCCCTACCTTTGATCTTATTGGAAAGGTTTCCAGTTTATTTCCATTGCAGAAAAATGACTGTTCTTGTTTTTAAATAGACACTATTTATCATTTTTAAAAGCTATTTTTATTTCAATGCTTCTGGTGTTTTTAATAGGAATGGGTGTTGTATTTTACTAAAAAGTTTTTTCTGCCATCTATGAATAGTCACATGATTTTTATTCCTTTTGTCATGGTCAATTATGTTCATAGTTTTTCTAATATGAACTAGTCCTGCATTTATGGTACAAATCAAACCTGATCATAGTGTATGAGCTTTATGATATATATCACTGTAAAATCCTTGGTATTATTTAATTTTTTTTTTTTTGCATCATTATTCTTTAAAAAAAAAGTCTAGTTTTTATTTTTGTTTGTTTGTTTTTCATTTTAGTATTAAAACTACATTTGTGCATTCAAAGGTAACTTTTTATGGTCAGATTTTTGTTGTTATTTGGTCATTTTTTTCCAGTCTTATTTTTTTACTGTTAACTTTATGTTATAGAGTTGGGCCTTAGGAAGTTGAGATTCAGGGATGGCTGTCCCAAGCTTCATGATTTTTCATCATGCTGCTTTCACTGGCGGAGAGAAAAGTGGAAGTCTATAAGTTTTTAATGCTTTCAAGTTGTAATCTAGAGAAAAGTGTGATAATTTCTCCCCTCAGTTGTACTTTGATCCTTATCCAAGCAGGGTCCCTATTTTCTTGCACTCCTCTCTGTGACCTAAAATTGGATAATGGAACATGGAGCTGGGCAAACAATGTCCTATATTCACCCAAAGGGTTCCTCTATAATCTCTGACCAGTTATCCAATTCCCTTACTGTCTATGGGAGGTGAGAGCTCTTAAAAACCACTCCTTGGCTATTACTGCCATGACAGTTATTTCCAAGCCCATAATGAATACTGCCACTCAACTGGGGTCACAGATCTTTCCTTCTAACTTCCTAGATTGTCTTGAACTGGAAAACTGTCTTACCCTGACATTTTCTTGGCTATATCATTCCAAAATTTGATTTGGTACATTACTTTAAAGTTGTGGGGGGAGAATGTTGGGAGAATTTAGGTGGAATGCTCCCCCTCTACTATACCATTTTTGCTCCACTTCTTATATAGTCCTCAAAATTCACCTTCTTAATCTCAAAATGGTAACCATTATGATATAGTTGCTATGTTAAGTATTTAATAAAACCAGTTAACAAATGATCAAATGCAGCATCTTGGACACAGTAATTGTTGAATATATATTTGCTGAATAAATGAGTATCAACCACAAAAACAAAATGTACTCAATTCTTTGTTACAGTTTATCTATTAATTCTTCCCTCTGACCTCATCCTACCACATATACAATCTATCCTGTGAATCAGAACCAAGAAATTAAATTAGTTTGATAGATTTTGTTGGAAAAACTATGTTTATTATTATGGCTAATTTTCTCTCTGAGAGTATATATAGGGAAGAAAGACCAAAAAAAATTTAACACAAATTAATCATGAGATAACTTATCCTTCAGTGTAGCAAAAGAATTCTAGAATATTAATACAGTGAGCATTATTTTTTGAAAATCTAAACCTGATGAGCAACAAGCTAATCTGTGTAAACTATTAATACATGAATGGTCACACTTTACAATATAGCAGATACCAAAAATCTTTGTGTAGTTTTAACCTTTAGTAGTTTAAAATTATGCTTTTGGTACACTAAGACTTCTGGGACATCATGAATTTTCATTGAAGAGGGAATTTAAAAATCCTTAGAGACAGGAAACATTGAAACACTTACTGTTTTCTTAGCAATTCTCCATTTATCATCTTTAATACTGTGGTATTGGCACAATGTGTTTTTCACTTTAGTTGCAAGGAAAGGAGCATCTGTTAAGGTCTCCATTTCTTTTTCCTATTTTAAAAATAAAGATTTAATATTAGTCATGGAATTTAGATATTTATCAACACTTCAAATAATTACTGAAACATTTTAGTGGGGGTCAAAAACAATTACAAAAAGAAAAATTAAATTAAAACCGTGATTTTTATTTCAAATCAGAATCTATGTTAAAGAAAAATTTGTAAAAAGCTCCTTAAAGAAAATGTACTTATAGTTCCAAAACACACACACACACATACACCCTCGATTTAAAAGTTTATGCCATGGGAAACATTTTTTCTTTTTCTTTTAATGCATTTAAATACATTAAATTTAAATAAAAAAAGAAAATAAAACCATTGTCACATGCAAATTATTTGTCCTCTCTTTTTTTGAAAGTGGATAACATCATCCTTGGATCCAAGTTTTTCCACATTTTCCTAAATCCACCAACTCATCATTGACTATGCAACAGCAATATTCCAGAAACAAAATATGGCTGACATATAATGTAGTCTCTCTTTTGATTGAGTCTTTTTAAACTTTGACTCAGATCAATCCCTACTTTTTTCAATTTGTTTTCTATCCCTCTTTTCTGCTTTATTTCTACCCCCCACTAGCTTGTGTTGCTATTACTTAACTTTCGCATCCCAAGATCTCTCCCTTCTTCTCTTCCCCCTATCCCTTCCTTATTCTCTTACCCCTATCTTTTCTGTCCTTTGTCCCATTCCCATTAATATACATACTCTTTTAGAGCCAGCCTCCATATATTCCCTCTCCCTCTTATTTCTTTTTAAGTTTTGGAGAGTTTTATACTCATTTAGATATCTGTCTATCCATCTAGCTTTCCAGTTCATGCTTTAACCCATTCCCAATGTAAGCACAAATCACAACCCTGTTTTCCTTCAATTTTCTTAGCGGTAAAATGAGCTGGAGAAGGAAATGGCAAACCAGTCCAGTATCTTTACCAAGAAAACCCCAAAGGGAGTCACAAACAGTTGGACGTGACTGAAAGGACTGAACAACAACAAATCCTAGTGCTCTGCAAAACGTGTAAAGAGATACTCAATTCTTAATAATTCTTGAATGAATTTTCTCATAAGAATTGAGCACAGAGAAGAGTAAATGTGCAACTTGAAAGTCTGAACTGTAGATATAAACTGGCAGGTATATTTCTTAATGTGTTTGTACACTGACACACATATATCTGAATGTATACATAATACATACGTACAATCACACACACATATATATAAATATACAGACATATATATTTGGAATATACAATATTCTCAGACTAAGACTTAACATTTACCTAAGTTTTCTTTTACAAAATAATGAAGAGTTGAATGCAATTAAAAGGAAATATGAGATGGGCTCTCATGTAAAGATTAATGTGAGGATCAAAAGGGATGATGTATGTGAAAGAAACTTTATAAAAGTCCTCTAACTATATCTGTTCCATTACCTTTTAAAAATCTCACACACTTTTACCAATATACATTATGTCTGTGTTTTGGACCAGATATCTACAGAAGGAATCCAGTTCATCTAGTCATCTCCCTCATTTAAGAGCTAAGTAAGTTAAGTATATTGCCCAAGATAAAACTTTTGTTTTTCCTACATTAATGCAGCTGTCTTTCTAGTACTTTCAATAATTTTCTTGTCATGTTCTCTGTAAATAGCACTTATCTAAATCAAATTCCTATTATTTTATTTAAAAAGCATAACAACAATAATAATAACAATAATTTCTGATTATTTTTCAGTCAGTAGTTAATTCTCAGGTGATAAGTTACAGCTAAGTTACTAAACAGCTTCCATTGTGAGAATTCCTATATCAGGAGTTTCCCATAGTGACCTCTCTGACTTCTCTAAAGAAGGAAAGAGGAAGAGAAGGGAAAGACAGACGATGGCAGAAAGAATGAGAAAAGAAAAACCATCTGGGAAGGGGAGACAGAAGGTAGGAAAAAGATAAGGGAGGGAGTTCTACTCATTAAGGATCTTTGTGAATCTTTTTTTTTTTTTTTTTTTTAAAGAAAAGACTTTCAATATAATATCTTTTATAAGTTTTAGCTTACTTTATCTGGCTGAAAATTTTACAACCTCAAAATAATTTCCTTAAATTTAAAAAAAAATTATCACATTCTACTCTAAAAACTTTTAAAAACTTCACAGATAGGTAATTTGACTATTTGTGCAATTTCTTTACAACTTATATAGCATACTCTTATCTCATTCAACTTCTAATGAGGTTGGGAGACAGATATTTCCCATTTCACATCTAAAGAAAATTCAATAACAGGAAGACTGGTCACACCTAGAGCCTTTGCTTATGCCAGTCTTATTTTCTACTAGGAAAATGCATCTTTAAAGGCATCCATATATTCAAGCACTCTTTTCTGAGATTATAAGTATAATGACATCAGGAAGGACTGATTTTTTTTTTTTTTTAAAGCAAGGGTAAAATACAGGTTCAAAACAAAAAATACATAAAGCATATAATGCTTTTACTTTTAAAATAAGAAGTTCTATATCGACCATAAGGGTAAGCATTTTAAAAAAATTTAATTATATTCGTTTCCTTTTCTGTAATCTTCTAGTCTCATTAGCACATTTTGGAAATCAAGTTCTTCTGAAAACATTTCCAATTACAATCGGTGAATTGGTAAGAGTTGTGTGACAATAGCAATATGGAAACTGCTCACATTTATAAAGATTTTAAGGTTTCCAAAAATGCTTTACATGCCTAATTTCATTTGATTCTCAAAATAACTGTGAGAATCAGTACCATGTATTAGTACGCCCAACTTGCCCAAGAGAAAATTGAGGCTCTCAGGTTTATTTCTTGATGCTATTCTCCAATAATGGTATCAAGTAAAAGCCAATGTTTACAGGAAGTCTTAAAACTTTTCTTATAATGAAAGAAACTCATTAATACATTCAGACTGGAATTTAATTTAAAAGTAATTCTTTCAAGACTTAGTTAATAGCAACCGAGGTATATAAAAACAGAGGCCACTGCAGTCAAAATTGAGGAAATAGAATCCAAATTGGAAGAGCGGTTTTCTAGAAGTTGGGAGATCCTCCAGACATTGCCAATTGCACAGAATATTACATTAATTTCATTAAGTCCTGGAACCACTTAGACGATGGGAAGAAAGGGCAAAGTATCTGTGGCATCTAACACGCGCCAGACACCGTGACAGCCCTCGGCAGATCTGATCTCATCTGAGATCTGTAATCACTCAGGAGTTCAGCCAAATTGTTCTCGGGAGAGAAACATTAAAGCAAGTGGCGGGAAATGCCGAGTGGTTATACATGATACTCGGCATGGATATTATAGGCAGATAAGCTGTATTTCTGAGCAAAGTGAAAGTAGAGCCTAGATAGTTTTTGCCTTTTAAGTTAACCATCAAAGTTAAAAGTAAGACTGATAAAACATGAACGGGGGAGAAAAAACTTAAGTTCACCCTTGTAAACTCATTCATGGTTTTTAGTGCAAGCCGCAATTCCTTTAAAACTTTGCCGGGACCCTGACCATAAGCTGTACCACAGGTTGGAACCGCAGGTGCAGGACTGACTGCGCAACAACTAGGTGACTGCGCGCTCTCCAAGTTTAATATACAAAGTCCAAGAGGATCCTTCCCAGGAATGCCAGGCACAGTGCTCCGTGACATCGCCAGGAAAGCCAGCCATAAAAGCCACGAGACACCGCTGGAGATTTACCCAGCTGCCCATCACAGGACCGCTAAGTGTATCGCACAGACCCGGTGCACCTGCGGAACGTGAGGAGAGCCACCGATCCCACTGCTCCCTCCAACTCCCCAGGATTTCAATGACACACCTCCCTCAGCCCCCGAGTGACTTCGGCAAGGGTTCCGTCTGTTCCAGAGGAACTGCTACCCACTACTGCAAAGCCTCCCGCGCGGAAAAGCAGCCCGGGAAGCCCCAGCCGCAGCGGCTCTCCTTACGCTTACCCTGGGAGGAAAACGCCTCAGTCAGGACCCCTTCGGCGGGAGGACTTCCGGGAGACCCCAACTCTTGGCTCAGCAGACGCAGGTGATGGGCGCGCTGCGCAGCAGCCAATAAGCACCACACCAAGCAGCTGCACTTAAAGGTGGCGCTATCCTCCGCCCTTCCCTTCTTCGTGCAGGGGGTGGGCCTTGCTGATGGTGAGACTAGTAGGGGGCGGTGCTAGAAAATGCCACGTCCTTGCGCTCATTGGATGGTGTACAAGACTGAGGTGCGCTGATTGGTCCAGAAGAGATGGAATGATGCTGCGTCGCCTGAAATTGGTGGAGAAACTAACATAGGGTTCATTTAGAAAGAGTTTTCCTCATTGGCACCCGGGCTCTATCTCCACGTCCAACTGCGTTCAAAATAAGAGCCTTTCCCCTCCCCTTAGTCACAAAAGACCCTATGAAAGGGCATGGGTGTGCTGGGAAATGTTTAACAACCGGCTCTCCAGAAGAAAGGAGACAATTGTACTTACTTTAAAGTTTTATCTGCGGCATTAAAATGTTCCTCCTGTAAGTCTAAACAATCGCTAAATAAATGTGAAAATTAAACAATCTGTTCTCAAACTGGCTCTCAGACACAAAGTTGGGGGAAGGGAGACGGGATTGGTGTGGAAGAACATGTGCACAAGCACAATAGAAGTAGAAATACAGTTACGGTAAGAACCTTTTTAGACTACAGAGCTTATATGTTTTCTTGTGACTAAATGTCTATTTATTGACTTCGGGAGCTAACGAAAAATGTATTAATAGCTCTTATTTAGAGGTATCAAATTCCCATTTACAGTTCAAAACTCCCGAGTGCAATCGAATCACATCAAAAAGTGAGGGGCGAAAATTAACAATAAATAAATGTGCAATGCAATATAGATGATGTTAACTTGTGGTTTTCTAAATCAATATACACTCTCTGGGCTGTTTCTATTTGAATTTGACATCTCTGTCTTAGACTAGAGGAGATTCCGTCCTGACTACAGTCCAACAATTCAGCTTATTTTCTCAGAATTCTGAAAAACAGGATTCAATAGTTTCCTTGGTCTAGAATAAAATATCTCTACTTTATACCTACGAAAAACGTTTTTCTTTGTTTCTATGATTTGATGAATTTTTTACCTCAAATGCAGTCTCTGTTGAAAAACACCTCATTGATTTTTGCCTGGGATGCTGGGATGGTGTGGGTATTATTTGGAGTGGAGGAAGAAAAGGGGTGGGGCGGAGAAAGGAAGGGGAAAACATTCATTAATAATCTTCTATGAAATCATATGACAGGCATTAAGCTACAGTTTTCACAAATATTTCATTTGATGAAGGGGATACTGGAATTTGTCAGCTGGCAGAAAAACTATATAAAAATAGAAGTTTACTCATAAAATAAGAAACCTAAAATTTTAAAAAATATCACATCTTTTTAAATCTTTCAGAGATTTCTGCAAGTGACACACTAGATTTAGTGCTAGACTTGGCTTTAGAAAGACCTGAATTCAAATCATACTTCGGATATTTTGTAGCAAGTCACTTACTGTCTCTCAGACTCAGTTTCCTTATCTGTAATGGTGATAAGGTGTGATAAAGTTGCAAAGCCTGAGAAAGCTCATGGCTACCTGGCCTTGGGAATCCGCCAACAATGCAGGCCAATAGCAGTAATCTAATACTGATTCTGTTGGTCAGTAAGCTATAGAATTCAATGATGGGAGCTATCCAATCCCTACCACTACACAATTGTACTTCTAAACCATAATATTAACATATCAACCTAATCTATTTCTCTTTCCTATAAAGTTTTCTCCCTGATTCTGACTCTTTGCTAAAATTCCCTTAGAAATTAGCTGGCTGTCAAGCAGTATAATAAATCTTTGCCCTTTAAGTTGGAGACTGAGTAACTTCTTTAACCAAATTCTTTTTTTTTTCTTTTTTTAAATTAATTTTATAATTATAATTATTTTTGACAGTACATATGCATGAGTAATATGCATGAGTAATTTTTTTTTTTTTACAACATTATCCCTTGTATTCATTTTTCCAGATTTTCCCCTCCCTCCCTCTACTCCCTCCCCTAGATGACTCGGCAATCCCATACATTTTACATGTGTTACAGTATAACCTAGATACAATATATGTGTAAATCCAATTTTTTTGTTTCACGTTAAGAATTGGATTCCGAAGGTATAAGTAACCTGGGCAGAAAGACAGTAGTGCTAACAGTTTACATTCACTTCCCAGTGTTCCTTCTCTGGGTGTAGTTGTTTCTGTTCATCATTGATCAACTGGAAGTGAGTTGGATCTTCTTTATGTTGAAGATTTCCACTTCATTCAGAATACATCTTCCTACAGTATTGTTGTTGAAGTGTATAGTGATCTTCTGGTTCTGCTCATTTCACTCAGCATCAGTTGATGTAAGTCTCTCCAGGCTTTTCTGAATTCATCCTGCTGGTCATTTCTTACAAAGCAATAATATTCCATAACCTTCATATACCATAATTTACCCAACCATTCTCCAATTGATGGACATCCATTCATTTTCCAGTTTCTAGCCACTACAAAAAGAGCTGCCACAAACATTTTGGCACATACAGGTCCCTTTCCCCTCTTTAGTATCTCCTTGGGATATAATCCCAATAACAGCAATGCTGGATCAAAGGGTATGCACAGTTTGACAACTTTTTGGGCATAGTTCCAAATTGCTCTCCAGAATGGTTGGATTCTTTCACAACTCCACCAACAATACATCAGTGTCCCAGTTTTCCCACATCCCCTCCAACATTCATCATTATTTGTTCCTGTCATCTTAGCCAATCTGACAGGTGTGTAGTGGTATCTCAGAGTTGTCTTAATTTGCATTTCTCTGATCAGTAGTGATTTGGAACACTCTTTCATAGGAGTGGATATAATTTCAATTTCATCATCTGAAAATTGTCTGTTCATATCCTTTGAGCATTTATCAATTGGAGAATGGTTTGATTTCTTATAAATTAGAGTCAGTTCTCTATATATTTTGGAAATGAGGCCTTTATCAGAACCTTTAATTGTAAAAATATTTTCCCAATTTGTTACTTCCCTTCTAATCTTGTTTGCATTAGTTTTGTTTGTACAAAAGCTTTTTAATTTGATGTAATCAAAATTCTCTATTTTGTGATCAATAATGATATCTAGTTCTCCTTTGGTCATAAATTCCTTTCTCCTCCACAGGTCTGAGAGGTAGACTATTCTCTGTCCCTCTAGTCTATTTATGATCTCATTCTTTATGCCTAAATCATGGACCCATTTTGATGTTATCTTGGCATATGGTGTTAAGTGTGGGTCCTTTATCCAAATTCTGCGACATAGAGAATCTTGTGACACTGACAAGATCCTGCAGTTACTTGTATACAAAGAAAAATGCAGTTACTTATATACAAAGAAAAACCTCCATCCACCAGGAAAAACATATAGATATGATTAATACAAAATTATAATCAGATGAGATTGGGAGCAGAATAAAATCAATTAGTCAAACTTCAAAGGGGATATTGGGGGGAAATGAAGTTTTCAGAGAGAAGCCACAAGGGCTTGTCAATGTTACATTTGAGGCAGATTTTATACTGTAAGTAAACATCTTATAAGCTCAACTCATTTTCCCTATTTGTCAAGACTCCAGTGAGTCAAAGAGTGCAGGTATTCCCTCATAGAATGGCACAGTATTGGGAAGAATGGGGCATCTGTTTGATTCATTCCAGAGCCCAGAGTCTTTGTCCTTTTTTCATCTTTCTTATTCTATCCTGTTCTGGATGGGACAGGACATGGTATCTTGAGCTAATTCTAGAGATGAGGTCAATTTAGGGGCAGGTCTTGCAGATGTAAAAAAAGATAGACCTATAGGAATTGGCTTCAGATCAGCCTCCATGACATGCAAGTCACTATTTGCATACTACCCAAGTATGGGGATATTCATTTAATAATGGACTTTAATAATGGCCACTGCTGCCAGTAGTAAAAGGGAGTCAAGCAATCTATATACTTGTGCCCATTTTTAATGGGGGTACCAGAGTAAATCAAGAATCCTCTATATTTTCATAGTATTTTAAAGTCATATTTCATCCCAAAGGCACACCTGTTGCTATCCATGTAAATGTTCACTCATTTTCCTTTTGCTAATTCACAGGCTTCAATCAATGCTTCAGATTCAGCCTGCTGAGCTAAAAGGAGGTTCTTACCTCAATGATGTCACAGTCATTGTGATAGTAATAGCATATTGAGCAATTAGGTCATCTAAATCATTTTAGTGGCAGGAATAATCTGAATTTTCTATCTCAGGTTCTTAGAAAATTTTTTGGGGGGGTTAAAATAGAGTCAACAATTTTCACAAAATCATGATCCTGCATGTAGTCAGACCCCCCCCCCCATTCTCTGTATCAGGGAAAGAGGTGGATGGGTTAAGAGTTTTACACCTGGAGATAATCACATTTGATTTTCACAGAAGGGAGGTATCTAGGTGACTAGTAGAAAAATGTTGGGTGTGATGAGAGTTTAGAAGAATTTTAATGTATGAGGAACATTCAAGGTTAGAGGCTACAACAGCTAGAAGGAATGGTGGGAGATCCCAGTCACTGGGCCAAGGACCTTTCTATAGTACAATAGAGATCTGAAATTATCCTGATAATTCATCTGACATAAAACAATTATATTGCCTTTCTTTCTTGCCACTATGAAAAAGTGAAAGGGGAGAGAACAGTTAGGGTGGGCAATAGTCAGGAGACATAAGAGAATGGCTTTAAGATGGCTCAAAAACTTTGTCCCACGTGAGCATATCAGGAGAAGAACCTGTAAGGAGATCATAAAGTGGGTGAGCCAACAAGGAAAAAGAGAGAATTCATAATCTGCAATAGTCAATGAGTCCCAGAACACCACAAAACTGTTACTTATTTGAAGGATAGGGGAAGTTCAACAATGTGGTCAGTTTAGCAGGATGGAGGCAGGCACTGTTGGCTGACATCAAATGTCTTAAAAAATTAAACTGGGAACTGAATAACTGTAGCTTGTCTTTAAGTCCCTTGGTCTTTGTGGACCAAGGAGATAAAGAGAAAAATGGAGTCAGTCTTTGAAGACTTGAGATCTAGGGAGCACAAGAGTAAATCACATACCTCAGGAGAGTGAGCCCTGAGGGAAAGATCAGCAAGACATACTTTCAAAATCTATGAGAAATAGGAAGGGCTCTTGATGAAGCCTTAAAGTAAGAGATTCTACATATACTGTGCACCTTCCCATGTGAAAACAAAAAAGAGCTGGTTATTCAAGTCAAGGGGCACAATGAAAAAGGCAACACACAAATTGATGATGGTGAAAACAAGAGAATCATGGATGATAAGATTCAGGAGGATTATAGATTTTATGGACCACAGGTGTTCTAGAGATCTCACAGGTATTGACCTTTGGAGCTCCTGGATGAGGTTCTCCCATGGCAGGCTTTTCCCAGGAAAAATCAGAGTTACAAAGGCTAGTGCAAGAGACTAGGAGGCCAGAGAATAAGTAGTTATTAAAGAAAGGCCTGATCACTTCAATCATCTCTCTGGAAAGGAGATACTGTGAGACTCGAGCAAGAGGTTTAGAAGGATCCAGCTGAATTTGGATTAGGGATAAGCTAAAAATCTTCCAACATCAGGAGAACTGGCTACCCAGAGGGAGGGTGGAACCTCCTCAAGGTGTAGAAAGAAGCAAATGAAAATGGGAGCTGAAAGGGTATGGTGGCAAATAGGGAGCATATTGGAAAGAAATAGAAAGCATTTGGGGGAGAGAACTCCATTGTGGTCATATATGTCTAAAGAAAGTCACAGAGAGGTGGAGCCAAGATAGAGGAGAGTAAACAGGTTTTTATCTCATATCTCCCCAGTCTCTCTCAGATCAACATCAAATCAAGCCTCTGAAGAGGTTTTGGAATAACAGAACCCACAAATATTTGGAATGTAGCAAATTTCTAGCAGAAGATATTTTGGAAGAACTTCAGGAAACTTCTATCTCAATAGGGTATGAGGGAGGAGGCCCAGCATAGGCGCAGAGCAAGAACTCAGGGCAGAGTGGCCTCTATTCACCAGAGGGAATATACTGGGAGATCTTAGCCAAAATACATCAGCATTGGCTACTCTGTCCTGGTTCAGAAGCCAGTGGATCTGTAGACCTCCAACCCAACCCCAGGAAGGACCTTGCCATATCCAACCAGCACAGGAAGGAAGCCAGCAGCACTGGCCTCAAGACAGCAAGGAAGCCACTGTCACTTGTAGAGAAAGCTTGGAGCAATCTTCCCTTTTTCCCAAGAGCAGACTTCAACCTTTAAAAATAAGTAAAAAAAAGTAAAAAGAGTTCTAATCAGAGACAGGAAAGAACAAATCTCAAACCTCGTGGACACTAAAGGCAAAAAATCTCCAGATGAAGTCTCAAAAGGTGATATGAGTTGATCTCCATCTCACAAGACTCTATTGGAAGATTTCAAAAAGGATATTAAAAGAGAGAAGAAAAATGGGGAAAGGAAATGAGAGCTTTGCAGGAGAGTTTGGAAAAGGAAACACAGAAATTATCTGAAGAAACTCCTTAAAATAGATTTGGTGAAACAGACAATTCCTTGCAAAATAATTTGTGAAATGGAAAAAAAAAATTCAATTAACAAAACAACTCATTTAAAAGTTCAATTGGACAAGAAAGAAGATTAAAAAAAGCCAGCTAAAGAAATTAATTCACCAAAAAAATTAGAATTGAACAAATGGAAGTGAATGACTCAATAACATATCAAGAATCAATCAAACAAAACCAAAAAAAAAGAAAGAAAGAAATTAAGAAAGAAAGAAAGAAAGAAAGAAAGAAAGAAAGAAAGAAAGAAAGAAAGAAAGAAAGAAAGAAAGAAAAAATAGAAGAAAAATGTAAAATATTTGATAAGAAAAGCAACTGACCTAGAAAATAGATCCAGAAGAGACAATCTAAGAATTATTAGACTAGCTTAAAATCTATGATGGAAAAAAGAGCCTAGACAACATCTTTCAAGAAATCATCAAAGAAAACTGTCTTGATGTCCGAGAACCAGAGGGTAAAATAGCAATTGAAAGTATCCACTGATCACCTCCTGAAAGAGACCCCAAAATGAAAACTCCAAGGAATATTGTAGCTAAATTTCAGAATTATCAGATCAGACCTAACAGCTTCCACTTTAATGAATTGAAAGGCCTGGAATATGATATTCCAGAGGGCAAAAGAGCTTGGACTAAAGCCAAAAATCAATTATCTAGCAAAATTAAGCATTACTTTTCATAGATAAATGAATTTCAAAGAAATGGGTGAATTTCATTTATTTTTCATGAAAAGATCAGAGCTGAACAGAAAATTTGATTTTTAAATGTCAAACTCAAGAGAAACATAAAAAGATAAAAAAAAGAAAAAAATCTAGGTTTTTAAAAAAATATTTAAAAATTTACATCCCTATATGATATGTTTAACTCTTGAAAACTTTAACTTTGTTAGAGGTATACTTAGAGGGTGTAGGTATAATTTGACTTTATCTTGATATAGAAAAAGAAACTAGGGATAGAAAAGGGATTTTACTGGAAGAAGAGGAAAGGAAGATAAAATGAAGTAAATGACATCACATAAAGAGGTAATTAAAGGAAAGAAAGGAGGGGGGTAAGCATTGTGTGAAGCTTAATCTGGTTGGATTTGGCTCAAAGAGAGATTATACATATTTAGTTTGATAGAGAAATTTGTCTCGCCTTATAGGGAAATAGGAGGGGAAAGGGGAGAGGAAAAGGGAAGCTAATAGAAGGGAGAAGAGAATAGAAGGGGAAAGGGATAAGAGAGGGAGGAGGGACTGTAAAAGGGAAAGGGTATTTGAGGGAAATGGTAGTTGGAAGCAAAATATTTGGGAGGAGGAAAAGGAGGGAAAGGAAAGGGGAAAAATATAAGATGGTGGGAAATACAAAGTTAGTCATTTTAATTGTGAATGTGAATGGCATGAATTCCCCCTTACAATGGAAATGGATAACAGATTAGATTAAAAACAATAATCCAATAATAAATAATAAACAAATGTGTTTAAACACATTTAAAGTAGAGTGATGCATACAGGGTAAAGGTAAAAGTCTGGAGAAGAAATTATTATGCTTCAACTGAAATAAAGAAAGTAGGGGTAGTAATAAAGATTTCATATTAAGCAAAAGCAAAAATAAATCTAATTAAAAGAGATAAGGAAGGAAACTATATTTTAGTAAAGGGTACCATGCATAATGAAGTAATATCAATATTATATATATGTGTATATACATATACATACATATATACCAAATAGAATAGCATCCAAATCTTGAGAGAAATTAAGAGAGATGCTAAAGGAAAGAGACAGCAAACCTCTACTAGTGCAAGATCTCAATTTTGCTCTATTAGAAGACTAAATCAAATCACAAAATAAATGTAAAAAGAAGTTAAAGTGTTAAATAAAGAAGTTTAGAAAAATTAGGTATGCACTCTATAGAATTCCCAATCACTCTATTTTTGTTTGCCTGCATTTTTTATTTCCTTCACAGGCTAATTGACACTATTTCAAAGTCCAATTCTTTTTGTACAACAAAATAACTGTTTGGACATGTATACATATATTGTATTTAACTTATATTTTAACATATTTAATATGTATTGGTCAACCTGCCATCTGGGGGAAGGGGTGGGGGGAAGGAAGGGAAAAGTTGGAACAAAAGGTTATGCTGAAAAATTACCTATGCATATATCTTGTAAATAAAAAGCTATAATAATAAAAAAAAGAAAAATTAGGTATGATGATAGATTTTTGGAGAAAATTGAATGGGGACAGAAATGATTATGTTTTTTTTTCAATTACACAAAAAATGATCATTTATTAGAGCATAAAAGCTTCAAAAATCAAATGCAGAAAAGCAGAAATAGTAAATGCATCTTTTTTAGATCATAATACAATTAAAAATCACATGAAATAAAGGTCCATGGAAAAATAGACCAAAAATTAAATGGAAACTAAATAGTCTAATATGAGTGAGTAAAGAATGAGTGAGTAAAAATACAACTCATAGACAAAATTGGTAATTTCATCCAAGAGAATGACAATAATGAGACAACATTCGGGGAAATTTTAGATGCTTATTTGCATAAAATAGAGAAAGAGAAGAGCATTAAATTGGTCATGTAACTAAAAAATCTAGAAAATGAACAAATTTTAAAAACCCCAATTAAATATCAAATCTGAAATTCTGAAAATAAAAGATTGTTGAATTAATAAACAAAACTAAGAATTGGCATTATGAAAAAATTATAGTTAATTTGATTAGAAAAAGGACAAAAGAAACATCAATTGCTAGTATCAAAAATGAAAAGGGTAAACTTTTCTAGCAATGAAGAAGAAATTAGAGCAATAATTAGGAGCTATTTTGTCCAACTGTATGCCAATAAATCTAAGGGAAATGGATTAATACATGTAATATTCTCTCTAAAATGTAATGTTCTCTGTTGAGGTTTTCTTGGGGTCTCTGGAGGCAGCCTTTGTTTCAGGGGTTAAAGTCCAAATCTTTTATTATCTCTTTCAACTCTTGTCTCCTTTCCTGGGGCCTAGTTATCTTTCTTAGAGGCCTATCTCTCTCCTTGGTTCCAAGAGCTTGAGCTCCTGCCTCCTTTTCTGACCTCTGAATCTCTCCGACTCTACAGGTTTGTATTTCAGCCTCCAACCACTACAAAGGTGGATGATGGAATGAATCTGTCTCAGCCTCCAAGAGCTTCTAGTGCACTTGTCTTTTCTGGCCCTGGGAACTTGCAGCTTATATGCTCCACACTGAGTATATACCAATCTTTATATCACTAGAAACCATTATTTATTGTAGGATTAAATCAAGGCTAAACTAGATTTAACCATTGTCTTCTCATTTCCACTTAGTACTTTGTTTCAAGTTCTGGCCCATAACAATAGCATATAAAATATATATGTTGCCCAGATTAATAGAGGAGGAAATAAATTACTTAAATAATCCCATTTTAGAAAAAAGAAGTTAAGAAGCTATTAATTAACACCCTATGAAAAAATCTCCAGGTCCAGATGGATTTACAAATAACTTCTACTAAACATTTAAAGAACAATTAATTCCAATACTATGCAAACTATTTAGAAAAATAGGGAAACAAGGTACCCTACCAAATTTCTTTTATGGTATAGAAATGGTAGTGATATCTAACCAGGTAGGGTCAAAACAGAGAAAAAAAATTATAGATCAATTTCCTTAATGAATATTGATGCAAAAATCTTAAATAAGATATTAGCGAAGAGATTACATGTTATCACCAAGATAATACACTATGACAAAGTAGGATTTATACCAAGAATACAGGGCTGGTCCAATATTAGGAAAACTATTAGCATAACTGACTATATCAAAAACCAAACTAACAAAAATTATCAATAGATGCAAAAAAAATCCATTCCTATTAAAAACACTGAAGAACAAAGAAATGAATGGAGTTTTCCTTAAAATGATCAGTAGCTTCTATTTAAAACCACTGGCAAGCATCATATGTAATGGGGATAAATTAGAACCATTTTCAATAAGGTAAGGGGTGAAACAATGTTGCCCACTATTACCATTATTATTTAACAGTGTTTTAGAAATGTTAGCTTTGGGAATAAAAAAAGAAAAAGGAATTAGAGTAGGTAATGAGGAACCAAATCATCATTCTTTGCAGATACTCTGATGGTATACTTGAAGAATCCCAGAGAATCGACTAAAAAACTAAATCACTATTGATTAGAGAAAGGCAAATTAAGACAACTCTGAGGTACAGATTGGCTAAGATGACAGGAAAAGATAATGATGAATATTGGAGGAAATGTGGGAAAACTGGAAATACTAATACATTGTTGGTGGAGTTGTGAACTGATCCAACCATTCTGGAGAATAATATAGAACTATGCCAAAGGACTATCAAACTGCATACCCTATGATCCAGCAGTTTCTTTACTGTGGGGTAGAATGTCTCTGTATCCTAAAGAGATCATAAAAAAGGGAATAGGACCCACATGTGCAAAAATGGTTGTGGCAGCCCTTTTTGTGATGGCAAAGAACTCGAAATTGAGTGCATGCCCAATCAGTTGTAGAATGGATGAATAAATTATGGTATATGAATGTTATGGAATATTATGGTTCTGTAAGAAATGATGAGCAGGATGATTATAGAAAGGCCCAGAGAGAGTTACATGAACTGATGGTGAGTGAAGTGAGTAAAACCAGGAGATCATTGTACATAGCAACATCAGGATTATACAATGATCAATTCTAGTAGACAGGTGACTTTTTAACAGCCAGGTGATTCAGGCTAGTTCTAATGGACTTGTGATGAACAGAGCCATCTGTACCCAAAGAGACTGTGTGGATCACAACATAACATTCTCACTTTTTTGTTATTGTTTGCTTGCTTTTTGTTTTCTTTCTAATTTTTTTTCCTTTTTGATCTGATTTTTTTCTTGCACTGCATGATGATTGTGGAAACATGTATAAAAGAATTGTACATGTTTAACATATATTGAATTACTGCTGTCTAAGGGTGGGGGTGGAGGGAAGGGAGGGAGAAAAAATTTGGAATACAAGGTTTTGCAGGGGTGAAATTATCTATGCATATATTTTGAAAATAAAAAGTTTTAAAAAATAAAGTCACAATTTAGAAGGTGGAGAATAGCATCTGGCAAAAGAAGTGAGCAGGTCCCAAATAAATCTCTGAGGATAAAGGGGAGAGCATGAGAAACAGAGACAGACTACAAATGGTTAATGATGTCCACTATTGAAACTTTTCTAGAATTGAGGTAGGGGGTCAGGAAAAGCAGTAGAGTTTTAAACAGATGTTGTGGAACCAGTATCTATGTGGATTTCAATGGGATGAGAAACCACTACTATGTGAGCACTCCCACAGATAACATGAGAAAAATCCTCTCTATATCTTCAGAGACCCTTCAATTTGAGACAGTCCAAATGATCTTTTTATCTTGGGGCCTCCCATCATGAAAAGAAAGAGGCAGTGACTGCAGTAACTTAGCTGTAACTCACGGCAGTCTCTCTTTTTTTGTAATCGAAACACATCTTATCATCCTAGTGGCTTAATAACCAGAGGCTACTAAAGGCAGAGGAAGTAGAAGTCTATATACTTAATTGTTGTAAATCAGGTTGATGATCTTATTCTTTTTCTTATTTTTTCCTTATCTTTATCCTTTTCTTCCATTATGGTTTGCTAATACTTACTAGTCAAGTAAATCATATCAGAAGTCACATTCCAATCTATTTCTTGTCTTGAGTAAATTTTTTTTTATGCAACATTATCCCTAGTATTCATTTTTTCCAAATTTTCCCCTCCCTCCCTCTACTCCCTTCCCTAGATGACAGGCAATCCTATATATATATATATATATATATATATATATATATATATTAAATGTGTTACAGTATAACATAGATACAATATATGTGTGTAAAACCAAATTTCTTGTTGCACGGTAAGAATTAGATTCTGAAGGTATAAGTAACCTGGGTAGAAAGACAGTAGTGCTAACAGTTTACATTCAATTCCCAGTATTCCTTCTCTGGGTGTAGCTGTTTCTGTCCATCATTGATCAACTGGAAGTGAATTAGATCTTCTTTATGTTGAAGATATCCACTTCATTCAGAATACATCTTCATACATTATCGTTGTTGAAGTGAATAGTGATCTTCTGTTTCTGCTCATTTCACTCAGCATCAGTTGATGTAGGTCTCTCCAAACCTCTCTGTATTCATCCTGCTGGTCATTTCTTATAGAACAATAATATTCCATAACCTTCATATACCATAATTTACCCAACCATTCTCTAATTGATGGATATCCATTCATTTTCCAGTTTCTAGCCACTACAAAAAGAGCTGCCACAAACATTTTGGCAATACAGGTCCCTTTCCCTTTAGTATTTCTTTGGAATATAAGCTCAGTAGTAGCACTGCTGGATCAAAGGGTATGCACAGTTTGATAACTTTTTGCGCATAGTTCCAAATTGCTCTCCAGAATGGTTGGATTCTTTCACAACTCCACCAACAATGCATCAATGTCCCAGTTTTCCCACATCCCCTCCAACATTCATCATTATTTGTTCCTGTCATCTTAGCCAATCTGACAGGAGTGTAGTGGTATCTCAGAGTTGTCTTAATGTGCATTTCTCTAATCAGTAGTGATTTGGAACACTCTTTCATAGGAGTGGAAATAGTTTCAATTTCATCATCTAAAAAGTGTCTGTTCATATCCTTTGACCATTTATCAATTGGAGAATGGCTTGATTTCTTATAAATTAGAATCAGTTCTCTATATATTTTGGAAATGAGGCCTTTATCAGAACCTTTAACTGTAAAAATATTTCCCCAATTTGTTACTTACCTTCTAATCTTGTTTGAATTAGTTTTATTTGTACAAAAGCCTTTTAATTTGATGTAATCAAAATTCTCTATTTTGTGATCAATAATGATTTCTAGTTCTCCTTTGGTCATAAATTCCTTCCTCCTCCACAAGTCTGAGAGGTAAACTATCTTTTGTTCCTCTAATCTATTTATGATCTCATTCTTTATGCCTAAATCATGGACCGATCTTGATCTTATCTTGGTATATGGTGTTAAGTGCGGGTCCATATCTAATTTCTGCCATACTAATTTCCAGTTTTCCCAACAGTTTTTTTCAAATAATGAATTCTTATCCCAAAAATTGGTATCTTTGGGTTGGTCAAACACTAGATTACTATAATTGTACACTATTTTGTCCTGTGATATTTCTTCTCTTAATAAGTCCCTAAAGAGCTTATTCAGTACAGCCACACAGAGCTAAAAGTGACCAAGGCATCTAGACTATCAGCAGTGAGACCAGAATTAACTTGAGAGGTAAATAAGAATCTGTTATAAAAATAAAAAACTGACTCTCCTATATTTTTGGTTCAGGACTGATTTTTTTTTTTGAAGATAAAAACATATTATTTTCTCTTTTTTTTTCTTTCATTTTTTCTCCTTTTATCCTGATACTTCTTTTATAGCATGACTAATATGGAAATATGCTTAATATGCTTGTATATATATAACCTATATCAAATTACTTGTCATCTTGGGAGGTGGTAGGGGAAGGAGGGAAGGGAAAAATATGGAACTCAAAATCTTATAAAAGTGAATGTTGAAAACTATTTTTATATGTATTTAAAAAAACAAAATACTGTTTTAAAAAAGAGATAACCACTTGAGAAGAGAGATTTTGTGTATGTGTGTGTGTGTGTGTGTGTGTGTGTGTGTGTGTGTGTGTATTTATGTGTATGTGTGTGAACCTTTGGAGCAGACTTAGTTAACTTAGCATAGAGACACTCTGATGAGCGTTTGCTTGAACACATTTAGATCTCCTAAATTATAGGCATTTTTATTACAGTAGTCTCCTTTGGCTACATAACCAGTTGTTTTCTTTTTTTTATGTTAAACATGTGCAATTCTTCTTTTTTTTCTTTTTCTTTTTTTAATTTTATAATTATAAAATTTTTTGACAGTATATATGCATGAATAATTTTTTATAACATTATCCCTTGTATTCATTTTTCCAAATTATCCCCTCCCTCCCTCTACTCCCTCCCCTAGATGACAGGCAATCCCATACATTTTACATGTGTTACAATATAACCTAGATACAATATATGTGTGTAAATCCAATTTTCTTGTTGCATGTTAAGTATTAGATTCCAAAGGTATAAGTAACCTGGGTAGATAGACAGTAGTGCTAACAATTTACATTCACTTCCCAGTGTTCCTTCTCTGGGTGTAGTTGTTTCTGTCCATCATTGATCAACTGGAAGTGAATTAGATCTTCTTTATGTTGAAGATATCCACTTCCATCAAAATATATCTACATCCAGTATTGTTGTTGAAGTGTATAGTGATCTTCTGGTTCTGCTCATTTCACTCAGCATCAGTTCATGTAAGTCTCTCCAAACCTTTCTGAATTCATCCTGCTGGTCATTTCTTACAGAGCTAAATATTCCATAACTTTCATATACCATAATTTACCCAACCATTGTCCAATTGACGGACATCCATTCATTTTCCAGTTTCTAGCCACTACGAAAAGGGCTGCCACAACATTTGGGCACATACAGGTCCCTTTCCCCTCTTTAGTATTTCTTTGGGATATAAGCCCAATAGCAGCACTGCTGGATCAAAGAGTATGCACAGTTTGATAACTTTTGGGGCATAGTCAGGACTGAATTTTTCTCTAACCAATAGGCTTAGGGAAAGCCTCAGGGATTGCTTCCAATAAAGCTCCCTAATTTTTCAGATTTCCCAGAGATATGTATTAAGTGCTACTTTCTCATTTGTTTTATGATCTATGTGCTCAAGAGGATTGCTCCAAATTGTCCCATTTGAAACCAGTGAGCAGAATCTCCAAAACCTAAATGGATTTGGGCAAACTGATAAAGATCAGAGAAACCAGGTTGTTAAATTGAAAGTGTGACTTCAAATTATCAAGCAAAATCCACAGGATTCTCATGGGTCATAGGTACTTGGCAAGGGGTTGAAGTTTAGCATTGGTCTTGGGGGTAAAGATGCCTGAAAATTTTAATGACTTTTGTTCCCTTGGCTCTGAAGAAAAAATGGAGCAAGGGATCCTTAGGCAATCAAGGGAGAAATTAAAGAGATTGTTGAAGAGTCTAGCTTTACAAGAATATCTTTCAGGGCCTCTTTAAGCTCTTCTATTTCCCTTTGTAAAATTTCAAAATGACTTTCAATCTGTTCTTTCTCCCTTTTAAATTTTGCAACTTCCTTCTGAAGGACACAGATGTTATTTACCCTCCTCAATCTGACTTTCAGTCTATTTTGCCTCCTTTAATTCAAAGATTTCTTTCTTTAGTACAGAGAGCTTGTTCTCCTCCTTTTTTAAAATTGTAATTTCTGGAAATTTTCTTGAAGGGAGAAGAGTTCAAATTCAGATTCCTACTTATTTGATTCAAAAAGCTAATGGAAAAATGTATCTCATTCAGGTCCCTCAATTTGGGAGCCAGCTAAATTAAGATTAAACTGCAAAAACAATTGACTGTGATCAAAGGAGTTCCACTGTGACCAGCAGTGTTGTGGATCAAACTTAAATTCTGTAAGTTTTCCAAGTAGTTTCAAGTAGGTCCAATATTTGAAAACATATTATTGCTAGTGATCTGCTTTGAGTGGATGTATGAAAGTAGACATCAAATTACTCATGAGTCTGTACCAAACTTCTGATCAAAGAGCTCTAGGAACTCAAGAAAAAAGGCACACAAGTTTAGAATTTGAAAGACTTACTCAGGTGGAGCCACTAAGTTGAGTCTAAACCAGAACACAAAGGATTACAGTTGGTACCAAATGTCCAGGGTCAATATAGGGACTGAATAGACAGAAGTCTTCAAATCCTTCTCCTGTCACCAATATTTCAACCTGAATACAAGAGAAATAGGCAACATAAGAAAAATGAAATCTTTAATTGAGGCAAGTGAGTTGTAACTTGAAGTGCCACATAGCAAATCCTGGAGTATCTGAAGAGGGGGCTGGGATCTTGTTGTTTGTCTTTCATTTTTGAAGAGTACCATAACCTCAGGAAGGTGATGCTGTGACAGGCAAGTGAATTGGACCTGTCTCACTTTCCCCTCCAGAGCCATCTGGGTCCAGTGGCCAGATATAAATCAGAATGACTGGAGATGTCCTGGGATACAGTAGGAGTCATTTAAAGCTAAAGTATTCAGCAGGTATCAGTTTGACAGAGATCGCACCCACATGGTAATTGAAATTAAGTAGAAATTGAGGCAAAAAATCTTTTTCACCTAGTCCAAAAAAAAATCTAAATAAATAAATGCATCTGGGAGGGTTAAGCAGAAATGATGGTTATTTACATTCAATCTGAGTCAATCAGAATTTCACAGTGACCAAATGGGACTTGGCCTGGGACCTATTGGTGGTCAATCAGTGAGAATCAGAATGGTTTTGGTTTAAGGCATGGCCCTTAAGAAAGAAATCTAGCCAATAAACTCCAAGATATCTTGGGAGATTTCAGGGATCCAAAGAAAGAAAAAAAGCTTCTGAAAGCATCTATATGGTATGAGGTAGATAAAAGTATGATATCCTAGGTGGATAGAGGGAGGGAAGTGAAGGAGGGAAGCAGGGAGGAAAGAAGGAAGGAAAGAAGGAAGGAAGGAAGGAAGGAAGGAAGGAAGGAAGGAAGGAAGGAAGGAAGGAAGGAAGGAAGGAAGGAAGGAAGGAAGGAAGGAAGGAAGGAAGGAAGGAAGGAAGGAAGGAAGGAAGGAAGGAAGGAAGGAAGAAAGAGAGGGAGGAAGGAAGGAAGGAAGGAAGGAAGGAAGGAAGGAAGGAAGGAAGGAAGGAAGGAAGGAAGGAAGGAAGGAAGGAAGGAAGGAAGGAAGGAAAGAAGAGAAGGAGGAGGAAGGAAGGAAGGAAGGAAGGAAGGAAGGAAGGAAGGAAGGAAGGAAGGAAGGAAGGAAGGAAGGAAGGAAGGAAGGGAAGAAATAGGGAAAGGAGGGAGGGAGGGAGGAAAGAAGGGAGGAAAGGGGAAGAGGGAAAGAGGAAGGGAAAAAGAAAGGGAAAGAGGAAAAGAAGAAAGGAAGGAGAGAAGAAAAAATGATAGGAGGAAAGAAGAAGAGAGGGAGGAAGGGAGGAAGAAAAGGGAGGAATGGAAAAAGGGGGAAAGGAGAAAAGAAGGAAAGGAGAAAAGGGGGAAAAGAGAAGAAGGGGGAAAGAGGAGGAGGGGAAGAGAGGAACAGAGGGAGGAAAGGAAGGAAGGAAAAAGGAAGGAATGAAGGAAGGAGTTTCCCAATTGACTTGTTCCAGTTTGTGGGGCAGCTCTACTCATAGAAGTTGGTGTTTTAAGATAAAGAATGACCAAGCTGCAAGTGAGAGATTTATAAAATAATCAGTATGGGATGACAATGTCTGATCTGAAATTTATCATTATTGAAAGTTTCATTTTCTTTTAGCATAAAAGATGATATTATTTAATATTAAATTAACAATGTGTGTTTCAGTTTTAAGATCAGCTTTCTCCTCTTTTGGCATTATCTTTTAAAATCAGCCTAAATGATTTTACTTCTTTGGGCCTCAATTTTCTCAAATGGGGAATTAAAGGATTGAATGATATGGGAAATCTTCCAGAGTTGCTAAAATATTATGGCGAAAGTATTTCTCAGTTTATGGAATTCTTGTCAGTGTTCATTAGGATCAAGACTGAGACTTATTGCTTTAAAAAGTGTTATCTTTGACATGACTAGGTCTAGAACCACCCCAAAGGGACCCACAAGTGGAACATTTTAACTACAAGTTGAAGAACTTTAAGTACACTGAGACCAGAAAAAAAAAAAAATTCTACTAGAGCCAACTTGGCTTTCCCTGGAACACGCCTAAAACTCTAGCAGGGACACTATTGGCTTTATGCTCTAGCTATTGATGTTCAGAGACAAGCCAATCTTATCTCTTAATTTATGTTTTGAAGTTTCTAAAGATGAAGATAACTAGCACATCTCTCAGCTGAGTGAGAAACTGAAGGAACATTATTTATCATGTAGCCACAACTTAGCCCATCACAATAATGAAAGAAATAGATAATGAGATGTTTGAATTTGTGGTCAAGACCTTCAACAAGGTGAATTCTGCTGAGAAATCCTAGTGGTCATGGTACATACAAGTAGAAAGATGGAAAGTCACTCAGTGATGAAAAAATGTTATACACTTCCAGAGAGAGAGAACTAATAAACTCTGAGATTGAAGTATAATTTTCTCACTTTAAAAAGAAAGAAAGCTACTCAGTGCTTAGTAGTGGAGAGAGTAAAAAACTTGTCTGTTTAGAAAATAGTCCTAGAAGGGACTTCTAGGCATAGAATCAAGATAGCAAAAGTAGAAGAAACACTTTTTCAATAATCTTCTCCAAACAACTTTAATGCTTCAAGGAGCAGCTAGGTGGTGCAGTGGATAGAGCACCAGCCCTGAATTCAGGAGGACCCGAGTTCAAATGTGGTCTCAGACACTTAACACTTCCTAGCTGTGTGACCCTGGGCAAGTCACTTAACCCCAGCCTCAGGGGGAAAAAAAATAATAATAATGCTTCAAAACAAAATATGGAACCGCATAGCTAATAATAAATAAGTCAGAGTGACACAGCAAAAACAGCTTAGGAGGTAGGAAAGATATGTAATATGGGGGTAGAGGTTGACCTACAACCTACCTGGAGGCAAACCAATTATGGGACTAGATAGTGATAATAAAAGGAGCTCTGGAGCCAAAGATGTAAAGTAACCTGGCAGATGGTCAAAAGAGATTATAAAGAACACCTTGTTAGGACTGGATGCAGAACTGGAAGATGTTTGGCCAGTACATTATCCATATCCACTTCTGAGTCATAGTTCAAAGGCAGAAAACAACCCTTTCTGTTATAAGAAATAAGATACTTTCTCACTCCACCCCCCCCAGGCAATTGGGATTAAGTGACTTGCCCAGGGTCCCACGCCTAGGAAGAGTTAAGTGTCTGAGTTCAAATTTGAACTCAGGTCCTCCTGACTTCAGGGCTGCTACTCTCTCCACTGCACCACCTAGCTGCCCCAGACACAATTAGTTTGTTGTTGTTGTTGTTGCTGTTGTTTTTTGAGGAATAGGATCCTTGAGAAACAATATCATTTCTGATTCCAAGGAAACTAAGTTCCTGAGAAACAGTATAGATTTCAGTCCCAAAAGATCAGAAATCCTTCCTGAGCAAAGATAAGAACACAGATCAGGAGAACAAAGATGAAAATGTTACAAACTCCCAGAACTAGCTCTGAGAAGAATAATGAAGGAAACCCTGCAATTTGGACTCTACCTCCAATTACATGCCAGAAACAGAGTCCAACTTTAACATTAGTCAAAGATATATATACACACAAAGATGAGATAAGTCAAAGACTTTAACAAATGTCAAAATATAAAGTAGAAAACAATAACAAAATATGACACCATAAAAAGCCATGATGATGACAAGGAAGAACAAGATACAAATTCAAAAGAAAACAATAAAATAAGCATATAATAAAATAAACAAAGCTGTGAAGAGAAAAAATAATTGAACACAAGCCCAACAAAAATTTCTGGAAGAGCTAAAAAATAATTTTCAAAATCAAATAAGAGTGGCAGAGGAAAATTGGGAAAAGAAATGAGAGCAAGGAAAGAAAATTGCATAATTAATATGTTTTTACATGTAACTTGGAGAGAATAAAATATTTTTTAAAATACAGGAGATCAAAGGATATGAACAGACAATTTTCAGATGATGAAATTAAAAGTATTTCCACTCATATGAAAGAGTGTTCCAAATCACTATTGATCAGAGAAATGCAAATTAAGACAACTCTGAGATATCATTACACACCTGTCAGATTTGCTAAGATGACAGGAACAAATAATGATGAATGTTGGAGGGGATGTGGGAAAACTGGGACACTGATGCATTGTTGGTGGAGTTGTGAAAGAATCCAACCATTCTGGAGAGCAATCTGGAATTATGCCCAAATAGTTATCAAAATGTGCATACCCTTTGACCAAGCAGTGCTACTACTGGGCTTATATCCCAAGGAAATACTAAAGAAGGGAAAGGGACCTGTATGTGCCAAAATGTTTGTGGTAGCCCTTTTCATAGTGGCTAGAAGCTGGAAGATGAATGGATGTCCATCAATTGGAGAATGGTTGGGTAAATTATGGTATATGAATGTTATGGAATATTATTGTTCTGTAAGAAATGACCAACAGGAGGAATACAGAGAGGCTTAGAGAGACTTACATCAACTGATGCTGAGTGAAACGAGCAGAACGAGGGGATCATTATACACTTCAACAATGATACTGTATGAGGATGTATTCTGATGGAAGTGGATATCTTCAACATAGAGAAGAGCTAATCCGATTCCAATTGACCAATGATGGACAGAATCAGCTACACCCAGAAAAGGGACACTGGGAAATGAGTGTAAACTGTGAGCATTATTTTTTTTTTGTTTGTTTTGTTTTGTTTTGTTTCTCTTCCCAGATTATTTTTATCTTGCGAATACAATCCTTCCTTTGCAACAACAACAACAAAATTCGGTTCTGCACATATATATTGTACCTAAGATATACTATAAGATATTTAATATGTATGGGAATGCCTGCCATCTAGGGGAGGGAGTGGAGGGAAGGAGGGGAAAAATTCGGAACAGAAGGGAGTACAAGGGATAATGTTGTAAAAAACAACAACAACAACAAAAAAAGCTACCTATACATATGTACTGTCAAAGAAAATGTTATAATTATAAAAATTAATTTTAAAAAGGCCAAAAAAAAAGATAAATAAATAAATAAGTCAAATATTTTAAAAAATACAGGAGAGGGGGAAAAGACAACTTGGTAAAAAGAAGATACAAAAAATACTAAAAAAAAAAAAAAAAAAAAAAAAAAGGTACCTTAAAAAAGAATTGGGGAGAGCATTCTGGAAAAATGGTGGAGTAAGTCAGAAAGTTACAAGCTCTCACGCTTTCCCCCACAAAAAAGACAAAATTGTCCTTCAGAGAAAACATATAGTGCTAAAAATAAAAAAGAGTTGGAACAGAATAATGGTTGTCCTGGGACAATCAAAAGAAGATCCAAAGAAAATTGGAAATTAATATAATAGAAACTAGGCATTGACCCACACTTAGCACCATACACCAAAATCAGGTCAAAATGAGTTCATGAATTCATAAAGAATGAGATTATAAATAAATTAGAGGAACATAGGATAGTTAACCTCTCAGACCTGTGGAAGAGGAATGAATTTATATCCAAAGAAGAACTAGAGATCATTATTGATCACAAAATAGAAAACTTTGATTATATCAAATTGAAAAGTTTTTGTACAAACAAAACTAATGCAGATAAGATTAGAAGGGAAGCAATAAACTGAGAAAGCATTTTTACAATCAAAGGTTCCAATAAAGGCCTCATTTCCAAAATATATAGAGAATTGACTCTAATTTATAAGAAATCAAGCCATTCTCCAATTGATAAGTGGTCAAACGATATGAACAGACAATTTCAGTTGAAGAAATTGAAACTATTTCTAGCCATATGAAAAAATGCTCCAAGTCATTATTAATCAGAGAAATACAAATTAAAACAACTCTGAGATACCACTGCACCCCTGTCAGATTGGCTAGAATGACAGGGAAAGATAATGCAGAATGTTGGAGGAGATGTGGGAAAACAGAGACACTGATACATTGTTAGTGGAATTGTGAATACATCTAGCCATTCTGGAGAGCAATTTGGAACTATGTTCAAAAAGTAATCCAACTGTGCATACCCTTTGACCCAGCAGTGTTACTACTGGGCTTATATCCCAAAGAGATCTTAAAGGAGGGAAAGGGACCTGTATGTGCAAGAATGTTTGTGGCAGCCCTCTTTGTAGTGGCCAGAAACTGGAAACTGAGTGGATGCCCATCAATTGGAGAATGGCTGAATAAATTGTGGTATATGAATATTATGGAATATTATTGTTCTGTAAGAAATAACCATCAGAAAGGCCTGGAGAGACTTACATGAACTGATGCTGAGTGAAATGAGCAGGACCAAGAAATCATTATATACTTCAACAACAATACTATGTGATGATCAATTCTGATGGATGTGGCCATTTTCAACAATGAGATGAACCAAATCAGTTCCAATAGAGCAGTAATGAACTGAACCAGCTACACCCAGCAAAAGAACTCTGGGAGATGACTATAAACAACTACATAGAATTCCCAATCCCTCTATTTTTGTCCACCTGCATTTTTGATTTCCTTCACAGGCTAATTGTATACTATTTCAAAGTCCGATTCTTTTTGTACAGCAAAACAACTGTTTGGACATGTATACATATATTGTATTTAATTTATAATTTAACATATTGAACATGTATTGGTCAACCTGCCATCTGTGGGGGGGGGGGAAGGAGGAGAAAAATTAGAACAAAAGATTTGGCAATTGTCAATGCTATAAAATTATCTATGCATATATCTGGTAAATAAAAACTAAATTTAAAAAAAGAAGAAGATCCAAAGAAAGTTACCAGAACTGAGATTTGGCCCATGTGAAGTGTAAACACTCTTAGGCAAGCCGTGCTCAAATAGCAAGTGGTAAACTCTAAGATTAGTTGGGTTAGAAGGAAGTCTCAGCCCCAGTCACAGGAATTTTTAGCTCCTAAACAGTATGAGAAGTCAGATATCTGAGTGAGGAAAGACTGAGGAAATAAATCTCTGTGTATATGGGACACCAGCCGCATTGTGCTTCCTAGATGTAGCCCTTGGCAAAAAGGTACCAGCCACATGCCCAGTGAGTGCAGAAGCAATGGGGTAGGAACACTGCTGTCTGTGGGCAGTTACAGGAGGGTAGAGTTCTTGGTTCCAAATCAGAAGAAAGAACTGAAGGAGGATTTAAGGCCAGAAGCACCATTTCCCATACCTATGGTCTAGAGAGGATTATCTTAACAGGTGTAATAAATGATTTAAAAAAATAAACAAGCAAAAGAGAAAGATCTCCACCATAAAAAAATTACAATGGGAATTGAGAAGATAAAGGTTCACCTTAAGAGGATACTGAAGTAAAACAACAACAACAACAACAACAACAACAACAAACCACAAAACAAACAAACAAAAAATCTCTTGCCCTAAAGAGTGTCACCTGTCAAAAATAATTCATTGAATTAAAAAAAGATTTCAAAAAAAGTCAAATGAGAGAAATTGGGGGGAAAAAACAATCTAAGATAAGCAAGTCTATTATGGAAGTAAGTCAACCAACTGGAAAAGAAGATCCAGAATCTAAAGGAAGAAAGCAAGTCCTTGAAAATTATAATTAGACAAAGTGAAGCCAGCAAAGTTAAAAGAGACAAAGAAATAATAAACAAAATATAAAGAATGAAAAAAATAGAAAAAATGCAAAACATCTCATAAAAAAAACCAGCTGAGCTGGAGAACAGATCAAGAAGAAAAAACATAAGGATAATTAGACTACCTAAAGCATGTGATAAAAAAGAATCTTGATGTAATACAATGCAAGAAATAATTGAAGAAATTGTCCTGAATTGTTTAACAGGAGGGAAAAGTAGAAATAGAAAAAATCAACTAGTCATCACTTGAGATCATTAGATATTACACAGATATAAAATAAAGATCAAGAATAGAATTTATTATGTAAAAGAAGGGAGGTGGTACTCATGATTTCAGAAAAAGTGAAAACTAAAATAGATTTAATGAAAAGAAAAAAATAGAAAAATTACCCTCTTAGTCATATTAATCAAGATAATTTCATATTATTTAAAATACCTAGAGAAAATAAGGTTGGAATTTTGCTGTGATATAGTAAATAATGAACTGACAGAAAATATGGAAAGACTTGGACCTATGAGGAAAGATGTTATTCACCATCAGAGAAACAAGAGGACAGCCTTACATAGATGCATATGAATGTATATGTTCATGATTATAGATATCTATGTATGTGTGTATTTATATATTTGTGTGTATATATGTATGTGTGTGTGTTTGTCTGCACTTAATTGCAATCTTTTATAGGGAAGGGGAAAAAAGATTAAAAAATGCACGGTGGAGAACAAAAGAAAACCTACAAGGAAACAAACAAAAACCAAACAAACAACTCAGAATATAATATATAGTATTTATTATATAGATTTTCTTGAAGTGGAAATTTTTTGGTTTATATTTTGAATCCTCCTATGTTCTCTTGTGCTCATGGCTGTGTTTTTTTTTTCTTTTCCTCTTTTGTATTTGTTCAAAATATTTTTTTTAAAAAAGAAAGCTCCTTTAGAGGGAAAAAAATGGCCAAAGGGGAAAAAATACAAAACTGATTAAAAAGCAGAACTAGCCAAATGGAAAAAGAGATACAAAAACTTACTGAGGAAAACAATTCCTCAAAAATTAGAAACAGTGAAGTAGAAGCTAATAATTCTCCAAGACATCAACAATAAAACAAAGTAAAAAGAATGAAAAAAAAGGAGAAAATGTGAAATCGCTCATTGAAAAAGCAACAAGAAAAATAAATTGAGAAGAAAAAAATTTAAGAATTACTAGAAATTTTCTGAGAGACACAATCAAAGAAAAAGCCTATCATATTTAAGATATCATATTTAAAGAAATTATCAAAGAAACTGTCTTGATAGACTAGAAACATAGAGCAAAATAGAAATTGAAAAAAGTCCACTAATCATTTCTTGAAAAAGATCCCAAAATGAAAATTCCCTAAAAATTTTATAGTCAAATTCTAGGGCTCCCAGATCAAAAGAAAATATTGTCAACAGCCTGAAGAAACAATTAAAGTATTTGGAGTCATAGTCAGGATTCATAAGATTTAGCAACTTCTATATTAAAAGATCAGAAAGCTTGGGATATGATATTCCAGAAAGCAAAGAATCTAGAATTACAACAAAAAGTCACCCTGAAAAACTGAGTTTAATCCTTAGGAGAAAATTTGGATATTCATTTTTTTCATGTTTAAATAATTTTATTTTCTTAGTTACATGTAAAACAGTTTTTTAGATTTTTAAAAAACATTTTGAGTTCCAGATTTTCTCTCTTCTTCCCCATCCCCCCAGTTCCCCAATTGGGAGACACATTAAATATTTGCAAAACATTTCCATAAAAGGCAAATTGCAAAAGAAAATATAGATTTCTCCCCCCCAAAAAAACCCTCAAAAAAGCATGATGCAATCTATATTCAGACACAATAAATTTTTCTCTAGGTATGGATAACATTTTTCATCATAAATACTTCAGAGTAGTATTGCATCACTGTTTTGCTGAGAATAACAAAATCATTAACAGCTGATCATCCTATAACATTGATATTACTTTGTACACAGTACATTTCATTTTGCTTGAGCTCATAGAAGACTTTCCATGTTTTTCTGAGAGCATCCTCATCATCAAAAATTTAAATATTTAGTAAAATAAAGGAATTTCAAGTCTTCATGATGAAAAGACCAGAGTGGAATAGAAAATTGGCTTTCACATGCAAGACACAAGAGAAACATAAAAAGTAAACAGGGAACAGAAATTATGAGGCATTCAATTTCTATATGAGAAGATGTAACCTGAAACTCCTTAGAACTTTAAGATTATCAGGGCAGTTAAAAGTATTCTAAATACATAGAGGATGTCAGATGAATCTATTATATAAAAAATAATGGATGGGCAAGAAAAAGCAATGCCCTGAAAGAAAGGGAAAGAGGGGAAGAAAGGGGAAAATTATCTCACCTAAAAGAGGCATTCAAAGAAGAGCTTTTACAATTGAGGGGAAATGGTGGTGTGGGGTGAGCAATGCTTGAATCTTATTCTCTTATAAGTTGGTTTAAGGACAGAAATACACACACAATGAATAAGCAGGAGATGAAGAGCATAAGAAAAAAACGGAGGGAGGGTGGTAAGAGGAAGGTGTATAAAGGAAGTCAGTTTCTTTCTTGGAAGCAAAACAAATTTTAAAGACAGGACAGAATAAAAAAAGTGAGAGAGAAGGATAAACAGAAGAATATAGGATAGAGGGAAATGCCCAGTTATCATAACTGTGAAAGTGAATGAGATGAACTCACCCAGGATCCAGCAACAGAGAGAGACATAGAATTTGAAAAAGGAACTGGAAGAGTCTCTTATGCTTTAGCCTAAGTAAAAAAGACAAGGGTGGTGATCATCTTAGATAAATGAAAAGCAAAAATATATCTAATTGAAAGATAAATAGGGAAACTACATATTGCTACATAAGAACCATCTGGCCTAGCATTAAAATTCTTAAGAAGTTAAATGAATTTCAGAAGGAAATAGATTGCAAAACTATACTGAATAATAAGAGTGGTGTGAAACAAAGATGTTCAGTGTCACTGCTATTATTCAGTATTATATTAGAAATGCTACTTACAGCAATAAAAGAAAAAGAAATTGGAATAATAAAAATAGGCAGAAAGGAAACAAAATAGTCATTCCTTGAAGGTGATATGATGTTATGCTTAGTTAATCCTAGGGATTGAATTTTAAAACCTTTTGAAACAATTAACAACTTTATTAAAGTTGTAGGATTTAAAACAAACCAATATCATTAGTATTGCTGTATAATACTAATAATATCCATAAGAAAAGACAGAAAGGGGGCAGCTAGTTGGTGCAGTAGTTAGAGCACCAGCCCTGAAGTTAGGAAGACCTGAGTTCAAATTTGACCTCAGACATTTAACACTTCCTATCTATGTGACCCTGGGCAAGTCACTTAACCCCAATTGCCTCAGCAAAAAGAAAAAAAAAGAGACAGGAAAAGATTTCATTTAAAAAATCACTGCAGACAACATAAAATACTTGGGGCTTGTTAAGACAAACCCAGGGACTATTTGAACACAATTACAAAATACTCCACACAAATAAAAACATATCTCAATAACTAGATAAATATTAATTACTCATGGGAAGGCTAAGCCAACATAATAAAAATGAGTTTTATTTAAATTAATTTAGTTATTAAGTGTCATACCAAAACTGCCAAAGTATTATTTTATAGAGTTAGAAAAAATAATAACAGAATTTATCTGAAAGAGCAAAAAGTCAAGACTGAAGTGACTCAATGAAAAAAAATAGTAATGGAAATTGACATAACCATACCAATTCTCAAACTATATTTTAAAGTGGTAATTGTCAAAACAATCTGATATTGTTTAAGAAATAAGTGGTGGATAAGTAAAATAAGTAAAATAGGTACAAAATACACTGTACCAAATAATCATATTAATAATTTTATAAATCCAAACTTCAAAGTTTTTAGAGTAAGAACTCACCATTTGACAAAAGTTTATGGGAAAACTGGAAAGCATTTTGGAAGAAACTAGACATAGACCAACATCTAGGCTGATATTATAAATAAATAAATAGATTATGAGAAAATGTGCTTGTTAGATCTATAAATAAGGAAAAAAGTTTTTACCAAACAAGAAATAAAGAATGTCACAGGAAGTAAAACAGATTTTACATGCAATTAAAATATTTCTATACAAACAATACCAATGCAGCCAAAATTAGAAGGAAAACAGGAAACTTGGGGATGGGAGTATGATAGTGATAGAATTTCACAAATTTCTGGCTCTGTCATGTACCATGTGATCTTGAGCAACTTAATCAACTTGAGGTTCAATTTCTTCATCTGCAGAATGAGTGTAGTTGTACTAGATCATCTTCAAAATCCCTTCCAACTATATGATCCTGTCCTATTTTTTTTTTTTTTTTTTGAGGCTGGGGTTAAGTGACTTGCCCAGGGTCACACAGCTAGGAAGTGTTAAGTGTCTGAGACCAGATTTGAACTCTGGTCCTCCCGAATTCAGGGCTGGTGCTCTATCCACTGCGCCACCTAGCTGCCCCCTATCCTGCCCTATTTTTACTAACTTATTACAAATGCTTTTTGTTCTTCATTTTCTTGGGTTTTCTAGTAAACAACCAAATTATCTGAAAATCTAACTATTAATTTATACACATTTCTTTTTTTTCTTTAGACTTTAAGACACAGAGTAGACATTTCATAAGCGTTTGCTAAAAGAATAAATGGTTTAGAAAATAATGGCTTTTCAAGAAAATAGGTCAGTGAAGTTAGGAACATTAATTTTTATGACTTTCTATAAATTACCTTTCTATTTTGAAACAATGTGTGAGTGATGTTTAAAATTTTTTAATAATATAATTCAATTCTATATGCATCTTTTTCTCTGAATTTCCACATAAAAATTTAAAAACAAGTAATAAAAAATGAAAGTAAATGTGCTCATGAAATAGATTTTGGTCTTTGATAGATTCAAGTGTAGGATTTAGAATGAGAATGAAGACTAATTCCCAATTCCATTTATTACTAATTCTGAGAACCTAATTTTAAAAACTAGATGATTAAATGTGCAAAGATTTACCAATGGAAAAATTCAGTTATGCTTGAACAAAAATAAAGATATTTCCCACATGAGTAGTGTTGAATAAATAAATATTTCTACATCCAAGAAAGATTATAGGCCCATATTGAGAATCTTTCTAGAATAAGATCCTCATCATCTGGGAAAGAATCAAAAGAAATTAAAATTGAGTGTGCTACAGAAAATCTAAAAAGCTAGAAGTAACTGTAATACTCAAAATTTGTAATTTGTTGGAAAGTATCATAGTGACCATTTTGAATTTAAGCCATTTCTGAGGACAGAAAAACTTGAAACCAGTTTCCCTCAAAAATCACCTGAAAGCAATCCTCTGAACAAAGTCTGACATAACAAAAGAAACCACTCTAAAGCTCAACAGAGATTAGAAGGATTTCAGGAAATGTCAGTCTCACTGAGGTGAAAGGGGTGTTCAGCTTAGTTGAAATGGTGAGGTGAAAGCTGGTGAGAGGATCTTAATAAAAGCAGATCAGCAACTGAGACCCTCTGTCCTGGCTCAATAGCAGAGCAGACTAGTGAGACAGCCTCTAGTCCCAGCACAGAAGGCAAAAATTGCAAGCCTAGGAAACAAGGCTGTTTCCTGGAAAGAGCAGGTAGGATGAACCTCTGCTGTGAGCAAGACATCAAACACAAGGCACCCTCTGTACCCCAAGATTAGAGCTCAACCTTACAAGTCACAAGATAGGAAAAAAACTAAAGAGATAGAAAAAGAGACAGAGAGGAAAACAGGAAGAGACAGAGGAAGAAAGGAAGGAAGGAAAGAAGGAAGAGAGGGAGGTAGGAAGGGAGGGAGGGAGGGAAAAATAAAAAAAAAAGAAAGATGGAATGAAAGAAAGAAACAAATAGAGCAAGAAATAGAAAAGAATCTTAACCAAAGAAAGTGCCTTTGGTGACAGGGAAAACCAAAACACCCATTTAGAAGCGAACAAAATGCCCACATGGGAAGTCTCAAAGAGTGATATGAATTGATTTTAAGCCCAAAGTACTTCCAAGAAAGCACTCATAAAAGCAAAAAAGAGAGGTAGAATAAAATTTGGGAAAAGAAAGAAATAGTATGCAAGGGAGAGTCAACAGCTGGGAAAAGGAATAACAAAAATTGACTAAAGAAAGCAATTCCTTAAAAAATACAATTGGCCAAATGCCAAAAAAAAAAACAACACTTTGAAAAGTAGAATTAATCAAATGGGAAAAGAGATACAAAAGTTAACTAAAGAAAATTATACATTAAAAACTAGAACAGAGCAAATCAAAGTCAATGACTCTATAAAACATCAAGAATCAGTCAAACAAACTAAAAGAATGAAAAAAAATAGAAAAAATGTAAAATACCTCGTTGGAAAAACAGTTTACCAAGAAAATAGGTTCAGGAAAGACAATTTAAAAATTATTATCCACCTGAAGTCCATGACCAAAAAAGAGATTGGATAATACTCTCCAAGAGATCTCCAATATACTAGACCAGAGGGCAAAATAGTCATTGAAAAAAATTCATTGGTTATCTCTGGACCATAAGGAAAGCCCCAAGAAATATTGTTGCAAAACTCCAGAACTATAAACTCAAGATGAAAATACTGCAAGCTGCCAGAAAACAAACAAACAAACAAATAACAATTCAAGTATCGAGGAGTCACAGTCAAGATTACCTAACATCTGGCAATTTCTACAATAAAAGATTGGAGGCCTAGAATATCATATTCTAGAAGACAAAGGACCTGGGGTTACACCAACAATCAACTATCCAGGGAGACTGAGCATTATCTTTTAGGGAAGGAGATGGATCTTCAATTAAGTAAAGGATTTTCAGTCATTTCTATTGAACAGAACACAACTAAACAGAAAATTTGATCTTCAAACACAGGACTCAAGAGAATCATGGAAACAGGAAAGGGAAAATATTATTTAAAGATTAAACTTTGTATACCTAGATGGGAAAAGGTTACTTCTAACTCTTGAAAACTGTATCTTTTATTAGGATGGTTAGAGGAGACTTACATAGACAAAGCCTATGGGCATAAATTGACTCTGATGTGATGATATTTTAAAAAAAAATTAAGAGGTAGAAAACTGATTTTACTTGGAGAAGAGGAAAGGGGAAGGAAGTAAAATGGGAAAATATCTATTACAATAGAGAGAAAAAAAGGAAAGGGATGAGTTACATCTTGTTAAAGCATACCACAGACAATGAAATGGTATCAATTCTAAATGTATATTTACCAAGTGGTACAATATCCAAATTCTTAGGGAAAAAAGTTAAGTCAGTTACAGGAAGAAATAGAAAGAAAAATTATATTAGTAGGGGGCCTCAACCTCCCCCTCTCAGAATTATATACATATAACCACAAAATAAACAAGAAAGAAATTAGGGAGGTTAATAGAATCTCAAAAGATGTAGGTATGATAGACCTCTGGAGAAACTTGAATGAGGAGAGAAAGGAATATACATTTTTCTCAGCAATACATAATACCTACATAAAAATTGACCATGTTTTTGGGCATAAAAATCTCACAATAAATTTAAATACAGAAATAGTAAATGCCTCTTTTTTAGATCATGATGCAATAAAAATTACATTAAATAAAGGGCCAAGGAAAGATAGGCTAAAAAACCAATTGGAAATTAAATAATCTTTTCTAAAGAATAGGTGGAACAAACAACAAATCATAGAAACAATCAATAATTTCATCCAAGAAAATAATAATGAGACAACATAACAAAAACAATAGAATGCAGTCAAAACACTTAGAGAAGGGAGATCAATGAATTGGGCATGCAACTAAAAAAGCTAGAAAAAGAGCAAATTAAAAAACCCCAATTAAGTACCAAATAAGAAATTCTGAAATTCAAAGGAGAGATTAATGAAATTAAAAGTAAGAAAACTATTGAACTAATTAATAAAACTAGAGTTGGGGTTTTTTTTTTGTTTGTTTTTTGATGGTTTGCAAAGTAATCTTCATTCTCATATTCATGCATGGCCAAGTATTTCAAGACTATTTTTTCCCTGATCTAAAATATATATAACCCTTGCTCCAACAACAGCCCAAGAAAAATTACAAAATGAAAGCATCCTTAACCAACATATTTCCACTTGTAATCATATGTGTTTGCTTTATTTCTGGTGTTTGGTTCATCGTCATCTGTGGCATGAATATTTTGAAAGCTCCAAGTTGGAATGACTTGATTTGACAGAAATAACTATCATGTCTCTACTTGTGAATGTAAGTTAGAGCATAACTAGCTGCTTTCTACCAAAGATTGTTTCTGCTTTTAGTTTCCCCCAGTGAACTTTTAAGTTATAATTTATGATTATGAAGCAAAGTAATTGAAGTTTAACATCATGACATGTCCATTTACCTTTGGTGTTAGAAGTTAAGAAGGTATAGAATTGAAGAAAGCAGAGTGAGCATAGAGACAGCAACAATGCTAGCAATTCTGGGGCCTGACTGGAACCATGGCTCATCCAATTTGGGGAAGGACAAACTCTATAAGAGTTGGTTTTATAAAAAATCCCCAATAACATAGATAAACCTTTGGTTAATTTGATCAGAAAAAGGAGAGAAAAACACCCCAAATAACCAGCATCAAAAATGAAAAAGGTGCACTCACTACCACTGAAGAAAAAATTAAAGCAATAATTAGGAGATATTTTGCCCATATGGATGTCAACTAATCTGACAATATAATTTAAATAGATGAATATTAACAAAAATATAAATTCCCCAGACAACAGAAGAAGAAACAAATTAAATAGTCCCATTTTAGAAAATAAATTGAACAAATCATCAATGAATTCCCTAAGAAAAAATATCCAGGGCTAGATGGATTTTCAGGTGAATTCTACCAAACATTTAAAGAACAATTAATTCTAATATTATGTAAACAATATGGGAAAATAGGCAAAAAAATGAATCCTGCCAAATTCCTTCTGTGACAACAATTGGTGCCGATACCTAAATCAGAAAGAGGTAAAATAGAAAAAAAAATTATAGACAAATTTCCCTAATGAATATTGATGCAAAAATTTTAAATAAAATGTTAACAAAGAGATTAAACTTATCAGCAGATAGTACACTATGACTAAGTGGGAATTATACCAGGAATAGCAGGGCTGGTTCAATATAAAGAAAGCTATTGGCATAATTGACCTTATCAATAACAAAACTAACAGAAATCATATTATAATCGCAATAGATGTGTAAAAAAATCTTTTGACAATGTACAGCACCCTTTCCTATTAAAAACATTAGAGGGCATGGTAATAAATGGAGTTTTCCTTAAAATGATAAGCAGCATCTATCTAAAACCATCAGCAAGCATTTTTGTAATGGGAGGAAGCTAGACTCATTCCCAATAAGGTCGGGGGTGAAACAAGGATGCTTATTATCACCACTATTATACAATGCAGTGCTAAAACTATTAGCTGTAGCAGTAAGAGAAGAAAAAGGAATTAGAGATTTCTAGAGAATCATCCAAAAATTAACTTGAAACTATTAGCACTTTTAGCAAAGTTGCATGCTATAAAATAAACTCACACAAATCATCAGTATTTCTGAATGTTACTAATGAAGCCCAGCAGCAAGAGATAGAAATAGAAATTCCATGTAAAATAATTATAGACAAAATAAAATATTTGGGTGCCTATCTTTCAAGACAAATCTAGGAACTGTATGAACAGAATTACAAAATACTTTTCTCATAAATCAAGTCACTGTAACCTAGCAAAACCAGACTTAAAACTCTGTTATAAAGCAGCAGTCATCAAAACCATATGGCTAAGAAATAGAATGGTGAATCAATGGAACAGTTTAGATACACATGACACAATAATCAATGACTATAATAATACATAGTAACAGCAAGATTGTGCTATGATCCAATATACTTTGTATGTAAAATGCTATCCACATCCAGAAAGAGAACTATGGAAACTGAAATTAAATCAACCCATGCTATGTTCAGTTTTTCCCCTTTTTTCTTCTGATTTTTTTTTTCTGTTGTGGTTTTTCCCTTTCATTCTGCTTTTTTCTATCAACGTGATTCATAAGGAAATATGTAAAAAAAAATGAATGTTCATGTATAACCGAAAATATGTTGTTTTTACAAGTAACTGGGAAAAATAAAAATTTATAAAAGTTAGCTCCGAGTCTACATGGGTAAAGAGATAAGGCACAAAGTTTAGAAACTTATTTGTTAATGAGCCTATACCATCAATCAAATTATATACATTTGTCGAAAAATGAATAGATTAGTCATAAAGAAGCCAGAACCATCCAACACATAAATAGATTCAGCTATCTGAACCACAAGCTACTTCTCCCAAATACACTAGGTATTATGAAATTACAAATAAAGGGATTGTTAATGTAGACAATGTAACATTGTTTTTGTTGTTAATATGCATATGCAGCATTATATATTATTATTTTATTTAGAAATGTTATAATTACTATTATCAATGTTGCATTTTTTTTATCCTTGCATATACTTTTGTAATATGTAATATATTATTATCTCATCCTCTCATTTTATGGTTGAGGAAATGGAGATTCACAGGAGTTAAGTAAGTGATTTGTCAAGGTTATACAAACATTTTCAGGGGTGAGATTTGAACCCTCTGATTCTAAAGTCCAAATTCCTTCCACTATACCTGATTGGATCCCAAAAAATCATGGTCTATTACTGTATTCTTAAGAGGGAATTTTGAAAAGTTATAGTTTAATTGTCATATATGAGAAAACAGAACTTAATTCTACAAAAATTGTAATTATCATGACTAGAAGAAACCATAGCTTTAGAGGACTGAGAAAACATCTTTCTTGAGTGAGTGATTTTTTTTTTTGAGATATAGGAAGAAAAGACTAAGATAAATTTATTCCCAAGAGAATGATATTTCTCTTCTTACAAAGAAACATCAATTGTGATAATTCTTGACTACAAACATTCTAAGAAAGTTGAATAGTGGTACTAATATTAAAACATACATTTTTATTATTTGCTCTACTATTAATGTTATGTAACGAGTTATCATTGATGTTTATTTAAACATATGACTCAGGATTTTTATATGGAGAAATAAAGAAATGAGCAAAAGTTTAAGGAAAAGGAAGTTTAAAAAATAATAACCACATTTTACACATTTTAAATCACTTAATATTGTAATATAACATATCACTTATATATCATTTTATACCACATTTATCACCTTACATTAAATATTTTAACTGCAATCAGAGCTAAGTATGAATTGATAAATCAATAAGAGATTGCATATTTCTAGTAATTTATAATTTTGGTAGGTTTTTTAGGCTTGGTTACATTTGTTACTGAAGCAAGAGCTATATGATGAAATACCTAAGCATATCTCTTAATTATTTTATAAAGCAGAATGGAAATTAATAATGGAAATGGGCCAATTACACTTTTAAAAAGAGGTGACCACCTAACCAAAGCTATAATTGTGTCATTGATGCTTAAAATGTTCCATAATTATAAAACAAAAAGCCATGTTAAAGCACCAGCATTTTCTTTTGTACCATCAATACAAATATTAACATAGCTTTTCTAAGATCATCAGTGAGATTTTAAAAGTTGTTCAACACTTTAAATTTCAGCACCACTTGTGTTTATTTTCAAACATTGATATATATAAATCTGAACTTTTGCTTTTCATACTGGATGAATAGAAACAAGCTGACAAGTCTAACTATATCTGAATATTCATCCAAAAATGCAATCTAGTCTTGTTTGTAGCTAAATGTCTCATAGGTCATATAGCCTTTGAAAAACTCTATTGCCTACTCATGACAAAAAGAAGGCAAATGATGTCAGTATTATTAAGAAAATAAGGTAAGGATTCTGGGAAGATGGCAGAGTAAGTCAATAAATTTCAAGCTCTCCAGATTTCCCTTACAAGTAGAACAAATTCATGCCTCAGGGTATGTTCACATAGGTGAAAAATCAAGAAGACTTGGTTCAGAACAGGGATCCTCCAAGTACAATCCAAGAAGATCTTCAGAAAGCCCCTAGGTCAGGGATTAACCCATGTGAAGTGCAAACACCTCCAGAGTAATTCGGCATAAACACCAAATGGGGAGTCCTGGGACTAGTTGGGTTTGGCTGGAATCTTGGCAGGAACCACAGAGACTTTCACTTTCTGACCAGCATGAGAAGTGGGGGGTCCAAGTCCAGGAAGACTGATGGAACCTTGCTTGATGAGAAATGCCAGGTCTAACTGTGTTGCAGAGATGGGCACTGGGTGAGAAGGAGCCAGCACACCCAGCCAGCAGAAGCAGCAGCAGCTGCTGGCTGTGGGCACTTTCAGGAAGGTAGAACTTTTGGTTTGGGGTTCCAGGTTAGAGGGAAGAGCTGAAATGAAACTAGAGACAGACATCATCCCTCAACCCCAACTCAAGATTAGAGGAATTTATTCTAATACCTCTTATTAAAAAATAGAAACTTACTATGGGAACAGGGAAGACAGCAGGTCATAGAATCATGTTCTACTAGTAATCAAAATAGACCTGCAACCAAAATATTATATCCAGCAAAATTATCCATAATATTGAATGAGGAAAAATGGACATTCAATGAACTTGCAGATTTTTTAGGATTTTCTATCAACTCAGTAGAAAATGTAATATGTAAGAGACAATATTAAAGATCAATGTCAAGGAATTTAACATGGACAAATTGTTTTTTTTTTTTTTACATGGGGAATGTATACCATATATATAAGATTGACATCAGCAATAGGATAGCTCAAACGAAATATTGGGTCAGAATTAAGACAAAATCTGTAATAATGTTTTACAAATGAATTACAGAGGAAGAATAGACACAGAGGGAGGAGAGCTTGAAGTTTTGAAAACCTACTCACATGGGTAATGGGTTATATAGGGAACACCACATATATACCATGAAGGAGATAGTACCCTACAAAATCTATAAGGAAGGGGGAGGGATGAGCAGACATGGAAACAAAGGGTGCAGGAAGAAGACAAGGGAGGGACCCCTGGGTGGGTAATAACAAGTAATAATAACAAGGCAAGTTAAGGAGAAAAATTAAAGCAAAGAATAAATAGGATAGGAAAGATATACGTGTATGTATGTGGCAGGCCAGGGATTATGTATGTACATGTATGCATATATCTTCATGTATCTACATAAATATGTCCTTTCTTAATTATAGTCTGCTTAGAGAAGGAGAATAAAAGGGGTGGGGAAAGAATAAAGTAAAAAAGTGAGTAACACGGAGCAAAAGAACAATTTACAAGGAAGTAAAGAAAAAATGGACACTCATAAATATAATTTTTTTCTATTAATATACATATATATATATATATATATTTTCTTGAACTTGTAATTCATTTTTATATATTTTGAATCCTCCCTCATGTCCTGCTAGGCACATAACAATATTTTGTTTTGTCTTATTTTATTTTGAATTCCTTTTCTGTTTTTTTTTTATAAAATAAAAAAATTTTAAAAGAAAACAGTTTTGAATTCATAGACTCACTGAAGTATCTTGGGGACTTCCAAGGGTCTTCAGACTGCAATTTGAGAATTCCCATACTAGAGAAAAATATAATCTGAGTCTTTAGCAAGTCTGTGTCCAAAGAAGTAAGCAAAAATCCAGATGACTCAGCTTGTAAACTTTGCCCAAGAGAATGGACACTTAATAAATTATAACATTCACTTTATACAAAAACTTCAGTCTTCATAGGAGAAACACAATACTAAATAGGGAAATAAGAAGTGATGAAATGAAAGATAGATTAAACTATAGCAGTAATAGCAAACTGATGCCTTTCATTCAGTCTTTCGTTCATCCAATGAAGCTCCTTAGAATATAACTGGAAGTGATCATTTTTAAGCCAATCCATCTTCTCCTCATTTTAGAGAAGAGGAAATTGAGGATTGAGGAAGTTAAGTGACTTTGTTAAAATCGTACAAATAGTTAATAGTGAAAGTAGAATCTGAATGCAGGACATGAGGGATATGGAAGAATTGTTATACTTTGACCCCTATCTTCTAAAAGCTTACAGTAACAAAAGGTGGGAAACTGGCATGTGAGGCAATTAGGTATCAATCATTAACCTATGTAGCTCTAAGTATAGAAATAACTAAGTAGAATAGAAAGGAGAGATATGTAATAGCCTGAATAGGATCATAGAAATTACAACTGAAAGGCCCCTTAGAAAGACTCCAACTTATTCCTTTATTGTACAGAGGAAAATAAGTTTCAAAAAGGTGAAGTGAGTTACTTTAAAATCATATAGGTCAATACCACCCAGATATCAAGTCACAGAATTAAGATTTAAGCCAGATTCTCTGATTCATAGTACGTTGTTTTTGTTTGTTTTTTTCCTCACCATTGTACCACTGAGAGAGTTTTAAGACTTCATCTTGACTTTCAGAGATGTGTAGAATATTGTTGTTGTTTGTCCTTCATTTTTAAGGAGGGCCTCATATGACAGAGGGGAGATGATGACATGGCATGCAAGTAAATTAGATTTAAGTGAGGGAAGGCCTTCTCTCCCTTCTTCCCTCCCTCTCTCCTTCTTTCCTTCCCTTTCCTTCTGTCCACATAGGATATTATCCTCTTACCTGCAGATGCTCTTAAAAACATTTTTTGATCACTGAACTCTTTCAAGAATATAGAAATGCTCAAAGGAGGAAAGTAAATCTTCCAGAGTGGGAAAAGGAGGCATAGTATATACAAAATCAGAGTCAAGAAGAGTATGGTTTATTAGAGACAAAGGAAAGAAGATTATATCACTCCAACCCATTCTCTATATTGGCCAGTGCTTTTAATCAAAAGTCCCCTGCACTAGTGGTAATTAGTGGAAATGAAAAGCATATTTGCTTTTTTTGGAGCAAGAAAGAGAGAAAAGTACCAGAATAAGCATTTTCTCCATGATGCTCCATGAACAAATGCCTAGGTGACTTAGCTTACAAGTGCATTTAGGTTGAGAGAATTAGATTTAGAAACTTGATCCCAGAGATTAAGGATTTTGCTCAAGAGCAAATTAATCTCGAGTGACAAGGATTTGATCTCTTGGCTGTTCCTCATAATGATAAAAGCTCACCTCTCCGAGATGGAGGGAATCTCTAGAGAAGATTCAAGAATAGCACAAGCAGTCATAATTTGACCAGAGATAATTATTATCCAAGGGCAAAATGACAGACTTAGTCAAAGATACAGATGTGTAGTGAAAGGAAACAGAAGCTTGCTAGTTTTTGAGACAGGTACCAGGAAAAGTCTAAAGAATCTTTAATCAATATTGATTAGTTCACATTTTTGAGTGAGCTCAAATGCCTCTTACTGTATGAAGGTATCCCTGAAATCCTCAGTTTCTAGTGCCCTCTTCCAAAAATTAAATTGAGTTCATTTGTTTATGTTCTATATATACTCATATGGAGATTTCTTATTCTCCATTAGAACAATCTCCTTGTGGTCAGGGGGCTATTCTGCTTTTGTATTTCTATCTCCAAAGCTTACCACAGAGTATAAAACTGAGTAGATGGTTAATGAGCAATTATTGATTGCTTTAAAAATGCTAGAACACACATTTTTTTTTGTTGTTGCTAGAACTCATTTAAACATGATTAAATTAAATTTAAGGAATACTTATTTAGCACTGTAATAAGGAAGGTGATTTCTATTATTCCTCTCAAAACTTATTACTGAAAAGAGTGAAAGAGCTTCAGAGAAAAAATAGATAAGTCAGGAAAGCTTTCTGATTTCTGATTTCAGTTAGTTCTGATTTAATTAGTTAAGTTTAAGGGAAAGCCATATAATCTAACTGAAAATACTAAAAGATCAGGATTCAGGAACAGTAGGGGGAAGATTCTGAAGCAGCCTACTAATGCTATCTTTATTTGGGAGCAAGTACTGAAACATTCAAGCTAGGACAGTCCATTAATTCAGCTACCTAACACTGGCTTAGACTACCACAATTAACAGAAATTGGAAGGGAATAGAGAAGGGATATAACAAAGACTGTCCCAGAGAATCTTGATCGTGATGTATTCTTGGATCCATATGTTGGTGTGACTCAACCAGTTCTAGGATAGATTTTTTATAGCTGCTTCAGAAGCTGATTTTGATAAGTGTTTTGTTTTTTGTTTGTTTTATAAAGAAAGAGAACTGTTTCATAGAGTTCTCATCAGTTCCTTTTCCCAGAGATCACAGGCAACAAGCCACCAATGAGCAATGGAAGCATAAATTCCTAGAATAGGATGCTTCAAGTACAAAAGTTTCCAGATATATAAGAGGTCATAAAAGGAATAAGGAGGAAAGGATGGAGTGGATAAAAGGAGAGAACATGGCAAGAGGATTCTCTGTATTCTCCATTTTGTTGTTTTTCTGTTGTTCATTCATGGGAAACTAGATTAGGTAATCTACCTATTGTTTCATACATGCAAGTGGGTATACTTAGTCAACATCTTTTCATTTTATGAATAGAGAATATTAAAATCTACTCACTACCCCCTCCCAACAGGATTGAAACTCTTTCCCCTTTCCAACTTGGAAAGTCACTAAACTTTCCTTTAAATATAAATTAATTACCTAATTTTGTATCCTGATGTATATCCTAGTTAATTGTTTTTGTTATAGTTAATTGGACTTTTTGAACCTATTTAATTACTGTGTGTATCTGTGTGCATGTATAAAAATCTGTTTTATTTTGTATTTAGAGTCTTCATACTGAGGAAACCACTGACCCCCCTTTTTTTCTGAATGCCTAGATAATAAATCATCTATTCTTTGATTATTTCCTTAGTTATTATTAATTACCCATTATAGTTTTGATAAGTCCAGCTACATAGAGATTGAACTCTAGCCTCTAGCCCAATTTTTTTGAAAAGTTCATCAAGAGTACTCCAAAGATTTCTCTCCTCAATTGACTAGTCCTTGTAGTCAGGCTCTTGCTCTCAAACCCATTTTCTTCTGAGCTTGGGTAAGATATGGAATATAATTTTTATTTTAAAAAAACCTTTAAAATACAGTAGTCAGCCCCAGGAGATTGAGGAAATTTAAGTTTTGGTTATGTTGGGCCCATTTTAAGGATTAAGGAAGTTTTTTAGGTTTGAATTCAGTTTTAGGTTTGCCCCAAGGATTATGGAGGTTTGGATTTTTGGTACCCCTAGGAGAGAAGTCCCACAAGAAAGAGAGAATTTTGAATTTTTTTCCTAGCAAGTTTTAAATTTGTCCCACAGACTCGGACAGTTTGGAATTGCCCTGGATTTGTCCCAGAGATTGGGAGAATTTAGGATTGCTCCAGAGATTGAGGAAATTTAGGGTTAGTTCCCAGAAAGTGGGGTGGTTTAAAATTAAATTTTAAGTTTTCCAAAGTCTCAACAGAAGACTAGGTCCAGTAGTAGTAAGATATTTATGGGTTCTCCTTTGGATAGAGTTTTGCCAGCATGGGACTGGGGGATACTTCCAATAGTTATGGGAATGAATAAGCATCAAGCAATTAAGTTGTGTAACATCTAGTAGAACTCTGACAGGGAGTCTAGTGGTCATTTATTCTGGCCATATTATGGAGTCACTTCATGATTTTAAACTAAAGAAATTAAGATTAGCCATTGAAACAAATCTTCTGATCAGATGAACAATTGGTTTTGCTAGGCAGCTTTAAGTGATGGTTTCAGACTTCATTCTGCCCCCTCCCCCAATAAAAGGTTCTTTTTTATATTCTGTTTTTTTAAACTCTTCTTCAAAGCCTTCCATTCAGCAACTCTTTCTCTGTCACTGTAGCTCCTCTAACTCATGATGCTGGATATGCTGCTAAACTAACTCATTTCTCTATTCCTCCATTTTACTGCCTTTCTGCTCTTGATGTGCAGGAGATTTTATTTCTTTTGGTCATGTAGAACCTGAACAAAAGGAACCTGCTACATGCATTTATCCTCTTCAGAAAAGGTTTCTTCCTGACCCAATTAACCTGAAACAGCACTAACTTTTTAGTTCCTCTGACCTCTTAATAGAGAGAAGAGATACTCCAAATTTGATGAGGATCTTGTGGCCTTTTTAATACAATCTCGCCATATTTTGAGATTATATTCCAGTTTAGGGAGACATTAAAAATTTGATGGAAACCTCACTCTCCAAGGGGAAAAAACTGCTGTGATAGAGGCTGCAAATTGACAAGCCCCACATGCCATATCTTTTGCTAGTCCTTTGGATTTTCCTAATTGGCTTTTATAAGATTGCGAGTATAACGCTGATATCCCAGCTGGCCTCATCAAGCTAAAGCTGTTTGGAGAATATTTAATCAAGGGTGTGAAGTCTGGCTCATGAAGCCCTGAAAACTGGAGTAAGTTCTCTCTCATTTTCAGTTTTTATTTTAATGAAAGACTATATAAAAATACTAAGAAACATGATGCATTATATCTATTCAATCCAAAAGATGATAGAATTATTAATTCACATTTTGTAAATCAATCTTTGCCTGAAATGTGGAAATATTTTCTGAAAAAAATAGTCCAGACTGGCATATCTAGGAAATAGAGTAACTCAAAAGCATTGCTCTTTATGATTATGAGGGGATAGTTAGTGATAAAAAAAAGTCTCAATTTGCTACCCAGACAATATTAATTCCCTCTGCCTGACCAGCCAAAATTGCCACCTTCCCAAAATTGGCTCCCTGTTCAGCCTATCTTGGCCTCCTCTCAGGACCTTATTCAAGTATGCTCTACCTCTCCCCAGAATTGATTTTCTCCCCGAAAAATTCTGACTCCCTTTCATTCCCGATTTCTTGGCCAAACTGTAGCTACTCTCCTCCAATCTTGGACCCTTGATCCAGCTCCCTTCCAAAATTAATGTCCTAATCTCTTTTGCTTTTATTGTCATTAAGCAGGTTGCATAGTCAAGTTTTGCAAAATTAAATAGTGAGATGCAAGATAAAAAAAATCTGAATCATGGTGGCCCTGAAAGACCCCTAAAGTAGGTCTTGGCCATGTGGGTTCATGGGAGCGGTAGGGCTAATTGCTTTCTCTAAGACAACTTATACTTCTTTTGAGCTTTTACAAATAAATTTACCAATATGCCAAAAATTTGTCTCATTATTGTGGGTCAGCTGACTTGCTAGGTAGCTTTTCCTAGTGCAACAACTATGCTAGTTTTATGGCTGAAATAATGCTCAAAAACTTGTTCCCTTGTTTGGTCCTCCAGCTTGCATTGACTCAGATGGGATTCTCATTTCACTGTCAAGGTTCTCTCCTGAACTTATTCTTATCTTGGAGTACCAAGTATGTTTCATACCTCTTATCACCCTGGTCAAGTAGAATGTATGAAAAAAGAACTTAAGACAACAATTGGCAAACTATGTTCTGAAACATACCTTAAATGGCCTGATGTTTTACCCCTTGTATTGTTCTCTTACGAGCACACACGGGAGCAAGGGAAAGGAACTACATATTTATTTCTCCTTGACAGATGTTTTTTGGTCATATCCTTATAAGGGCAAAACCTTTCTCCCTAGTATATACATCATTATTAGGAAAAGGTACTGCTGATACATATTGGAACTAGAGAATGGACTTAGAGAACGAGTTCATAGTACAGAAGTTGAAATCAAACTGACCTTTTAGATTTTTTTGATGCATGATTCCCATTCCAAAGATATAATCAACATTAAGAATTTCAATGGAACAGGTGAGATTCAACCTGCCTGAGAAGGCCTGTTGCATATATTGAAACTACTTCTGCTACAATAAACACTGTGAAATTAATTGTTGTGTACTCTGTTCTCATGTAAAACCTACTCTTTCTTTAGCTTCATAATGCATTTTTAAATTTTCCTTATTATAATATTTTCACCATTTGTTTTTACTTCTGATAATTCTACCAAGTCCATTAACTCTTCCCTGAGGGGTGGAGAAGCAGAAAGTTCCCATTTTAGTGTTCAGCTAAAAATCTGGGAAGATGAGTGTTTTCTAATTTTCTACTTGCTCTCTGTTTCATGTTTTTTATTTTAATTTTAAAAAATTAATCTGGTCATCCTTGTGATATTATTGTGATTCTGATTTTTTCTCCTATTTCTCTTTCCTTTCCAATCAACTGTTCTCAAGAGAACTTTAGAAGGGAGGATTCAGAATATAATATCCTTCTTTCTTGGGATTTTTCTACTTGGGAATTTTCAGCACATATTGCAGATTTGATTTTTTTTAAACCTGGTTTACCAATAGCCGTATAATACCCATTGCTATATGCTCAAGTGCTATATTAGCCCTATAAATTTGACTTTTTTAGTTTTTTAAAAAACACTATTTTATTCTTTTCCAATTATATGCTAAGATGATTTTTAGCATTCATTTTTTACAAGATTTCAAGTTTTGAATTTTTCTACTTCCTTCCCTTCACTCCCTCTTGTTAAAATGATAAACAATTTGATGTAGGTTACTTATGTGCAATCATGTATAACATAGTTCTCTTATTTGTAACAGATGTGAAAGAAGAAACAGACTGAAAAAAATGAAGTGAAAAAAGTATGTTTTAATCTGCATTCATAGTTCATCATTTCTTTATCTAGATATATATAGCATTTTCCAAAGTAAGTTCTTTGTAATTGTTTTGGATGTTATCCTACTCACAGAGAATGGTATTCACAATCAAGATCTATTTATGCCCCACCTTTGATTGGAAGCTTTGCAATTGTAGCTTTAGCTGGGTATAACTTCTATGCCCTTAATAGGAAAATACTTAATTGGATCAATCCTAGCTCCATGACTTTTACACCATTACTACCCCCTGGGAATGATTACATCTTATTAAAAATTAATACCGTCCAAGGAGTACAGTAGTATGCTAAGATAGGACTATTTCTGTTGCTATTAATGTGCCTCCACCTTCCTTTCCTTTATATATTGTGTGAAACTATAGCTCCTATACTACCCTTAACTGTGACAGAGCAATCAATTGCAATTGTAACATTACCTTCCCTGACATAAATATGGAAGATTTTGTCATATATACTAGAGCTTGTCTTTACAATAACTATACACATCATGAGCCCAAGTATGTTTCATTAACAAATCTCACCAAAAATGGCTTAGATTGGATTAAATCTGGCATTAGTTATGTTCACAAAAATTAATTTCTACTCAACTTCCATGGAGTTAAGCTTCCCCAGATCATTTTTTTTTGATTTGTAGAGATAAGGCATATGACTCTATTCCCCCAAATTAGTTTAGAATTTATGAGGTTGCCTATTTGTCCTACTGGCCTCAATCTTTAATCATAATATGGGATTGGCAGGAAGAGATGCTTCCATAAATATAGATTGCATAATCATAAAAAAGAGGCATTAGTAAATGACTGTGAAAGAAACTGGGCCGGTTTCTTTTCCCATTCATTGGAATGGCAGCATAAGAGAAAGAAAGCCTCTAGAAACTTATCAATTGTTAATGAGAAGTTTGCCCAAGCCATTTGTGAATCCATTTCTTTCCTTCAAATTGATGTTGATTCTTTAGTAAATTTAGCACTTACAAAATCACATGATCCTTGATCTTATTACAACACTACAAGGCAAGTTTGTTTTTCTTATATTAATCAGTCAAGGGACAGTGTAACTGACTGTGAAATTCAAAGGGTTTTAACAGAAACACAACTATCTGACCTAAAAAACTCTTGGTGGAACCCTTTTTCTTGATTTACTTGGTTACAGGATAATGGATTATTTGCTATCTTTGGCAAATGGATCTTTCTAGCTTTAGGAAAGATTTTTATTTTTGCCCTTTGCATTTACTGTTTGCCTAAGCTGGGTGAGAAAGTGACACCTAGTGGTCTTTTCTTCTTATGCAATTCTGATTCTGATTCTGAAGATATGATTTGGCATATAAATAAGTGATTAATGGGATGGATTAACCCCTTCTCCATAATCAAAACATGAGTATCAATAAGATAAAATGAAGACCATGTACAAAATGAAGTTAGTTTAGTGTAAGAATTAAAGGGATGAATTAGATTCTATTTTGTGGCATTGACTCCATTTTGTGTTGCCATATGTATTCTTCTCTGTTTTGTTGTTTTTCTGTTATTTATTCATGAGAAAATAGAGTATATAATTTATCATTTCATATATGCATATGGATATAATTAATCCCCATCTTTTCATTTTATGAATAAAAGATCCCAAAACATCTGCCTTCCTATTAGCACCTGGACTGAAACTTACTCTTTCCCCTACCAACTTGGAAAACCTCTAAACTTTCCTCCAATTAGAAATTAATTACCTAATTTTGTATCCTAGTTTGTATAACAGTTAATTTTATAGCTGTGAACCTTTTCAATTTATTTGATTAATTGTTTTTTTGTATATAAAAATTTGCTTAATTCTGTGTTTGGGGTCTTTGGACTAACTGAAGAGTCCAATGACATTAATTATCTATGCTCAGATTGTTTCCTTAGTTATTATTAATTACTATTATAATTGCCAGTCAACTGTAAATCCCCAAACACAGCATTCAAGGTCCTTCACATTTTTTCACCCAATTTTCCTTTCCAACCTTATCTTCTACTACTCTCCTATTTTTCTTCTACACTTTTACCCAATTGGACTTTTTCCTATTCCCTGTACATCACTTAAATTTCCCTGGCTTAGTATCTTTGCTTATGCTATTCCTCTTTTCTGAAATGCTTTTAACCTCCATCTCTCCCAATTAAAATCTTACTCATTATCAAACATTGTTTCTTCCATGATGTTTTCCTCATTCCTGTTAGGGTGCAATATGATATCAATTTTTTGTGTGAAATCATGCAAAATTATTCACAGATTAGCCATGGTGGAGGGGAAAAAAAACCCAAGGACTCCAAATCTCAGTATCTCTCCTCTAGTTCAGAACATATTTGTCAAATATTGAGATTAATTCATCATCTACAATGCCCTTTAGGAAAATGTGTTTTTGTATTTTAATCAAATCTATGTTTCTGTTATCCTGTCTGAGATCATGATTACTATTCCTGTTTTGTTTTAGTATAATTAAAGTTTTAATCCAGACACTAATTTTTAACTCATTGTTAGTTTTTTAGATGTGTTTCTTAAACACAACTTATTGTTGAATTGTGCTTTATATCCATTCTACTACCCTCTTCCATCTTATGGATATTTATTTGATTAATATTCACAGTTATGATTATTATTTCTGTATTTCCACCCATCCTATTCTCATATATTCCCTGTTCCTCTAGAATGGAGAAGGATTATGCTCAGCACTAATGCACATATACTAATGTTCTATATATACTCTCCTTAAGTTTCTCTGTATTCTTCTTTCCCCCTCATCTAGAGCCCAAATATAGTTTAAACCCTATCTTTTCTTTTAAATATCTCCATTCCACCTTCAATTTCAAGGTTTATATCCTCTATTTTATTATCTTCTTTCCCCTCTCCATTCCCTTGGATGTATTTCTATACCAAAATCTTTGTATTTGTATGTGTTCTGTGTTTTTATCATTTCAAATATAAGTGAAGTTTAAGTAACATCCATTCTATCAAAAGACTTCAGGATAGAGGAAAAATGTTATGAAATGTAAATATCTTTAGGCTAGCTTCACAGAAACAGCAAGTCCAGAGCACTGGAACTAGCTCAGTTAGGAGGTAGCCTCTGCTACCACGGAGAGTTAAGAGTTCTGAGTTGGGGAAGATGGAGGAAACCTCTCCTGATAAGGAACACCAAGCCAGTACTGAGATACTGACGGGGGAGAGAAGGAATCAGTACATACTAGGTGAGTGCAGAAGCAGTAAAGCTGGGCAGACACTTACAAAACAGTGCAATCCTTTATTTTGGGTTCTAAGTCATAGGGAAAAAAGACCTGAAGCTAGAGGCACCATTTCTCCCAACCTAATGCCCCAGGCAATTACACTGTTAAGATCTTTTTTTTTTTTTTTTTTTTTTTTTTTTTTTTTAATTATTCTGCAGAGGAGAGAGAATCCAATCACAGAAAGTTATTGTGAGAATAGGAAAGAATGGGGTTCACCCACAAAGAAAAATACTAAAGTAAATAGGTTTCTCTTATACCAAAAAGTAATGTTAAATGGCTACCTGCTTAAAAAGAATTTATAGAAGAACTTAAAAGAATTTAAAATTTTAATGAGAGGAATTGAAGAAAATCTAAGAGAATAAAAGAACCACACAAGAAAAACAAAATGATTATAAAAAGAAAATCAACCAACAAAGGAGATCCAAAGCCTTAAAAAAAATGACTCTTTGAAAATTAGAATTGGGCAAGGGGAAACCAGTGAAGTTATAAATGAACAAGAACTAATAAATTATTTCATAAGGAAAGAAAAATTAGAAAAGAATGTAAAAATATTATAAGAAAAGCAACATATCTATACAACAGATCAAGAAGAGAAAACATAAGAATAGTTGGATTCCCTGAAAGCTATGATCAGAAAAGGAATCTTGACAAAATAATACAAGAAATAAGGAAAATTGCCCTGAAATGATGGAACAAGAGTGGAAAGTAGAAACAGAAAAAATCCACAGATCACCTCAAAGAGATCTAACAAAGAAAATACATAGAAATAACATTGCTAAATTTTGAAAGAGATCTTTTTCTGATTTGTTGTTTTCTTATTTTGCATTTAAGTTTTAAATAAATAGATGCATTTAAAAAAGAAAAAGAAAATATTGCAAACTTCCAGAAAGAAATAATTCAAATACCATGGAGCCATAATTAGGATCACACAAGATATAGCAGCTTCCATGTTATAGAATCAGAGAGGTTAGAGTATGATAATCTGGGGGTAAAATAGTTAGGATTGTGGTATATGATTGTGATGGAATACTATTGTACTATAAAAATAATGAGCAGGATTGTTAAAGACCATGCCTAAGTGCAAAAACCAGAAAGCCAGTAATGGTTAAAGGGAACTGTACCATTAAGGGCTATCAGTTCTCCAAAAGCCCCCATAGCTGTGAATCATAACATACTTGGATTTGCAAATTAGCCTTTACTGATACAGATGTTTCTTGTGAATTGGGAATGAAATAAATTGGAAGCAAGAGAGAAGAAGAAAGAGATCAGAGAATGCAACTGCCTCTCAGTCTCCTTGAATTTTTATCATCCTTTCACATGAAGGGATCTGTTCTGCTGGTCAGAATTAGATCTCCAGCAGCCACTAGCAGGTGGCTCCCTGTAACACAGGTCTCTTTTAGAAGAACTTGGAAAGACTTACATGAACTGATACAAAGTGAAGTGAGCAGAAACAGAACACTGTGCACAATGACAAAAATGATCATTTTCTGTTTTCAGTATACAATGATCCAAGATAATTCCAAAAGACTTAAGGTGACGAATCCACTAAAGAAAGAACTGGTGTAATCTAAATGTAGATCAAAGCATACTTAAAAAATATATATTTTTGGCTTGTGTTTTCTTTCATAAAATGTCCAATATGGAATTATGTTTTGCTTGGAAGAACATTTATAACCTATATCAAATTACTTGCTTTCTCAAAGAATGGGGAAGAGAGAAGAAGGAAATTTGGAACGCAAACTTTTTGAATGAATGTTTAAAATTGTTTTTTACATGGCACTTGAAAAAATAAAATTAAAAATACTTTTTTAATTAACCAAACTTTATTCTTATAATGTTCCTTAAGGTTACTTGCTTATATTTATCTTTTTAGCTTTCTCTTTTCTCCAGTATATGTATTTCAAACTTTCTAGTCATCGCTGTCATTTTCATCAGAAATGCCTGGAAGTCCTCTATCTCATTAAAGATCTATTTTCTTCCCCTTATAGGATTATATTTAGTTTTGGTGGTTAGGTTTTTCTAGATTGTAAGCTGATAATTTTTGCCTTTCAAATATACTCCATGCTCCCTTCTCCTTTAAAGTTTTACTTGCCCAGGACTTCTTAAACTTTTTCCACTTGAAAACCCTTTTTGCTTGAAAAATTTTTATGTGACCCTGGGTATATAGGTATTTAAAATAGGGAAAGCAATCAAACACTGATAATGAATCATAATTTCATTACTCTTACATTCAATTACACAACACCATATGGGGGTGTGACCCTCAGTTTAAGAAGCTTTGTGCCCAACTGTATATGATTCATCTTCAGAGAGGCTAATGCTGGCCTAGTTTTGTTCTGAATGTGGAGCTAAGTTTATTCTAGCTGACCTAACATTTCTGACCCAACTGTGTTTTGGGTTTGAGGCTGAGTCTAACATATATTCTAGATTATCTTGAGCTTCCAGACTGTACTACTGGTCCTGCCTTATTGGAAAATCAGGGGCTGAATTCATCATTTTGGTCCTACCATGTTTCATAGTTTCTAGCCTAATCTTTTGTATGTGAGTCAAATTTATATCCTTGGGCTGAAAATATGATCCAACTATGATTTCTTCTTCAACTTCCTAATTGCTTTCTTATATTTTTGTTAAAATAGTTGTGGGAGAATTTGGCTATATTTCTGTCTCCTATTTCACCATCTAGATTGACCTTCTTCTATCATGTATAGATTTAATACTGTAATGGATCTTAAAAATGATCTAGTCCAACCCCCTCTAAGACATAGGGAGATGAAATGATTTGGCCACTTTTATAAAAATAGTAAATGGTAGGCTTGGAATTTTATGATCTGACACTAAATTCTGTGATCCCCTCACAATACTCTATTGCTTTTTATGTATAATTTGTCATTGAAATATTATTTTTTTCACCAAGAGAAAAAAAAATAAATGAGGTGTTACACTGGTTGACAAAATGATTCTAAAACTAAGATTACCTTATTGAAATATACTAAAAGGGGATGGGATGAAGAAAACAAATTTAAAAAAAGAGATAAGGAGAGTTTTTGCACTGCTCTAAAATAAAGTTAGAAGAGAAAAGCCAGAAAATGATATTTATCCTTTTGACCTCTAATGAAAAACCCAGTCTTCCTTCCATTGACCATCTGACCACATTTCTTTATCCTGCTATTCCCTAAAAAGATTAGGATTTATGCTTCAAAATAACCATTCTTGATCCTTGTTTTTGTAAACTAGGAAAATGAGTCCCAAGGAAATTAAGTGACATATTCAGTGACACAAACATTGTGAGCATTAGAGAGTGCATTTGAATTTAGGATTTCTTATTCCTAACTCTTTCCATTGTTCCATGGTGAATAATAGGCTCTTTTTGTTAGAATGAGTTGGTGATTCCAGATCCTTAGAGAAGAAGCCAGTGAAGTTATAAGAAGACTTTAGTTGAGCCTAGAAGCACTGTTCAACTGTAACCACAGGATTGTTGACTTGTACTATGCCTTGTCTTCTATTCAATCACTTTGATTGACCCAGGCTTAGCTCTGGGGAGTTATAACATTTCTTTACAGTATCAAGTACCCTTTTTCATACTCATTGTCTCAGCCCCCACCTTAGCACCCTTAATTATAGTTATTGTTTAAAAATATTTAGACTTTTAAATTCTTTAAAGAAGGGAGTAAAAAGAAAAGATCTACCTGATGCACAATATGATTTCAAAAGAGAATAGGTTATTTATACTTCAACAGAAAATAATGTCAAATTTAGAATAAATGTAGCATGCATGTAAAAAAATTAAACAGGATTCATTGAATTAACTTATAACAACAGTTACAATCTGGGAGGCTGTTATGTAAGCTATTTACTAGATTAAATTGAAAGGAAACTAATTAGCTGCTTATTTCACTTTGTTTGACATTGAATAATTTCTAGTACCACCCTGTCAGTAAAATGACCTTCCTGTCTTCCACTTCCACTTTCTGGTGGCCTTTTTCAAATATTAGCCATTTTTATCATCAACCACTACCATTGCCCTTTTGCTGCTGCTATATTTTTGGGAAATGTTGCTGTTACTATAACCCCAGACTTTCAGACCTTTCAATATTTACAAGATTGCCTGCTCAAGGAAGGGAAACAAAAGAGATAGAGACTGCCAGACACAAATGCAGACTTAACTGTATGTATACAGCTAAGCTATACAGCATGTATAACTTCCAACGTCAGCTACATGGGAGTAGCTAGCTCATCAGGACCCTTGGTACAGATGTCCTTTCCAAACCTTACAAGAGTCACATCCTGTCATTGTAAGATCTGTAGCCAAGAAAACAGCTGGATACTTGCTTCTTCTTTAATAGATATATTGCCATGCAACATTGACTCTTTCTTCTCAGTAGCCAATTAGGGGACTCTGTGGTAAATCATGTACAGCCAGAAGCCAGTCCCCAGAGTTCATGGAACAGATTATCTGTGTGTACTCTATGGGAAATGGGAGAAAGGAACCTGTCACACTAATTTAACATGGGCAATATGATAGGCTATTAAATGTCAGAGAAAAATAAATGAGTTATGCATTTGATAGAAAGGTTAAAGCATTGATATCAGTGTTATGTTTGCCTGTTATTAATAACATTCTTGAGTGGTACAGAACTGCAACACTTTTGAACAATAAGGAACTGATTGGTGATAGAAAGAAACTAATTAAATTATAAAGACATTATTGTACAATGGAAAGTGCATTGTAGTCAAAGTCAGAAGTCACAGCTCTGTTGCTTTCTAGCTCCAGTCACCCTCTTTAAGCTTCAGTTTCATCACCTGTAAGGTGGGAATAACAATATTTTCACTGGATGATACAGTGAAAAGGTACTTATTTGGAATTAGAATACCTTGATTAGAATTCTTGTGCTACTATTTGCTCCCTTTGTTATTTAATCTAACAGGACCTGTACATTTAGATATTGGAGCAGATAGCTTCTAATCTCTCAATTTTTGATCTATAACATTAACTCATAATGTTGTTTTGAAGAAAATGTTTTGCAAACATTAAAGTAGTATAAAAACATGGCCTAATAGTAGATACTGCAAAAGTTCCTAATTTTGACTTACCAATTATTTTAATATAATGGGTAGTTATGGCTTCCTCTTGTATGCTATTCTGGCAGTGCTGTCATAAAGACTTAGATGTGGTATGCATCTGAACAGACATTTTTCCCCTGAATTCCCAAAAGTGTCATTGTGTCTGAGGTGTGTACAAAGGGATCATGAAAAGTGACGAGACAAGAAAGAAGGCACAGTAGTAATGTTGAAGAGACTGGGAATCCAGCCAGGACCAGGATTGTTTCCTATGAAGTTGAATAGGGCACTTAAAAAATGGCTGGTGGCAGCTTTGGCCCGGACCTGAATTAGAAAACAGTGGTTATTGAATGGAAAGCCTTAAAGGAATAACTTTTATATTTGCACAGAGTCCAAAGTTCAGAATAACATGAGAAGCATATCTGTAAAATTTAGCAACACAATATGGTGGTAAGGGAAATCCACTGGAAATAAGGTCTAAATTTATCCATTCTGCTATCAGCATAAAGGAAAATATATTTATAGTTGTAGTAGCTGTTCTGTTATAGAGACTTAACATAGAGGAGTAGTAATACCCGAGAGCATAGATAAGATTGGACTAGAGTAAATAGATAGACAAATGATAAATGAAATAGAAGATTGGAAGTTAAATTTTTATGAGCATGTATGAAGTACCATGGATACAGTTCCCTTTGTGAATGAGGATGAGGATTCTTCTAAGAGAGTCATGTTAGCATATAATAGAAATTCCTTGGACAGATCAGGACATGTGTAGATATTCTGTACAGGATTCTAATCCACTTATTACATGATTAAAAGGAACCTCTTTGATTGATTTTGGCTGCCTTATTGGAATTGGAGGGAGGTGAGCTTTTTAAAAATAACATTATTCAATATATATTCAATTCTCATTCATTTGACTCCATATGACTTCTTCCTGCTATATGACATCTAGTGAATGACAATGTTATGAGGAAGAGACCTTGAAGCCTCTTTCTCTGAGCCTGACATACAGCCCTGTGAATGTTATTTCCACTCTCTGCTTCACTACTTATTCTTATTATTTACTTATTATAAAATATTTAACAGTTCTAGAGAACTTTAGTGTTTGCAAAGTGCTTAACAAATATTCCACTTTATCTTCTCAGCAATCCTGGGATGTCAGTGGCATTATCTCCATTTTTACGGATGAGGAAATTGAGAAAGATGGAATTTAGTGACTTGTTCAGATCAATAGTTGGTAAGAGTTGGAGGCTATATTTGAACCCTCATCTTCCTGGTTCCAGGTCCAGGATACTACTAGATATTGATTTTGCCTAGTGACCTCACTTGAAGAAAATCTAGAACTGCTTATCTTCTTTCTAGAAATTAAAAACCAGAAGACCAAGATTTTTTCCTTTCCTGAGATCTCACCTGAGATCTTCAGAGTAAAGATAATTAATCTCTATCAATAAGGAGAATGTTATGCAAATCACCTTTAAGGCCCTAGGTACATCAAATCCTTTATCTTCATCTTTTCAAATAATAGATTCTTGAATCAGATCAAGAGCAGAGAAATATCCTACACAACCAATAGACAGAGATTCTAGCTCACCCATTTGCAACACTCTAGAGCAATGAGTTGTGACACCATTTAAGGCTAGAAGTCCCTGACAACAACTGCCTAGAACTATGAACACTATGGCAACCAACCATTTCACTGTTTGTTTTGATCCAAATACCCTTCTGTGTTTGGAAATATGGGGGCAACCTATAAAGTATACCTGCAACTGCCAAGTGTCTGCCAATTACTAGCATTGGTCAACTATAGGGTGAAAGCGAGTTCTTTTCTTGACTTAAGACGCATTTTGAATAAACATGGCATTGCACAAGCTTAAGTGACATGGTTAGTACTCTTTCTCTACTTAAACAATACACTCTATTTGCTCATCTTGCTTTCTTTGCTTTTACTGTACATAACAAAGTTGAAGGAAGCTTATAGGATTTTATGTTAAAGGAAATGTAGGATTGAATTTCTAGAACAATAAATGTTTAACTTTCTAATGACAAAGGCATAATATTTTTATAACTTTTCCCTCTCTGGCTTTGTCTGTCTCTGTCTCTGTCTTTCTCTCCTTTCTTTATTCCACCTGTTTCTCCCTTAAGGGTCATCTGCATAATTTGAGTTATGGGTCTCTCCTGCCACACAACCATGTACATGTAGTCTCATCAACTGGTGAAACTTGAACAGCTGTTTGGGATAGCTGTGGCTTGGGTAAATAACACTCTGTGTCAATAGAAGCTGGAAGTCACAATTGCGAATTCACCACCTGCTGGGTGAGCAAAGGGTAATAACATTCTCTTCTTGAAGTAGCTTTCAATATGGTTCCCAAAACATAGAATTGTTAAGAAAGCAATTGATGGCAAAGCTATGGCAATACTAGTAAAATTATACAGGAAAATTTCACCAAGGCAGTAAGGATCTTTTAGGTCCATCCAAGCCTAAGGCATTTGTAAATCTGCTCAATTTGGAGAGGTTATAAAAAACAGACATTAGGGGAAAGAGCTATCATGGGCTCCTAGTAATCAGTCTTGTGCTGGTACTATACCAGTTATTGTGGGAAGAGTCAAATGGAAATTCTTAGAGTTGCAAATTTCAAGCATTATGGGAGTCCCCATATGAATGAAAAGTATTTCTTATATAGGGATAAAAATAAAGAGAGCTAGAATATTTCATTATGCCAGTTCACTTTTCAAAAACCTTAAAATCTGTAAAGAAGGCAGATGTCACCTGGTTACCTATAATAATACTACAGAGAACCAAACAAATTTATCATGTCCATTACTATAACTGTTCCTAACCCTGTGAATGATGGGATCAGGATCAAAGTCAAGGTTCTATAGGGTTATTAGTCTCAATGTTTCTTCCCCTCATTTCCTGTAACACAGTACCCAAGAACAGCTTAATTTCACTTGGGTAGGAGTCCAGTATACATGTTCTATACCTGCTAAGAACTATCTGAACTTGTCATCATACTACCCCAATCTGGTAGGCACATATATATGATAGCAGATTTACTTCACATTGATGACATAATGTTGACTAGGGCAAATGATTGGTTGCTTAGCCTTCATTCTCAAAGAGGACTAAAATTATATGAGTATGTTGGAGTCAAGGTACAGAGTATTCATCTGTGATTGATTGAAAAATATGAGCTCAAAAGGCTATACCAGAGATCAGGCACAAATAGTCTTTATTTGGAGTAGAGATGTCTTGAAATTTGCATTTCTTTTAAGCTACTGTAAAATTCTGTTTCACTCAGAGATCATAGCTCCTTCTTTGAGAGGACATGTTATCCTGGTAGTCTGGAATAAAATTAGTACCATACATTTTGCCACATGAGAAGAGTCTAAGGCATTCAAATTTTCTTCCTCAGTTGGAAGTTTAATTAGCTAAGATTGACTTTCATCTTAAGGATACAGTCAATGACTTAAACATTGGTTGATGATGGTCTGTTGAGAACAATATGGAAGTATTCAGTCCATTTCTCCAGGATCATGTCCTTATCACTAAATCAACATGGCTCCATCAATACTGAATAGTTGAAATATGTCAAAAATCTTTGGACCATAAATAGCCTCCAAAGCATCATAAAAGCACTTTGGATTGTTACTATCACCACAAAACTGACTTTCATTTGTCTTTTTACTGAACCAAGAGTACTGTATCTTTCTAAGTGATGTTTTCATTTTACTTTTGATAGAGGCAAATTCTACCTTCTTAGCAATGGTTAGAGATGGATCCCATAAGTAAACACTATTGAACTCTCTTTTTTGTTTAGCAATTTCTGAATTTTCCCTTTTTTTGTTAAACCAATCTTGAGGTCTGCAAGTGGTCTGACTGAGAGGAGTAATTGCAATGCTATGAACCAAATCTCTGAAAGCTGCCCACTCCTTTTCGGCTTCACTACAAACTATATATCAGTTCAGATTTCCCCCCAATTTAGCAACTGTTCCTACTGAGAGAAGTGCTCTAATCTATTCATATTAAATCTTTTGGCACTCATCTTGCTTTGGACCACCATTTTTGTTGAACGAAAATATTCATTTTGTAGAGAATAAGTCTATGGTTGGTCCACCTCTCTGCACCACACATTGCCTTCATCACTCTCATATTCTTTAATCTCTTCTCTTCATGATGATATAGTCTATTAAATGCCAATGTTAGCTGTGAGGATGCTTCCATGAAGTTTTATTGCATTTAGGTAAACATTTTATGTAAAAAATGAGAAGGTCATGAGATGCACAAGTCTTCAGTGTTAATAACCATTGCTGTTGTTTTTTCCAACTCCATTCCTCTCAAGAGCTCCTTGCTATTTCTGGCAGTCAGTGCCTACTCTTGTATTAAAATCACCCAGAATTAAAAGCTTGTCCTCTTTCAGCACCTTAGTAATGAAGATCTCCAGGTCTTCATCAATTTTTCTTTGGCTTCATCAAGTTCATCAGGGTGAGAGCATATACTGTTAAGGGAGGCATGAAGCTTTCCTTTAAGAGGCAACTGTATTGTCATGAGTATGTTATTCACTCCTTTTGGTGGGTATACAAGCTTGTTGCTTAGAACAATTCTGATTGCAAAACCTACACCAGCTTTACATGTTCCCCTTTACTATGGCACTCCAAAAAAATATGTATCCAGCTTTGACTTGGCCTTCATTTGCCAGCCTTGTTTCACTCAGGGCTGCTATTTGAATGCATAGTATTTTCATTTTTGTTCATTTTTTTTCTTTTTCATGGTTTTTTCCTTTTTGATCTGATTTTTTTTTTGCACAACACGACAAATATGGAAATATGTTTAAGAGAACTGGATATATTTAACCTATATGACATTATTTTCTGTTTTGGGAAAAGGGGAGAAAAATTTGGCACACAAAATCTTACAAAAATGAATGTTGAAAACTATCTTTACATGTATTTGGAAAAATAAATACTACTGAGAACAAAAAAAGCAAAACATTGGAGTCTCTATTATTGTTGGAGTTCCTACTACATCAGTTTTTCTTGCAATATTGAACATTTTGGGGCCCACATTTCTGGGGAGCCATATGGGGGCATAATGTAGATCTTCTTTGACCAACCCTACAAAAAGGGAGTCCCTATAAGAAATCCAAGAGGGAAGGCATGGACACTGGCCTTGGTAAATTGGATTTCCCTCATTCTTTGCACCCAAATTCTCCAAACCTGAGGTAAATCGCTCCAAACTGCCTTGGTGAACCTGCCTTGATATACCACAAATACTTTTCCTTTAAAAGAATATCCCCCATTGTATCAAGAGGAACTGTTTGAATACATAACTGATCTGTTTGGGATTAAAAGCTCTGAAACATTTAAATTTTATTACTTTTCTAAAAATTACATGGCCATAATTTTAATTTTTAAAATAGAACTCAATATTCTGTTGCCCTCCATTTTTCTTTACTTTTTTTTTTTCATTATTTCATGTAGGAAGCTCTAACAGTGAAATTGATATTTCTTCATTTTTCTGCCAGTTATCCACCTAGATAATTTAAAACTTCCTTTTGGCAGGGTTAAATAGATTATTTTCACCTTTAAATTCTTTTGACAAGGAGTAATTAAAGCATTGTTACCTTAATTCCCTTAAATTAGTTAGGGGAAAGGGTTGGACTTTCTTTGGCTCACAATAGGGTGAGAAATCCATCTCAAAGAATCAAATCTAATTTGTTCTTATAGACAAAATTATGACTCATCAAGAGAGGGTAGATTCAGATATCTCTTAAATCAAATGGAAAGGAATAATGGATATAGAAAGATCCAGGAACAAAATGAGAGGACCATGAATAATAGGAAAACTTCCATGCAGGAAGGTACAGAGAAGAGGCAGGGAATGGTAATATTTTTACATCTTTGGTCCTGTTATACTCTTAACTGGAGAACTGAGCATTACTCTTAAAAATTGCTGGCACCCCATATATTTGCTTATTGAAACTGGAGTACTCATTCTATCTTAACTTAAAACCCTGCTCTGCCAGTCCTATTATTCAGTCTATAAAGATTCTGGAAACAGAAGGAATATCATGTCAAGAACCTTTCTTGTTTTGCATTTCTTCTTATGGAGAGCTAATGTACCAGTTAATCTGTTGGGGGGAGATTTCCTATCTAAATTCATTCCCACCATTTTATATCTTCCAGACAATATCTTACTTAATCTTATGGTTCACCAAACAATCCAACTTCCTTATTTCCATTATTAATTAATAATAATATCAAATTAGGTATTTATAAATATGAATATAAATTTGTAAATATGAGTATAAATCTTAATTTCCCTGATGATAAACTTCTTTCACTATTTCCTTACCTGCTTAAAACATTTGTGATAATGGCTTTAGCATTCACTAAGATATTTCCTAATTCTTTCTGGGCTATGTCTTCCATGATGTGGGTCTCTTAAAATTAATGAGGGAAAGGAAAGGGGGAACCCCATTTCTCGGCACATAGATGATCCCATGAGGCACAATGTCCCCTATAAAATGAGTTTACAGGCCCAAAAACCTAGATTGATAAATAAAAGGCTTATTGTAGGAATTTGGAAGTAAAGCTCAGTTAGAAAGACGCCAGGGCCAAAGGTGGCCGCTGGGCGGGCAGGCACCCTTACATGGCTGGAAGGATACCATGTGTTGGCTGGGAGGGCTCCTGCAAAGAGGGCGTTCCAGCTTGTTTCTTTTATACCTAGAATATGATGGGCGGTACCCAGTTCTGGTGGGCTTTTCAGTTAGCCCAGATCAGGTGAGGGCTGGGGGAAGCTGAGCTGAGAGTGGGGGGGCTGGGCTCAGATATTCAAAGGGTGCCTTTGATCAAGGTCAGTCATGGGTTGGGCAATTAGGAATCTTAAAGGGACCCCAACTCTCATCAAAATCAGCAGTCCCAGTCACCATAACTACAAAAGGAAGGTCACCATCATCTCTACTTCAGTATTTCCTATCTAGAGAAGCCGTTGAAGGCATTGTACCCATCACAAATTCATTGACAGAACAAGGGTTTATTATCCCATGTAGGTTTCCCTCTAATACCTTTATATCACCCATTAAGAAACCCAAATTAGAGCCTGATCAGAAATCTATTTACCAGTTTGTGTAAGATTTGCATGCAATTAATGTATATGTTATACCAAGGCATCCTCTGATACTTACCCCCATCACCATTGGTCTATTTCCTTCTGTTTTATGATCATTAGATTTGTGTGCCATATTTTTTAGTATCCCTATAAGCCCTGAATCCAGACACTCATTTTCAATTACCTGCAATAATCAGCAGTGAACATGAACTCATTTGTGTCAAGGTTTTATTCAGTCTCCCACTTTATTCTCTCAAATTTATAGCAATACTTAGCCTTTATTGTCTTCACAAACTCAGTTTTAATTCAATATATTGATTTACTTCCTATTAACCTCATCTATCATTGAAATCTGTCAAAGGAATAGTCATCCTCTCCTCATCTAGCTCTACCATTGTGCATGCAAGGTATCTAGATCAAAGGTAGAGTGGTGCAAGCCTCAGCTAGAGTGTCTTGGCTTTGTTTTATCAGCTGGAACACCTTCTATTTCTCTGAAAAACCTCTAGGCAATCCAAACAGTTGTCAGTTCCTAAGGCAAAAAGGGCAATTATTTAAATTTTGGGAGCTGCAGGATTTTGTTGCCAGTGATTCTATCATTTAATGAAATTATTAAATGTCTTAATGCTTTAGCCAAAAAACAGATTCCTGAACGTCTTGAGTTTGAACATTTCACTGTCCTCACAGAATTGAAGAGAACACTGAGGTTTGCTCCAACTCCCAAACCCTATGGTAAGCCCTTCACTCTTTTTGTACATGAATGAAAGGTGGCTGGTGTTCTCACAAAATCAGGGGGACCTACAACGTTTCTTTTGGCTTATTCAGCTCAGTTGGCAAATGCAGGTACAGGTGCTTCACCATGCCCAGGAGCTAGAGAAGCCATTGTCCTTTTGGTGAAGAAAGCTTTTGACATTATACTTTGAAATTCATTATCCATTTAGTGCCCTCAGAAAGTTGAAGTTCTGCTTTGTGTCAATGCACTTTACTGATCACAGGCTTGCTAGATACTAAGTGACACTATGTAGTAGGGAAAATGTTACTAATTAAGAGCTGTTTTGTACTGAACTCTGAAACATTGCTCCTTGATCTCCCTGTCCCAGATTAATTGTCTTCTGCCGTTGATTTAGTTGAGAAACTTTATAGTGACTTTATTGATGTTCCTCTCCAGGGGTTCTCAAACTATGGCCCACGGGCCAGATGCGGTGCTGAGGACGTTTATGGGGCCCACCGGGTCAGCAAATGGGCTGAGTGTGAGCTTTTGTTTTTACTATAGTCTGGCCCTCCAACAGTCTGAGGGACAGTGAACTGGCCCCCTATTTAAAAAGTTTGAGGACCACTGCTCTAGACAATCCAGATTTGATTCTATACTAATTATTTCTCCTTTGTGAAGGATGGCGAATATTAAACCAAAGCCATTGGGATATTATAGTTAGAGTGAGGATTTTTACCTTCTCTGGTAAAGTTATTAACAAAGTAATTAACAAATCAAAGATAAAATTGCCCAGAGCATTAGCCATTGTGTACTGCTCTGCATATAAATGGAACTGATCCTTTTCCCCTTGAAAATGTGCAAGCAGATATAGCTGCTAAATCTGCAGCTTTGAAAGATCCTTCTTTCATTTTCCACCTTCAAGATTTTTTGATACCTTCAGACAAGCCTCCTGACAAACTTGATGACACAGGATGGGATGGCATCATTTTTCCTACAATGATGCTTAAGCTAAAAAATGAAAGCAATACAGTGCAAAATAGCTCTCTAGGAGCTGGATGTTTTTTCAGTTTCTTCTGTGGAACATTATGGCACACAGGGAATAATTAATTCAATTAGGTGAGGGTCAGTTGCTCTTGGTTTGTATCACCTCAATTGCCTCCTGTATAACTTCAAACTGTCCCTATCTGTTTATCCTTTAATTAACATGCTTTCAAAGCTGCAGATTTTCGTAGCCAACCCCTTGCTTACATTCTTTTTGAACACCTGCAGATTGCTTTTGTAAATATGTCCAAGGCAGGACATTTTAAACACTATTTGATTGTGGTTAATTAATTAATTAATTAACTAGCTGGATTGAAGCTTCCCCTGCTTCAAAAGCTGCTAGTTCCATTGTAGCTAAAATACTGATTGAAGAGATTGCTCCAGATATGGTCCACCTGCCTGAGTTGACTGATAGAGAGTCTCAATTTATTGACTTAGTCTTTTCCCAGGTATATTCTAATCTTGAAATTTCATATCATCTCCAGAGTTCTGGCCAGCTTGAACAAATAAATAGGGAGCTAAAAACCGATTAATTGACAATTTGATTAAGACACAATGTCCACCTTAACAAAGGGAATGAAGGCACAATTCAAGTAGAAAGTTGGAAGTGTTTATTGGGAGAGTACAACACATGGGCCCTTGCAAAACACTAAGAGCTTAGCCTGCTGCTCTGAAGATTTGGGTTTTAAGAAATGAGTTATATGGCTTTACAACAAAAGGAGAAGGCTGGGAGGATGTTCTAGAAGTTTTGGATATTGGGAAATGAGAGTTCCAGGAAATGAGTGGAGTACAGAATACTCGGAACCAGGATGTTTGTATAGCTCTATCCATTTGGGACTGATGTGAACCAGTTTGAACCAACCTTGTGACTAGTGCTAACAAAGGTGTTTAAAGTTCATCCAGTGAACACCATAAAGATCACTGGTGTATCAAGTTCAAGCAACACTTATTCTGCCTCCTGATTGGCTGATTCTGATGTCCAAGTTATTTTAGCTTCTCTTGGATAATAAGAGAACTCAAGCAAATCACAGTGATTAGTAAATGCAGTCATTCCAATTCTACATTTCCAGTCAAAGTAGTCTGAAGGCCAAGGAGACAAAATTTGGTGGAATATAATTTTATTAATTATCGTGGAAGAATATCACAGAGGCAATTTTCTATAGCCTACACTAATATTATAATGACGAAGACAGTCAGGAGAGTAGAGAGACTAGAGCAGGGAGAGAGGCCCAAATCTCCAGGGAGCCTACTAAAGATTTCATCATACCATTGCCCCAAGATATCAAGTTGACCTTCTCTTGGAGTAGGTAGATATCATCATGAATGGTGCCAGATCAGGTAACAAAGAAGCAAGATTACTCACTGATATAGGCAGCAACTCCCTGCATAGTGGTGAGGGTATCAATGATCTGCAAATTCTGAAGACAGAGAAGGAATCTATTTCTCCCTGAATCTTGTGGAGGATTTGGGAGATGAACTTGAAAGATTCAGAAATCTCATGCAATAGATTGTAGACTGCTACTCTAAGGGAATAAATCCTGAACATTGGAAGTATTATATGGAGGGTAATCCACCATTATTCTACTCCAGGATTGAGATCTCATGCCTGACACAAGATATGGCTAATGATAATCAGGTGCTATGAAACATGAATATCCACATCTGCAGAAAGAAGCTCAAGTCCACATGTTCCTACTGAAGAGGAGAAAAGAGATTTATAGACCATACAGAAAGAAAAAAGGCTTACTCCAGAGGGAGATAGTAAAGAGATGAGTACAACTGGAGCCCTCAGAGTAAGGTCCCTAGAATAGAAATAGCATTTGGTTGAGAAAAGTAGTCACAAGTTTAAGGAGAATAGGCAGTAGTTCCATAAGAGTTAAACCTCATTGTAGAATTGCAAGAAGAAGGGACAGACTTTAATATTGCCTGCCACTAGAATGGGTTAGTAGGAAAATACATATACACAGTTAAGTTCTCTGCCAATATGACTAACTGGACTACTGACTCAGTAGAAAACAAAGGATCTCCACCATAGATGATGGTTTTCTCAGGGAAGACACTCATAGGTAGGATCTTCTGAGACATTCAGGTAAGAATAGGGTCCTAAGTGATATTGTGGAAAAATCAAGTAGACTTGAAAAGGGACAAGGTATTTGGAGAAATCACAAAGAGAGCAAAACATAGAAGGAATGTTTTTCATATACAAATCCAGCAATCAGTTAAGAGAAGTTATCTATCTGATAAACCCTTGGAGAACTTGCTTCACTGGATGTGGGGCATATCCACAGCAGTAAGAAACTTGAAGTCCCAGAAATAAAGGCAAGGTAAAGTGGGTTCTGCAGGTCAGAGTCTTATAATAAAGGTTCCTATTAAAAAAACACACTAGTAAAGCAAGATAAAATCAGCATTACTTAGCACATGTCCTGAGTCTTGGGACTGCTGTCTACATCAAATATTGTCTTCTTTATCTCTTAGAAGGAGTTATCTACACCTGAAGTCAGCAGCTTCTGACCCTTCTGGATAACTGCAATCAGGTTACCAGTGGATTCAATCATCCAAAAAAGAATAGGAGCTTTCTTCAGATGGGAGAGGTATATCTAGGAGTCCACTTCTTACAATCTGGCAATTATAAGGGTGTTCAACAGTACCTGATAAGGTCTTTTCACTGGGGCTTGAGGGAGTGTTTCCTCAGGTACCACATCCAATAGAACCAGTCACCTACATGAAGTTGAGGGATACTACAGGGAACTGGACCTACCAAGAAAAAGTGAGAAACATTTTTATGCCTTTCAGATACCATCTGGGATAGTCTCCAGTAATAAGTAGCCAATGAAGTATGGGTGGAAGTGTAATGGACACAGGGAAACAAGGACATAGGATAGTCTGTGACAGTCTCACAAAGGAATAAATTTGAATGAGCCAAATAACTAGGATGTAAGCTTTATTAGGACTGAAGATAAAACTTTCAATAAGGAAAGAAAAATGGTTCAGTTAGTGTGCCTATTAGGGTCTTAATAATCCCATTAATAAATTCCTACAATTCTGAGAACTGGGAGTTATAGATACACTGAAGCATGTGGAATATAAGGGAGGACTATTGTAACTCAGAGTAGAGCTGACTTGTAAAGTGAGTGCCCCTATTACTATGGATATCTTTGAAGACTCCCCAATATAGAATAGTGTGCTCAACTAAAGACTTGGCAATTGTAGCATTGCTTAGTATGCATGGAAAATCTTTACCCACTGAGAAAACATACATATTATCACAGCCCCAGACTTATAATCATTGCAGATAGAGAACTGAATCAAATCTGTCTGCCATACTTCACAGGATCCCTTTGGAGAGGGAAATTTCCTTTGAGGAGGCTGCAGAGACTTAGAGGAATTATGATAATGACAGTGAGCAGAGTTCAATGACTTCTTGAACTACTTTTCCAAATTACTCCCACCAATCCTTTTGGGAGAGAACCTTCAGCTTTTCAGGTCTTCAGTGGTTGTATTGATAGAGATGAAAAATTATTGACAAAGCAAAAATTGTCTGGAACAACAAGTCCATTCAGGTCCTTTCATAATTTAGCCTCAGGATCCCATTACCTTTTCTCATTTGAGAGTCATTTAGTGGTTGGTTTTATTATGGTGGTTTAGACTTCTCTTATATCCTTAAAAGTCAAGAATGTTGGAAGTTCCAAATTCACAGGCATAGCAAGGGTTGGGTTTGAGTCCAAGGCAACAAAGCCTCATTAGACAATATGTTTCCCTGGGTCTATTTAGAGTCTTCCTTACTGTGGTCCAAAATCTTAACAATAACTACTGTTTTTGGCAGGAGACAGATTAGAACTCTATATATTCAATCTTTATTCTTTATGGATTGCCCACAAAAGATAAAACAATCATTGGTATTTCTAAAGCATGCCAAAGTCATGTGCAGCCCCAAATGCATATCTGCTATCAATATATATGATTATCTGCTTTCCGTCAACTCATAAACCCTGGCCACAGTTTCTAATTCAGTTTGCTGTGCTGAATAGGCATTAGTCAAGTGATCCTTCTTTACCACTTCTGCAGGGGTAGCTATTCTATATCCTGTAACAAGATTACTTTGAGGATCACAAAATCATAAAGAGTCTGTGTAGAAAATAAAGTCAATGAATCACTACATAGAATTCCCAATCCCTCTAATTTTGTCCGCCTGCATTTTGGATTTCCTTCACAGGCTAATTGTACACAATTTCAAAGTCCGATTCTTTTTGTACAGCAAAGCAACTGTTTGGACATGTATACATATATTGTATTTAATTTATACTTTAACAAATTTAACATGTATTGGTCAACCTGCCATCTGGGGGAGAGGGGAAGGAGGGGAAAAATTAGAACAAAAGGTTTGGTAGTTGTCAATGTAAAATTACCCATGCATATATCTGGTAAATAAAAACTATTAAAAGAAAAAAAGAAAAAGAAAATAAAGTCAGACTCTTCTAAGGGAGTTTTACTAAGGTCAGCCCATAGGACAAGAATACAATATAAAAAAATCACATACCCATGATCAATGTCAACTAATTCAAACTCTTCTGGAAGAAGAGTAGCTGGATTGAATGTTCGTGTTTTCTCAATAGTGAGGTTGGGCTTGCTGAGGAGACCAGCTTCCAAATTATTGAGACAACTGGCTGAAAGATGCTGAGTGTAGAAACTGTTGAGTAAAACATCTATGGCATGGGGAACAAATACAATCAAAAAGGAATCCAGTTTCACATCAGCAACAGACAAAATCAGACACTGCCATAACTCATGGCAAGCAATCTAAAAGTGTTTTAACTTCAGTATTTAGAGTCTTGCCTTAATATCGAAGGGGGTGGAAATTCCCCTTTATATCACTGGGATCAGGACCCTTCATGCATTCCCTATTTTGTCCATAACAAAAAGAAAGAAGTGGAACAAGTAGTTCAGTAACCCAAGGTGGAAGGGTGGCAGATGACTAGAGTGATTGTCTTTCAAGAGCCAAAAGTTCATGGATACTGGATTTCAAGAAGCCAGGTAATAGCAGGCAATAGCAGAACATTCAGAGATCCAGAGATGGCAATAGCCATCAAAACTAAGGAATGCATGGATCTGGTGTTTTGTAGTAGGGAGGAAGAAGTTGAGATTTTGACTAATAGGTATTCTATAATGGACTAAGCTCCATATACAGCAGCTGGGCTGAGGGGATATTGTGTCAGGAAACTATGCTAATGTCAGTTGAATCCACAGCCCATAATGAAGCTTGTACCAGAGACAACCAGGGGGCAGTGGAAGTAGTAGTCACTGAAATAGGGATTAGACATATGAGGAGGATTGATGTCTGGGAAGAATGGGATTTGGCGAGGGTTAGAAGATTTTGACCCTTGGGTCATAAAAGGTACATGAAACCTAGAAAAGAAGTTTCAGAGATCAAAAAGAATGGGTAAGCTCATGAAGAGAAAAAAGGAAGGGATGATCTTGAGGAACAGTAAAAGGGCATTTAGAAATTCCCACCTTGATGAGTCTTAGAACTCCCAAAAAACTCACAGGGCAATTGAGTTGGGCAGGTGCTGAAAGTGTGGTCCTAGAATCAATGAGGAATGTCAGAAGACATCCATCAACTATGACAGGTACCTTCCCCACTGAGGATACATTGGCACAAAAGCAAATTGATATTGGAGAAACACAATGCTACCCAGAGCACCCCTAGCAGATAGAACCAGGAAAGAGAGAGGCTTAAGGAGGCATCCAATTGAGTTGCATAATGGGAAACTCTATTCTGGAACCCCACATGGTCCCAAAATAACATTATTTGTTACACTTGAGTTTTTAATATTATTCTTCTAGTGACCAAAGCATTTATAATAATGATACACCCTGAGCTTACCAAAGCCAAGAGGGAACAAAAGGGCAAAGGGGCCTCTCTGATGTCAATAATTTTTGTATTACTCAATCTGTGTAAATTCAGAACCTTTTTAGCTTTAGATTTTTTTTTCCATTCCAACAACAGTCTGAAACTTTGAAGCTCTTTCTAACAGAGCAGACATTTCCATAGTCTGTCATCTGGGGACATGGGTATATATGAGGGATGCATGCTCTAAATGAATTCCTTCGAGGAACATGAACATCACATGTGAACACTCTACTCCTGAATTAACATCAAAACACTCAACAAATTCATTTTAAAAGTTATAAACATATTCAACAACTTTCTGAATGACATCCCTGATTTTGGAAAGATCCACCAGGCAGATGCTTCCAGGACACCATCTGCCAATCCATTAATAATTTTTTGGGTAATATCATAATGACCTTCAGAATCATAGCGAAGTGAGTAGGTCATCCCACCCAGAAATCTTAAATCAGTGCTCATCTTCTGGACTTATGTTCTTTCTCCTTTGCCTGCCCATTTTGTAACAGATTGTTGGTGCAATCACCTGTAATCTTGGGTATAAAACTGATGCTCTTTCAGTTCTTCTCTCTGACCTGGAACCCAAAAAACTCATTCTCTTATAAATGCCCACAGCCAGCAGCATTCCTGCCCTACTGCAACTGCACTCACTGGGGGGGCTGTTTCCTTCTTAGCCAAAGCTGTGCTTCAGCACATAGGAGGCCAAAAGGGAATTAGTGTAGAATTTGTTGAAAGAATTGATGTGCTGAAAACTGGAAATTCAGAAACTTTGTAGGATGGAGGTATTTTCTCCAGAGGAGGCTGTTGAAGTTGTTTGACATTTTCAATTTCTGCTTTATTAGCCTATTTTTCTTATTTTTGTCTTTTGTTCTGGGAAGTTTCAAATTCCTGGCTTCCTCAAAATATACCATAAGTGATTTATTTTTAAGGCATAAAGAAGCTACCTCCCTTTTTAGGGAGAAGAGAGAAAAAGATAATCATGAAAATTTCATCGCTGAACAAAATATCTTAAATCCTATCATACACATTCATGCCTTTAAAAATGCTAGAAACCTTATTTGTGCTGGTGTCAAAGACTTCAAGACTTCAATCCAATGCAAAACTCAAATAACAATAGAAGTTTTTTGGTGGTTAAATTCTACTTCTAAGAAGGAAATGTTTCCCTGAGTCAATTATGCCCACAGTTCCAATGCTTTACATTTGATTAAGGATATATAGCCAAAACTGAAAGCATTCTAAATAACTATATCATGGGAATTCATAGCCAAATAGGCCATAAATTTCATTTTGCTAAGGTGATTAGAACACATGGGTCCTTGATTTGTCAACATATTTGTAAAAATTCACCTACACTGGCAGAAACTAGGCATGGACCCACATTTAATACCACATACTAAGATTAGATCAAAATGGGTCCAAGATGTAGGCATAAAGAACGAAATCATAAATAAATTGGAGGAACAGGGGATGGTTTACCTCTCAGACTTGTGGAGGAGGAAGGAGTTTATGTCCAAGGGAGAACTAGAGACCATTATTGATCACAAAATAGAAAATTTTGATTACACCAAATTAAAAAGTTTCTGCACAAACAAAACTAATGCAAACAAGATTAGAAGGGAAGTAACAAATTGGGAAAACATTTTTACAGTTAAAGGTTCTGATAAAGGCCTCATCTCCAAAATATACAGAGAATTGACTTTAGTTTATAAGAAATCAAGCCATTCTCCAATTGATAAATGGTCAAAGGATATTAACAGACAATTTTCAGATGATGAAATTAAAACTATTTCCACTCATATGAAAGAGTGTTCCAAATCACTATTGATCAGAGAAATGCAAATTAAGACAACTCTGAGATATCATTATACACCTGTCAGATTGGCTAAGATGGAAGGAACAAATAACAATGAATGTTGGAGGGGCTGTGGGAAAACTGGGACACTGATGCATTGTTGGTGGAGTTGTGATAGAATCCAACCATTCTGGAGAGCAATCTGGAATTATGCCCCAAAAGTTATCAAAATATGCATACCCTTTGACCCAGCCATACTACTACTGGGCTTATATCCCAAGGAAATACTAAAGAAGGGAAAGGGACCTGTATGTGCCAAAATGTTTGTGGTAGCCCTTTTCATAGTGACTAGAAGCTGGAAGATGAATGGATGTCCATCAATTGGAGAATGGTTGGGTAAATTATGGTATATGAATGTTACGGAATATTATTGTTCTATAAGAAATGACCAACAGGAGAAATACAGAGAGGCTTGGAGAGACTTACATCAACTGATGCTGAGTGAAACGAGCAGAACTAGGGGATCATTATACACTTCAATGATACTGTACGAGGATGTATTCTGATGGAAGTGGATATCTTCAACATAGAGAAGAACTAATCCAATTCCAATTGATCAATGATGGACAGAATCAGCTACATTCAGAAAAGGAACACTGGGAAATGAGTGTAAACTGTTATTTTTACCTTCTGAATCCAATTCTTCCTGTGCAACAAGAAATTCGGTTCTACACACATATATTGTATCTAGAATATATTATAATATGCCTGCCATCTGGGGGAGGGGGTTGGGGGAGGAAGGGAAAAAATCTGAACAGAAGTAAGTGCAAGGGATAATGTTGTAAAAAATTACCCATGCACATGTACTGTCAAAAAAAAGTTATAATTATAAAATAAAATAAAAAAAACAAACAAACAAAATTCACCTACACTTGGGGAAGAGGGGACAGGTTTCCCTATTGAAGCAGGAGAAACTGTGTCATAGGTACAAGGCAACAATATTTCATTCATTGGGTCATTTAATGCTTTCACCTTTGCTAAATGTGTAATGATAGTTCCGAGACAGTTTCTATGAGAATTAGGCTTTTTACGTTTTTTTAACCTGAGGTTTCACATCTTAACCTATAACAATATGACCCACTTCTTGTGGGCTTCCATTTCTAGTTTAGATATATCTACAGTAATAGACTTCGCTACAAGCTTATCTGCTAAACTAGAGGATCTTTATCAGAATACTTCTACTGTTATTCAGCACACTACTACAGATATTTTGGACTGCAAGCAGAAATGGGTCTGCTCATCTGCCTGATGGGACCTCCTAAAAGGTCAAGATAGATTTAGCAAAGTCTGCTCACTGGCTCACTTGTCAACTAAGGGGATTCTCTCCTGGAGGGTTAAGGGCAAGGTCTCTCAACCTATGAGATTTTGTATTTTTAGCTTGATTAGTGAAGCACTATAAAACTAAAACCCTATAGGAAGGGGACATCTCAAATCCTGAGAAAAATCTATTCATTAAAGGTCCCTTTAATAAATGAGTATTCACTCAGAACTTCAGTGGTGTTTGTTGCAGATTGGACATTTGTTGGGGCCCACACTCTTAATGTTTTAGAAAATGCACATTCCCCATTTGATTATTCTGATGACTCCCATTTTTTGAGTCATCTGAAGGTCTTCTTCTTTCAGTTCTAGAAGATCTAAAATTGGTTCTCTCTCCTGTTGGACCTTTATAGTCCTCTGAGGTCCAAGTTTATGGAGATCTTTATCCATAAAGACTAGGCTAAGTGAGTGGATCATTGGCAAGTTCCAAGGGGTACCCAGAATAAGTTACTTCTGGGACTGCACAAAGCAGCCACTTACTATAACACATTTGAAAAGGAGTTTCTCTTCCTGGGCTCTATTAGTTACTGAACAAATCACTTAAGTATACAATTATTCTTTGTCCAAAATTACCTATTATAAGCTGATTGATGCAAGGTGGCTTCTCTTAACAAGATGAGTAGAATATAAAAGACTTCTTATGCTAAATAGAATTGATATATTCAAAATAATATTTGTCTAGGTTCTCTTTTCCTGGTGCTTTTACAATCAAATGAAACTTGAAGTGAGACTGAAACTTTCCTCTGGTAACCCAATGGATCTTCATATATTAAGTCTCTTAGACTTAAAATCTTTGCTCCCCTCAGTGAGTTCTGATTGTTCTAGAAAAATAACTCAACTTCCTCTACATTTGCCGGCTACCTTTTTTCTATCCTGACTTGGATAACTTTATCTCACAAAGAGCTTGGAGGACCAAAGAATGATAATAGCTCATGCCTTGCTTCCAATAGCATGGGTAAGAGAAAATTGTAGCTATACAATTATAGTGAATATATATTTACTTGGAAGAAAGGAGATCTTCTAGCTAATCCAGTAGTAATTGAATCCCTAGCCAGAAGGGAGGGAGAGTCCTTATTTAGTCTCTTTATCCAGAGGGAAAGGGGTCCAAAGATTTCATTTAAGTCCTCTAATGTGGCTCTTAGGCAATAAGTTTTGATGGATAAGCCAGGGAATACTGAGTAGGTGGTGGTGGTATTGCAAGAACCTTTATCAACTTAAGTCCTAAGACAGGTTTGTATACAAGAAGTATATGACCTCTTAATTATTTTATTACTAATCTGGATATGTGATGAAGAATTGTTCACTATACCATTAATGTCATCATCTATGCTGAATTCCCGCTATTTCTGGTGCTGTTTTTGTTCATTAGCTAATCATTACCACTTTTCATTGGGACATTTACTGTGAACTGAAAATTTTGCTGAAATCTGAAACTTAGTCCTTTCAAAAAAGGAAGGAAAATTTCAGATTTCTGACTCCAATTCTCTTCTACTTTTTTCCCTTTTTCTTTACAGTAACTCTTTGAGGAGATTGGTGTAAATTTTTTTCTTTTTTCTTCTTAAGTGTTGTCTAAAGAGAAAGGTTTAATAAAAACCATAAAAAATATTTAAACTGCAGAACATCCTCTAAAATATCTTAGGGTTTGCCACTAAAGGGTGACATCGGATGTGCCTCTCTTGAGACCTTTGGAGGTCCCCTCTAACTCTGGTCATGTGGGTTCTTGATCCCCTAGGGGAATACAAATTCTCACCCACAAAGATCTAGGCCCTTCTGTCTTTATACCAACCAAATAATCCTACCTTGTCCTGCTGATCAGATGTGATTCCATTTAGAAAAGATAGGAGCTGCATTTATAAAAGCTAAGTTCCACTGTATACTTATGGAGTTTCTTTGCTATTAAGGTTGAAGAAGCCTCTTTTTGTTACTGTTCAGTGACTCAATGGTTTCTTTCATTTAATTCTCACATTGAACCTGAACTAGTAGGATATCATTAGCTTTACCCCTAAGAGGTATTAGTGCATAGATCTAATTTTGGGCATAGGTCTAAATACTTTCCAAAATATAGCTAGATCAATTCAGAGTTTCACCAGCACTGCATTAGGATGGTTATTTACCTGTAACTCTTCCAAAAATTATCTTTTTCCTTTTTTGTCACACTTGTTAAACTGATAGATATGAGTTAAAACCTCAAATTTATTTCAATTTTCATTTCTCTAATTACTAGAGATCTGGGGAATTTTTTTTTCAATATCATTTTTGATGACTTGCATTTTCTACTTTGAGAACTGTCTATTCATATCCTTTAATAATTTATCATTTTGTATAATAGCCATTTTTATACATTTGAATCAGCTCTCTATATGTCTTAGACATGACACTATTATCTGATATACTTGCTGCAAAGATTTTTCTTCCCAGTTAACTGCTTCTCTCATATTTTTAATTACATTGGTTTTGTTTGTATGGATTTGAATTATAAAAACATTTTATTTTCTGTTCAGTTAATTTTTAAAATATTTACATAAAATTACAACTAACATTTATAATACTGTTTATTAATAACATTTAAGATTTGCAAAGTATATTATAAAATATCTCATTTGATCCTCACAAAAAACTTATGAGGTCTATAGTATTATTTTTCTCATTTAACATATGAGAAAATTGAGACACAGAAAGATTAAATGACTTTCCTAGGATCACATAGCTAGTAAATCTAAGGCAGGATTTGAATTCAGGTTTTCCTGATTCTGAGGACTGTATTCTATCTACTCTGCCATCTAGTTCCCCTTATAAGTGATCAGTTTTATTGTCATATAATTAGGAAAAATATATTCTGGTAGTTTTCTTTATTTCATTCTTAATTGTGAACTTTCCTTTTTCCTTTTTGTGACAATTGATTTTCTTATCTTTTTTTTTTTTTTTAGAAAATCAGATTAATTAATGATCTATTTTATTATAAAAATAAGTCTTACTTTTACTTATCAGTTTAATGTGTTTTTTTTCACTTCTGATTTTGTTAATAATCTTGTCTTTGAATTTTTTAACTTCCATTATGATATTTAAGAATTTTTGGTTTTCTATTTTGGTTTGTTACTTTTTAAATTTTATATTAGTTGCATTGTTTGCTAATCTATTCTTTTTGTCTCTTGTTGATGAAAGTATTCAAAAGAGTTCAAAACTGGCCTCAGATACTTATGAATTAGGTCAACTTTTTTGTTGTCATTGCTGTTGTTCAGTTGTTTCAATTATGCCCAACTCTTCATGATCCTTTTTGGGATTTTCTTGGCAGAGATACTGGAGTGGTTTGTTGTTTTCTTCTCCAACTGAATTTACAGATGGTTTGATTTCCCAAGATCACATAACCTGTATCTCAGGTTAGATTGGATTTTAGGATGATGAGTCTTCCTAATAGGAGACAGTCACACTATCCATTTTGTCACTTAGTTACCCCCTCTAGAGAAAGAGTAAGCACTCTATCCACTGCATCACCCAGGTGCTCAACTTCTACAAGTTGTCAAATTCTATTAGCTGTCAACTTTTACAAATCACTTAACCTCTGTCTCAGTTTCCTTACCTGCAAAACAGGGACAATAATAATAACTCTTAAATACCATGTTGGTCGTAAGGATCAAATATAAAAATATTTATAAAGTGCTTTAGAAAACTTAAAGTACTATATAAATGGTAGCTTTTATTACTAAAGATGTAATTTTTACCTTTAAAACTTCTTTAGCTGTATTTCAAAATTTTTTGGTATATTACCTCATTGTTGTTTTATTTGATGAATTTTTCTGTTGTTTCTATGATTTGTTCTTTGATTCACCAACTGAATGAATGAATAAGTGAACAAATGAATGAAAATGCACTTATTTTACTATGTGTGCAAAACATTGTACTGAGGGTTAAAACACAAATATAAAACTAGGACAATTCCATGGAACTCATATTCTTTTGGGGGAAACAAAATATTTAGGAAGTTCCAACAATTTAGATAGGTCCCATAGTCTGCAGGTTGCAGTGGCAAAGCAGATAAAAATTAATATTCTTTAATGTCATTTCCTTAGGGGTAAATTATTTAGTCACCATTAATTTTTATTCCTTCTTTAAAGAACTTTTATCGAATCTAATTTTATTTACTTGTGGTCTGTAAGAGATACATTTGTGGCTAAAGTGCTGGACGAGAAGTTAATAAAGATTTGTCTTCAAATCTCACCTTAGACCTCTATTATTCAAGTCATTTAATCACTCTGAGCATCAATTTCCTCATATGTAAAGTGGGGCTAATAATTACCCAGGGTAAAGTTGCAACACATGAATTGCCTTGCAAATTTTGCAGTATTAAATTTTATAGTATTATTGTCAACTATTATTTTGGTTATACACCATGCCCCATTGAAACTTCCCTTATAACAAATAACAGTTAAACAAAATGCAATAATTAAACCACACAATCTGTATTGCTCCCTATTTATCTAGTAAGGATTACATGTGTAATTATTTGTTCTCCAGAACCAAGATTGCTCATTTCAATTAATTTGAGTTTGTAGGGCCTTTATTCTTGCTTGACCTTCCCTTTGTTCTCCTAGTGCCCTGATTCTGTTTATAAAAATTTCTTGAATTTGTTTTCTGATTTACAAAAGTTCTTCAGCTATTTCTTTTTTTACTTTTGAGGGAACTGAGTGATGCAGTAGTCAGATTGCTAGACTGCAATCAGAAAAACCTGAATTTAAATCAAACTCCTGGTACTTACTAGATCTGTGACTCTGGATAAATCACTTACCTTCTATTTGGTTCAGATTTCTTCAATGGCAAAATGAGGCTATTAATAGCACCTATTTCTCAGGGTTGCAATGAGGCTCAAATAAGATATTTGAAAATATCTAAGTACCTTACCTGGCACAAATTAGGCACCATATAAATACTCATTACCTTCCTTTCTCTTTGTTTTCCTATCCATAAATTCTATAAATTAGGATTCCTACTTTATTTCTTAAAGCCTATAGATTAAGTTCTTTTTAACTCCTCCTTTATATCAGAGTTCTGAATTTTTTTTTGTCTATCATGGACTACCTTGATAATCCAGGGAAGCCAATGGATTCCATTTCATTCATGCTTTTACATGCACAAAAAGAAATATACAATATTACAAGGTAGAGAAATTATATGAAAAACTACACATTGTTTTTTAAATTTAAAGTTCAAGTAAAAAGGACCTTATTTTTTAAACATATCATAATACTTTTGACATCCTGGGAGTAATACTTTGATTTCTTTTATTATTCCTTTAGAAATTGATGTCTTATAACCCAAACTAGGTCACCATCCACAAACTTTTCTTAATTTCCTCAAGCTTTTGAGAAATGAATTTTGTCTTTTTGTAATAACTTTCCCAGGGAAAATTACATAATGTAATTTACTTTTCAAAATCTCTTTTTTGCATGAAAATTCCATCAATATTCTCCCTTTTCTTCAATTGTTTTCCAGACTACTGTCATGTTCACCTATATAAATTCCCTAAATTCTTATAGGCTCATTTAATTCATCTTCTCCTGAGAAGTTGTTAAAATGACCTCTTCATTATCCTTCTTGAATATAGAAATGAGGTTTACCCTTAATTTTTCTTTCAGATTTTTTGAAGGAGGGGAAAATTTATGCTTCATTCATTATTTAGCCTATAATGTGCAAAGCATTATCTTAGGAGATAAAAGAATTAAGAGAGTTCTATTTTTACAAAGCTCACATTACAGTGAGCTGAACACATTATTTATAGAGATAGGAAGTGTTTGTTAGAGGAGAGAGGGAGGGCACAAATGGACACATACTAACAGAAAAATAACAAATATAATAACCAATCAACATTAATATTCATAATATACTCTAATAAGAACATGAGAGAGGAAGAAAGTACTAAATGAAATAAGTAGGTTCAAGCAGGGAAAATAATTTCTGATTTGGCAATCATGGTGGACTTCATGGAAGTAGTGAGATTTAAGCTGTATCTTAAAATATAAGCATGCTTCAACAGGTGGAGATGAGAGGGAAGGCTTTTGCATTATAAAGAAATGAGCAAAAGTGGAAAGAGCACTATGTAATATATGAGAGACATTGAATTGTCCAATTTGGACATTCTTTGAAGTAGGAAGTAATGCTGTAAATCCTTATGGAATAAGGCAATGACTTTCAGAGAACTTCAAATGTCAAACTAAGGAAAATGGAATAAGTTCTATGTATAAGAGTAATTTAGTAGTTATATGCAAAATGAATTTTGGGTGGGTAATGAGCAGGAAAATCAATAGGGAAACTGCTATAATAGTGTAGAAAACAAGAAATTATGATTTCCACTAGGCTTGTGACAATGGGAATAGAAAGAGAAATATATAATCGAACCAATATGACCTTGATCCACCCCCATTTATGAGAATGATTGTAGTCCTGAGTATTTATATGTATGTATATACATATATATGTATATATATGTGTTCATATTTGTAAATACACAATGTATTTTTAAAATCCCATCCCTTTATGACTATTTTCCCCTGCTAATACTTATTCCCATTTTCATTCTCTTTTCACAAATACATTTCTCTCATCTTATTCAACCTTGTTTCTTATGCTAAATTGCATCCAGATTCTCTTCTTTTAGATCCCCTTAGGCTGCATCTCTAGCCTTCTGCATTCTCATGATACTTGTATGACATGTTCCTATTTTAACTTGTATTTTCCCAACACTTATGTGATTTTATTTAGTTAGTCCTTCAAGGCTTTGTTTGAACATACTCTTTTCTCTCCCGCTTTTTCTTCTTGTACATCTTCCTCTTTTCACAAGCTCTCTTACTCTCCCCCTCCTTTATTCTTTCATCTTCTGGGGATTTAGGTTCTAGCAAAATGGATCTTTTAGCCTGGTTTAATGTTTTGTTTTGTTTTGTTTTTATTCCAGTAATTTCTCTGAATGTTTTTCCTCTTCTTCCTTCACTACATTGCCCACGTCTGAATTATGTCTCCTTTCTTCTGTAGGGATTACTTTTTCTCTTGTATTCGTATCTTCTTCCAGTGATGGTGGTTCTTTCTTTACTATTTTATCTATTTTTCTTTTTTTTGCTGCCACAACTTGAAATCCGGCATCTACTTCTTCCTTAAGTCTTCTCTTATTACTACTTCCTCTTCTTATACTCCCAGGAGCTATTCCTGTATTCATTTGGGCAGATGTTACCAGCTTCATTATTCCTCTTCCCCTTTCATACTGGACTCTTGAAGCTGGCCCAGCTGCACTTGACACCCTTTTATTGTGACACGGACCATAGATAGGTAGCATAGATATGACCTTTTTCATCACAAAGGTTACACACAGTCCTGATTTTTGTTTGTTTTTGTTTTTTTAACATGAGGCCCTGCTGTGTTCTTGTTCTCCATCCCTAAAATATTTTCATAGTTATGCATTATGCTCAAATTACTTTTAGAGAACGTTTTATTATATATTTTGTCTTTTCATGATAGCCATTTTCTTTTTTATATTGGCTAATATTTATAAGGTTTGCAATGCAAACTATATTATCCCATTTGATCCTCAAAAGAACACTGTGAGTTAGATGCTATAATTACTCCTACTTTGTAAATGAGAAAACTGAGGCTGAGAACAATAAATTGACTGGTCTATTGTCACATAGCTAGTAAATTTGAGTCAAGATTTAAAATTATGTCTTCTTAATTCTAAATCTAGCATATTATCCATTGTACCACCTAGATACTGCTTGTTTACCTTATTCCCTTTTAAAATTAATTCTGAAGAGAATAAAGTTAAAGTGATGCTCCTCTTATCTTTTCCTCCACAAAATAGGTCTCTTGTGTCTCTTCCTTTTCTCCATTCTATTTCTCCCTTCCCTCTTCTCCCAGTGCAGTCATATTTTTCACACCTTAATTTTGTTATCTCATCATAGTTAATTCATACCCATGCGCTCTAGGTATATTTCTTCTAATTATCTTAACAGTGATAAAGTTCTTTTTTTAAACATTGTTTTATTGTTAATAATGGCTTTTAATTTTCAAAATACATGTAAAGATAGTTTTTAACATTTACCTTGCAAAACCCTGTGTTCCAAGTTTTTCTCCTTACCTTTCCTTTACTCCCTCCCCTAGACAGTAAGCAATGCAATATATGTTAAACGTACAATTCTTCATTGCATATTTCCATATTAGTGATAAAATTCTTTAGAGTTACAAGTATCATCTTTCTGTGCAGGAATGTAAATAGTGTCATCTTATTTATTCTCTTATTCTCTTTCCTGTTTACCTTTTAATGCATCTCTTGAATCTTGTATTTGAAAATAAAAATTTCTGTACAGCCCTGGTCTTTTCACCAGGAATACTTGAAAGTCCTCTATTTCATTGAATATTCATTGAATATTTATTCTTCCTTTGCAAGATTTCACTCAGTTTTTTTGGATAGATAATTCTTGGCTATAATTATAGATCCTTTGCTTTCTGAAACATCTTATTCTAAATTATCTGATCTTTTAACAAAAAGGCTACTAAATCCTAGGTAATCCTGGCTATGGCTACATGATGTTTGGGTTGTTTCTTTCTAGATGCTTGCAGTACTTTCTCTTTGACTTGGGAGCTCTGGAATTTGTGATATTCCTGGGAGTTTTCATTTTGGAAACTCTTTGAGGAGGTAGTCAATGAATTCTTTTCATTTCTACTCTATCTTCTAGTTCTAAAAATAACAGGAACAGTTGTCTTTGTTATTTCTTGAAATATAATGTCTTGGCTCTTTTACTGATCATGGCTTTCATATAATTCTTAAATTATCTCTCCTTTATCTATTTTTCTAGGTAAATTATTTTTCTGATGTGATATTTAACTTTTTTCTATTTTTTCATTCTTTTGTTTTTGTTGGACTGATTCTTACTGTCTTATAAAGGTATTAACTTCTACTTGCCCAGTTCTAATTTTAAGAAATTGTTTTCTTTAGTGAGCTTTTGTATCTCCTTTTCTATTTGGCCAATTCTACTTTTTGAGGGGTTGCTAGGTTTTTTTTTTCCAGTGACATTTTGTTTTTAGCTATTTATTTATATTTTTGAGTATCTTTTTTTCACTTAATAGTATTCTTTTTCCAATTACAAGTAAAGTTATTTTTAACATTTATTTTAATAAGATTGTTAGTGTCAACATTTTCTCCCTCTATCCCTTCTCTCACCCCTTTCCAAGAGAACAAGCAATCTGATATGGGTTATACATGTTTAATCACACCAAATATATTTCCACATTAGCCATGTTGGGAAGAATCAGAACAAAAGGGAAAAAAAACACAAGAAAGAAAAAATGAAAAAACAAGTGAAAATAATATGCTTCCATGTGCATTCAGATTCCACAGTTTTTTCTCTGAATATAAATAGCATTTTCTATCATGAGTCTTTGGAACAGTTTTGGATCAATATATTGCTGAGAAGAGTTAAGTCTATCATAGTTGATCATCACAAAAAATCTTGCTATTACTGCATACAATGTTCTACTGGTTTTTTCACCTCACTCAGTTCATGTAAATCTTTTGAGGTTTTTTTAAAGTCTTCCTATTCATCACTTCTTAGAGGCCAATAGTATTTCATTATATCCATATACTACAACTTGTTCAACTATTCCCCAATTTGATGGGCATCCCCTTAATTTTCAATTCTTTGCCACCACAGACCTGCTATAAATATTTTAGTACATTTGGGTCTTTCTCCCCCCCCCCCTTTTTATTATCTCTTAGGGATATCAATCCAGGAATAATATTGCTAGAACAAAATGTATGCACAGTTTTATAGCCCTTTGGGCATAGTTACAAATTGCTATCCAGAATAGTTAGATCAATTCATAACTCTACCAACAGTGTATCAGTGTCCCAGTTTTCCCATATCCTCATAAACATTTATCACTTTCCTTTTCTGTCTTAATACCCAATATGATATATATGAGGTGGTAGCTCAGAGTTGTTTTAATTTGCATTACTCTAATCAATAGTGACATACAGCATTTTTTCTTATGATTATAGGTAATTAATTTTTTTCATCTGAAAACTGTCTGTTTATATTCTTTGATCATTTCTCGATTGGGAAATGACTCACTTCTCTATATATTTCAGAAATAAGCCCTTTTTCATAAATAATTGTTTCCCAGTTTCCCATAAAAAAATTGTTTCCCAGTTTTCTGTTTTCCTTCCAATCTTGGTTGCACTGCTTTTGTTTGTGCAAAAAATATTTTAAATTTAATATAATAAAACTGTCCATTTTGCATTTCATATTGTTCTCTATCTTTTGTTCTCTCATAAATTCTTCTCTTTGAAAATAAAGTTGCTAATGTTCTTAGTTTTTTGTTGTTTGTTTGTTTGTTTGTTTGTTTTTGGTGGGATTAGTAATAACCTTCAAGATTGCCCATCTTCTTCTTTCACACTCCCAGGAGGTAATGATTAATTCAGGTAACTATATCCCATTTTTGTCATCACTAACTTGTTTTAAAAGGCTAGCTTGTTTTTGTTTAATTGTTTGACATAACTTTTTCACATTTTAATTTTTCTCCTTTGCTCTTAACTGACAAGTCAATGATCCAACAGGAACCAGATGGGTGACTTAGGAATGACTTTCATGTCACGAATGAATTATATCATGTTCATTAAAAGAGAATCAATTTCAATTTTAAAAAATTCCCTTCTCTATAGATCTGACAAGTAAACGATTCCTTGCTCTTCTAATTTGATTATGGTATCATCATTTGTTTCTAAATCATGTATCCATTTTGACCTTATCTTGGTGAGATGTTAGTCTATGTTTCTTCCATATTATTTTCCAGTATTCGCAGCAGTTTTTGTTTAATAGTGAGTTCTTACCCCCAAAACTTGTGTCTTTGAGTTTATTAAACAGTAGATTACTATAGTCACTTAATACTGTGTTTTTTGTATCTAATCTATTCTACTGATGCACTACTCTTTTTCTTATTCAGTGCCAAAGTTTTGATGATTAGCACTTTATAATATTGTTTTAGATTTGTTGTGTCTAAGCTACCTTTTTTGCAACTTTTCATTAATTCTCTGGATATTCTTGATATTTTGTTCTTCCAGATAAATTTTTATTATTTTTCCAGCTCTATAAAATAATTTTGGGGTGGTTTGATTTATATGACACTGAGCAAGTAAATTGATTTAGACAGAATTGACATTTTTATTAATTGGCTCAAGCTACCCATAAACAATTGATATTTTTTCAGTTGTTTAGATCTGACTTTATTTATGTAAAAAATGTTTTGTAATTGTGTTCATATAGTTCCTAGGTTTGTGCTGGCAGGTAGACTTCCAAGTATTTTATATCATTTAGAGTTTGTTTTTTGTTTTAGTTTTTTGTTTTTAATGGAATTTATCTTTCTATTCCTTACTGCTAGACTTTGTTGATCATATATAGAAATATGAACAATTTATGTGGGTTTATCTTATATCCTGCAACTTTGCTAAATTTCTTTATCATTTCAAGTAGTGGGGGTTTTTCTAAGTAAAACAAAATATCATGTGCAAGATATTTCCTCATTGGCTATTCTAATTCATTTGTTTTTTTTTTTTTTCTTCACTTTAGCTAGTATTTCTAGGATAGTATTGAATAATAGTGATAATGGACATTCTTCATCTCCCCCTTCCCCCCCCCCCCGTTTGCCCTCTCTTTCCTTTTCCTTTTCCCCTGCTCTTTAGTGGTTTGCTTCTGCCTGCCAATTCTCCTGGTTTACTTTTTGATCAGGTAAAATAGATATCTATAATCAATTCACTAATTATGTATATTATTCCCTTTGAGCTATTACTGAAAAGAGCAGGTTCCAGGAAGACCCAGGCTCACCTTCCATCTTCCCCACTGCAATAGAGTTTTTTGGTGCTTCTCTCTTCCATTCTACCTCTCTCTTCCTTCTACACCCAGATAAAATAATGGAAATAATTTTTCTGAGGTGATCAGTAGATTCTTTCAATGTCTATTTTTTCCTCTTGTTCCAGGATATCAATTTTCCCTGATAATATTTTGAAAAATGCTGTCTAGGCAGTCCAATGATTCTGATATTGTCTCTCATATTTATTTTTCAAGTAAGTTGCTTTTCCAATGAGTTATTTTGCGTTTTCTTTTATTTTGTTTATTCTTTTGAATTTAATTGATGCTTGCTGTCTCATAAAATTATTAACTTTCATTTATACAATCCTAATTTTAAGTAATTGTTTTCCTTAATGAATTCTTGTACTTCTTTTTCCATTTGGCTAATTCTACTTTTTAAACAGTTACTTCATTTTTTCCATTTGATTATATTTTAAAAGGCCTTTACTTTGCAGGGTTCTTAGCATAAATGAGTGTTGTACTTTATCAAAGGAATTTTCTCTATTGAAATAATTGTGATTTGAGAAATTTTAGTTTTACATTACATGATTTACATGTTTATATTATGTTTTACATATTTTCATGTTTTACCTATCCTTGTATCCATAGATATAAATACCCCTTGATTATAATGATTTATTTCATGATTAAAACACTATAGTTTAACAAGATTTTGTTTAAAATTTTGGACTCAATATTATTAATGATCTTGGCCTATACTTTACTATGTTTTATCCTCTTGTTTTGGTTTGAGGACTATATTTAGAAAAAAAAAAAAAGATTCTGCTAAGAAGCATTATTTCTTAGTCTTGGAGAAAATTTTGTGAATTGTAATTTGTGACTTTTCACTTAAAATTTGATATAATTCTCCTCTGAATACCATAAGAGATTTTTCTTTGGTGGTACCTTTATTTTTAGTTCTATTGCCTTTTCTGAGATTGGTTTATTTAAGATGTTCATCTAGCTTTCTAATACCATGAGTATTTTGTTTTTGAAAGTACTACTCTATTTCTTTTGGGTTCTAAATTTTCTTAGCATATACCTGTGCTTATACACAGTTCTTGTTATTCTTTTTATTTCTTTTTTTTTCAATTTCACCTTGCTCATTTTATTGATTTTATGATATTAAATAGATCTCTCCCCAGATGCTTTGAAGAATATTTTCTTACTATAAATGATAGCTGTACCTTACCCTCTTCTTTTTCATCAGACTAACAATTAGTTCATCAATTTTACTAGTCTTCTCAAATAATCAGCTTTTAATTATATTTACCATTCTTATGGATTTTTTGTTTTTCAATTTATCAATTTCTCATCTAGTTTTGATATTTTCCTTCATGCTTATTTTAGTTTTATGTGTTGGCTTTCAATTTTTTAATGTATATATCAAGTGTACTAATCCTCTCTTTTTCTATTTTAATTATATTTAATTATATTTATAAATATATTTTAAATATATTATATTCCTCCCAATCCTGAAAACTGCTTTACTTGTACACTAGAAGTTTGTGATACTGTGTTTCATCATTTCTTTCATCTTGATCATATTATTTTACTTTACATAATTATTGCTTCTATGATTTGTTCTTTGATCCACAAAGTATTTAGAATTTCATCATTAACATCCCATTTGGGTCTGTGTTTTCAGTTTCTGGAAATTGAAAATCAATGACTATTTTTATTATATTATGATCTACAAAGGATATATTTACTATATCTGCTTTTTTGCATTTGTTGCCATATTTCTATGCTGATATATGGGTTTTAAAAAATAATTTCTAAGTATGAGAGTAGAGTATTGAGGAATACATGTTTTGCAGTGCCTTTAAAAGATGTTAGAAGTCTTTCAGCTCTAATTTTTCCAACAATTTATTCAGTTCTATGTATTCAATTTCATTTATCTATTAAACTTAGCAAAAATTGAGAGATAGAGACATTGAAGTTTCCTATCCCTATTGTGTTAATGTTTTATGTATTTTTATGACTCAGTTTATTATATGACTTTGGATACTAAGCTGTTTGGAGCAAATATATTTAAAGGTGAAACTTTGATGTCTATGCTTCCTTTCAGCAAAATGTAGTTTTCCTATCTATTCTTTTTTATTTTTGATGATATGCTTTGTCAGATAATATGATTGCAATTCTTGCTTTGGAGCATTTAACTGCTGCACGGCAGGTTTTTTTTCTCTCACCTCTCAGCTTTGTTTTGTGTGTGTGTCCATTTTGTAAAAGTTGTCTTGTAAGACCAACACTCTGAACCCAGGATCCATGCAGTAGCAATGCTTCTACCACAATGTCCAAAGCCATCATCTTCAGATGAGCTTGTCAACTCCTTACACAGGGCTGTTCAGGGCCCAGAAAAAGAATTCTTGTCACTAGTCATATGCATTGTCAAAGAATTCAACATTGGAAACTCTTGGGATTTTTGTCAGTGGAAATAACATTAAACAAGCATCACTGTTTGTTTTGTTGCTATTGTGTATGAAAGGGATTAAATTATTTTAATTGGCCTGAGAAGATAGAATTAAAAGCAATGGGTAGAAGGAACAAAAGAATTTCCTAATAGAAATATGCAAAAGAGACTGCCACAAGAAGTAGTGAATTCCCACACACTGCAGATCAAGCAAAGACTAGATAATTACTTAACAAAGATATTACAAAACAGATCCCTAATTAAGTAGATTAGTAGAGTATCTGAGATACTTTTCTATTCTGAGAGAATGTGATCTGATTCACTGGCTAAAATAATGTTTTAGGACCATCTGTGGATACCTCATTATCTTCATAATGAAAAAGTGACTAATAATGTTATTTAAGCAAGATGCATCCATTTCTTCTGCTTCTCATGATCTAAGACAATACAGGAATTATTAGGTCTTATAATTTCAGAGGCATTTAGATGTTTCAGAAAGATCCAAATGCCCCCAGACTCTTCCTTTGCCTGCAATGAACACTTAAGATCCCCTCAGTCCTTGAGAACAATTCTGATTTCAAAAGGATAAGTGGTTTTAAGTCTCAGCTCTCACATTTACCAGCTGTATGATTTTGGACAAGTGGCTTAACCTTTTTGAGCCTGTTTCCTCATCTATAATATAAGGCTATAATATGAGGGTAACAACATTTATATTACTCACCTCACAAAATATAAATTTTAACTGTAATGTTTAAAATGCTGATACTGGAAAGTAAAATTCTATGTGGGTTACTGTTATACAATAAAAGTCCAAATACACCAAAACATGTATAGCAGCACTTTCTGTGGCAACAAAAAACTAGAAACAAAGGATATGAGCAGTTGATTGTAGAACACCTAAGCAAATAATGGTAAATAAATAGAATATTACCTTCACTCACAAGGTAACTAAGGATAATTATTGTCATAAGAAATGATGACTATGAAGAATACAGAGAAACTCAGGAAGACATGCAGATACAAAGCAGAATCATGAAAATAATATATACAATGACTACTGCAATGTAAAGAACAATAGCAAAAAATATTGAGCTCAAAACTATAATTATAATGACAATTTGACCCCAAGAAAATATACTCTTTTCCTTGAAAAAGTGGGTGACTACAGAAATAGAGTAAATTATATACTGAAGGACTTAGTTGATATAGTAGTTTATTTTATTGAAATTTTTTTCACTTTCTATTTCATTGTTAAAAGGATGAGAAAGGAGAGGAATAAATTGGGAAATTAAAATATATTAAAAAGTATCAGTATAAAAATGGAACTGTTATCCATCATCTATCTTGTTAATAATGGTTCTGAGAGTTTATTTTCATAAGAAAAGGCCATGAGGGCATCAGAATCCAGGTGGACTAAAATTAGGAGGAATACACACAACTGAAGGGGAAAAAGAATTGGAAATGGGTAGTTATGTAGGGTTTGGATAGGATTAATCCTATATGTAACTATCAAAAGCAAATTAGATCTTTAGATTTCTTTTTTCCACCCATAAAGATATTCAATAACAAAAGAAAGAAAAAAAAGGAAATGAAAAGGAGGCAGACTTTATTCAATATCTTTGAGATTAGTTGTTTGGTATTTTTATGCTCACAACCTGATCTGGAACAAATGAAGTAACCAAGATACAACATTCAGTGGCAGGTCTTCTCAAAGATGAGCAAAGTCAACTTAGTTACTTTTATAGTTTTCATATTTATTAAACAAACCTTTCTAAAATAGCTAAAATACAATGAGTTACTGTAGTGCATTATTAAAGATCACATCATTACAAAAGCCTGCATTTTCAGCAATACACAACTGCAACAATTCATAAATGCCACAACTGCTGAATACTGATTCTTGCTCTATATACAGCACAGCTGGTATAACCTAAACTAACCAAAAGAAGGTCAGAGAAATGCACGAGAAAGGGGATACAACGAGAGTGGGAAGGGGGGAGGAAGGGTATTATGAAAAGGCAGTGAAGGAAAGTAAGTGCATGCATTGGTATTTAACAGTCAGAAGCTAAACAGTACAGAACAAGGCCTGCCCTGTCAAAGGAAGAGCTAAAAAGACAGAATTATATAAAAAAATTAAGGTGGGCTTTCAGACCGTGGCTAACACAACATTTCATGAGTAGATGGTATTGTTTGATTTACTTTTTGTCAGTTTCACTGGGAACAAGAACAAAAATGTAAAATCTACATTTTGATAAAAACGCCAATACCTGCTCTGCCATTAAAAAAAAAAAGAAAGAAATGCTCCATTTTAATTTTTAAGGAAGAAGTAACAGTCATATTCATAAGGATTTTCAAGAGCTCATTTTAAAATGTGACCCTTTTTTCAAATGTCTTCCAGAGTATTTTTAAAAATAGTTTCATAAAAACTCATGTAAAATTATTGCTTTTCTCTTTTCTCTAAGTTAGGCAGGCAAGGGTAGAGAAAGGAGATTTATAAGTAAATTACATTTTGTAGTTGCTCCCACTACAACTGCATATTGTGAGCACACTTGGATGTAATGTCAGTGCTTCATGGGCTTTAGTAGTATTCACTCACCCTACAACATTGAATAAGAAAGCCACACTGAAGACACAAGAAAACATGTCAGTCCAGTCTAAAGAACAACATTCAAGAAAACAAAGTACCAACACCTTCTTAGGACATGGAAAAAAAAATAACTCCATCAGAGCTACCTTGCCAAGGAGCATGTTTAAAGTCCAAAATAGCACCATTCATCAGTGTCTCAAATCCTGTGGCAGCATCTCAATCACTTACCACAAGGAAACAATGAGTTTCAAACTACTTCTATACATCAAAAGAGTACATGGATAAAATATAGAGATATACAGACAATTGATGAACATAAACTACTAAGCTTGTTACATCTAAATGAAAAAAAAAGGGGGACTCTCAGCCTCTTCAAGGAGCAGTTGGGAGCTAAGTGAATGGAAAGGAAAAATTTACCAGTTGCATGTGAGCAGTAAGAGTGTGAATAGTGGAAGACAATGTTGTAGGAGAACCAGGCCTGAAGGCCCACCTGTAAATGTTTGTAAACGTGGATTCACAGTGTGAAATTCTGAGTTTTCACTGAAGTCAGAATGACTAAAAACTGATTTTATGATACATATTTGTCCACAGTAATTCTCTAAAGGAAGGCTCAGAGTCCCATAGTTTCTTCTTATACTTGATGATTTACACAGAAACAATTTCCATATATGACACTATGACTTCATCATTACCCATACATCATGTGTAATACAAATGGAGGAATTATGATTAAAAAGCGTAGAGGTAATTGATTCTTGTGGAGCAGTGTCCATCACCACCACTGAGTAGAAGCAGGGATCCAACTGCAATCTCATCTTGTTTTTTTCGATTAACTTCCCTTGGGACAGGGATATTTTCCTACAAAGTGAGCACACACACAAAGAGAAAGTTAGCAGTGTTTCTTTAATAATTATCAGTTTCCTTCCCTTTTTCCCATGACTGTTTTGAATTTAACAATGTTTGCATATCAAACAGCTAGCTTCAACATAAATATCAAGAACACATGTAAACGTGTGGCAAGGCAAAAGCAATTTTTTTAAATAAAGGAAACAAGTCTCAGAACCAGGGGAATAAAAAGCATACCTTTGTCTAGCAACATTCACAGGAGCCCAAAATTCCCAAATTATTTTTCCTTGAATTAGAGATTTCCTAAAATCAGACTGTCCAAAAGATGCTATAGTCCTTTAACAATAAAATATAAGGGAAATTCTTTGAAGAAACGGTTTGTTTTTATTTCTTTTTAATCTTTGTGCTTTGCAAATGTCAAACTAAGTTGGATTAACAGGTTTATAATATCACAGTTTTAGAAGTGGAAATACCACTGATTAAAACAATTTCATTTTACAAATGAGGCTCCATTAAGTGACATAAAGTGGAATCCAAATCAGCACTCTAAATCCCGTGCCCCATCTGTTATGTCATAATGTCTCTCATTTTTTCAAGTGTCACTTAAAAAAGGATTCATTAAAAACATTTCATAGCTTTCATATACATGCATATATGTGGTCAATAAACATTTATCAAGTGCCTACTATGGATCGAGCACTGCACTAAGCTCTCAGGATACAAAAAGAAGCAAACATCCTCAAGGAATGGACAATCTAATGAGGGATGCAGTAAGATTTATAAGTCAATCAAATATGTATATAAATTAACAACATACATAGTTTTCCTTAAAGATCTTCTTTACATGATTTATTTTATAAGGTACTGTCATAACTACTCATGGAGTTTTTTGTTTTTGTTTTTAGCATCTATGCTTTGTTATTTATCAAAGAGACACCATGAACAACTAATTGGTTTAAGATTAGAAAAGGAATACCACAAGGCAGAGTATTATTAACCTATTCATTTAACATATGCCAAGTAAATCATGTGAAATGCCAAGCTGGACAAATAAAAAGCTGGAATTAAGGTTGGTGAAAGAAATACCAGTAATCTCAGATATTACTCTATTAGCAGAAAGTGAAAAAGAATTAAGAAACTTCTTGATGAGGGTTAAAGAGAACAGTGTAAAAGCTGGTTTGAAGCTTAACTTAAAACTAAGATCATAGCAACTGATATCATCACTTTTTGGCAAACTGAATGAAAGAAATGGAAGTAGTGTCAGATTTTATATTTTGAGGCTCAAAGATCATTGCAGATAGCAACTGCAGTCATGAAATTAAAAGACAGTTGCTTTCTTAAAGAAAAATGATGGCAAATCTGGACAGCATATAAAAAAAAGAGAAATCAACCTTATTGACAAAAAGTCTGGAGAATCAAAAATTATGGTTTTTCCAGCAACAATGAGACTGGACTGTAAGGAAAACTGAGTGTCACAGAGTCAATCCTTTAGATTTTGTTGGAGATTTTTGAAAGTCCTTTGGACAGGAGGGAAGTCAAATTAGTCAACACTAAAATAATATTCACTGGAAGATCAAATACTAAAGCAGAAACTTATATGCTTTGGCCATATAAGGAGAAGGCAGGACTCACTGGAAAAGACTCAAATGTTGGGAAAGATTGAAGGCAAAAAGAGAAGGGAAAGACAGAGGAAGAAATGGATAGACAGTATCATAGAAACAACAAATATGAGCTTAGACAGACTCTGGGAGAGAGTAGAATAAAAGGACTTGTTCCACAGAGGTCACAAAAGAATAAGTTGAACATGACTGAACAAAAGAACAGTATTGCTCAATAACCACTCTACAATACTTGACAGTTCACAGAGTGTGGATGCATGTATCAGTTAGTATTGTCTCCTACTACCCCCTCCCCCAGTCTATGATCCAGATCATAAAGCCAAAAGGGCTAGACAAAGTTAATCTGATTAGAAGGGAATAGATTGACTAAAAAGATAATGACATTTATGAATCATGAATAATAGTCTCAATTTAAACTAGTTTTCTGGGAAGAATTTTGTACTTCAAAACAACCTAAAGATTGAATATAATAGAGCAGAATCATAATGAACTAAATTGAACATATAATTGAACTAATTAAAAATCTCTACTCCTACCACATGTGTTATACTAAACATCAGGTCTATCTATTTTATGTGTTTAGTGAATTTCTGTTTTTTCAGATTCTAGTTATAATCATATTCATTTTAAAACTGCATGTGAGAAATTCCCCAAAAAAACCGTAATTTTTATAAATCCAATAAAAAGTTCAGAATAAACTTCAAATGTTCTTACTTTTTCTGATTTGTATTTTGGTTGAGTTTCATTAGAGTACATGGCACCAAACCAGAAACTTAAAATGAAAATACAGAAACTTTTGCTGATCTAGGAAATTTTTCAACTGTAGTGAATTATTGGGCAGTTCCTTTCAGCTATGAAAATAATTCCAATCTTGACATTCTGTCAAGTCATCATAAGATAAAGAACCTCCTGTGGCTCCTGCAATTTTAAAACAACTTTCTCTTTCAGTCACCCAGTTTGCATCATTCAGAGTAGGAGAAACATTTCAATTTCTAGCTAATGAGACAGCAGAATTTCATCATTATTTCCTAGAATGAGGCAAGGAAGAAAAGCAAAGGTGTTTTACTAAGTAATTAAATCTTTCAAATGGCTAGAAGAATGCAAATCCACCTTTTCTGGGATCAAACCAATGACCTACAAAAGAAATATTTTTCTAAAACCCTGGAAATTACATTTAAAGAATTTTTTCTGGACCCAGTCTTATTATATGGTTCAACAACTTTTTTGCGTGGAGTATTCTTCATTCTCATAACCCAATATACAGGATACACAGAATGAAGCAGAGAATTGGTTGAGTGTTTGATTGAGAAATACCAATTCTAAACAAAACCATTTCTTTTCACCCAACATAGCTCCATTCAATTTCTATCAAATAGAGTTTGGGTCATATAATTCCTTACTTCATGTAGAAAAAAAAAATACAAACTCTTGAACCTAATATTTAAGGCCCTCTGCAACTTGTTTCCACTCTATTAACCTCATTTAAATAAGTCCCTTATTACAAATATTCTTAGATTCTAGCCATATTGGAATATTTTCTATTTCCTGTTGTTCTGCCTTCTTACCACCTCTCTGTAATTATGCAATTCATCTCACATGCCTGGAAACGTATTTCTTTCAGAGCTCTTAGCTAATGAGTCCCATTTCTTTCTTTTAGATTTCCTTTAAGATTTAACTCAGATGCCACTCCTTCCATGAAAATTTCTCTATTTTCCTCAATTAAAAAAAATCTTCCTCTCAAATTTTCCTTGTTCTTTTCACTTCTAAGAATGCATGGTATTTAGTTGTGTTCAACTTTCCTCGTTTTACAACACAAAATTTTTGAAGGCAGGGGCTGAGTCCCTGAGGAAGATGAAGATAACATATGAATTTTATTCATGAGCCTTATAATTTCAATTTCTCCTTAACTTTCAACATATGCTATTATTCAAGGCATAATCATATCAAATTTGTGAAGTGTAAATGGAGGATTAATTTTTTGAATGTATGGAATATAAGCCTTCCAAAAGTTTAAAATGAGAATTAAAAGGGGGAAATGGTGAGTCGTATGTTAATTATAAATAAACTGCAACAGATAAAAACTCAGAAGGAGTAAAGATGTCATTAAGTACATGTACTATAGAAAGAAAAGATGGGTATGTTAAGGAGGGTAAAGGATGACAAGTGACCAGCCAAGCGAAATGGAGGAACTTAGAGGAGACCAGGAACAAGAGCTATGTAGGATAAGTAGGCACAGATAGTGTGATCTTTATCCTTAGAATGAAACCCTAAATCACTGAGGTCACAGATTCATGTGAATATTAAATTTTTATGGTTAATCACAAAAGCTATGAGTATTAAAAGTAAATAATGTCATTATTAAAATGCAATTCTAATTTGTGGAAAAAGAATATGGAGAATGGCAGCTAGAGCTTTATTACCTTGGGAAATCTTCCATCCTTTTGACTGGTTGGAAATGAGTCTTGACCAACCCAAACTGTTAGTTTTGGGTAACAGATCTGTAGAAGAATAAGTACATATACAGTTTCATTACAATTATACACTCTGAAAACACTTATCACCCCAAATTCTCCTGAGTTGCCAATTTACTACTGTTGTATCTCTCCTTCAGTGTCTAAGTCCCATTAACCCTTTCAGATACCTGGATTATTATTTCATTTGTAAGAGACTTATAGGAGCTTAGCATCTCTAGCTCAATGGACACAATGTCTATTAAAATATGTCCTATCAGTCAATATAACCTTCAGGTAACTTAAAGATGGTATTGTATTACCATTAAACAATTTTGGACTCTGAGAAAGTGTACTTTTTGAGCTCATTTACAAATGAAGCCTTTGCAAAAATTCAAAATTCATGAGATCAAAGTTAAACAACTGAGAGGCAAGCTAATTTGCACCTGAAAGGGAAAAAGAAAAGTGATGGATTGGGGGCAAAATTCCCTCTTACAAATAGGAGAAAGCCCAAATTTCTCTCTGAATATAAATTCTTGACACATTTATGTGGTCGTCAAAAAGTTTTACCATGATAATAAAAAGCAATGAAGGAAAAGTCCTGAATGGTCTCAGGGTGGGGTAGGAAGGCAGTAATGGCCAAGAATGACCTCAAGAAAAATCTAACTGAATCAGAGGTAGGAACTGAGGAACATGGACTCATGAAGTGGATTGAAGGAACAATTCTCTTTTGGAAATATATTAAGGATTCTTATCCTAAAAAGCTTGTTAATCAGCTATTCTTTACATTCACACAGGACGGGGTGGGGGGGGACTTAAATTTCAGTAACAGATTCCAGTTAGACATATGAAAGAATTTCTTAGCAATAAGGATTGTTAAATATAAAAGATTATTAAGGGAAGCTGTGAAATCTTCTGGGGAAAATTTCTGAATTTAAAAACCATCCTTCAAGCTAAATAGGCTGAGTTTATTTATTTGTAGGAAGGGCATATTTTTTCCTTTAGTTTCTAATTCAGGATTACTCATTTTTTAAAAATCCTAATACTTCACCATAGCACAGTTAAGAGATTAATGCATAGATCAGATTTTTAAAAAATTTTATAACTTATTATTTATCACTAGAATAACTGCAACCTTTTTTCCCCACACGATCTATTCTATTCTATAAATTGCCCCTTTATCAAAAGGTCTTATTATATGGGAAGTTATGAGTCAGTTTTCTCTCTCATGTCCAGCACTTGGCCCCTTCCAAATTTTACATCCCAAGATGGCAAACACCAAATTATTCACTGCTTATATCCCTAAAAACTGTACTTTTCTACAAATATTTCCAAAAGTAATTAAAAAGAGAGGCAAAGTGAGACTACAGGGACTTATCATATGCTTCCACATTTACTATATATACTTTCTACTCAATAGTCCTGACCAAGTCCACTACTAAACATGGCCTGTGCTATCACCCACTGCTTATTCCACAGCCTACATTATTTTCTTAGGGTAAATTTTAGCAAGAAATAATTTCTTGATGCTCCTGTTTAAGTAAAAATGGGCTACAAAAACAAAAGAGGATCTTAAAGTTAAAAATTTAACAAAAACAGTTAAACCTTAGTTCTAAAGGATTCAAAAATTACTGAATATATGGACGATTAACATAAATACAAGCAATAATTTACAAATGGATTATACATTTATTTTTACACTCATGACTTTGGATCTTCAAATATATACATGACATATAATATGGTCATAACCACTGATTAAATTATCAAAATTAAGTGAAAACCTGTAAATTGAAATCAAGTAAATGACATTTTTAAAAATTAGGTATTTCTTAGGCTCTTCTGCAAACAGGGGTACCATAAGACTGTATATTGCCACCTTACTTATTTAACTTATATGCCAGGAACATCATGTGAAATTCCAAGCTAGATGAATCAAAAGCTAGGATTAAGGATGCTGAGAGAAATATCAACAATCTCAGATATGTAGATGACATCAGTCTGGTGGAAGAAAGTAAAAAATAAGAATTAAGAAGGCTCTTGATGAAGGTAAAAGAGGAGAGTGTAAAAGTTTATTTGAAACTTACCATAAAAAAAAAAAGAAAAGAAAACTAAGATCATAACAACTGGTTCTATCATACCTGCCATATAGAGGGAGAAGAAATGGAAGCAATTCTAGACTTTATGTTCTTGGGCTCAAAGATTATGACAGATAGCAATTGCAGCCAAGAAATTAAAAAACACTTGCTCCTTGGAGGAAGGAAAGCTATGACAAATCTGGATAGCACATTTAAAATCTGGACAGAGATATCACCTTACTGACAAGAGAATCAAAGCATGGTTTTCCAGTAGCAATGTACGGCTGTGAAAGTTGTACTATAAAGCAAGCTGAGTGCTGCAAAATTGATGATTTCAAATTATGTGGCTGCAGAAGACTTTTGAGAGTTCCCTGGACAGTAAGGAAATCAAATCTGTTAGTTCTAAATATATTCATAATTCAGATTATTCCCTGGAAACGCAAATATTGAAACTAAAGCTGAAACTGCTTTGGCCACATAATGAAAACACAGTATTTAACTTGAAAAGACCTTGATTTTTGAGAGGAACTAATAGTAAAAGAAAAAGATCTTGGCAAAGGATGAGATGAATTAACGAAACAATAAATATGAATTTGTACAGACTTTGGGAGATAGTGGAGGGCTGGAATGACTGGTATGCTATGGATTCAGAGTACAACATGACTGAACAACGACACCAGTTAAGCAATGTACATGTGCACTTCTAAAACTAGAATTTACTACTTGAAGCAGCAGAAAAGTAGTGAAATAAATCTACTTGCAATGCTATAGTTAAGACTAGTCTACTCCCAGGTGTTGCTGGTCACATGCAATAGTAGGAATGTAATTTTTAACTCTAATGGGTTACAAAAATCATTTTCTTGCAACAGCATTAAATCAAAGAGTAGATGGTTCTATGTATGATGCAGTAATATTCTCCTTCTGGAGACCAGGATTTAAGATTGGAATTTTTAAAAGTAAAATGTTTATTTTTTAAAGTGTTTTACTGTGACCTGTGAATGAGCCCCAAGAGAAAATTACACAAAAGGAAGAAAAGCTCAGTATAAGGTGGCAAAATGCCACAAAATGTCTGTTATTGAGAAAGCTCAAGCATAACCTCAACTTTATAGGGAGAGAAATGGAGAAATACTTTAATGACAAATTACATTTTATAATCCATTGTAGCAGCAGGTGAATATGTCACTGAAAATAGAGAAGGCCTTGAAAGTTAAATATCATGAATACTAATAGTAAGGGAAAGGAAGATAAGAGAGATCAGAGAGACAGAAAAAATAGAAACTGAACATCTATAATAAACAATTATAAACAACCATTTCCTTCTATTGTCCCTATGGAGCCTTCACTTCACCTAATTATCATACAACTATAAATGCTGACCTATTCAATCAAGTCAAAAGTCTTTTATCAATTTATTATATAGCACTTGCTAATAGTTTCAAAGTTTCCACACTTTCTAAACATGTGAAAATGTATTGTATTTTTAAATTATCTTTTTTCATTACTCAGATTCAGCAGATAATTAGCTAATGTTTTTCTTTGTATTGTGTAGGCTTAATCAAATAAAAGCATCATAAAACAAAGTTCTTCATGCATATATCCATTTTTCCATTGCAAATTTTCCTCCACATATATATATATATATGTATATATATATATTATTTAAGAACAAGAAGTGACAGCATTGTCATAATGGCATAAATAAAATAATGAATGTAACTAATGTAAATATAATTTCTTTGGCATGATTCTCTATTGACTAATTGATGCTCATGATGAAATGAATATTGCCAAATATAGTTTTTTTTATCTTTTGGCATATCTTTGCTTTTCTTTTATTTTTTATAATAATAAGTTTTTACTTTTCAAAATACATGCAAAGATAATTTTCAACATTCACCCTTGGAAAATCTTGTGTTCCAAATTTTCTCCTTCTCTCTAGACAGCAAGTAATATAACATAGCTTAAACAGGTACAATTCTTCTAAATATATTTCCACATTTAATATGCTGCACAAAAAAAATCAGATCAAAAGAGGAAAACATAAGAAAGAAAAAAACAAGCAAGCAAACAACAACAACAACAACAAATAAGGTGAAAATGCTTTGTTGTGATCCACCCTCAGTCCCCATAGTCCTCTCTCTAGATGCAAATGGCTCTCTCCATTACAAGTCTACGGGGATTGTCCGGAATCACTTTATTGTTAAAAAGGGTCAAGTCCATCACAGTTGATATTACATAATCTTGTTGTTGCTATGTATAATATTTTCTTGGTTCTACTCACTTAAGTTAGCATTAGTTCATGTAAATCTCTCCAGGTCTTTCTGAAATCAGCCTGCTGATCATTTCTTATAGAACAATAATATTCCATTACATTCATGTACCATAACTTATAAAGCCATTCCATTGCAAAATATTAAAGTTTTTATTACAATATCATCATTTAAAAATAAAAATGTCCACATTAAAGTAAGTGCATTTATTATAAGAATAATAGTAATATCAATAGTAATACTACCCCATTGAGGGACATTTTCCAATTTTTGTATGTGTATATATATATATTTTTTAAAAAATTGTATGTGTGTATATATATGCATATACATATATATACATATTTTTAAAATGCAATTTATTTCCACCATTCCTATTTGTAAAATATAGTTCAAATATCTCAGTTTTCATTCAAATCAACACCATTACACAGTAATAAATTATATTTGAATAAATATGATATATCATAGAATGGCTTTTGGTTTACTCTTCATTTCTTCTTGATCTGTTCCTCCCATCCCAATCCCAATATGAACATATATATTATCTATAATTAGTACTGTATTTGTGGTTTGTTATTCAATAGTTTTTCAGTTGTGACTGACCTTTGTAACCTCATTTGAAATTTTCTTAGATATGGGAGTGATTTGGTACTTCTTACTTCAGCCCAATTACAGATGAAAAAAGACAAAAAGGATTAAGTGACTTGCCAGGAATTACACAGCTAAGAGTCTGAGGCCAGATATGAACACAAATGTTAAAAAAATTAAAAAATTTAAATATTATATATGTACATATCTTAAACATATTTGTGCACATATAAAGATCTCACTGCAGAGTTGTAAAACAGATTAAAAGATTGACCATGTCAAGAAAAGTATGAATCTTTCTCCATTTTGTTACTTTTTTGGAATGAAGTTAGTAGTATATTTATTTCTTCTTTTGGATGTTTTGTTTATCACTGTGATGATTAGAGTTTCAAAGTCTTTCAAAATTTTTCTATACTATATACAGTATGAATTGTTATAAGTTCTTCTCATTTCACTCAACATCAGTTCATAGGAATCTTCTCACTTTCCTGTGAAACTTTCATTTTTCATGACACAACATTTCATTATACCCATAGACTACAGTTTGTTAAGCTGTTGCCCCATAGGAGTATGCCCCCTTATTTTTTATATTTTTAGCTGTTAACCTGTTACATATAGCTTTGCACATAATTTTTCTTTCCCTTTGAATTGTTTGGAGATATAGGACTACAAGCAATACCTTAGATCAAAGTGTAATACATTCTAATAACTTTTGGGCCATAGTTTCAAATTGCTTTTAAGATTAACTAGACCAATTCATACATTGCTCTACCAATGGTACACTAATGTACCTCTTTTCTACAGTCTCTCCAACATGTCATTTTCTTTTTATTATCTTTTCAAAACAAGTGTGAAGTGGAGACTTTGGGTGTTAGGTGGAAATCTTTCACCTACCATGAAACTCAAAGTTCCTTTAATTTGTGTTTTTTCATTGTTGATGCCTTAAATTTCTTCCTTTGGAAAGAAACTATGGACTCATATCTTTTGGCTTTCATTTACTGAGGAATAGCTCAGTACTATAAATATAAATCAGTTACCCTAGATAAGAAATCTTTATTAGAAAAATTTGCAAAAATTTTTTTCTCAGTTACCTATTTCTCATATAATTTAAACTATTAGATTTGTTTGTGTAATTAAAATTGTTAGTTTTATTTTGTGTGATCCTAAAACTTCTATAGTCACAATTTTTTTCTCTATATAAAAGGTGATTTCCTCCTTTCTCCTCTAATTTGTTTATTTCTCTTTCTTTTGAAATTTTTATGGTTTTTGAAAAGTGATATATAAATATTATGTCACATTTAGATCATGTATCAATTTGAAGTTTATCTTGATATGTGGTATAAGGATTGTTCTAAATCTGATTTCTGTCACATTCTTTTTGCAGTTTTCTCAACTAATTTTGTCAATTAACAAATACTTCCCTCAGTAATTGAGTCTTTTTAGATTAAATATTATGCCACCATTTTTCTTTACTTCTTTATTATATACATAATTGGTCCTACTCTGTAATATACTTTGAGATTTGTTACTTACATATTCTTTCATTCCATCTTTTTTTCATTATTTCTTTTTAGATTCTGGATCATTTGTACCTCCATATAAAATCTGTATTTTTTTTCCTAGCTATTTAAAATATTCCTTTCCTACTTAATTAGTACAGTAAGCAATAAATGAACTAATTTAGACAGTATTGACATTTTTAAACCAAACCACGAACAAGTAATGTTTCTCAAATGATTTTGCCTAATTTATATCATCAACAGTTTTATTAACAAAATTATAAATTAGGCAAAACAATTTCTGATAATTTTGCTTATTTCCTCTTCAATTGCTTTGAGTTCTCCTTTTTTTCATTTTTTACTTAATTTGGTTTTCTTTTTTAATGTTTTTCCAAATTTATTTTATTTTAAAAAACAGAATAAAAAAAAAAAAGAAAAACTGAAAAGGAATAAAAAGCAAAATGAAACAAAACAAACAAAAAAAAAATCATTGTCACGTGCCCAGAAGAACATCAGGGAGGATTTAAAATATATAACAAATACCAGTCCAAGAAAGTATATATAGTAGTAGAAAAAATTATATTCATGTGTGTCCACCTTTTCTTTACTGCCTTGTAAATTGTTCTTTGGTTCTCTGCTGGACACCTTTTTTACTTTAATCTCCCCCCCCCTTTATTCCCACTTCCAAGCAGACTATAGTTAAGAAAGGATATATTTGTGCATACATATGTAAATATATGCACACACACATACACCCCCCCCCACATACACATTTCCTATCCTTGCTGACCTTGCTTTAGCTCCTAACTTTCCTTGCTATTACTTTATCTCCCCCCACTCACGGATCCTTCCCTTATCTTCTTCCCTCACCCTTTGCTTCCCTGTCCACTCCTTCCTCCTGTTTAACCTGTTCCCAATATGAGTTGGTTGGTATTCAGAACTATTAGCCCTCCTCCCCCTCTAATGCCTCTGTGTATTCTGTTTTGAGCTATTTTATTGATGTCAACCTTAAACATATGCTATAAATTTTCCATGTTAAAAAACAAACCAAAAAAACCCCAATTTATCCATGTTGAGCTCCTTGAACAGCTCTTTGATATTGGTTCTCATATGTTAAATTTGAAAGAAAGTCCTGAAAATCTGCAAGTTCACTGAATGTCTATTTTTTCTTCTTCAATATTATAGATAAATTTGCTGGATATGATATTTTTGGCTGCAAATATAGTTCTTTTGATGATAGGTAAATATGATTCCAGGATCTGCAGTCTTTTATTATAGTTGCTGCTAAGTCTTGTACAATTCTAATTTTGGCTCCAGCATATTTGAATTGTTTTTTCTATTTCTACTTTCCTCTCGTGTTCTATCACTCCAGGATAATTTTCTTGGATTTTTTTTCTTGCATTAGTGTATCAAGATCCTTTTTTTGGTCACAATTTTCAAGCAGTCCAATTATTTTTATATTTTTTCTTCTTGATCTATTTTCCACTATCATTTTTCTTAAAAGATGTTTCACATTCTGTTCCATTTTTTCATTCTTCTTTCTTTATTGATATTTATTTATTCATTTTATGAATGCTACTTTCCACTAGCTTCCCCTTGCCCAATTCTAATTTCCAAGGATTCCAAAGAGTAATTTTCATTTTTTGAGACTGTATCTCTTTTTCAAGTTTGATAACTTTTTTCATAATCTTCTCATTTTTCTTGCATGATTTTTCTTTATTCATTCATTTATTTATCTAATTGTTTTAGTTTTTATCAGTGTCTCTTATTTGACTTCTAAATTCTTTTTTGAATTCTTCGATAAATTCTCTCTGGGCAGGGAGCCATTTCACATTATTATTATTATTATTTTTTATTTATTTATTTTTTACTCCAGTGTCCTCCCCTGAAGATGAACCCCGGTCTTTCCTGTTCCCATAGTATGTTTTTATGGTTGGATTCTTTCTTCTTTGCTGACTCATTGTTTTTTTAAAATAAGAAGTATTAGTGTAAATATTTCTATTCCTGGGGTGGGTGATGGTGTCTCTGGCTTCCCTTCAGATCTCCCCTCAGATCATGAACCCCAAATCAAGAGTTTCACCCTCCAACAAATACCCATAGCACACAGCATCCCTTGCCCTCTGCCTTTGTACTCACAGGTGTGCAGGTTCCTTCTTCCCCCAAGGCCACATCCCTGAAGCACAGCTGGACCTGACATTTCTAATCAGCCCATATTCCCCCAGTGTTTCCAGACTTAGACCCCCCAACTCCACAAACAGTCCAGGAGGTGAAAGTCCCTGTATTCCTCCTGCGCTCACCCTGGGGGTCCCCATTTGATATTTCCCTAGAGCTAGACTGGAGGTGTTTGCACTTCACAAGGTTTAATCCTGGCCCAGGGTCTTTTGAGTGATATCAGGAAGATCCCGGTTCTACCCCAAAGTCTTCCAGATTTTTCACGAGTCTATTTTTGTCCTGAGGTGTAAATTTCTTTTATTTGTGGGGAAAATCAGGAGAGCTTGAAATTTACCAATGTATTCTGCCATCTTTCTAGAATTCTCCCTCTCCCCCCATCCATTTTCTTCTCTTTTTAAAGATTTGATAAATGTTTAATCTACTTTATTTTTATTTTTTCTTTTAAAAACAATCTCTCAATTTTATTTTTTCTATTCAATTATATTTTTGCTTTCAATTTTATTTGTTCTATCTTTAATTTTCAGAATATTTATGATGTTACTTGGAGATTTTTGATTTGTGGGTCAGTTTTAAAAATTTCATGAGCATTGATTTCCTTCCCCCCCTTTTTTAACAAAAGTGTTTAGAGATATGTTTTCTTGGGCTGCACAGTGCATATTGCCTCATTATTGTCATTTTATTTGTTGAAATTTCTTTTGGTTCTATCATTTGTTCTTTAGCCCACCAGTTCTTTAGAATTATATTTAGTGTCTAAATATTTTTAAATTCTTTAATAAATATAACTTTAATTACATTATGTTCAATAAATTATATATTTCTTTTTCACATTTTAATGGGGTTTTAAGGCCCTAAGATTCATGGGCAATCACATATGACTTAGGTGTATGTAAATCTCTTTTCTATTCCGTAATTGCCAGAGATCTATCATCTAAAATTTTTCTAAAGTTCTCTTCAGGACCATAAAATCTTTGTTGTTTATGTATTTTGGATGTATTTGTCTCAGCCTGAAAAGGGTACAAGAAATTCCCCCACTACTGTGGTTTCACTCTCTATTTCTCTGTCGAATTTCATGAAGTATTTTTAAAGCATTTAGATGCTATAATATTATAGGCATATATTGATTATGATTTGTTATCTCTAGTACCTTTACTTCATAAGGTAATTCATTTATTATACTATCTGAAATCATGATTGCTACTCCTGCTTTTTTTGAGGTCAGCAGAAGCATAACAGATTTTCTTCCAGCCCATCATTTTAGTCTATATAGTGTTCCAAGTATTTATACATAAGATATCTCTCTATTCCATTTCCTAATTCATTCTTCTATCTCCTCTATTATATGCGTGAACTCCTTTAATTCATGTTTAGTTATAATTAAGTATTATTTAGTTATAATTTAAGTATTATTTAGTTATAATTAAGTATATAATTTCCCTCCTTCTGGTACTCTTGTTACTTTTCCCTCTCTTTCCTCCCATCTTCCTAAAAGGTAGTAAAAGGGAGAGAGTACCTAACTCTTATGAGCTAATAAATGAATCCTCAATGAATCCTCCTCTTTTCTCTCTTCTCTCTTTTTTTATCCCATCATTGATCAAGTTTTTACTTTTTTCTTTCCTTTTGCATTTTCTGTTCATGTTCTCCCTTAACCTTCAAAAGTGTTTTGTGTATGATTATTACCTCACCTAATCTTCCCTCATGTTTAAACACACACATAACTTTTGTCCTCTCTTGTCCCAGTCCCCTCCTCCCATCCTATTGCCTTTCTGAGCTTATTTCTACATCAAAATATCTATGTCTGAGAACATGAGGGTGTAAAAGAAAGGGATATAATTCTATTCAATGTTTTTATCTAGGTTCAAATAAAAATAAGGTTCATGGGATGCCCATTCCCCATATTTCTCCTACATGAACTTTGTCTTATTATCTCTAATATACATACTTATTGCTCCTTTCATCTTGAGTATAGTCCTCTGTAGCTTAATTTTTGTCTGCTCTTAAGACCACTAAAACAGACAAAACCATCCACAGATTGGTCATTTTTATCTTTCACTATAAGTTTTAATTGCTCAGTTTTTTTCAATCATGTCTGACTCTTGGTGACCCCATTTGGGGTTTATTGGCAAAGGTCCTAGAATGGTTTGCCATTTCCTTCTCCAGATTGTTTTACAGATGAGAAAATTGGAACATACAAGGTTTAAGTAACATGTACAGGGTCACAAATCTAGCAAATATCTGAGGCTGGTTTGAATTCAGGAGTTCCTGACTCTAAGTCAAGTGCTTTATCCACTGGACTACCTAGATGCCCCAATATAATAAGTCTTAATGATGTTACAGTTCTGATAAGCTGTTTTATCTTATCCTCTCATTAATATGTAAATAATTTCTCTCCACATATTTTCCCAATTAAATATATGTATATATATACATATATAATTACACTTTTTTATAACTCTGTCATTATCCCCAATTTATGAATGGAAAAAAAAAAATGAGTCAAACAGAACTTAAGTATCTTGACTAGGATCACACAGCTAGGAAGAATATTCAGGGGAGGGGATTTACACTTAGGTCTTTCTGTTTCCTGCATTCTATTTCACTTCGCCACTTAGCCATCTAGTGCTTCCTAAAGAAAAATGACACAAATTTTTTTAAAATACCACATTAGCAAGGTATTAATAATGTATTATAAATACCATGCACCCAAGTAGTACTTATAGCAGGAATTAAAAGTGGTCATCCTAGGTGAGTTTCCTTTTTTTTTGGTTTGTGCTCTAGTCTTTCCCCAGGAAGGGCCCCTGCTCTCCTGCAGCTGCAGAACTCTGACCTAGAACTTCATATGAGCAATAAAGCTGTCAATCAGCAACAGCTGTGTGTCCTCATATTCTCTGACCATTTGTCTGACCTCTTTACTCTCTGTGAACTGAAAGTTCCTGAGGCTGCTATTGCTGCTGGCCTTGAAGTCACTTCCAAGAGCCAGGCCATTGCTGGTGGTCCTGCTGCACTCTGGGCCTGAGCCAGTCCTGTGGAAAAGACCTCTCCTGTGGACCTAAGTTGTCTTAGGATGGGTAAATATCTGCCTCCTAACCTTTTGTTGGTTCTGCTGTTCCAAATCTAAGGCATTATGTTATAGTTTTTTGGAAGGTTATATTGGGAGAGTTCCAATGGATCCTCATTTGTACTCCACTGTCTTGACTCTACCCCATCCTACTGAATTTTCAGGAAAAAAAAAATTGGACTTTGTGATAATGCAGAAAAATCCCCCACCCATTCAGGTGTAACATGCTTCCTATGCCCCACTGATCTCAACAAATATGTTTACCAGAATCTTTTACCTCCTTCAAAAGAGCCAGGGTAAATATTTATTTTAGCACATGTGAGTTAATAAATCTGAGAAATTTTTTTTCTTCTTCTACCAACAACAAATTTTGTCTTTCAAAGAATTAACAACAAAGCTAAAAACTTAATTATTCTCTAAAGCACCAGACTGCAAAGTTGAATTCAAAAATCTTTTTGTAATTCTATTCATCACAGTAATTAGGTGGCAAGACTTTTCTCAAATATATTTTTAAAGTTCACTCATTTTAGCTGACTTGTCTACTTTTAGGCCTGATAGACTCACACCCTTACTCAATGATAGCATGTTATATTTCAAACACCATAGAAAATAAAGCAACTTTTTCTTTCTTATGAAACCAGCTACTATGTTATTTATTTACCATTAAAGTCTTCTTCAAAATTCTATCCACCATCATGAATAATTAATTGTTCAGAAAATCATTCAATGAAGTCTAATGAAATAAAAACAGGTAGGTCAAAAATCTAGTGAAATGAACACAGAGAGACACACAAACATTTCTAATTACTCTGAGTGAATGACCCCATATCTTCTCCATGATTAAGGAGTCTGGAGTCATTTCAAAATGTTCCACTTTATTAAAAGGAAGAGCTCAGTTTGAAGGAAAGGCCCTCTCACTAGCTGATACCATTAATTATCATTTTTATGCACATCATTCTCAGATTTGTCTAGTCCTATGTTCTAGGTCACATTTCCTAGATCACATTTCAATCAGGAAGCCTGATTGAACATGTCCTGAACTGAATCAGTAATCTGCCCTAAATCCTCCCTTTTTCTTAACATCTCTACTACTATGGCGTGTACCACCATCCTCCCTTGCAGGCTTGCAAGTTAAGTGTTGTTCTCAATTTCTCACTCATTCCCTATATTCAATCTATTGCCAAGTTGTCCCTATTTTACCTTCTTAACATGTCTTATAGTTTTTCTCCTCTGACAGTACTACCACGCTGGCTTTGTTCCTCATTCTTTCACAAATCCTCCTACTTCCTCAAATCCATCCTACTCCATTATCCATTTATTTAGCTGTCAACTTGATCTACTTGAATGACCATGTCACTTCCCCTCTCCATTCAATGAATTCTACCTTCAGGAACAAACATAAAACTCTGAATGCCCTTTAAAATCCTCTATAACCTGTCCTCCTTTCCTCCCTTTCCAGTCTTCAGATGTCTTATAGCACCCCCACATCATCTCAACCCAACCAAAGTACTCTGAGATCCAGAGGCCTGTTTGCTGCTCTTTGCAACAGGGATTATACAGACTGTCCCAAATAAAAATAAAAGCATATGAGTTCTGAAATTAGAAGCTAGTTTAACCCACAAAGCTCCCAATTAAAAAATGTCCTTAGAATGTGACTGGCCTTAGAAATCTGGGCTTGAGTCTGAGAACAAAACAACTTGTGATTGCATTCATTTCATGTACCATCAAAGTTATACTCAAATTTCTGCAAGCTAAGCTTCAGTAATATGTGAACCAAGAATTACCAGAAGAACAAGCTCTGGCAACATTCACTGGATTATGGATAAAGCAAGGGAGTTCCAGAAAAACATCTACTTCTGCTTCATTGACTATATTAAAGCCTTAGTGTGGATCCAAACAAAACATGACAAGTTCTCAATGAGATGGTAGTACTACATACTTGTCTGCATGTGGGTGAAAAAGCAAAAATTAGAAAAAACAGGGAATAACTGATTAGTTTAAGATTGGAAAAAGAACAGAAGACTGCATATTGTCATCCTATTTATTTAACTTATATGTTGAGTACATCATGCGAAATGTCAGGCTATAGGAATCAAAAGCTGTAATTAAAGTTGCTGAGAGAGATATCAACACTCTGATATGTAAATGGTACTACTTTGATGGCAGAAAATGAAAAGAAGCTTCTTAATGAGGGTGAACTAAGAAAGTATAAAAGCTGGCTTAAAGCTTAACATCAAAACAAAACAAAACAAAACAAAAAAAAAACAACTTATATTATGGCAGCTGCTCTCATCAGTTCCCCAAAAAAGAGTGAGAAGAAATGGAAGCAGTATCAAATTTTATATTCTTGGGCTTTTTTATGGCAGATGGCAACTGCAGCCATAAAATTAAAAAATACTTTTTTCCTTAGAAAGAAAACTATGTAATATCTGGACAGCATACTAAAAAGCAGAGACATCAGTTTGTATAGTGAAAGCCATGGTTCTTCCTATAGCAATATATGGTTATGAAAACTGGACAATAAGGAAAGTTGAGTGCCGCAGAATTGAAGCTTTTGAATTATGGACCAGGAGAATTTCTTGGACAGCAAGGAGATCAAATCAATCAATACTTAAAGAAATTAATTCAAACTTCTTATTGAAAGGTTGGTATAACAAAGAGTTGGACACAACTGAACAAGTGAATGATAACAAACTATTACATAATGGTAATTCTTTTCTTTGCTAAAACAGCATCAAACTTAACCCAACTAGAAAGCATATTACCTAACGCAGTAATCAACTAAATGCAGTGAATAAGTGATGATTTGAGACTAGAAGATAAAGGAGAAAAAGGAAAAATTATTTCTGTAATGTTTTTGAATCTTATGGATCTCTCTTTTGTTTCAATTATTTATCTGGCTGAACACTTTTATTGACATGATTCTCCAAGATCGCCACCTTCTTGAGTTCCAAAATTTAGACTAAATGGCATAGACTTTCATCTGCAATGTTCTCTTATGTGTCCTTTCCTGTTCCAGTCTGAAAACAAGATATCTTTTACTCTCTGAAAAGTGGAATGAGCAATGATTACAGCTATTTAAAAGAGGAACCAGAAGCATCTCTACTGGGACACATAATTTTTAAGGGAAAAAAAAAATCTTGATATCAGAATGTTGAACCAATCCAGTATTTTTGCCAAGAAAATCCCAAATGAAGTCACAAAGAGTCAGATACCACTGAAAAACTACACAATAAAACATTTTGAAAAGAAGATTTCATTATCTTAAAAAACTGGACAAGAGAAGATTTTGTTTTATTCTTGTTGAATGAATCTGACTTGGAAAAAAACCCCACAAAATCTTTTGTTAAATACTGGGAAATGTGCTATCTAAAAAGTTATCTGTTCAAAAAGCAAATATAGTGCTTTAAATAGTGATAAAGTTTCAGAAAGGGGTTCTTCTAGACCAGTTGTTAGCCACCACAGATACAATTACACTTTTGATTTCTGCCTGTCCTATTGCCTACAGCAAAACTGAGAAAAGAAACTGTTCTTTTTCTCTAAAACTTCTGATATTAGAGAAAATTAGGGGAGGAAAAGTCTGTTCTTCAATCAGATTAGTCTAGTTTCTTAACTCCTTTAACTCCTAATCCAATAAGCATTTATTAAGTACCACATCATTTCAAGCAAATCACTGTGGTAAACAAAGGGAGTATAATGATAAAAATTTACTGGTCATGGTAAAAGTATCGGTATCCTCCTTCTCCATTGACATTTCTAGACCTTCCCTCTGGCACCATGATTTAATAGCTTCATTTTTGAGGTTCTAGCACTAAATCTCCAAAAAAATCTTAAAATATCTTTTTTTTTCAAAAGCATTCATAATCAACACATAGTGACTTCAATCTTTGAAAGTAAATTTCCAGTTTCCCATAAATTCCAAATTTCCCTCAACTTTTCAAATTCCCTCAAAGAATTCACTCCAGAAGCTGAAACCAACTGAGACTACTCAGTGGTTTTAGAGATATTTTCTGATGCTTCTGGCATCTGTACTGCTGTAAGGAATTACCAGACTACTGTTTGTTGGTCAAAGATAAAGATTCCAATTGTTCTATTTGAGAGTATCATTCTTATCTCAATAATAATGGATTGTGAATATACCAACTTAAATATCTCAGTTAATCTATAGACATAAACTAACTGCTAAGATTTTAAATCATGTCCCAAGCTTTCAGTGACTTCTTAAATGCTTTTTTCCTCTCAGTGTATTGAATGAAAAACAGATTTCATAGAAGGTGCCCAATTTTACCTCCTCCACAGACAATTTTCTTTAATGGGAAGAATTTTTGCTAGAAAGCAAATACCTAACATAGGGAGATAAAATGACAAAATTATTCACATTAGCTCATTTGTCAATCCTCCTGCCCTAGTCATATGGAATACCTCAATACCATATTCAGACTTTTGAATGAATGGCTATTCCATCAGAGACCATAATACCACAAGGTATATTCACAAAAGAGAAGGCTGACTCAAGGGAAGGAAATGTTTCACGTAAAACTAAAGGTGGAAAAAACTGGTAAACAACACTTGGATCACATAAACTGCACAATGAACTACTAAAAAAACTGGAAGATACAATTGCCAGTTAATTGCAATTTTGGTCAATGAAAGAACATGAAGGAGTTACTACATAGCAAGATAATGATTAGGCTCAGGTTAGCAATATATCAACTTGTTTTGCATTCTGAGTTTTTTTAATTCTAAGAATCAATGAAAAAAATGATAAAAACAATAAAAAAGAGACAATTATATCAATCTCACAAAGAAAACTAAGTTCAGAATGAATTACTCTGCAAACAACCTAGATGACAGAAACATGAGGAAGGTAAATAAGAGAAACTAAGAAAGACACAAGTAACAGAAAAAAGGGGGGAATCTGAAAACATAAAAACACATGAAATAAAAAATAACACAATAATGAAGGACAAAACATTAAGAGACTACTTTCATTGACTTTTTATTTAGCCACTGGAATGGCTAAACAAATGATGTAAATGAATATTACAAACACTTATGTTATAAGACATCTAGGTGGTGCTGTGGATAGAGCACCAGCCTTGAATTCAGGAGGACCTGAGTTCAAATGTGATTTCAGACACTTAACACTTCCTAGCTGTGTGACCCTGAGCAAGTCACTTAACCCCAGTCTCAGAAAAAAAAAATGACGAATATGATGAAAATGTTATCAGTCAAAACAATATCCAATGTACAAAGAGAAAAACAAGAAACAACATGTTGAAAGAAACCATAGACAAATGTGTCTCCAACACATGTACAAAAATGTTTGTAGCAACTCTTTTTGTGGTGGCAAAGTTGAATTTATAAAAATAAGAGTCACTCTCCAATTAATAACCCAAGAATATGGATAGTCAATTTTCAGGAGAAATCAAAACTATCAATAGTTACATAAAAATGCCCTAAATCTCTAATAATTAATGAAATGAAATTAAAACAATTCTGTGGTATCATCCATCAGATTAATTAAAATGACTTTTAAAAGACAATAAGAAAAGCTGAAGTAATTGGGAAAACAAAGAGGAAAACTAATGTCCTTTTAGTGGATCCATGAACTAGTCTTTCATTCTAGAAAGCCATTTGGAACTATGCCTAAAAAGCACTCAGTAATTTCACTACTGGTTCTATTAGAAGATCCAAAAGAAAGAATTCAAAGAAAGAGGAAAAGGACAATATATACAAATATACACATATATACAAAAATACTAATCGTAGTTTTTTTTTTTTTTTAGTTTTTTATGGTGGCAAAGAATTAGATACTATGAGATGCTCATCAATTGGTTGACTAAGATATAGTATATGGAATGGAATATTACTATACAACAAAAAATAATGAAGATGGCAGCTTCCAAAAAACCTTGGAAGAAAGGTATTTAGTGAAGCAAAGAGCTTCTATGATAATATCTGTGAAAGAGAGAAAGAAAAAAGTATTTAAATTGAGAAACTGTCAAGTATCTGAAGGAATATTAATGTAGATCTTGAAGTCACTTAGAAAGAATTGACAAGGAAAGGAAGACTGTGAACTAGGCAATTAACTTAACCAGAAAGGATGGAGAAGGTTCTGGGGGTCAGTAGATAAACAGACACTATGATATTCGAAAAATAAATTTAGATTGAATGAACCTCAAAAAAGAAGCTATTAAATCATGGTGCCAGAGGGAAGGTCTAGAAATGTCAATGGAGAAGGAGGATACCGATACTTTTACCATGACCAGTAAATTGTGAGTTGTCCAAGTGTAGGCAATATTTGTAATATTACAAAAGTTTTACAAAGCACTTTCATGAGGAGGATGCCATATCTCAGTGGGTTCCAAAAAAATGGAAGAAAGGAAAAAGAAATCCTGCTTAGCAGTACCAATCTCTCTACACGTATCTCTAATGCTATCTTCTTTAGAAGATAACCCTCACTATATGCCCCACTCACTCTAATCTTAAATGTCTATCTTCTGGTTTCTCTGCTATCTGTAAAAATGTCCATATGCTTAAAAAAAAAAAAAAGACAAATTTCCCATTTAATCCTAATATGCTTGATAGCTCTCATCTCTTTCTCAGCTAACCAAGACGAAAAAGTTCTCATCTAAACCATTTGTGATCTAGATTTCTACCCATATCATTCAACTAAAAGTATCCTTTACAAAATTGCCAAATCATTTCCTAACTTCCAAATGTAATGGCCTTTTCTCAACTCTCTTCCTTGATCTTTCTGCGGCACTTTAGAATATTTTCTCCTATTGGGGAGATTTTTGTGACTCTATTCTCTCTTGATTCTCTTTCTACTTATTTTACCATTTCTTATTATCCTTTACTGGTTCTCAATCAATGACCTGCCAAATAACTGTGTGAGCCCTGTTCTGTTCCATCTTCTCCTTTCCATCTATACTACACTAAGTCATTTGATGAACTCAACTATCATCTCTATGTAAATCATTCCCAATTCTCTATATTCAGCTTTAATTTCTCTGCCTCAGCTAAAATCATATATTTCCACATGTCTTTTGAACATCCTGAGCTAGTTGTCTCTTATTCTAAATCTAAGCCTCATACAAACTTCTCTATTCCTACTAAGGATAGCATCATCTCCGGAGTTTCTTTTGAAAAAACAGTATCACAAAAACCTAGATTGTAGAGGGTATTCAAAAGGAAATGATCTACAGTACCAAATGCATAAATCAAGGTTGAAAATTGAGAAGAGCACTAAATTGGTCAGTATGACTAATAATTGTGGAGAGAGAAACAAGCTGAAAATGATGAGGTTGGAGAGAGTATTACTAAGAGTTTAAATGAGAATCAAGTAGAAACACTTAATAGAGATGGTTTTCTTCATGCTAATTAAAAAAGGAAGTAGAGATATCAAAGGACAGCTGCAATGTTAGAATCAAGGGAGCATTTTTTAAGGATTGAGAAGGGGAACATGTGAGTAACTAGGAAGGAGTCAGCAGATAAGGAAATACTTAAAAATAAGAGTGAAGAATATAGGACAGATGATTTCTCTGGAGAAGATGGGAGGGATGGGATCAAGAGTATATAAGAGACTGTCTTATGCCCCACTCACTCTAATCTTAAATGTCTATCTTCTGGTTTCTCTGCTATCTGTAAAAATGTCCATGTCCTTAAAAAAAAAAAAAAAAAAGACAAATTCATCTGAAACTAGAATGGATAAATAAAGAGGCCCCTAAAGTTTCCATTTTCTATCTTAAATCTCTTGGCCACAATCCCAGACATGCACACCTTATTCTAAAAAATGTTATTTAGTTTGTGGTTCAATTATTCAGTGATATGTGACTTCCCTGTCAACCATAGCATGTCAGACCTTCTATATTTCCCTATTTCCAAAATTTATCAAAATTCATGTTCATTACTTCCGTAAGCCATTGCTTCTTCTGCCAATACCTTTTTCTTTTGCCTTCATTCTTTCCAAATATTAGGGTATTTTCCCAATGCATTCTTTCTTCTTATTATATGGCTAATACTTAAGCTTCAATTTCAGCTTTGGTATTTGACCTTCCAATCAATAGTTTGAATATATTTCTTTTAGTATTGGCTGACTGAGTTCCTTGCTGTCCAAGAGTGTCGATTCCACCATGTTCAGCTTTCCCTATATAGTCTAGCTCTCATAGCCATACCTACAAACTACAACTTTGACTATATGGACTTTGGTCAGCAAGGTAAAGTCTCTGCTTTTTAGTATCAATTTTTTTTTTTATTTCACAGTTAAGTTGCCATCTGAAGTGATCTTTGAGTCCAAGAATATAAAATCTGACACTACTTCCATTTCTTCTTCTATTTGTCAAGAACTGATGGGACCAATTTGTACAATCTTAGTTTTTTTTGGTAGTGTCAAGCTTTTACACTCTCCTCTTTCACTCTCATCAAAAAGTTTCTTAATTCTCCTTTGCTTTCTTCCATCAGAGTAGCATCATTTCCATATCTGAAAATGGTGATATTTCTCTTAGCAACCTTAATTTCAATTTTTGATTCTTCTAATCATGGCATATAAGTTTAATAAATAAGGTGACAATATACAGCGTTCTCATGCTCCTTTTCCAATTTTAAACTTATCAGTTGTTCTGTGTTAAATTCTAATTGTTCCTTCTTGGCCTGCAAACAGATTCCTCAGTAAATAACAATGATTTTGTATTCTCATTTCTTTTGAGAGCTGTCGCATTTTGTTGTGATTCACCCGTCCGTCTTTAGCTTAGTCAATGAAACAGATGATTTTTTTTTTTTTTTTTTTTTTGCTTTCTCATAACCGAGGCAATGTTGGCAATTTGGTCTCCAATTCCTCCACCTCTTTAAAAACTAGACTGTTCTTCTGGTAATTTTTGGTTCACAATATATTATTAAAACCTCGCTGGCAGAATTTTTTTTTAAAGCTTGCAGAATTTTAAGCATAATCTTGCTGGCATGTGAAATGAGCACAAATGTTCTCTGTAATTTGAACTGTTAGGTAGATTTCTATTTGGGAAAATGTCAATATTATGTTCCTAGGGTCATGGACATAAAATCAGTGAGTCAAAATATTTGCAAATGAATCAAATCTTTATTGATCAAACTTCTTGAACTCTGCGTAGGTGCAAATATAGCTATGACCAACTAGGAATGCTCTTGACTATTCAAATCCAGAGTGTCCACACCATGCAGCTCAGAATTGTTATAAAAACTGTCAAGAGTTCACCAGATAGAAGCAGCCTTCTCACATGTATCTGTCAAAAAAGCAGCCAACTTGTCCTTCTTTTCTGACAGCTGGCTAGATCCACTTTTCTCATCAATGGGATCTTTCTAATGAATATAAAGACTGAATAATTAAATACATTAAAAAAATGAATCTGAGTTCATTTCAACCTATTTGTTCATATGTGAAAAAGCCATGAATTAACTACAATTCACAAAAATCAAATATGTAACAGAAAGTTATTTTTAAAAATCAATGTAAAATTTCTACTTTAGTATACAATACCACATTTCATACTTCTGTATGTGTATATATATATATATATATACATACATGCATATACACTATATTAACTGTCCCTGTTAATAATTTTTCTAGTTCCTAATACTTGAGATCTTATTAGAGGACTTCCTAATAAATATCCTTCATTAAGATCTGGCATAATGATGTTAAACTCTTCAAGCTATAAGGCCTGCTAATAATGCTTGAGTCAGAGTTCCTACTCAGTATGACTATCTCTTCAAGGAAAAATAACTGCAAGGAATACCTAGAAGTGCGTATAAAAATAGCCATTAGAGCTAAATTTAGACCATGTACTATATTTTTAGTTATCATAACTTGCATAGCTCTGTCCTGGACCTCATGATAAACTTAATTTCTTTAGAGACAGGACACTTTAAAATTCAAATCTTCCATATTAAGCTTAAACAGATTAGATTTTCCACCTCTGTAATTTTCAGATAGGTGTTCATGTCCAAACTTTATAAGAAAATCTGCTTAGTCTGACACTTTTCCTGTTCATATCAGTGTTACTCAAATACTATCAGTAAATATATAACAGAACTGAGGTAATTCAACAGATAATTAAGACATTTTTGCATAAATGTGAATCACTCAAATAACTCAAAACCAAGTTTTTCACCTCATTTACCTAAATAATAATTTCAACTTTCCACTTTTCTTCAGCTATGAAGACATAGCCTTATATGATCTTTCCATTCAATGATCATACTAAGTAAAATGCAGAACACCTTGAAAATTATTAACATCTTTCTCCATAGATGAAATTACATAGAATACATTCTAATGTCAGGACAGGACTACTTTTCTCCATGTAAAATCTAATTTTATCAAACATCCTTAAGGGAATGGATATTCCCTAATACTGAAGTGTCCTTCAGTTTTTAATGGCTTCATCAGAGTATTTAAAAAATAATGAATACATTTAGGACATTAAATAAAAGTGGATATAATAAAACATTTGAGAGGCTGAAATTCAAATAATTCTACCTGTTGTGAAATAAGAGGCATAATTGTTTGTCTCATCCTTGAATGCTGATTAGCATAACTTCTATAATCTTAATAATTCAGTCCAAAGAACCTGCATGTGCCTTAATTACCAATATTACCATATTTTTAAGAAGGAAGAAGGTGGAGTTAAGGCATATAATCCCCATATTATCCCAGCCTCCCTAATTCTCCAAACAATCATGAAGTTTTCCTTTCAATTTGTGCTAAAATACATAAGGAACAATATCTTTCTGAAGTTGCTTTATTAATTTCACAAGCTGAAATCTCATGGCAACTTGCAAATTTACATCCCAACATGAAGCAGCATGGTTACCAATTAGATCTTTTCCTGCTCAAATTCTTTTTTTAAGAAGGTAACTTTATGTCAAAAGCAAAGTTACTGACTCTCACTGTAAAATTATGAATAATATTTCAGACTGTTCAGAAAGAAAAGCTACCTGAGTAGCAATAGTGGGCTTCCCTCATCTATTAATAAAGCTCAGCATTAGCCTTTGGGGAGAACTATAAATTATTCCCACAGCTGTCTGTTCACCCAATCAGAATGCTCCCACAACAAAATACATTTTTAAGCAAATCTACTGTTGCTGGAGTAAATCATACTGAATATCATACCCCAACACCTAAATCAGTAATTTGGTTTACTTAATAAACAATATTTTGAATGGCAATGTTTTATTTTCTCATATTTTTATATGATTCATTTTTCTTCTTACTGATACTTTTGTACTCTCCAGAACAAATAAAAGAATTTACAAGCACTGCAAAATGAAACAATTCATGAAATCAAAAGTAAGCACAAAATATGTAAAAAATTAAGAACATAATGTCTATTTTCCCACTTCCTCTACTGTTGAAATAAGGAAAAATCACACAATAAATTCATGTGCATCTTAAATGGTTAAAGAATAAGATATTCAGGGTACTTATGACTACTCTAGTTAGCTGAAAATTATCCCACACATACCACTTCTGGATAACCATTTTTCAGATTTGAATAAGATAATATGGTATATTTACCACTAAAAAGATATTGAACATAATATGATATTTTGTGATGACTTAGTAGTTTCTAACAATCTGCAGTATCTCAGGGTCATTATTAGAAAGATGAATTACCGTTGACAGTCCTATAATTAAACCTCTAGATATAAAAAGCACCCTGGTTTGGAATATTTTAAAAATCATTATGTATACTGTATCATTATGTAAATGTACATACATTATACACATGTATGTATATTGTATACACGTATCATGTATGTATGTTATCCTGGAGTGATAGAATTATAAAAGTGCATTTAAGAAAGACCTTTTTTAAGCAAGATAAATACACTCAAATTAAGTATTCTTCAGTATTTTAAATTATGCAACCTGAAAAGAAAACTTTAATAGAAAAAGCAGGGGCAGCTAGGTGGTGCAGTGGATACAGCACCAGCCCTGAATTCAGGAGGACATGAGTTCAAATATGGTCTCAGACACTTAACATTTCCTAGCTGTGTGACCCTGGGCAAGTTACTTAACCCCAGCCTGGGGGCGGGGGGGGGGGGGGGGGGAATAGAAAAAGCAGCCAATTTCCCTAATTATGCATATAAATTGGTTTACTAGCAATTGTTTAAAAGTGGGACTAAATCTTCAACCCTCTTCTCAATTTAGTAATAATGATCTGGAAAGTTTTATTAATAATACCAAGAAAAAAATGGTATAATTTATTTTTTGTCAAGAAGTAAAACAAAAAGATGCAATGTAATTCCCAAAATCAGGTTTTTAAAATGTATTTCCATCTTTTATGTTGAACTGTGCAAAGAATTTTGGAGACCAGACCTCCCAAGATACAAAAATTATTAGAAAGTTACTTGGAATTACACACAGTGTTTTTATTTCAGACAATGGGCTATTGCCAAAAAGGACTGACATCTTGATGAAAGGAACACCAAAATGTTGCAGACTTTTCACGAGTAAAAATCTTTCCAAGAACAACAAATTGTGATTTCCAGTTCTGCCACCACATAAAATTGACAAAAACAAGGAATTTGCAACATGTAGTTGTAAATCACATTTGCCTGTGTCCAAAGTTCCGAATTTTTTATTCTTGGAAGAGTATTCCATTAACTACTATTGAAAACTGCTATTTGCTGTTGCTGGTTTTATGGGACCATCTGCTGGCAGGATTATTGGTCATATCATGCCTGAAAAAGTTGGTGAGATGCTTTGTTAAATGCATGACCAAATGCTATTTAGAGAAGACAACATGTGCACCTTCACAGATTATCCAGAATATCTCAAGGTGGTTAGGTCCTTGGTTGTTTAACCAAGAGAGGAAAAGACTAGGTCTCAGGTAGATGTCTCTGAGATGTTACTTAACTCTAGAGTTAATTAAAAGTTATTTGGAGATTATTTACTTTTGGTACAATCCATACTAATTCATTCCATTTTAGGATATTTAAAAGCTTAGATTGAACTAAAGAAATCATATCATAATGACAGATTCTATGTTTCTTTCTTTCAATTCCTAACTCACATTCCTTATTTTTATGAAGCAAAATATCATATTTCATTACTAAATGGATTCCTTATCTTTTAAGTTCCATTTTTTTAATCACGTGTTGAGTGGCCCTACAAAAACTAAGTGAAAAGCTTCCTTGAGATAAAAATTCATCTTTAATTCATGTAATTGCCTCAGATTCATTTTTTCCCTATGGAAACGTGAGCCTGGGTTATTCTCAAAAGAAAGCATTAAAAATATTGGCAGTTGTCCTGATTCGTTAAATACCACCCCTATAAAGAACTATACTTGGAAATCACACAATTCTGAGTGGTAAAGGCATGTTTTAAAGAGTATGAAAACTCATGACAGGACATGCTGTTTATAACTGAGTTTATGACACATAAACTTTGCAGTTTTTAAGTCCTTAATGTATTGTTCCATATTTCTTTAATCAGTAATTGGAGACCAAACTCTCCCATTCTCTTGTGGATCAAAACCTTTATCAAAGGCCATTACCAAAGTCATACATACACACACACACACACACACACACACATACTATATATATACACACACACATACATATATATATACACACACACATACATATATATATATATATATATATATATATATATATATATATATATATATATGTATTTTTGAGGTCAGCATGCTTGACAAATGACAAGGTATATATCAATTTAATCAGCACAAAAATTGGCATTAACACATTTCAGTAATTAAACTAAAAGCACAACAGAGAAATTATACATGGCTTTTTGCCCTTAAGTGCTAATGCCCAAGAATAACATAAGGTCAGCAGCTTTTTCACCAATTACATCCATCGACCTAATTTTTGTAGACAGGCTATCTAGTAAGTGACACACTGCTTTGTTTGAATTCTGGCATCAAAGTCCCCTCTATACACATCCCACAATGTGTCTCCCTCCTTGATGAACAAAACAGTTTCTGTTATTCAGTTAAATAAATCTTGCCTCTTAAAGAGAAATCTCAGGTTTTTATTTAAAGTGAATGAAAATGAATTATAATTCACAATTACCATATGGTAAATCCCCAGAATAATGAAGGATAAACTATTATCAGGTCAGCTTGCCAAGAGTAAGAGAATGAGGATGAGGGACATGAATAGAAGAAAGAACAGAGCTGGGAGGGGCAAGTGGATATTAATATTTTATGTTATAGAAAACTACGGTATTTCTGCATTTTGAAAATCTTACCATTTTGAGAATCTTAACAGTCTTGGGACTGCACTCCTTTGCTCTTTAGTCCAAGAAAGCCAATCTGCAAAATATTGTTAAAGTAGACAAATGACCTCACTACCCCAGCAATAAATAAAAAATAATTTGGATAGCACAAAGACAAATTAGCTGTATATAATCTTTACTATTTTTAAATAGATACATGCAAATTGTTCTGGCCACACACAGTTATTGGAATACACTTTTAAGTGCCTCAGTAGTGCAGAGGTTTAAATACAGGACAAAGGAATTCCAGACACCTGGGTTTTCAGAGTTCTCTACTATTGTTAGCACTCTTTAAGTTACACTAAATTTACTTTTTTTTTACCCACTTAAAAATGAGGCAATAAAAAAAGATCATTTGCTGTTGGCTGAAGGCTGTTCATTGTTTACAGTCTCTACTGAGTACATTTTTTGCAATCAAAAGAGCAAAAGAAGAATCACCCTTCTAGCCTGTAATGCCTGAGAATGGATATTTTTGGAAATGGCACTGCATTACATAACCTTCCATTAAAAAAAAAAAAAAAAACTCTACATAATAAAAAAAATCAATAATATTTATCATTATGTCCTTTTAATGAATACACTCATTTAAATGCTGTGGTTATCTTCTCCCTCAAAGTATTACATAGCATAAACAATACAGTTCTTTTGTTAGCATTAGTTGTGTAAAAGGGAGGGTGAATGGCACTAAAAGTTCTCGGAAAAGGTGTCATAGTCACAGAATATATCCACTTATGGCATAGGTGCAAATGCAGACCAATTACTACTTTTGCCAACGGGTGGGGGGGAAAGCAATACCATTTTTAAGCAAACACCTCCAAAGTTTAAGGGCTGCCCAAGAAAAAGCAGAAACCTGATGAAAGAATGAATGCTCTAAAAATACCCTGGGAAGCAACCTAGGAAGCAATCCAATCTAAGGGTAAAGGGGGTGGGGTGTAAATCATTTTATAAGAAAGGAAATTCCTGGAGCCTGGACATACCAAAAGTGCATTTAATTTAAAAAAAAAAAAATCATTCTTTGTCACTGCTTTATGAGTATCACCACCATCAAAATTAAAAAGAAAAAAAAAAAAAAAGCACGGAAAAAAAAAAAACCCACCCAGCCTTCCCCCTTCCCCCCATTCAATTCTTCCCCTTTTATTTGTGCATAAATAAATAAATAAATGAAAATCCCGAGTTAAATTGCAGCCTTAAAGCAGCAGGACCAAAATGACAGAATTTTTTAAAAGTATACTTTTGCTCTTCCAAATTTATAGGAAAATCTATGAATGCTGCAGGATTGGAGAGTCCTGCTAAGAGCAAAAGAAAGAAATCAACACAGAGAAAAGCTCTCAAGGCTGTAGATTTGAATTGCATATACTTACAGACAAAAGCCCCTGCTCCCTGTCCACTTTCTGTCCTCTCTACACCTGAAACACAAATGTGGATGAAAGGGGGCACCACGCTAGAAAGGCAGTGGGGGAGGGGGACGAAGAAGAAAGAGGGAGGGAGGGATTGGAAGGGGGGGGTGACCCGACCCCACTTCCAAGAAGAGCAGTCTTAGGGAAAAAAAAAAAAAAAAAAAAAAAGGGGGTATGTCTCTAGCACTCTTTCTTTCTCTCCTCCCCGTGCGCGTGTGCGTCTGTGTGTGTGCGCGTGTGTGTGCGCGTACGTCTGTCTGCCTAGGGGTCTGTTTCTGTCACTCTGTCTCGGTCTTTCCCCCTTTCCCTTCCTCCCCCAGGCTGGGCTTGGGTGGCCTGGGCTGATTCTGTTGAACAATGAGCTAATTCTGAGCCTGGCTGGCCCCCAGCCAGCTCCCTGCACCCGCCCAGCCCTTGGCGCGGCGCAGCCAGACTGCTTACTCGGCAATAAACTGAGCCTCAAGTCCCCCCCAGTCCTACGGCTGCACCAATCCGTGCACGGCTCTCAGACTGCACGAGCCGCAGCGCCTCCGGCCGAGCCCCCAAAGCCCTCCACCGCTCCCTGCCTTCCCCTCGCCCAGTTCTTCTCCCACCCTTGGATTTTTGTTCCCTTCCTTGGCTCCCGCAGCCTGTTTGCTGGAGCTTCCCTGCTTAGACCATCTTCGGAGAAGGCGATTGGCCCGCCCGTCCGTCCATCACGCTCTTGTGCTCGCCCTTCCCATCTTCTCCTCGAAATGTGGTTGCCTCCAGACAAATAAGGAGGTGGTTTGGTTGAGAGCCAGAGAGAACCGCGATCGAAACCCTGCACAGACGCCGCTGCTGGAGGGGGAGGAGAAAGGAGAGGAGGGAGGGAGCGGCCCATACTGTAATCGTAGACCTGCAGCAAAGGGCATTTGAGGGAAAGAAGGCTGAGACACACAGCAGCCGCCTTGCCTTTTATGTGCCTGTCTGGGAGCAAAGCAGAAAATAGTGCACACCGGCCTCCGAGCTGCGCGCAAAACGCGCGCTTGTGCACCAGAGCTCGGCTGTCTGTGCATAAGAAACGCGCATCCTCCGTGCTACACCCAAAACTTTTTCTTGTCCCAAATATAGAAGAAAAGGAAAGGAATAGAAAATCGTGTAGGCCAGTCACCAGGAGAGTGGGGAAACTGACAGGCGTTCTTAACAAATATACAGCGCAGTGAGCTCTGCAAATTGTTCAACGTAAACTTGGGCAGATTTAATATTCTCATTCACTTGAACTATAAAGTTCCCTTCTGCACACACACTTTTCTTCTTGGGAATTGCTTCAAAACACTTGCTTTTTCAGGCTTAGAAAAACAAATTTAATAGTCTATTTTAAAAACCTAGCAGGTTTTTTTTATTAAAATATAGTTGCTATAAATGTGGTACAAAATGATTTGTGTTGACAAAAACAGTTATTTTATTATGGCAATTAAAAAGATGTTAAAAGGAAAGTTTATTCATTAAATCCCTTTTGACAAGATGATTATCATTTCTTTTAAAATTGTCTCCCAGTTGTTTGAAACATTGACCTTTAATCATCTTTTCCATTATTCTCAGCCCGCAAATGGGAAAATGAATTTAAATAAAGAAATTACATTTATGGACTATTCATCGTATTTTCTTATATTTGAATACACTGAGTACAGGGGAGGGGAAAGCTTTAAAAGTCAATATTTATGATTATATATTAAGCTGGTGGTTCCATATGCTACCTCAGTAATTAATTATTCTCAATTGAATAAGTCAGAAGTATGAATTAAGTCCAAACAAGGTCTTGATCCCCCTAGGTTGATTCAGTAAATCAATCCATCTGTCCAATTAATAGCATTACATTGTAATCCTTGATCAATTTAGAAGTGAAAATCATTGGGTGAAATGGAGTGAAATTGAATAGAAAGTGTGTTGGAAGTGGCTAAGGAGATTCTTTCACATCCTGGGGTGAACAGGGAGGGGGTTGTGTAAAAAACCCAAATAAGTTTTGAACCAAGCATTCTTGGGATGTGCTAAAAGAGATCCATTTCGATCAAATCCCTGAGAGGGAATTTCTTGAGAGACCTAGGGAGGAAAAGGGCCCCTGTCTCCTTGACTAGAGGAAGATTTTCAGAACTTTGAAAAGAGCAGAAAATTTGGACTTCTCATCTGTGTCCAAGTTAGTAACAGTGGCTCCATCTGGCATTGAGGACAAACCAGACCACTTAGAAAAGCTTCTGTTATCAGCTCCAATAGAGCAGTAATGAACTGAACCAGCTACACCCAGCGAAAGAACTCTGGGAGATGACTATGAACAACTACATAGAATTCCCAATCTCTATATTTGTCCGCCTACATTTTTGATTTCCTTCACAGGCTAATGGTACACTATTTCAAAGTTCTATTCTTTTTGTACAGCAAAACAACTGTTGGGACATGTATACATTTATTGTATTTAATTTATACTTTAACATATTTAACATGTATTGGTCAACCTGCCATCTGGTGGGGGAGAGAGGACAGAGGGGAAAAATTGGAACAAAAGGTTTGGCAATTGTCAGTGTTGTAAAATTACCCATGCATATATCTGGTAAATAAAAAGCTATAATTTAAAAAAAAAAAAGAAAAGCTTCTATAAGGTATATAAGCAATATATATATATATGTTATAAAGCTTCTATAAGGTATATAAGCAGTAAAGGAAACTTTATGAAAACATGAGAGAAATGAAAAATTTATAACTAAAGAACTTCCAATAGCTACCCTCTTTGCCTATATTTGCATGTATTCTAATCCTGAGTCCACTTTCCCCCTGGATTCTCTTTGGATTTATGGAAAAATGTGCTTCCATGTCTTATTATATTTGTTGAGTATATATCTTTTGACAAATCTGTCTGTTAAATGATGTTTGCAGATAACCAATTGATGAAGCACATTGATGAGGGCTTGTGAACTTGTATAGACCTAACATTTTTTTAAACACCCTATTACCTATAAGGATTACTCCCAGAATTTTTGAGGGAGAAATATTCTTGATGTGGGGGGTTTGATAGAATAAGCCTAGATCATGTACTACACTAATTAAAGAAAATGAATTCATAGTAATCTGTTCCTCAAAGTTATAGTCTTTAATGAAACAAAAGTTAGCAGCAACAAATGGGTGTAAGAAGTAAATACTTCCTTAAAAGATATATTGCATTTAAAAAAACAATAGCATTTTACCCCAAAGGTCAATCTAATCATAGAAAGAAAATATAAAACTGAAACATTTATTTCTTGCCCGCCCCCCAAAAAAAGTGTGTTTGCATGTGTGTTTATGCAATACAAAGCATGCATGGATAGTCCTTCCACAAGTATGACTTACCCTATGGGGGAGATTACTAATTCCTTTACTGCTTTCATCTATTTGGTGATCCAGGTATGAAAAGAATTGAAAAGTTTGACATGACAAGTTTTGATTGGCCCTTAGGACTCACCCAGCCCCATAATAACAGCAGGAATGATAAAGTGCTCTGTCAATTAAAGAAGATATGGCTTCAGTTTCTTTGCTCTGAGTCTTCCATGTTGCAAATAGATCTTGAAAGAGGTTCAAGGATGGCTTTTATTCTTTTCTTTATTGATATATTGTCAGGTGGAATGTGGACTGAACTAGAAAAGTTTGTCTCAGATGGCTATTTTCCTTTATTTTTTTTTCTCTGCTTTATTTTTCTTCTCCCAAATAGATAATTGACCATTGTTCTCACGTTGGCAAGGGAAGGAGAATCCAACAATAACTTTGGAGATTTGGAGAAGTGGACTGGTCCAAACCTGGTTAATTTTTCAAGGAGGCACAAATGAGGAGTCATGTAAATTATGTGTGGTGATGGGAGGTGAAATGTAAAATATCTAATTAATAATCTGCAAATTGCTTTATGGTCTGATGAAGTTTCACTATCAGCTTCCTTGGAAATGAGAATTTATAAGTTAAGTTTCCAAATCCTGTTTTAAGTTGTTCTATAAATGTGCACTATGTTTTGCATCTAATAGCGTGTGTGTATGTGTGTGTGTGTGTGTGTGTGTGAAGACAATAAATATCTGTCCCATATCTGATTCAATTTATATATTGAGGGGGCAGCTAGGTGGCACAGTGGATAGAGCACCAGCCCTGAATTCAGGAGGACCAGAGTTCAAACTTGGTCTCAGACACTTAACACTTCCTACCTGTGTGACCCTGGGCAAGTCACTTAACCCCAGCCGCAGGGGGGAGAAAAAAATATTACATATTGAGACTTAGATGAAGTAAGCAAGACCTAAGCTTTATATTTTCAGGTTACAAAAGTAGCAAATAATAGACCAGACATTTTCTTTATTCCCTACAATTTTTCAGATATTCCCAAATCAGTAATTGTGCACCAAAAGATAAGGCAACTTCTGCTATTTGTATGTTCTGGGATACCAAGAATCCAAAATGCAATTTTAAAAATGCTCTGATACCAAGACTCAACTGAATTCCTGAGCTAAACTCAGACCAGGTGGATGAAAATCCAATTATAAAATTAATACAATATAAAATCAATTACTTTGTATTATTAGAAATAGAAATCAATACAAAAGTAATATTACGTTTGATGTTTCCCCACTAGACACAGCTAAAAGTTAATAAAACTGATAACACAAAAGAAATAGAATAAAACTTTCAAAAATATAAAATGCTCAAGCTATCAGAAAAATCAAATAGAAATCTTAAATAATTCAATATCAAAAAAGGAAATAGATCTAGTTATAAAGGAATTATCAAAGAGGTAGGAGAAGAACCCTGAACCTGTTAGATCTACATGAGAAATCTACCAAACTTTTAAAGGATAGTCACCACACTTCAAAAATTATTCCCCAAAACTTAGAAAAAAATCTTAAAAGAATTCTTTTTTTTTTTTTTTGAGACAAATACAGTCTTAATATTTAAACTAGGGAAAAATAAACCACAGAAAGAAAACTACAGACCAGTTTCATTAAGGAATATTGACTAAAATTTAAAAATAAAATTTGATTACAGCCTAGAGATTTATCTGGGAAATCACTCATTATGATCAAGGAGATTTATACTACAAATACAAGAATAGTTCAACATTAGGAAAACAATCAACATATTAAAACCCCAAATATCCCAAACCACGCAATTATATCAATAGGTACTTTTTAAAAGCCTTTGGCAAAGTATACTATTTTTGGCCAAAACCCCTAAAATTTTAGTCATGGAGGGACTTTTAAAAAAATCATAAAGTATCTCTCTAAAACCAAAAGCAAGCATCATATGCAATGGGTATACAGTAGAAACTTTCGCCAAATATACAAAAATAAAGCAAGGATGCCCAAACTTTCCACAATTATTTAATATAGTACTAGAAATGTTAGCAACAACAATAAGAAGAGAGGAAAAAAAATTAAAGGCATAAAGACAAGTGAAACAGAAATAAAATTTACTTATTTGCTGATGACATGATAGTTTGCTTGGAAAACCATAAGGAATCAGCAATATACTAATTGAGACAATTCATAGCTTCAGCAAAGTTGCCCACTACAAAATAAATCCTCAAAAATCAACAGCATTTTTATATAATAATAACAAAACACAGGAATCAATTAAAGAAAAGGAAATTCTATTCCTAAAAAACAACAAAGTGCCTAAAACCTCAAGTTTGATATAAAATATATGTAAATTAATAACATGTATATGTAAGACTAATAGCCATTTCCCAATAAACAAATGGTCAAAAGATATAAAAAAAACCCAATTCTTAAAAGAATTGCAAAATATTCACAATCACATGAAAAAATGCTCCAAATTACTTGTAATAAGAGAAATACACATCAGAACAACTCTGAGGTTTCACCTCATACTCTGCAAATTGACAAAATATTGACAAAAAATGGCCCCAATTAATAATGGAAGGGTTGTAAGTAAGATAGGCACGTTGTTGGTGGAGTTGTGAAATGGTACAATCATTTTGGAAAGCAATTTAGAATTATGCATATAAAGTTACTAAAATGTCTCTTCTGTTTTAACCAGAGACTCCATTCCTATACTCCACCATTTGTGGAGGTCTCTACAGATTTTACACACTGAACATGTTTTTCGACTTTCTTAATGTATTGATCAGTTATGCAGGGGGATTTTTCCTCTTAAAGGAAAAAATACACAAAACATTTGTCATTTGGAATGCCTTTGGATGAGGGGGATAGAGAGAGATATATGAGATGATAATATGGTGATATAAGAAACAGAAGAAATTAATAAATTATTAAGAAAAAAACCCTTTAGCTTGAAATAATTTGTTCTCATATGCCAATATTAGAATTTAACAAAGCAGAGAATGAGAAAAGGGAGTCTATTACCACTTTTCTCTTATTATAGAAAAGATTGTCCTAGCACTAACCTTAATTGGACTTACTGCAAGGGCCAGGGACTTTGGACACTGAATACATTCCCTTTCTACTAACAGGCCTTTCTGCTCTAGACACATTCCTGAATATGTCAACTCCTATAATAGTTCCAAAAATACAGAAATAACCAAATGAATGGGGAATACGGTATATACACTATTCTGCATATCACAAAAGATTAAAGAATTTACCTAGGAGAAGATAAACATGTTTAATGGCTTTAGAATTTGATTAACTTATGAGGTATAATCTAGGCTAATCTTGAAAAAAGGAAACACTAATTACATATAAAGAACAAAATATAATCATATTTGAATGTAAATATTTTTTAGCTTTAATTTATGGAATAAAATAAGAATTTCCATAACATAGTACAATAAAAAAAAGATAATTTCACATGAAACTACAAATCTACTATGGACAATTGTTATTCCTTTCAAATAGACAACAAAATTATTATGGAAATTTCTATTTTTTTCCTTTTTTATTCTCTCCCTCTTAACTGTCCCCCCCTAAAAATGACTGACATTAGACACAAATAAGATTTATATGTAAAATTGTTCAATATATACTTCTATTTATCAGTTCTTTCTCTGGATGCAGATAGTATCTTCATATGTCTTTTATGGTTAATTTGAAGATTTATAATGGACAAAATAACTTACTCAAAGTTATTCTTGAAACCATACTGCTAAGTTACTATACACAATATAGTTATGTACTATATACTATATAGTATTTTACTATATACAATTTTCTCTTGGTTCTATTCACTTCATTATTCATCATTTTGTTCAGGTCTTTACATGTTTGTCTAAAATTATTGACCTCCAAAGGATATGAACAGACAATTCTCAGATGAAGAAATTGAAACTATTTCTAGACATATGAAAAGATGCTCCAAGTCATTATTAATCAGAGAAATGCAAATTAAGACAACTCTGAGATACCACACACCTGTAATTGGCTAGAATGACAGGGAAAAATAATGCGCAATGTTGGAGGGGATGTGGGAAAACAGGGACACTGATACATTATTGGTGGAATTGTGAATATATCCAGCCATTCTGGAGAGCAATTTGGAACTATGCTCAAAAAGTTATCAAACTGTGCATATCCTTTAACCCAGCAGTGTTGCTACTGGGTTTGTATCACAAAGAGATTTTAAAGAAGGGAAAGGGACCTGTATGTGCAAGAATGTTTGTGGCAGCCCTCTTTGTAGTGGCTAGAAACTGAAAACTATGTGGATGCCCATCAATTGGAGAATGGCTGAATAAGTTGTGGTATATGAATATTATGGAATATTATTCTTCTGTAAGAAATGACCAACAGGATGATTTCATAAAGGCCTGGAGAGACTTACATGAACTGATGCTGAGTGAAATGAGCAGGACCAGGAGATCATTGTATACTTCAACAACAATACTATATGATAATCAATTTTGATGGATGTGGCCATTTTCAACAATAAGATGAACCAAATCAGTTCCAATAGAGCAGTAATGAACTGAACCAGCTACACCCAGCAAAAGAACTCTGGGAGATGACTATGAACCACAACATAGAATTTCCAATCCCTCTATTTTTGTCCACCTGCATTTTGGATTTCCTTCATAGGCTAATTGTACACTATTTCAAAGTCCAATTCTTTTTGTACAGCAAAACAACTGTTTGGACATGTATACATATATTGTGTTTGATTTATACTTTAATGTGTTTAACATGTATTGGTCAACCTGCCATGGGGGGGGGGGGGAAAGAAGGGGAAAGGTTGGAGCAGAGGGTTTGGCAATTGTCGATGTTGTAAAATTACCTATGCATATATCTGGTAAATAAAAATAATTAACAAAAAAATAATAAAATAAAATTATTGACCTTATAATTTCTTATAGCATAGTAATATTCCATCATGATCATATATGCCAAATTGTTCATTTTCCATTCTCCCATTGATAGGCATCCCTGCTGTTTCCAGATCTTTTCTACCCCAAAAAGAACTGCTATAAACATTTTAAAACATATATGTTTTCCTTTTCCTTGTAGTATTCGGACTAGCTTTCTAGAAGATCTCTGGTCTTAGGTGGAGAAGTAATGAAGGCAAGAGACTCACAACAAGGATGGTCAAGGATGGAGTCTGGAATCTTCAAGTCCTCTCAGCCCTTAAATACCTTAGTACTATTATATCACTAAAGCACACTGAGCATGTGCCAACTGAAGAACCATTACATCACCATATCACACTAAGTATATGTGAACTAGAGAACCATTACTCATCAATCACACTGAGTAAACATTCTGTTGTAAGTGTCTTCAAGAATACCTTTCTCAGAATTCCCCAATATCTGTGGTCCTCTACATTTCCTTTCCCCCCAGCCATCTTCATAAATTAATTAAGTAGTGTTATCTCTGTGTTAAAGGGTATTAATACTTTAATAACTATTTGGGAGTAATTCCAGGTTGCTTTCCATAATGGTTGGATCAGTTCAATTCAATATTTGACATTTTCCATTTCTGTCATTTTAGACAATGTAGTGTTGTAAATATCAACACAAAACTTAACAAATATACAGATATATTTTCTGTTAAATGCCCACACATAATAATATGAATAATAGCTTGTGAATTTAATGTAAGGAATTGAACATTTCTGAGAACTTGTACTTTAAACAAATATTCATACCTATGCTTTGCCACTCTACAACCTCATTTTCTAGTGCACAACTGCAACTGTGGGAAAACTTTATTGAATTTTTGCATTTGTTTATTTCAAAATCAAAAATCTTATCAAAAGGTGAGAGAAGATACTGAAAAAATATTGTAAAGTTCTAAAATACTGTCATTTCATAAGAAATTAGGATCTCTCACCACTAAAGTAAAAAGTTTACAAGTTTATTTTATAGTGACTTTTATTTGATAAAATGCATGACTATTGTTTATAGAAATTATGAAATTGCATCTGGAATAGTTGAATATTGAAGTTATATCTTTAAGCCAAGTCAGCATTAACAAATCCCTGATTTAAAAATCTTATTTTTGTGTGTGTTAGGAGTCATTATGCAATATCTTAAGGCAGATTTTTGTCAATCTTAAGGCTAATGATAGCTGATGTTTTCCTAGGTTTTGAGTAAATTATCATGTATTCATCACATATATTTAATCATATAATGTGATTATTGTGTTAATTTCTAATAACTGATTTCTGCTCCAAAATGGATTTAAACTAGAAAGGATGAATAAAATAATATTATATATATTTATTATTAACTGTTAATGCAACAACATGAGAAAAATAATCTCTATATTTAGCCCAAAGCTATGATTAGTAATTTGAGGAAAAATCTTTTGAGAGTGTATTTTGATATTATTCAGAGTTTTGATTTAAAGTATGATTGCCTCAAAGATCATTAAGTCAATAATCCCCCACTTAAGAGAAATTTCACATGCTGCTCAAAGAAATTGCCATCAGAACTGCTACAAGTGGATGTCTGTATCTGGGAAAATTACAAATACAATGCTAAGATTCTCTTGACTCAATTTACCCCACTGTCCTTTTCCTTCTGAACAAGACAATTTTCCTCTTAGTTAATTCCGAGCCTGACTATGATACCTTGTGAATAATGTGGTACTTTTCTGTATGATTGGCTGTGACTATTACCTAGAATTAAATAGATCGAAGAAAGCTTTATCATCTTATGATTATGTCATGTCAATTTATGCTCTTGAAGGGTCAGTTTTGATATTATTATAGCCATGTCTCTCCTTCCTTTCCTAACAAATTTCTATAACAAGGCCAGGCAAGTTGTAAAAGTTTTTGTTTATGATAAATCTTGTTGTTGCAGTACCAAACATATTTGAATTATATAATAGGATGCAATGAAAAAATGTTTTATTGTTTTAATTTCTCTGTTCTGAATTTGAGGTCATTGATAGTTATATATTTTATATATTCTTGTACAAGATTATGTTTTTTAAGTATTTTATTCTTTAAAGATAATTTGAAGATAATATTTATTCTAATAGGAAGAATTAGGACAGAAAATCTGATGTGATAAAGATGTAAAAGTTTTGTTTCAGTTATGTATAGTTATGTAAAAGTTTAAAATTTAAGAAGAGTAGTAAACTTTGAGAAAACAACAAAATCAGATTGTTTTCCTAAGAAATAGGATATAAAATAATTGTCTTTCAAGCTTTTCATTAAGAATGACAGATAAATATACAGTTAATGGCATAAAGTTTGAACTGATTTTTCACCATGTGAACAAGTCACTGGAAAATCAAATTTATGAGGAACAACCCTCTAGAACTATCCTGGGAATGAGATGTATTCCAAAATTTCCAGGAGAATATTTTTCCAAGTATCAGACAGTTAATTAAGATGGCCAAGATGAAATGAGTTGATTAAGTAAATGTAATTTAATTAGTAACCTGTAACTCATTTTACATAAATAATACATTCAACTAGGTGTTTCCTTAGTGTGTGTGTGTGTGTGTGTGTGTGTGTGTGTGTGTGTGTGTATAACAATGAAGGAAATATGGGATTGTGAATCTGTTCTTTAAAAAAAAAAAGCTTTTTGTGATACTTGTGGCTATATGTGTTCTTTCGTTTTCTGGAAAATCTATCTCTATTGTATCATTCACTTGGTTTTTAGTGCAAATCTAAGTCTACTGATTTATAACCTCTAAAGCTTAATCAACATGATAGCTGTAGTTATGAGAAGTTGGGAATAAGTTGCCATAAATCTGCCCTCTATGACTCCTTAAAGGAATTCCATCAAGCTTTTGATAAAGATGAGCAGTGAAAGTGATACCTTCACTGATTCAAGTTATTCTAATAAACTTCCTTTTGCAATTTTGATCTAGTTTTTTTTTTTCCTCTTGATATTGTGCTTTAGCTAATATAGAAATGTTGGGGGGGAGGTTAAAACCTCAAAGTGGGGAAATAGAGAAAAAATTATTGCACTGTTTGAAACCAGCCCTGTATGACTGAGAAAAAACACCAGTTGCTAGAAACAGATTTATTTAATGGTTAATTCAGACTCCAGGTTATGCTGAGCCCAAAAATCCTTCCAAGAAAAACAAATCCAAAGATTGATATAAAGAGTTTTCTCCTTTTCTACATCTTAAGCAAACCACATGTCTTATCTAAAAATGGACTCTGTGTAGGTCAATTTAGCTATTGTTTCCTTGTTTCTTTGTTTGAACTCTATAGAATGTAAAATTTACAGAGACTCAGGGAAAACAAGTCACTTTTTTTCAGCTCCTTCTCTCTGCTGGATGACTAATAAACTTCTTTTTAATTTTTTTCAGTTCTTGGTTTGTCCTTGACAACAAAACTTTCCAGAATCATAGATATTCATGAATGAAATTGAAAATTGATAATTTGGAATAAATTTTATTAAGATAAAATTTAAATATTAATATTTTAGCCATTCTTTTATTATAAAAGTATAAATACTCTACATATGTTTTTACCAAAAAATACAATCTATTTTTATTTATTTATTTTATTAAGGTGATTGGGGTTAAGTGACTTATCCAGGGTCACACAGCTACTAAATGTAAGTCTCTGAGATCCGATTTGAACTCAGGTCCTTCCTTCTTCAGCACTGGTACTCTATCCACTGTACCATATAAAGCTGTCCCCTGTTTTTTAAAAAATTATTTAAAATTGTATTATTTTAGTTTTTTAAATAAATAGAATCTCACATTATAATTTTAAAATTTTAAAAATTAATATTCTGTTGAAAAACAAAAAGCAACTACATTTTGTAATTAGTTGCAATTTGCAAAAAATTACAATTTGCAAAGTTGTATTATATATATTTACTGCAATGAGAATTATAACGTCACATTCATGATTTTTATTTAAGATTTTTATGTTCTATAAATTTTTATTTTATTAAGAATTATGATATTTTGGGGGTAGTTAGGTGGCGTGGTGGATAGAGCACCAACCCTGAAGTCAGGAGGACCTGAGTTCAAATCTAATCTCAGACACTTAACACGTCTTAGCTGTGTGACCCTAGGCAAGTCACTTAACCCCAATTACCTTATCAAAAAGAGAGAGAGAGAGAGAGAGAGAGAGAGAGAGAGAGAGAGAGAGAGAGAGAGAGAGAGAGAGAGAGAAAGAGAGAGAGAAAGAAAGAATAACAATATTTTATTTTTAAAAATTAGGAATAAGAATTTTATTAAGAATAGCAATTATTAAGAATAACAACTGAGAATAAGAATAAAAATAATCTTTTCCTATTCTGTTTCTCATTTAGATCCTAGGCAGAACATTTTTTTTCACCAATACAAGTCTTATATGAAGACCCTGGAGAGTATTTTCACTCCTTTCCTACTTTCTCTTCCATTCCCTCTACTTCCCAACTCTCTTCTCCTTGTCATTTTTCTTTCTCTCTTCTTCTCTCCCATTTTTTCTGCATTTGCTGGAGGCTCAGATTTTTTTTCTCCCTCCACTTATTCTGAACCCGCTTTCAATGGGCCTAAAATCACTGAGAAGTTAAATTACTTGACTAAGGTTTCACAACCAAAATATGTTAAAAGATGTACTTAAATCCAAGTCTTTCTTACTCCGAGGCGCATTCTCTATTCAATATGCCAAACTGCCTCTCACATAGCTCAGAGAATATTAGCTCTTGTTGAGAAGGAAGGAAAGATAGATCTAATATTTAAGAAGATACATTAATCTTTCTTTTCTGCTGTCTAAAGTCATTCACAGCCATTAATGCACAGCATTTATTTACTGGTCTAATGAATTCAGACAAAAAAGGGAAGGGAGAGTGCTGGAGTTATGAGGAGGTTCAAGTTCCTTTTTATTGAAATGAAAGCACATACCTAGTATTGATGAAGTTCTGATCAAGATAGCAAAAGATCAGTACAACAGTTACATCATCTTTCTTGAAGAAGCCATGAGCTTTGCAAAAAATTTATCTTGAGGTCCACATCTTTTATTCTGTGGGAAAACTTCACAGCATTATATGAACCTAACCCTGTGTGGTAGCTAAGAAACCAGACCAGTTGCTTATTGATAGTATATGTTTTATGTTTAACTTAGGATGTGGGTTACACTAACCAAAAATCAAGTCAGATTAAAATATTGATGCTAGTAATGTGAGGAGTTTTTTTCCCCATCTTACATCTTAAGCAATCTACATGTTTGATCTGGTAACTGCCTTTATATTGGTCAGTCAAGCTTGTGTTTCCTTGTTCCTTTATTTGAATCCTGTATGATGTGTAACTTATTGATAGTAGGTAAAGGAATCCACCCATTTCTTGGCTCTTCCCTTTGCTAAAACTAAATTTTTACAAACTTTTTCAGTTTTGGATTTTGTTCTTTGTTAATAAACTTGTGGTTGGAGTTCCTGAACACCATAAGTAAGGTTTTTTGCTACAACTGATCCTGATATGATTACTATGAGTCACAGTAATGATGGGACCCATAGTACCTGGCTCATCTGAGATGAGCAAACTTTCCAGACTTAGTGAGAACAATAATAGCTCCAATGTAATACTTTTTTAAAAATAGCTTTTTATTGACAAAATGTATGCATGGGTAATTTTTTAACATTGACCCTTGCAAAAACCTCTGTTCCAACTTTTCCCCTCCTTCCTCCCATCCCCTCCCCTAGATGGCAGGTAGTCCCATACATGTTAAATATGTTAAAATATATGTTAAATACAATATATGCATACATATTTATACAGTTATCTTGCTGCATAAGAAGAATCGGATTTAGAAAGAAGGTAAAAATAACCTAGGAAGAAAAACAAAAATGTAAGTAAACAATAACAGAAAGAGTGTAAATGTTATGTTGTGGTCCACACTCATTTCCCAGTGTTCTTTTTCTGGGTGTAGCTGATTCTGTTCATTACTGATCTATTGGAACTAATTTGGATCCTCTCATTACTGGAGATAGCCACGTCCATCAGAATTGGTCCTCATATAGTATTGTTGTTGAAGTGTATAATGATCTCCTGGTCCTGCTCATTTCACTCAGCATCAGTTCATGTAAATCTCTCCAGGCCTCTGGAGAGGAAATCATCCTGTTGCTCATTTCCTTTTTTAAATTTTTTTTTATTTAGAATTTTTCCCCACAGTATATATGCATGAGTAATTTTTTATAATATTATCCCTTGTATTCATTTTTCCAAATTATCCCCTCCCTCCCTCCACTCTCTCCCCCCCAATGACAGGCAATCCCATACATTTTACATGTGTTACAATATAACCTAGATACAATATATGTGTGTAAATACCATTTTCTTGTTGCACGTTAAGTGTTAGATTCCGAAAGTATAAGTAACCTGGGTAGATAGACAGTAGTGCTAACAATTTACATTCACTTCCCAGTGTTCCTTCTCTGGGTGTAGTTAATTCTGTCCATCATTGATCAACTGGAAGTAAGTTGGATCTTCTTTATGTTAAAGATATTCACTTCCATCAGAATACATCTTCATACAGCATTGAAGTGTACAGCGATCTTCTGGTTCTGCTCATTTCACTCAGCATCAGTTGATGTAAGTCTTTCCAAACCTCTCTGTATTTGTCCTGCTGGTCACTTCTTACAGAGCAATAATATTCCATAACCTTCATATACCATAATTTACCCAACCATTCTCCAATTGATGGGCATCCATTCAACTTCCAGTTTCTAGCTACAACAAAAAGAGCTGCCACAAACATTTTGGCACATACAGGTCCCTTTCTGCTCTTTAGTATTTCTTTGGGATATAATCCCAATAGCAGCAATGCTGGGTCAAAGGGTATGCACAATTTGATAACTTTTTGGGCATAGTTCCAAATTGCTCTCCAGAATGGCTGGATTCTTTCACAACTCCACCCTGCTGGTCATTTCTTAAAGAACAATAATATTCCATAACATTCATATACCATAATTTACCCAACCATTCTCCAATTGATGGGCATCCACTCAGTTTCCAGGTTCTAGCCTCCAGTGTAATACTTAAAGAAAGTCTGCTACCAGACCAAAGTGCCGGTACCAGCAGCTTAAGCTAAATCCTTGGTTATATGAGGCAGACAGCAGAACTCCTCAAATAGTTTTCAATAAAAGATGATATTTGTTGTTTTTCGGGCAATCTGATATTTCATTCATGTGGCTTTTAGAGCTGTCTTAGTCAACAGAACGTTGCAATTGCTGCTTTACGGTTTCAACTCCATAGAAAAAAAAGATGCCTCTTTAGGACAAACTCATCACTTTTAATCTCCTTGGCATGCTACCAATTCAAGCCTTGATTAATACCATTTCTCTCAGATTGCTCTCCCTACAACCTTCATGAAGTTCTGAAGGTTGTAGTATCAAGTTTCTTCCTATGTCTTCCCTTATAGAGCTCACTGTTGTACTGATCTGTTTGTTCTTTGCCTACTTTCAACTTAAAAGAATAAGATGTCCCCATATTAGATACTTCCTAATTTCCACCCTCCTCTTTCTCTCCTTTCTTTCATCCTGCTTTCCTACCTTCCTGTGTGTCTCACCCTTTATATTGTAAACTTTTTGAGGGCAAGCAATGTCTTTCTTTTTATTAATTGCATCTCCAATACTTAACACATAGTAGACACTTAATGTTTATTGGAATGGAAATATTTATTAGCTTATTCAGTCTCCTTTGGCAGTCTATTCAGATAGTTTAATGCTATTACTTCCATGGCTAGATTACTGCCCTAGTTTCTTAATCATGCTTTTTACATTAGTGGCACAAATAACAGATTTTTCAACTTTATTACACTTTTTAGTTAGTTTAGTTAGTTTAGTTCTTTCTCAACTCTGCTCCAGACTTCTCCCCTTCACCATTATCAAAGATGCCTCACTAATCAGTGATAGCCATCCAGGAATCTCCCACTGAGAAAGTATTCAGGTCGTTCCTCTGACTCTTAATTTCAACTTGGATCTTCATTCCCTCTCCCATCTCCTGCTTTTCAACTTCAATTTATGATTTCCCTCTCTCATTACAATGTAAACTCCTTTAGAGCAGGAACTGTCTTTTTGCTTATATTTCTTGTCCCAGTGCATAACACCATAGAGTAAGCACTTAATATTCTCTTTGTCTATGTGTGTGTTTCATCTATCATTTTATCCATTAGAAAAAAAAAGATTTCTGTGGCTTTTCACATATTTTAGTAGGTTCTCTGTATTACTCATGACTTCTACAGGGCACATTTAGATGAGTCATGTTCATTGTCACTTTAACAATTTCTTTAACATTTCCATAAAATAGAAGATTAGACCAAATATGCTGGTAATACTGATGTTTCAATCAAAGATTGATTCTGAGTCCAATTGATAGATATATTCCAGTAAAGTGTCTGCCATGACAGTATGCAATTATGGTTCTGAATAAAAGTAAGTACTACTTTTTACAAATTTATCATGGTTACAGTTCTCCATAGACATAAGGAATGAACTGTCTCTAGACATTGTTTCTAAAAATCATAAATGAAAACTGTCCAGCTCTACTAGAATTAGGGAACAAAGTAAAGATGGGAAGAACCTGCTTTCTAATCAAAGAAACCCAAAAAAGTTCCTGACGTGTCATAGATAAAATCTAGAACCTATAGCAAAGAAAAATATACAGCAAGCACCCAGAAAGAAGCCATTTGAGCACAAGATATGTTTTAGTATCAAAAAAAATCTAGACTAAACAAGAGGACAAATCTATAGACTTAAAACCAAAATAATTTTTCTTAAAAAAACTGAGCATGGAGAAAAGAGCAATTACAATTGAATCTACATGACTTTAAAGGAAAAAGTTCAACAAGATAGCAAGAATTATAAGTTAATAGTCAGAATGTGAAGTCACAACACCCTCACTCAGCACCCTACCAGCCTCTCTGTTCTGATAAGATGCACCAAACAACCTATAGGTGTATGCTTTAGGACCCAGTCAAGAATTTCATTTCTGCTGCAGAGACTGGTAGCACACCACAACCCTGTCCTTCCATTGCTCTACTTCAATAAGTAGTAGATCTTGATTCTATCAGCTTTGTAAGTAGTAAGGAATGAACTTTATTTTGGCTTCATCTGGGACAGCCCCTAGATAAGGGACCCCAGGAGTATAGAGAATCTATAAGGAACTCTGATTCTCTTTCTTCCAACCTTGTAAAAGGCAATAGAGGATGAATCAGCCCAGTCAAGGAACCAAAGAACAGAGGTAATTGGACAACATGTATAGTTCCCACAAAGCCTGAAGGAAATGATTATCAACCCAGCCAAAGCTACTTGGGGTAGGGATTAATGCAATTGAAAAGTAATTTTTTCAGTGTTGAAATACTATTTTCAATCTAGGGATAAATACTCAATAAAGAAAAAGAAATTAGAAAGTAGATTCTTAAGAGAGCATGGAATCACAGGACATTCCAGAATGGTTCAAAAGAGAAATCAGATTCTTGACAGAAAAAGTGAGAGAAAGAAATAGAATTTTTGGTTTCTACAGCAGAAGAGAAAAATTGTAATCCACAATGGCGAGTCTTTCAAAAGAAAAAAAAAATGAAATGCAACAGATTGAGGATAAAAATTTGTTAAAGTGAAGGACAATCTGGAAAAAGAACAGAAGGCACTGATATTTTGGGGTTTTTTTTTTTAACTAAAAAGTAACACATGATTTTTTATAAAGCAAAAACCTTTGATCTTGAATACTGCATGAATATGGGCATCTTAAGAATCACAAGTCTTCCAGAAATACATGACATGTCAAAAACATTAATACCGCAATTCAAGATATAATACAAGAAACCAACCCCAAATTTCTGAATACACACCAGTTAAAAGAATCCAACAATTTTCCAATATATAAATAAAACAAAACAACAACAAAAGCCTTTATGCGTCAAACTCTAAGACAAAGAGATGTTAGATTATCAACCAACATGGGTGTAGTGATCAGCAATTTTGGGGGCAGAGTTAAGATAGTAGAGAGAAGGAAGGAAGGAAGGAGAGAAGGAAGGAGGAAGTTGCCTGAACACTTCTGAGTCTCCCTTGGAAATAATGTTAAATCAAGTAATTCTGGAATGACAGAATCCACAAATAAAGATAGAACAAAATAATATTCCAGCTTAAGATAACCTAGAAGGACTTTTGGAAAGCTATGTCTCACTTGGGTTAAAAGGGAGTGCAACCCAACATAGGCTCAGTGATCTAGTAGCAAGTTAATAGACGCTGCACAGATCAGCAAGTGAGGTTCCTTCATTCTGGCTCAATGAATTAATGGCTCAAGAGTTTCAATTATTAGTCCTCCAGCCCAGCACAGAAGCCAAATTGCAAACTCCAGGTGTTGTTATAATATGGTAGTGAAAATGTCTACATAAGACCATAGAAACACTAAGGAACTACCAATTGCATATAGCTCCCCGAAAAAAAAAAATCAAAGGCAGATTGCCTTCTAACCATGCTAGCCAATACTTCTTTATTTCAAGCTGTACAAGAATCTCATTTTAAATATCATCAGGCTGCTTGAGCTTTACAATTGTAATTTGGGATAACAAAAGAGGAAACTAGGAGCATAGTAAAAGCCTGTACAGCTTGCCTTCTTTTCCATGCTCCTACACTCCCTCCAGGGAAGAATCCTCATGCTTTGAGACCCAATTAAATTTGGCAAATGGATTGACCTACTATAAATCTTTTGGTCATCTGTCTTTTAGCAGACACCTTTTCATCTTTTCAGGATTCAGGATTCACATTTGCAATACCAGCAGCAAAAGAATTCCTTATACAAGCATTTGCAATTATGGGTGTGCCACAAGCAATAAAAACAGACAATGGACCTGCATATACTTCTAAACATTTTGCACACTTTTGTGCACAGTATAAGATTTTATACACCATTGGAGTACCTTTTAATCCTCAAGGACAGGTAATAGTAGAGAGGAGAAACAGAAAAATCAAGACACTCCTCTAAAAACAAAAGAAAGGGGGAACCACAGGAACACTAGAGAACTTCTAAATTTAGCTCTTTACACTTTTAATTTCTTGATTTTTAACAAAGATGCATGGCTCTGGCAGACAGGTTTTATAACCCACCAGAAGGGCAGTGTCTAGTACAAGTAGCTCCACTATCTTTAGATAATCGCCAGGTGATGTGGAGAGACCCAGAAAGTGGTGAATGGAAGGGACTAGATAGGTTAACTGCTTGGGGGAGAGAGTTTGCTTGTATTTCTACAGATGGAGAAGGAATCAGATGGGTGCCAATGAGCCATGTTCGCCTTGTCCATTGGAGACAGAAAAAGAGAAGACCCTTGGAACAAAAGAGAAGACCCAAGAAACATCAAGTAGTTCCAATGCTGATTGTGCCCACCACTGAAAGAGCATGGCAGTTATGGCAATTGACTCATGGACATCAAAAATTGTTAATGAGACTGCTGCAGGACTTCAAAACCCTCAGGAATCATTGGAATCCCTGAGACATGAAGAAATGGACAATAGATCGGTTTTGGACTACCTCTTGGCTGCTGAAGGAGGCATATGTGTGATTGTTATTTATATATCCTTCTTCTAGGACTCATGGAAATCTTTTATAATACCATGTTGATTCATATTGTTTGTTACATTATTACTTACTTGTGTAATACCTCCCGTGCTGATGTATTTATGTATACATGTTTCAACTAAAACAAAAGAAAGTGGGAGATGTAGAGGGCCACAGATGTTGGGGGAACTCTAGGTAAGGTATAAGATCCTTCAGCTCAGAGGGAACCTGCTAACAATGTCTGGTTTGGCTCCCCATTTCCCTTTGGTGTATTTACCCTTCCTGAGAAGTCAAGGAGGGTGTGACCACCTGTGTTCTATTTGAAGCAAGGGATACTTACAGTAAAGAGGAATTTACATATCAATAATAGGATGCTTATAGTTAGTACTTACTCAGCATGATGTGATGATATAATGGTCCTCTAACTGGCACATGCTCAGTGTGCTATAATGATTTAATTATACCAAGATGTTTAAGGGGTGAGAGGATTGGAAATAAGGACTCCATCTTTGACCATCCTTATGAGTCTTCTGCTTTCTTCACTCCTCCGCCAAGACCAAGGCTGGTCCTGAGATCCTCCAAGAGAGCTAGTCCAGACAGTATATTTTGGCATTACAATTTGGGGGCTCTAGAAAGCACATGTGGTGCCCAAACAGGGACCTCCAGAAGGACACCACAGCTAGATGAAATTAATATACTAAAAATGGAGAACAAAAAAATCAAGACATATTTTGTAATACGGGAGCCACCTGCTAGTGGCTGCTGAAAGTCTAATTCAGACCTGTAGAATGTATGTCTTCATGTGAGAGGATGATGATGATACAAGGAGACTGAGAGGAAGTTCCTGTTCTCTGACCTGAACTCTCTCCTCTTCCCAAGCCACAAGGAACATCTCCAAAGGCTGCTTTGCAATTCATTTAAGTTTAGGATTCACAGCTATGAAGGCTCTTGGAAAATTGACCTGCCCCTTCACCATTGACCTGCAGGGTCCTTAACAAGGTGTGATTAGGCACAACAGGCTGACTAGTCTGGACCAACTCAGTACAGTAGTGTAAGGGCCCTTTAAAGGGGCGGACACAGTGCATCGGGATTGAGGCCCAGAAGTAATTTCTGTGGATGTTAGGACTGCCCTTGGGCGGGATCCTGGCCATATTGAGATAGTTTTGTAATGGGTGACTCTCTCGCTGATTGGCTGTGTGTGCGACCTCACAGGCCCTATATAAGCCCACTGCAGGCAGCAACCGCCCTCTTTAACCCTGGCTCCTAGCCTGGGTGGCCAAGCCAAGATGGGTAGCCGAAAGAGGTAAGGATTTTGGTAGTGAACACGTGGGTCTTCTGACCAGGTGTTCACTCGGGAACCAACAAGTCAGGGCATCAGCTAGAGCATTATGTGAGTAGGTATAATAAAGGCTTTTAAGATTACACGTGGTTGTTCTTGAGTGCGCTACCGGTTATTAAGCTATAGATTCAAGAGATTGTGGCCAGAGACCTTAGAAGGCCTCAGAGGAGGCGAGCCGGGTAGAGCTCACACTGCAAAGGACAGTGGTCAAAGGTACTCTGGTGGGTCTAGGACAGACTAGTAATTGTAACTGCCAGAAGAGCACGTTACAAATGGCGCCCAACGTGGTGGACACATAAGGAATTATCAGGTTTTGAAAATATTTAATATTCAGAATTAAGATTCTGAAAGATCCGGTAGAAACGCCACTTAAGAGGGAAGACAGAGAAGCAATATGGACCCAGGTAAATCTGGGATCAGGCTCAAGGACACAGCTGAACATAATGCTTATTATATAAAGAGGTTAAAGAGCCAGATGGAAGATCTTTTAACAAAGATCACCACTGAAGAACAGCAGGAAGCTTGTAATCAAGCTCCACAAAGGCTATCCCCACACCCAGTAAATAGAGCTAGGAGAGGGAGCAACCTAGAGCTAATGCGATTGTATGACAGTAGAGAGTATAAAATGCCACAGCAAGAGTTGCTGGAATTGCAGGTTAAACTACAGATGGAGATAGAGAAAGAAGAAAAAGCTAGGTTACTACAGATAGAACAGGAAGAGTTCAAACCAGTGGCTGAAACTAAGGAAGGAAATAAACGAACCACATGGACTTCAGTTGTAGAAATTCTTCTTAGCGTTTTGTTGGTTTACCTTGTGCATTGTTGTTTTAAGGAATTTATTGATTACTCTTTCATTGAGAAGAAGTTTAGTTCTTTTTATGTGCAAAGCTCAGGTTGGATTTTAAATCAGCCTTTGGGGGATTTTCCAATTCTTCTTCCCTCTGCCTCACCTTCTTGGGCCAAGGGAGAAGGGGGAGGAGGAAAAGGAAGGGCGATAATACCATCAGCACTGCCCATTAATCCATTTAAAACTCCTGTGTCTTCATTTCAAAGGACAGGAGTAGGCTTTATGCCCCAAGGCAAAAAGGAATTGTGGGGTATTGAGTATAATCGGAAAAGTTTTAAAAATACAGTTCAGTTAATTTCTAAGAAACCTTACAGGGATAAGGCCTTGCAGTTAGAGAGAGTGGAGTTTTATACTTGTAAAACTGCTAGGATCGTCTTTGGAGAGTTGGAACTCCTCTTTTTTTACCTCGTGGATTTTCCACTTCCACAGGTGAGCTTGATTTCCCAACCCCCTACGGGTACTTATAAAACAGTGTTTATGTTTAGAATGGGTTGGAAAATTGCTATTTTAATCACTAGAATAAATAGACAGTGTGTGATCTTTGACCCAGGAGGAAAATATCAGATTTATTGATTCACACTCCTGAAGTACAATTCGGTATCAGAAACTCAAACTTTGATTTTTAGGCAAAAGAATTCAGGGATATAGCCGAGTGTTCTAGTAAAGTCATTACTGCACAGACTATCCCCAAGATCTTCTCTTCTAAACAAGAGAAGGGAATTTTGGGATATGTGATTGCTTACAATTTTTAAATTTTGATTTTACATTTTTAAACATTTTTGATTTTACATTTTAAAGTTATTTTGGTTTTACATTTTTAATCTATTTCGGTTTTACACTTTTAAATTATTTTGGTTTTACATTTTTAAATTCTTTGCATTTTACCTTAGCAATGCACTTCGGGCATACACAGAAAGTGCAGCTAAGTGACAGACTGACTTTTGTCTGACTTGTTAATCTTTTTGACAACAACTTTGTTTCCACTGTGATGTGGAAAGGCCTGGATGGCATTTGGAAAGGCCCAAGTTGGGCCCTGGGGACATTCCTTCCTAGGTGCAGATCTAGCAGCAGAGTTCATCCCCACCAGAGACATTTGTAACCTGGGGATCCAAGAGAAGGACCAGACAACAGTCCAGAGAGACCAGCCAGATGTCAGCAGCCCTTCAGACGCTGATGGCAGCGATGCCCCTCCTGACCGTGACCAGAGACACCAGACACAGTTCCAGTGTTGCAGCTGAAATGGACTGTTTTGGGTGATACGCAATATAAAGACTGTAAATGGACAATGGGCCTGCTTGCTTCTCCCGTGGCCACTTGCCATATGGTGGCCTGGGAAGAGGCTTTGCCCTATGCTTTCTATTGAAGGACTATGCTTTTAAATTAGTGGGTAAAAAACCAACACACCCACCTGCCATTGTTATTGAGACAATGTTACTGGACATGACTTTGCTTATGTGCACCTGTGAAACTAGAATTGTTCTAGAATTGTGAAAAGTGCAATAGAGAATTGTGATAAGCTAGAATTGCTCTAGAATTGTGAAAAGTGCAATAGAGAATTGTGATAAGCTAGAATTGTTCTAGAATTGTGAAAAGTGCAATAGAGAATTGTGATAAGCTAGAATTGTTCTAGAATTGTGAAAAGTGCAATAGAGAATTGTGATAAACTAGAATTGTTCTAGGATTGTGACAAGTGCAATTGAGAATTGTGATAAGCTAGAATTGTTCTAGGAGTGTGAAAAGTGCAACAGAAAATTGTAAGAAACTAGAATTGGTCTAGAACTGTGATAAATGTAACTAGAATTGTGACAACCTACCTACTGATATTTGTTAACTAGAATTGTGATGTTTTACCTTGTTGACTTCCCACCTCAGTGTTGACATCCTACCTCATTGGCATCCAACCTCTTTGGCTTATTATCTCGAGTATGACTTTGATGAATGGGTTGAACATTTGGGCCACTGTTGAGCCTGGTTCTCATTGTCATACTTCTGTTTACTGATCTGCTGCTTTGGACCTCCTTGGGCATAACATTGTCATCTCATGGATCAAGTGAACTATAGCTGATGCTAAAAGTTTAGCTTGGTGAGATGTGCGGTTCCCGCAAAACAAGAGAAAGGGAATATTGTAAGGGCCCTTTAAAGGGGCGGACACAGTGCATCGGGATTGAGGCCCAGAAGTAATTTCTGTGGATGTTAGGACTGCCCTTGGGCGGGATCCTGGCCATATTGAGATAGTTTTGTAATGGGTGACTCTCTCGCTGATTGGCTGTGTGTGCGACCTCACAGGCCCTATATAAGCCCACTGCAGGCAGCAACCGCCCTCTTTAACCCTGGCTCCTAGCCTGGGTGGCCAAGCCAAGATGGGTAGCCGAAAGAGGTAAGGATTTTGGTAGTGAACACGTGGGTCTTCTGACCAGGTGTTCACTCGGGAACCAACAAGTCAGGGCATCAGCTAGAGCATTATGTGAGTAGGTATAATAAAGGCTTTTAAGATTACACGTGGTTGTTCTTGAGTGCGCTACCGGTTATTAAGCTATAGATTCAAGAGATTGTGGCCAGAGACCTTAGAAGGCCTCAGAGGAGGCGAGCCGGGTAGAGCTCACACTGCAAAGGACAGTGGTCAAAGGTACTCTGGTGGGTCTAGGACAGACTAGTAATTGTAACTGCCAGAAGAGCACGTTACACAGTAGGAAAGCTATTAGCCTATCTGATACCAGCATGGAAAGTCAATGATGAGAGCCCTTTCCTCTAACAAAAGAAGCTTGGGACAGTGTCCCCTTTGGTGTAGGAGGAGAACTCAACTTTTAACAAAATGAACAAAAAAAAACAAAAAGAGCCCTGACTCTATTGAAAAAGCTGAAAGTTACTATGGCAACAGGGAAACTCAGTATACAAATTCAGAAGAGGACAGCGCTGGCAAATTGCCTACATGTGAAGCCTCAAAGGGGAAAATGAATTGGTCACAAGCTCAAAAGGTTTCCTTGAAAGATTTCAAAAAGCATTTTAAAAATCATTTAAGAGATAGAAGAAAAGTTAGGAAAAGAAAGGAGAGTTATGCAAGAAAATTATGAAAAAAGAGACAACAATATGTAAAAAGAATAAAAATTGACCAAAGAAAACAAGTCCTTAAATAATAGAATTGGTTAAGTGGGGAAAAATACACTGAAGAAAACAACTCCTTAAAAAATAGAATTGGCAAAATGTAAAAAATCAATCCATTGAAGAAAACAACTCCTATAAAAATAGAATTAGCCAAATGGAAAAGGAGATAAAAAAGCTAAGTGAAGAAAATAATTCATTAAAATTAGAATTAAACAATGGAAGTTAATGACTCTTTGAGAAATCAATAATTAGTCAAACCAAATTTTTAAAATGAAAAAACAAAAGAAAATCTAAAATGTCTCATAAAAAACCAACCAACCTGGAAATAGATCCAGAAGAAATAATTTGAGAATTATTGAAGTACTGAAAAGGCATGGACAGCATCTTTCAAGAAATCATCAAGGAAAATTGCCTTAATATCCTAGAAGCTGTGGTTAAAATAGTCATTGAAAGAATCCATTTATCATTTCCTGAGAGCCCAAAATGAAAATTCTAAGAAATATATTTCCCTAGTTTTGAAGTTTTTTAAGTCTATTATTTACTTTTCCTTTCATTCTTTCATTTAGTTATTTAATTTTTCCCTTACCACTTCCCTTATTTAGCCTGTTGAGTGAAATCCCTTTTCCCCTCCTCTCCTTTAACTTCTGCTTGTTAGTTTTTTCTTTTGCTTTCCACTCCATTTTCTAAAAAAACTTATTTCTTTCCCTTATCCTTTGCAGTATATTTCCCTTCGGTCTATTCTACATTTTTTCTATGATTCATGGTTCTTATCATTAGTCATTCATTTTTTTTTTATCCTTCTCTGTATTCTTCATGGATTTAAACTTCTTTACAAGGAGAAAAAATAGCCCTGTTTGGGGCAGATTATAATATGGGAAAAAAGAATAAAAGATTCTCCTCCTTAATTACTTTGGCATTAAGGGGATGAAGAAGAAAAGATTAGTCAGTTTTATATAATATTTATAGCTTAGATACCAAACTCTTTAATTTTTTATATCTTTTATTTTTTGCAGTTCTTCCATTTCCCCAAATATTCCTCACCTCCTCTTTAAAAAAAAAAAAGATTCATTCCTTAAAAGAAATAATAAAAAAGAATAAAATAATTCATCAAAAGTAACATCTACCAAACTTTATTTCTTTTTTTCTTTTTTTGGAAGGAGGGAAAGCAAATTAGTTCATTTTAATTTCATAGCATTTATTATACTTTTCATATTGTTCTTTTCATCTATGTCATTGTGGGATACCAACCTCTTAATAGAGGAATTTGATATAAAGATATTTTCCCATTTTATCCCTCCTTCTCTTATCCTAGGTATCTTAATTTTGTCTCTGAAAAAACTTTTTAGTTTCTTGTAATTAAATTTACTTATTTTGTCTTTTAGAATTTCTTCTATAGGGGCAGTTAGAGGGTGCAATGGAGAGAGGAACAGTCCTGAAGTCTGGAGGACCTGAATTCAAATTTGACTTATCATACTTAGGTAAGTTTAATCCCAATTGCCTCAGCAAAAAAAGTAAAATAAATAATTTTTTTAAAAAATTAGAGTTGCTTTTATCTCTTGTTTGATTGAGATTACATCTCTCCTATTCACAGTTGTGATAGGTATGTAAACTGCTTTTCTAATTTTTGTTATGATTTAATCATTAATATTACAATTAAATGTTACTTAGAATCTATTGTAGAATGTGGTGTAAGGTATTAGTCTTAGCCTAATTTCTGCCGGATTGTTTTCTAGTTTTGCAAGTACTTATTATGAAGTGAGGAATTTTTTCCTAACTGATGTTTTCCACTTATCAAACACAGAATAATTGAGTTTCATCATTTCTGATTCCCCCTATTTCTACTGTTCCACTGACCTATCTGTTTGTTTGTTTGTTTGTTTGTTTTCTTCCTGAGGCTGGGTTTAAGGGACTTGCCCAGGGTCACACAGCTAGGAAGTGTTAAGTGTCTGAGACCAGATTTGAACTCCGGTCCTCCTGAATTCAGGGCTGGTGCTCTATCCACTGCGCCACCTAACTGCCCAACCTGTTTTGTTTTGTTTTTTTTTTTAGACAAATACCAGATGAGTTTGATGATTGCTATATGACTTTAAGTCCAAGAAGGCACATATTACAGGAAGTCCTTGGGAAGAATGAAGTCAAAAACAGCAATAGAGACTTACTACTGAAGACTTATTTATCTCATGATCTTCTTATTACACCCAATTATTTTTCTGTTTACCCAAACATAATAAAACTTCATAGATGTACCTTCACAACAAACTTTGGCATTTAATAGACTGTCATTTTAAGGAGAAGAGATAGGATCTTCTCTAAGCTATATATTTGCAAACAACAAAACTAGCAGCCCCAAGACAAACCAACTACTGGAAAATTAATGTCAATAAATTAGAGCCTTCTCCAAGTGGGAACAGCCCATTCCTAATTTGGAGGGAAAGTGGTTGATAATAGTGGAGCAGAAAAGGAGAGGGCAGTTTTCAGAGACTTGGTGTACAGAGCCACACTTATCTGTGCCACAATACTCACAAACATTAAGGTTGGTTGATAAAAATTATGGAAAATTTCAGAAATTGCTAAACAAAATATAAAAAACCCACAGGATTTACCAGAAGGATAGTTCATTCATTTCTAAAAAGGCAGAATTTAACTCCATCAAAAATAAAATTCAAGGAAATCTTGGAGAGATGCAGGATTTTTGGCTCAAGAAGCAGGCAAATGAAGTTCAACTTTACATTGATAGTAATTATCTGAAACACTTTTATGATGTTCTGAAGGCTATTTATTGGCCAAAGAGCTATCTCAACTACTCAGCACTGATGGAGCTACATTGATTAGTAATAAAGACAAGATCCTGGAAAGATGGCTGAATCCTTCCACAGTGTCTCAAGAGACCATCATTAATCAATTCTGAAGCCAATGATCATATACTTCAGGAAAAAGTCAGTCTCTTGACTTGAAAGCTTTTGGATGCCATCAGGTTCCTCTTGTGTTGCAAAGATCACAATACTGGTTCTATTCCAGTTGAGATTTACAAGGGAGTTTGCTATTCCAATGAAAGCTGACTGAATTTTTTAAGGTTAGATCGCAAGAAGAGTTTATCCCCCAGAAGTTCAGGGATACCTCCATTAGCCATCTCTATAAAAGTAAAGGAAACAAATTGTCCTGAGGCAATGACAGGGACATTTCTCTCTTAGTCATTGCTGGCAAGGTTTGTACCAGAGTCCTCCTTAATAGTTGATTCTTCACCTGGAATATGGTCATCTACCTGAAAGCCAGTTTGGTTTCAGAAAGGAGCAAGGAATGGTTGATTTGTTACTTATTGCCCAATAACTCCAGGAGAAATGCCAGGGCTAGAACAGAGTTCTGCAAATCACATTCGCTGATATAACCAAGGCCTTAGATACTGTCAGCCTTAAGGGCTTGTGGAAGATCATGTCAAAATTTGGGTAACAGTGCTTTCCCCATCATCAATGTAATAAAGTAAGGCCGCATATTTTTAGCATGTTGATAGCAGTGCCTTCAATGAGAATAAGAGCAGTATCAAGATCAGTTACCTATACCGATGCTAAATTATTGGATCTAAAAAGGCCAAATGATTTTGTTGTTCACAAATGATTGTGAATTCAATGTAACCTCTGAAGCTGAGAGGCAACAATATATGGATTGATTCTCTGCTGTTTCTGCTAATTTGGACATAATCATTAATACCAAGAAAACAGGTTCTTCACTGGTCAGCACCACATCATCCATACATGGAACCATAAGTTACAGCAAATGGAGAAATATTGAATGCTGTAAATAACTCCATTTACCTTGGCAGTATACTTTTCATGAATGTACACACAGATGATGAAATTTAGTCCTGACTTCCTTGAGCTGTCTCGGGGTTTAGAAGGCTCCACAAGAAAGTGTGGAAAAGAGGCATTATTAGGCCTTTTACCAAACTGAAGGTGTACAGAACCATTATACTGATCTCATTGTTGTATGCTCTGGACAGTATGTTAGTGCCATGCCAGAAAACAGAATCATTTCCATTTGAATTGTCTTTGGAAAATTCTGAAGACACTTAGCAAGATAAAATACCAGACTCTGAAGTTCTTTCTCAAACTAACCTCAAACTTTACTGCAAAGAGTGCAACTCCAAAGAGCTGTCCATGTTGTTTGAGAGACAAATGAATATTTGCTTAAAAGTCTATTTTACAAAGAACTCACACAGGGCAAGCACTCATCTGGAGATTAGAAGAAACAATACAAAGATATTTTTAAAGTCTCTTTGAAGAAGTTTGGAAATGATTGTGTGTCATGGGAGACACTGGCAAAGGGCCATGGAAGGCCTGCATCAAAGAAGGCATTGTATTCCATAAGCAAAGCAAAGCAAAATTGCAATAGCTCAAAATAAATATCAGATGTGCAAATTTAGACATATCCACTCCAAATGTTCATATGGACTATTTATGCCCACCATGTAGTATAGCCTCCTGAGATCATGTTGGTTTCATCAACCACAGTTGGACACACTGTACCATCCAATATAGTGATGTAATTTTGGCTCTCTTTGAGAATGAAAGACAAAACCCAATCAATCCCATTATCCCTAGTTCCTCCTCTTTGGGATTTTGCTTTTAAGCTCCTTTTTCTTTCCTCTTTTTAACCGATTATTTAATTCTTCCATTCTCAATCAAATAGATCTTTCCTTCCCCTCTTACCTTTCATCAATCTTGGTCATTTGTGTTTTAAAATCCATCTTTGTGTCTCTTTCTAAGGAGAATTTGTTTCCCTCTCTTTATTATCTATCTTCTCTTTTTGTATACTCTTAACACTAACTCTCTGGTTTTGATCCCTATAATGATCAAATCTAGTATTACTCAGAGAATCAAAATTTCAGAAATATTCATTCTCAGCTCTTTCATTAAGGCAGTTTCTGCCATTGCCTTTAAAAGCTGTATAACTCTCTAGAAGCCTTCCCAGTAAGATTAAGTGTGAAACAAAAGTGTCTGCTGTCACCAATATTATTCAGTTTTGTATTGGAAATCCTAACAATAAGAGAAGAAAAAGAAATAGAAAGAATCAGAATGGACAATGAGACAATAAAATCTTTTGCATATGATATGATGATACACTTGGAAACCCCTAAAAACTGGACCAAAAAGTTAGTTGAAACAATTAATAAATTTAGCAAAGTAGCAGGATATAAAGGAAACCAACATAAAACATCAGCATTTCTACACATCACCAATAAAACCCTGCAGGAAGAAATAGTAAGAGATATCCCATTTAAAATAAGTCCAGACACTATAAGATACCAGGGAACACATCTGTCAAAAAAATTTCAGGAATTATATGAACAAAATTGTTTTTAAAAACATTTTTATACAAATAAAATCAGATTTAAGTAACTGGAAAAATATTGTTTATGGATAGGCAGGACCAATATAATAAAAAATGACTGTTTAACCTAAATTATTTGATATATTTAATGCCATCCCAATTAAATTATTAAATAATATTTTACTGAGTAGAATAGAATAAATAATAACAAAATTCATGCAATATAAAGGGAATTACTGGAAAAATATAAAAGAAGGAGATTTAGCAACTCTAGACCTTAAATTACATTTCAAAGCAATAATTATCAAAACTATCTGTTACTGGCTAAGAAATAGATAGGTAAACCAATGTAATAGTGTAGTTTATGATTAAACAAGAAATAGAGAAGCAAAACTAATATGAAAGGGAGAATTTTGATTACATTAAACTAAAAAGTTTATACAAATAAAACAAAGGTAAGCCAAGATCAGAAAAAAACAGAAAACTGGGGAAAACATTTTATACACAATTTATCAGATAAAGGTCTCATAACAAAAACATATAAATAACTTTGTCAAATCTACAAAAGTGTGAGCCATTCCTAATTGATAAATTGTCAAAGATATGAAATATGAATAGGGAATTTTCTCATGAAGAAATCAAATCAATTTATAGCTATATAAAATGATCCTCTAAATCATTATTGACTAAAGAAATGCAAATTAAAATAATCTTAAGATATCATTTTATGCCTATCAGACTGGCTAAAATGATTGAAGTAGAAAGTGACAAATGTTAGAGGGAAAAGTAGAAAAATTGGGACACTAGTTCATTGTTGGTAGAATTGTTAACTGATCTAACCATTTTGGAGAACAATTTTGGAGGTCCAAAGAGTTTTTAAACTACCTATACCCTTTGACACAGCAATATTTCTACTTGGTTTATTTCCAAAGATAATTGGGAAAAAGGAAAAGAAACTATATGTTTTAAAATCTTTATACTAGTTCTCTGTGGTGGGAAAGCACTGGAAATTGCAGAAATACCAGTCAATTGGGGATTGGCTGAATAAGTTGTGGATTGTGATGGAATATTTTTGTGCTCTAAGAAATGGTGATATCAATGACTTTAGAAAGAACATAGAAAGATTTGCATAAAATAATAAATAATAAAGAGTGAAATTAGTAGAACTGCACACAGTAACAGCAATATTATTTTAAGAATGGCTTTGAGCAAATAAGTAATTTTTGCAATAGCTTTTATTTTTCAAAATACATGAAAAGATAATTTTCAACATTCACCTTGTAAATCCTCGTTTCTAATTTTTCTACCTCCCTCCTCATCCTCCTCCCCTAGATAGCAAGTTATCCAATATAGATTAAACATACATAATTCTTCTAAACCTAATTCCACCTTTATCATGCTGTGCAAGAAAAATCAAATCAAAAGGGAAAAAAATAGAAAGAAAAAAACAAGCAAACAACAAAAAAGGTGAAAACACTATGATGTGATCCACATTCAGTCCCCACAGTCCTCTTGTAGAGGACTATACAAGTCTATTGGAATTGGCCTGAATCACCACTGAATAAGTTATTTTGACTACTATAAATTCCCAAATTAACTATAAAAGACATATAAGAAAGATACTATCTATATCCAAAGAAAGAACTAGTAAGTAAAAGGATGTGAAGGACAATTTTGTACATATACACAGAAATACTCACATACACACACATAAATCTAACGTCAAAAAGAGGGAAAGGAAATAAAAAGAAATACATATGATAATTTTGTTGTATATTTTTTAAAATAGCAAACTGCACAGTCAATTTGCAGTTTCATGACAATCATCTTTTTTATTGTATTATGTTACAGAAATGCTTATTGTATTCCACAAATTAAAAATAAAATTAATAAATTAACAAAATTAATATAAATTTTTTGGGGGGATCTGCATTTGGTTTTACAAATGGCTAGTATGGAAATGTTTTGCTTAGCTGCACATTCATAATTTACATAGAATTGTTTTCTTTCTCAAAGAAAGGAGAGGTAAGGAAGGGAGGGAAAGAATATGGAACTCAAAATTTTAAGTATATATTATAATTTTTGTTTACATGTTATTGAGAAAGAAAAAGAGAAACAAATTAAAAGAAAGGAAGTGATAAGAAAAAGTGAGAAGGTAAAAATACTGAAATTACCAAAGAGATTAACCACATGGTGGAAAACGGGATGTTACAAAATAAAGAAGAATTTGAAACATTTTTATAAAGAAAACCAGAACTGAAGAGATTATTTGTTATTTGAACACTCCCAACATAAGAAATGCAGGAATACTGAATAAACATAGCACGCAAGGACTGCAACAGCAACACCATGACAAGAGAATGACAGAGGCTTCCTTCTAAATGTACAAAAGGAGAGAGAGAGAGATGAAGCAAGAAACTGGTAGAAGTAACAAGTGAAGAGATAGATAGGGGTCATTATAGAAAGAATGGTGACATCCTCTTTACAAGTGGATCAATCTTATTGTGTGGGACAGTATTTCACGGGAGGGTACATAAAAGGTGATATAATATAATAGATATGAATATGTAATGAATCAGGACCAAATTGAACTCTAGCAATGAGGGGCAAATGATCTCTGGAATCTCAGAAAGAGAATAACTTACAGGTGAGTGAGTAAAGAGTAGAGGGAAATCTTGAAAGGGAGAGAAAGAAGGCTTTACTTTGGAGGTGGAAAGGATTTCACTGATGAATGCTCCTATGCATGAAGAAAGATAGTAAGTAAAGGGAGATGAAGACCTTACAATGGATAAGGTTTGGGGAATTTGATTCTTGAAAGTCTATTTGTCATGCATTGGGAAAGCATGGACATAGAAAATTTTGAAACAAATGTAAGAGGCAAAAAATCCACAAGAGAATGTACAGATCCATGGTGGGCTACATAATTAAAGATTTGCAAGGGAAGCCTATTATGGCACACCTGCAATAATTAACATTATCCTGGAAGTGAGGCTCAATGAAAAAAGGAAATTCATTGCACAATTCCTTTAAGGCAGGGGCAAAAAAACATTTTTAAAATACACATTTCTTTATGAGTCATGTTGGGAAAGAAAAAAATCAGAACAAAGGGGAAAAAGCACATGGAGAAAAAGAAAAAAGTGAATATATTTGAATAGTATATGTTGATTTACATTTAGTTTCCATAGTTGTCTCTCTGGATGCAGATAATATTTTTATACAAAGTTTATTGGAATTGTCTGGGACTATTGAGCCACTGAGAAGAACCAAGTCTTTCCTAGCTGATCATCACACATCTTGCTGTTTCTGTGTACAATGAATTCCTCATTCTACTTGTTTCACTAAGCATAAGTTCGCTTGAATCTTTCCAAGTTTTTCTAAAATCAGTTTCTTCATAATTTTTATAGAACAATAATATTCCATTACTTTCATATACCATAACTTATTCAACTATTCCCCAATTGATGGGCATCTACTCATTTTCCAACTCTTTACCATCATAAAAAGAGCCCAGTAGTGGCCCTGCTGGATCAAAGGATATGAACAATTTTATAGCCTTTTGTGCATAGTTCTGAATTGCTCTCCAGAATGGTTGAGTCATTTCATTGTCAAGCTTTTAAAGAACAGTTAGTACTTATAGAACTATAGTTCAAAAATCATCTTCAAAAATTGAAAATAATCCCCACCAAAATTCTTTTATAAAATAAATGTAGCTTTAATATTTAAAGAAAAAGAAAACATAGAAAGAAAACTATTTGCCAATATCATTTATGAACACTGACTCATTTTAAAATTTTAAACAAAATCCTGCCAAATAGATTACAGATAATTATCCGGGAGATCATTCATTATGACTGTGTAAGATTTATTCTAGAAATGTAAGGATGGCTCAACATTCAGGAAATAATGAACATAATCGTATTGAAACCAAAACATCCCACATTATCATCTGAATAGATGCATTAAAATCCTTTCATAAAGTTCTTAAGTTTTATGGTATTGCCTTTAATATTCAAGCAATGTATTTTATTTTGAATACATTGAAAAATGTGGTATATGATATTGGTCCAAATCTGTTTTCTGACAGCGTATTTTGTCTATTAACAATGTTTCCCCTCCCCCAAATAATATATATTTGAGGGCTATTGGATATCATTATTTTCTATTATTCTTTGTTTAGGCTTTTTCATTGATCTGCTTTTCTACTTTCTCTTTCTATTATAGTAGCAAATAGTTTTGAAAATTGCTCCTTTATATTCGTTTGATTTTTCTAAGTTCTAGTTCCCTTTTATTTCTTCATTAATCTTGTAAATCTTTTGTTGCATTAAATATCTTTTTCCTATTCTGATTATTGGTAGGATTATTAACACCATTTTAGAGGCAAGGAAGCTGAGGGAGATAGAGGTTAAGTGATTTGCCCAGTATCACATAGTTCATAAGTACTTGAGGCACTTGAACTCAGGTTTTCCTGACTCCAGATCCAGGGCTCTAGCCATAGTACCATATAGATGCTAATATGTTTGTATAATGTAAGTTTATTTGTTAACTTGTAACTTTGCTGAAGTGATTATCACAGTTTCTTAGCTTTTTTTTTCTCTAGAATTTTCTAACTACCAAGTTATCAGCAAATGGGGATTGTTTTATTTCCTTTGCCTATCTTTACACCTTGGTTTCCCTGACTTGTATTATTGCTGTTGCTAACATTTCTAGAATTTTATCAAATAATAATGGAGAGAATTGGAAAATGCTTTGCTCATTTTTTGTTTTATTTCTAATAGATATCCACTGCTTGCTTACTTCTTGATTTATATGGATACTTTTATAGTTATTTTTAATTTATTTGTTGACTTTCTAATTTTTAAAAATGCATATTCAGTTCTTAGTACTTTTTCCTATTTTCTTAACATATAAGTTTAGGCCTATACAATTTTTTTCTCATTCAAAATGGTTTAATTTTATTCCTACTTTACATATCAATGTAACAAAACTGTTGATTTGAAGAGGGTGCTTCAGTAACTAAAGTTTCTCTAAAGCTTCCTGCTTCTCTAAAACTGAATACCATTCCTTCATATTGAAGTACATATTGCTTGAGAACAATACAAAACCAAAAGAAATAAAATCATTGTGTTCCACATAGTTACTTAACTTCAGTGGAACTTGATATACAGATCAATAATTTGTTCCTTAGAGAAATTACTGAGCTTGTTTTCAAGTGAACAATAAGCACTGCAAAGACTGGATTTCCTAATGTTCTATACAAAGACAACAATTGTTTCAAAAGAATGAAATCACAGTGAAATTGTGATTCCTAAACCATGAGGAATAAAGCAAAAATCTCTTTGTCAAGATATATACAAGTTATTGACCAGACTCTTTGCTTCCCAAAGACTAGACAGACACCTTCCTAAAGGAAGAAAATAGATGTAGCGATTTATGGCTCCTGCTAAAGGCAGAAATATTACATGAAGAGAATGTCTGGACAGATAATTTGATGAAGGTCCTTAAGAAAATGAATGGAAGTTAAGTATATTGCTCTTCTCTAGAAGTATATATTTGCTTTACACAGACATAGCAATTGAAAACCATCTTGACACAAAGGGAGTAAATCTGGTGTATTCCAGGCCACCTATATGACTTCATGTAACTATCATATTTCTGCCATTATATTAAGGTCATCTGAGTTACTTCTGCATTTTATGTTGTAAAAGAAGTTATCTTGCAGGCAATCTACTCAACAAAAATAAAAATTTCACTGGGTACAGATTGAAAAATAAGGATGGCTCCACTTGACTGCAAAAATCACTTCACTGAAAAACTTGATTTGAGGTTTTACCACATATTTAATTCAAATAATGAAAGAGATTCCTGGTTAGTCACAATCATTGCTATATATTATTTTTCTCATTCTAAATAATTTCATTTTATCACCTCTATAGATATCAATGTGACAAAGCTGGTAATTTGAAAAAGGTGCTCCTAAAGCCAAATGTTATATATCTTTCTTCTTTAGAGCACTATACTATTCCTTTGTATTGAAGCAACTTGTTCCATTGATTGAGAGCTATACAAACCCAAAAGAAATAAAACTTCTGTGTTCCAGGACAGTTATTTAATTTCATCATGGAACTGGATGTCTAGGTCAATAATATATTCTTTGGATAAATCACTGAATCTGTTTTTCTAAGGTTCTGAGAATTCTCATATAAGCAACAGTCATACTGAAGATAAGATTTACTAGTATTTAATGGAAAGACTGTAATCATTCCAAAAGGACAAAATCACAACGAAATTGCTCTAAACCATGAGGAATATAACCAGAATCTTTGTGATAGAATACTCCAAAATAATAATCACATTCTTTGATTTCCATAGACTACATAGAGATTCTAAAGGTTTTTCGCATTTCCTTCTAAAGCAAAGATGTTTAAACAGGCTGATGGATGAAAATCTTAAAGAAAATGAGTGAGATTTAAGTATCTTGCTTCCCTATAGGAATATATTTTTCCTTACATGAACATAATGTTTTTGAACAATTAAAAATCATTCCAACAGGTAGGGAGTGAATTTGGTATATTGCAAACCATTTATTTGATTTCAGGTTATTTCCTATATTCCAACATTTGAATTGCCTTTGTGTTTATATGCTGAAAAAAGTTAATCTTATACAGGCAATTTCCTGCAATATCATTTCCTCCTTATGTCAAACTAAGTTCTTTTTAAAAAAAATTTATTATTTTTTATTCCTTAAAATTTATTTTATTTGAAAAAATAGAGTTAAAAAAAAAAGAAAAACAGAAAAGGAATATAAAACAAAATAAAGCAAAACAAAAGAGAGCACTGTCATGTGCCCAGCAGAATATCAGGGAGGATTAAAAATATATAACAACAAATTACTGATCAAGAAAGTATATATATTAGTAAAAGAAATTATATTCATGAATTTCCATTTTTTCTTTACTTCCTTAAAAATTGTTCTTTACTTCTCTGATTTGGACCTTAGTTACTTTATCCTTTGTTCTTCTTTTCAACTCCGCACATCCCCAACAAGTTACAGTTAAGAAAAGATATAGTTATGTATTCATATGTAGATATACAAATATATACATATAAACATACACACACATGTCTTTCCTATCCCTGCTGACTAATTAAATTCTGCTCCATAACTTGCCTTGCTATTGCTTAACTTCCCTCCATCCTAGGATCCCTTCCTTGAATTCCTCCCTCACCCTTGGTTTCACCATCTGCCCATCTCTCCTCCCCATATTTCTTTATAGCTTTTGGAGGCTACTTTACCCTTCATAGTGTGTGTGTGTGTGTGTGTGTGTGTGTGTGTGTGTGTGTGTGTGTGCATATGTGTGTGTGTATGTGTGTGTGTGTAAAAAGAGCATGTGTGTGTTGCCTTGAAGCTATTCCCAATGTAAGTTTTCAAAATTAATGAGCTCTCCCAACCCATGCCTCTGTGTTATTTTTCCTTCACACTTCATTTGCATATATTACTAATTTTACCTTAATTGCCAATCTTTCTTTTGAGCTACCCTATTGTTGATGTGTAACATATAGTGTACATTTCTCATGTAAAAAAATAAACAATTTGTCCATATTTAAACAGTTTGTCTATGTTGAGTTGTTTAAAATTGAACTTTGATATTGGCTTTTCTATGTTAAGTTTGGGTTTGATTGATAGGAAGTCCTGAAAATCTGCAAGTTTCTTGAAGGTTCATTTTTTTCTTATTCAAAATTATAGATAATTTTGCTGGATATGATAGTTTTGGCCACTGGCCTAGTTCTTTGATTGTTGGTAGATATGATTCTAGGACCTATGGTCTTTTATTGTAACTGTTGATAAGTCTTGTATAATTCTAATTGTAGTTCCAGCAAATTTGAATTGCTTTTTCTTGTTTTTTGCAAAATTTCTCTTACCTGGAGGTTTCAAAGTTTGGCAATTATATTCTTGTGTTTTTCATAAAGGATCTCTTTGATTGGTGGATTTTTTTCAATTTCAACTTTTCTCTCATTTTCTATTACTCCAGGATAATTTTCTTATATTATTTCCTGCATTGTTATATCAACAGTCTTTTTCTTTTCATCACAGTTTCAGGTAATCCAATTATTCTCATATTTTTCTTTCTTTATCTGTTCTCCAGAGCTGTCATTTTTCTTATAAGATGTTTCACATTTGGTTCTATTTTCTCATCCTTTATAATCTGTTTTGTTATTTCTCTATCTCTCATAACTTCACTGGCTTTCCCTTGCCCAATTATAATTTTTGAAGAATTATTTTTATTTTTGAGACTTTGTACTTCCTTTTTTAGTTGATTAATGAACTAAATTCTTAGTGGGAAAATCAATAAAGTTACAGTGAGTCATTTTTTCAGTCTAGGGCAGCTTAGCTATAAAGAAGGATCCTTTGACTCTAGAGTGGTAGCTATGTAGAAGCATATTATAAGCAGTGCAACTATAACAAGAATAGGCTAAATAACTAGTTAGAAAGAGATCCCAGAGTATTTCTGCTTTAGCCCTGGAAGCAGAACCAGATGTCATTTGACAACTGTCACCAATGAGTGACCCAGTTCTAGGTCATAGTTCCATAGTGGAGAGGAGTAGTCATGATCACAAAGGAGAAGAAGCCCTAAGTAAGGAATAGAGTGATCCAGGGTCATACCATTTTGGATAAACTGAAAACTTACAGGATCTCATTAATTGAACTATATAAATTATAAAATGGCACTATAAAAACAGCAGAAGGACATAAAAGACAGATGCTCAGAATAGATCACTGCTAGAGGTTATCAGAACCCAATTCTAACTTAAAGCCCAAAGTCAAGAAATGGTTTGGTAAAATGGGAAAATAACCACAAAAAGGGAGCTAATCAAAAAAGCTACTTTGGGGACAGAAAGCTCAAGATATCAGTTCAAAATGATTTAAAACAATTATTTAAAAACATCTACAAGCCAAGCTTTAATGCAAATGAGACAAAAGTGCAACAAGAAGAGTTTTTTTTTTAAATAATAATAGCTTTTTATTTTTTTAATACATGAAAAGATAGTTTTCAATATTTACTCTTACAAAACTTGTGTTCCAAATTTTTATCCCTTCCTCTCCCCATCCCCTAGACAGCAAGTAATTCAATATAGATTAAACACATGCAATTCTTCTAAGCATATTTTCGCCTTTATCATGCTGTACAAGAAAAATCAGATCAAGAGTGAAAAAAGGAGAAAGAAAAAACAAGCAAACAACAACAAGCAGAGATAGCTCTCTCCATCATAAGTCTATTGGAATTGCCCTGATTCACTTCATTGTTGAAAAGATCAAAATCCATCACTTCCTTTCTAATATTAGCTATATTGGTTTTGTTTGTACAAAACATTTTTAATTTAATACAATAAAAATTATTTATTTTGCATTTAATAATGTTGCCTAGTTCTTCTTTGGTCATAAATTCCTTCATCCTAGAAGAGCTTGTTTTTAAAAAATAGAAAAATATTTTTTAAAATTTAATAAGGGCAAGAGAAGAAATAGTTTGAAAAGAAATGAAAGCTATGCAAAACAATTATGAAAAGAGAATTAACAGCTTTGTTTTTAAAAAAATTAATGATATTGGAGCTAGCTGGAAGCCATCCAAAAATGAAGAAAATAGCTCCCTATAATGTAAAACTAAATAGAGGTTTAGGGGGTGAGAGTGTCGCATATTTTTCTGAATCTCTTCTCTGCCAAGTAATTTAATAATTTTTTTCCTAAAAATGCTCTGAGGCTTAGGGCTTATTTATAACTAACTACTTATTTTTAGAAATAGGATCTCTGATAATTGCCCCACAATATTTGAAGTTTCTCTAAAATCACAGAAGTTGAGTAAGTGTCTGTGATCTCTGGATGGAGCATAAGCAGAACCAACCAACAGAATCAAATTGCCATGGTGATTATTTGGTGAATCCCATGAAGTTCATGTTAAACACATTCAAGGATGCAAATTAGAACTGATGATTCTGGGTAACCAGAAAATTAAAGGTGATACATAAAATTGTTTTAATAGAAAGTAATTTCACTGACTAGAGAATAAACAGAACTGAAACTAGTTTGAAAGCTTTTGCTACTGATGTTCAAAAGCAGAAAAAATGGAAAACACAAATCTTTTTGGCAGCTTTAAGGTAATCTTAAACAATCAGAAAAAGAATTTTAACTTAAGAATCAAAAAAAAAAAAGATTATATGAATGAAGAATAAATGAAATATTGGATTAGAATATAATAGGGAAATAAAGACGAGATGGATTAAGAACAGTAGCAAAGGTGATTGAACTGTTAAATTAAAGTATTAAAAATGTAGTTTTGAAGTTTCAAAATATACCTCTTGATTTTAGTAAATCAACCACTTCCAGCACTATATTAAAGACCTTGGGAAACCCCTTGATTTTAAGTACTAAAATAATTTTTATTCTCTTTCTGGAAAATTCTCTGAAAAAAAAGACAAAATTTCATTTTTATGGATTGAAAGAGAAAGCTGACTTCAAGGGGCAGAGCTAAAATGACACATTAAAGGTAGCAATCTGGCTGAACTCTCAATATTCCCTTCCAAACAACTTTCAAATAATGCCTCAAATAAAATTTTGGAGGGCAAGAACCACAAAAGATTAGGGTGAGACATTTTTCCAGTGTAAAAAACTTAGGTATTTGGGAGGAGAAGTCTGGGACCCCAGAAGGTGTGGGGGAGGTTTGTCTAAGTACACACATGCAGCAGCAATAGAGGTAGCAGCTTTGAGAGCTCCCAGTCCAGAGATATTAAGGGGTTCTTACAACTAGTTAGAAAGAGATACAGGGACTCTTTGCTGGCACTGGATACAACTAGCTCTGACTAGCAACTTTTCTCCTCATAGGTAATTCTGGGTCACAATTTTGGGGCAGAAAGGAGCACTAGTTAATGCAGCTACAGGAAAGCAAAGAATCTGATATCATTTCTAGAGTTAAGAAGAGTGCTAGTATTTGTAGCAGCAGGACAGCAGGGATCCTTACTGGGTAAATGCCAAAGGGTAAACCAGCAAAACAATGACCACATCTCTTCCTGGATTATAACACCTTGCAAGCATTGAAAATTTGTAGCCCTCCAAAAATTAGCCCTGAAAATAGTAGCACAAAAAAGCTTCAAGCTTGGGACTGTACCTCTTCACCCCAAGGTGAGCAGAGCTCAATCTTAACATAAAATTCAAAGTCAAGAAACAGGCTAGAAAATGAGTAAACATAAAAAAAAACTTGACCATAAAAAATTTATTCTAATGGGAGGTATCCAACATATAAACTTAGAAGACATCTACATGAAAACAGATACAAACAAAACCTTCAGAAAAACAAAATTCTATTTTGTAATTGATTCTATTCTATATCACTGCCAATATTTTGTAAAGCTGCCTAAGTTCAAATTTTCTTTGTCTCTGAATAAATCCATCAGTACATTGTTTTCCTCATTAAATTAAGTTTAACAGTTTCCCTATAATCCCTTTAATTAAAAATAAAAGAAAACCCATTCTCTATATACTAACTGTTATTGTATGATTAGAAGAAAGTTATCATTAATTATTTCTACACTTGGATCAAATCAATGGGAACTTTCTAGAATGAAGGAGAGTTTGGAGCTAGCCTGCATTCCCAATTTCCAGCCAATCATGTAGTCTGTCACACCTAAGTTGCTTCATAAACCCTTTGGGGGTATTTCTTTACAGGGATACTAGAGTGATTTTGTTATTTCCTTCTCCAGATCATTTTACAGAAATCGAGGCAAACAGATTAAAATGATTTGCCCAGATCTTATTGACTTCAAGTCTGGCATTCTATTCACTGTATCAACTAGCAGCCCTTAGACTACCTGAAAGCTATGATTAAAAAAAAAAAAAAAAAGCCTAGATGTATCTCAAGATGTTATTAAGGAGATTTGCCCTGATATCTTACAACCAGAAAACAAAATAGAAATTGAAAAAAATACACTGATAATCTCCTGCAAAAGATCCTAAACTGAAAACTCCTAGGAATATTACAGTCAAATTCCAGAGCTCCCAGGCCAAGGAGAGGGCAAAGGAGTAAAGATTATCACCAAGAATAATCTACTCAGAAAAACTGAATATAATTCTTCAAGAGATTAAAAACAGACATTTAATGAAATATAGGACTTTTAAGCATTCCCGATGAAAAGACCAGAAGTGAATATAAAACTTGACATTGAAACAGAAGACTCAAGAAAAGTATAAAAAGGTAAACATGAAAGAGTAAGTAAAAGGACTCAATAAAGTTAAACTGTTTATATTCCTGTATGTAAAGATGATACCTATAACCCTTAAGAATGTTATTATTAGAACAATTAAAAGGAATTTACAGAGAAAAAGGCCGTGGGTATGAGTCAGTTTTATTAGAATAACCCTGAAAAACTGAAGGGGTGAGAAAGAGGGAGAAATTGGGAGAGAGGAGAGGTAAAACGGGGAAAATTTTCTCAAATAAAAGAAGTGCTCAAATAAGAGAGTTTATCTTTTAGGGGAGAATGGGGCAGTTTGGTGGACAATATTTGAATCCCACTCTCATTGGAATTTGTTCAAAGATGGAAGAATATATATCAATAGTATATCAAAATATATCTGATCCAATCTAGAAGAAGTGGAAAGGATATCTTTGGGGAGGATAGCATAAGTGAGGATGGATTAAGGGAGGCTGTACTTAAAAGCAAAAGAGACCTTTGAAGACAGATAAAGAATAAAACAGAAGAAATGAAAAAAAATGGAATGGAGGGAAATATTAATCATAACCGTGAATGTAAATGGAATGAGAGCAGATAGCAAAATGGAATAGAAACTAGAATCCAACAATATATTGTTTACAAGAGACACAGTTGAAAAAGAAACACATATACAAAGTTAAAATAAAGGGCTAAAACAGAATCTATTGTTTTCATTGAGGTAAAAAAAAGGCAGGGGTAATAAACCTGATCTTAAGCAAAGAAAAAGCAAAAGTAAGCGTAATTTAAAGAAAATCAGGGAAACTATATTTTGTTAAAATAACTGTAGACAATGAATATTTTTTAAATTTACAGTAAATTTCTCTGATAAAGGCTTCATTTCTCAAATATATGACCATAGAATTATATCAAATTTATAAAAATGAGAGCCATTCCCCAAATGATAAATGTTCAAAAATATAATCAAGCAGTTTCCAGAAGAAATCAAAACTATCTATAACCTTATCAAAATTGTTCCAAGAATCACTATTAATTAAACACATATAAATTAAAACAATTCTAGTGTCACCTTGCAGCTATCAGAAATGCAAATCCTTGTGGGGATATAGAAATGAATAGGTAAATTAATGTAATGTTGGTATAGTAGTAAATTGGTCTAAGCATTTTGGAGAATATTTTGGAACTATGCCTACTACTACCATTTTTTTTCCAAAGAGATAAAAAAAAAAAAGGAAAAGGGCCTAAACATACAAAAATATAGCAGTTTTTTGTTGTGGCAAAGATTAGAAATCAAGGGGATGCTCATCAATTGGGGAATACCTATATAAAATATGGCATGTAATTGTTATAGAATATTGTCATGTGGATCACAACAAAATGTGGCAAGTCCTCAAAAAAATGGAAGTCCCTGGGGCAGCTAGGTGTCGCAGTGGATTGAGCACCAGCCTTGAATTCAGGAGGACCCGAGTTCAAATGTGGTCTCAGACACTTAACACTTCCTAGCTGTGTGACCCTGGGCAAGTCACTTAACCCCAGCCTCAAAAAAAAAAAAAAAAAAAAAAAGAAAGAAAACAAAAGAAAAGAAAAAGAAAAAAAAGAAAAAGAAGAAGTCCCAGATAATCATTTTTGTTCTCCAAGAAGGAACAGTTAGAACTGATTGGTTTAAGATTGGAAAAGGATACATCCAGGTTGTATATTGTCACCTTATTTATTTGATACACCAAATACATTGCATGAAATGCCAGGCTAGATAAGCCAAAAGTTAGAATTTAAATTGCTGGGAGAAATATAAACAATCTTCCCATTTTCTATCACTATATCAAGTTTTTTTTTTGTTTCTGTTTTTACTTGCTACATTTTCTTTTCAAAAATAACAATTTTCCTCTTATTGGAAATTTTTTTCAACAGAAAGTCAGATTTCTTTAGTGTGGATTAAGAGAGAAAGACAGCTACATTTCATTTCAATAACCACCAAAGTCTCTACTAGGAGCATTATAACATATGTAGTTTAAATATTGATTTAGATTCCTCATTAGACGTCATAATTCCTATGTAATATATGTTTTTCTTACCAAATAATTTGTCTTTATTTTCTCCATATTTATTAATATGATGAATCTGACAGTTTAAAGGCCAGAAACTAAATGATTATTTTATATCTTGCTTCCCTGGACCAGTATGCCATTCATCTATATTGAGGTAACATCAAATCAATTAAGAACAATACTAGCATGAAAGAAACAAAATAATTGCATTGTATTTCAGTTAATTGTCTTCAGCATGGAACCAAATATTTGGTTCAACAAATTGTTTCTTAGAAAAAGTACCTTGTTTTGCTGAACTTCTACAAATCCTTATATAAGTACCAGGTGTACCAAAAATAAAATCTTTTTTTAAGGGCAGGATAACAGTTCTTTTAATTGAGAAGAATCACAATGATATTGTTCTAACTAAATCATGAAAAATATAGCAAAAGCCTCCATCAATTTTTATCCTATTGCATTGGCTTCATTCTTTGATTCTAATAGAATACATTGTATTTTTCCTTCAGTGTTTCTAGGATTCCTCCTATAGGCTATAATGTGACATGAAGTGGAAGACCATAAAAGATATTCCGGTGAAGTTCTTGAACAAATTGTATGGGAATTAATGTTTTGCTTTTTCACTTTGATTGTATCTTTCCTTTACATGAATATCATCTATCTCATCAAATGAAAACTTTGTTCACACAAAAGTTGTGAAACTATTTGTCACCCAGTATCTCCTTGATTTACATGACTATAGAGTTAGAACTTCATTTTTATCCCTTGAAATGCCAGTTATCTTTTTCTAGGAAAAAATATTAACAGATGGCAGCATTTCATTCAAATGAATTGACTAGGAAATTTCATTTGACTAGGAAAATTCATGAGGAACATTTTGATATATTTTATTTTATGTATTTGATTAATTGCCTTACTAGATATATTAATTCTTTAGCTCATTTGGTCTGCTTCCAAATATTTTTGTTTTTATTCACTTTATAGGTATAAATATGTCATAACTTAGAGGTCTATCCTGGTAATTTGCAGAATATCTTCTAAAACCCTAAGGAGAATGACAGTTTGCCATTCCTTTGTTTTGAAGTAACCTATACCATTAATGGGAACAATACAAACCTGAAAGGAGAAGAGAGTAGGAATTTGTACTTTCCATGCAATGGAAAATGGTTTCCATGGTTCTGGATACTCAGACCAATATTTTAGTCATTATATAAAGCACAGAAATTGATTTTCTGACATATTACAAATCCTTATAGAGGCTTCAATGTCATTGAAGAGTATTTCTTTTCTTTTCTTTTCCTTTTTTTTTTTTTTTTTTTTTGAGTGGAACTATACTGAATTTGCTCTAAACTTTGTGGTATTTAGAAAAAGTATCCTTGTCAATCAGATTCCAAAATCATTGATCAAATTCACAGATTCTGACAGAGTATATTACACACTTCCTTCAGAGTTTCCATATTTCTTCCTGTAGGTAAAAATATGACATGAAGTGAAAGATTGAATTGACTGTTTGATGTTGTCTCATTTGTACCTCTGTATAAAACTTTGTAGAGATTCCATCAGGTTTTTGGGGTGGGAGTTGTGTTTTTGTTTTGTTTTTATTTTTTGGCTGAAATACCACTTATTTTCTTCCAGGCAGTTTTCTCAAGAAAAATCACAATTTCATTCAAATGTACTAAATGAAGAATCTGACTTCATTTAACTGCAATAACAAACAAACTAATTTTTAAAAAATGAAGAATATGTGAAACATACTTAATTCAAGGAATGGACTGATTTTCTAGTTAAATACACTAATTCCTAGATATTTATTTCCATAGTATTTGCTTTTATTCCAGATATACATATCAACTTGAGATAATAGGTAGGACTTCAGTAGCAAAATGGAGGAGGCCCTCCAAAAACTGAATGAGATTTGCAAATCTTGTTTCTCTGGAAATGTATGCCACTCCTTTGCATCAATCTTTTTAATTAAGAATAATACACTCAGAAGAATCTAATTGGTTGTTTCCATGGCAATTAGAGAAAGTATTCAATTTGATTTATTAGCATCTCAAGAAGCATAGAAACATGATGATTAAAAGCAAATTGACCTGCTAACCAATTTTTTTTTGCATTCAATGTTTAGTTCATCTCTTTGCCTAATTATTTTTTTGTTGTTTTTTTTTGCTGAATTTTCATGAATCTTGTATAGCATACAGATAATAAATAGAAAAGATTCATTTAATTCTATGGTAATAGAAAGGCAGTAATACCAACCAAAAAAAATGACTTATGGACTTATTATACATGACTTATAGACATTGCAATATTATTGTGGAATGAATCTAGAAATCTTTGTTAATTTTGGTCTTTTTCCCTTATACTCATCTTATACTCATTTTCTGATATTTTATTTTTACTAACTAAGTCTCCTGGACTGGACCCTCCCACACTGGAGGATTCACTTTTCATTGGCCTAAGTCTCAAAGAGAAGGATAGGAATGGTTCCATTTGGATTTCTGTCCTTTTCCCTGAAAGTTTGGTGTAGTATCTCACACAAATTAGTACCCTGCCCCAATGTCATCTGTTCTTTGGGTTCTGAGTATTGCTCTCCCTCCAAGTGAAACACATTTCTGCTTTATTGTATCTTCACCTCCTATATACATGGCACTAGGACTGGTTGGACACAGTCAAATTCTGTTGCTATTTGCCACAGTGAACTACAGTTATTTAGAAGTGTTTGGATTTGTTTAGATAAATGGAAGGCCGAAGTAAGTTTCACTTCTTTCTTCTTCTTTAATGTATTCCTTTTGTTTTCCCTCTCATTCCCTTGTTCAAAACTAGAACTAATTCACTCTACTTATTAAAAATAAATCCCTTTTTCTTGTTTTACTTCTTCAATATTTTGAAGATATTACGCCTCTAAAGGGAGACTTGCTTCTTTCTATCCTTCTATAAGATTAGCATAATATAAATTTGTTTTTCTAGACTTCTCTTGGCTCATGTATCTGCATTACAAAGTTCCTGGGGGTTTCTGGGGTGTAGGATGTGTTCAGGAAATACTAGTACCTCTGGTATGAGGGCTGGCAAACTATTTTCAGGGCTGTTTTCCAACTTTAGTGTACACCTAATCCACCTAACTATTACAGTGGCTCCACGAAGCTATAGTATATGCAGTAGCCATATCCCAATAGATCATTTCAATAGAAAGACTAAACCAAGGGGTCTCAAACCCTTTAGTGAGTTAGGGAGCAAGGTATCTAACCAAAGTGTTCGAAGTCTTCCCCGGTGGATAAAACAGATGAGAACAATTTGGTCTAATGACAACGAAGGTGGTAGAAACAGGTGCTGTGAATGCTTAGAGATTGATTAGTCATCAAAGAAATCACGGTCATTTACTGCATCTTGAGCCATCACCAGTTATCTTGATTCTTTCCTACCATGGAACTGTGACAACTCTAGAAGATAGAATGAGATTGATGATTTTGTGCAACTCTACCTTATTTATTTCCAATTTAAGTGTGAATTAAAAGACATCACCCATACCATTTTACCATTTTTTACCTATCTCAAAGCCTTGTGGTGACAGTCAAGTGACAAAAGCAGCAAATGCAGATGCACTGGGAGCTCTAGTCACAATCCTGCATTGTGTTATCTTCATAGATAATAGTGTTATCTTCTCACTAGATGCAGCAATGGAATTCAGGAACTTAGGTGTCTAAGCAACCATTTTTTCTTATTTCATTAAAAAAAAAAAAAGAATAGAAAAAAAAAAAAGAAAACAGAAAAGGAAAACCAAAACAGAACAGAACATTGTTATGTGCCCAGCAGAACATCAGGGAAGATTCAAAATATGTAACAATAAATTACCGGTTCAAGAAAGGATATATGACAGTAGAAGAAATTATATTCACGAGTCTTTGTTTCCTTGTAGATTGTTATTTTGTTCTCTGTTGAGCACCTCTATTTCCTCCAAGCAGACTGTAGTTGAGCACAAATATATCTATGTGTATATATATATGGATACACATGTACACATACCTCTGCCCATATATACACATATACATGCACATGTATATACATATATATATATATTCACATCCACTCACAGACCCACTAACATATACATATATTTATATACACACATACAGAGAGCAACATGCATATATATCTCCATATAATCAGACTCATATATATATATATATACATATGCATTTATACATATACAAACATTCATCTAAAACAATATTAGTATGGCTGACACCTAATGTAGATTTCTCTCTTGATTGAATCTTTAAGTCTGACTGTCTAAGATCAAACATTATTAGCTGTACTTTTTTTTCTAATAAATTCTACTCTTGATCTTTCTTGTAATGTCTGTGTATATTTATTCTTGCCTATTCCTGTTAACTCTTCGCTTTAATTCTGCTCCTTAACTTGCCTTGCTGTAACTTAAAGGCCCCCCATCCATGGATCTCTCCCTTGTCTTCTTACCCCACTCTTTGCTTCCCCCTCCACCCATCCTTCCTCCCTTATTTCTTTATAGATTTTGGAGGGTGCTATATCCTTCAGGGAATATATGTAGTGTTGCCTATTTATCTCATTATTGATGTGAGTAAATTTTCAGAACTAAAAGCCCTCTTCCCTCCTTTAGTGCCTCTGTGTCTATTCTTCCTCTGTACCTCATTTGTATAACATAATTATTATTTTTACCTTTTTCTAGGCAGTTTTGCTTTTTTAGAATCATATCATGCTCAACTCTGCCCCAATCTTTCTTTTAAGCTACCAAATCACTGATATTAATTTTAAATATATGATATATATTTCCTTGTTAAAAACATAAACAATTTGTCTATGCTAAGTTCCTTAAAATTGATCTTTGATATTGGTTTTTATATGTTAAATTTTCCATTGAGTTCAGGTTTGGTGAAATAAAGTTTTGAAAATCTGCAGATCTGTTGAATGTCCTTTTTTACATTCAATATCATGGATAATTTTGCTGGATGTGATATTTACTAATAAGTCTTGTACAATTACAGTTCTAGCATATTTGAATTGGTTTTTTTTCGTTTCTTGAAAAATTTTCTCTTTGTCCTGGAGTTTTTAAAATTTGGCAATAATATCACCATGTGTTTTCACAAAGAATCTCTTTGAGGTAGTAATTGGTGGTTTTATTTTTTCTATTTCTGCTTTCCCTTCATATTCTATAATTTCAGGACAATGTTTTTTGGATTATTTCTTATATTATTGTTTAATTCTGGACAACTTTAAAGCAAGAGTAGACACAAATTGATAGACATGGCAGGGAATCGTTGGGTATAATGAAAGGAAACAAAGTGAAAAATAGCATGTTTCAATTTGCATTCAGACAATATCAATTCTTTCTGTGAAGGTGGATAGCATGCTTCATCATGAGTCCTTTTGAAAAGTCTTGTATCATTGTATAGCTGAGAATAACTAAGTCATTCACAGTTCTTCATTGTAAAATATTTCTATTAGTGTATAGAATTTTCTCGTGGTTCTGTTTACTTTACTTCACATCAGTTTTTTTGTCTTTCCAAGTTTTTCTGAAATCATTCTGCTTAGCTTTTTTCTCTTAATAGTATTTATTTTTCCATCAATTACATGTAAAAGTAGTTTTCAACATTTTGTAAGATTATGAGTTCCAAATTTTTCTCTCTCCCTTTTTTTCCTTCCCTTCTCCCTCCCCAAGATAGCAAGCATTCTGATATAGATTTTATATATATATATATAAAACATATTTCCACATTAGTCACGTTGTGAAAGAAGAATGAAAGCAAAAGCTAAAAAAAAACCACAAGAAAGAAACAACAAAAAAGTGAAAATAGTATGTTTCAATCTGCCTTCAGACTTCATAGTTCTTTCTCTGGATGTGGATAGCATTTTCTATCCTGAGTCTTTTGACATGTCTTGGATCACTGTATTTCTGAGAAGAGCTAAGTCTCCTATAGTTGATCATTTCTCAGTATTGCTGTTACTATGTATAGTATTTTTCTAGTTCTACTCACTTTACTCAGCATCAGTTCATGTAAATCTAATTTTTCCTGAAAATACCTGCTCATCATTTCTTATAAATAATAGTATTCTATTAAATTCCTATACCATAAGTTGGTTAGCCATTTCACAACTAATACATAAGCATCCGTTCAATTTCTAATTCTTTCCCAACACAAAAAGAACTGCTATAACTATTTTTGTACAGATGGCTCCTTTTCTTTTTTCTTTTTTTAAATATTATTTCTTTGGGATAAAGACCCAGTGGTGGTATTACTAGATCAAAGGGTATGCACAGTTTTATAGCCCCTTGGGCCTAGTGACAAATTGCTATCCAGAATAGTTGGATCAGTTCAAAACTCCACCAACAATGCTCCAACAGTGTAGCAATTTTCCTACACCTTCTTCAATATTTATCATTGTCCTTTTCTGTCACATTAACCAGTTTTAATCAATATGAGTTGTTGCCTCAGTTATCTTAATTCTCATTTCTCTAATCAATAGTGATTTAGAGCATTTTTTCATATGACCATAGATATCTTTAATTTCTTCATGTTGATCTATATATAGTTTCTACCATATTGTTTTCCAGTTTTCCCAAGAGTTTTTGTAAATCATGAGTTTTTGTTGCAAAAGTTTGGATCTTTGGGCTTATAATATAGATTAATATAATGTATATACTATAATGTAATAGGTATTATACTCTACTGATCCACCTCTGTGTTTTTAACCCGTACTAGATACTTTTGACAATTACTGTTTTATTATATAATATATTGACTTTTACAAAGTTAAACAGGGAAGTTTTGATTTTAAAATCATTAGAGAACGAATGGAATTTTTTGAATAGGGGGATGACGGTCATAATAAAGAGAAAGACGTTATGAAAGAGAATCCATTACAATTCTCACAGAAACATCAGATCATGCGGGAACTCAGCTTCTGCTTGAGGGATTAGGAGAGAAAAGAGGCGGGAGATGCAGCCGCAGATGAAGCCACGAATGGAATCAAGTACAGGAAAATAGGAAACGGCCTTACTTATTATCTTGGGCCATTTGGACTTGTTTCCTTGAGACTCAATTTTAACCATATCTAAATGCTAGGATAGCTTACAACCATGTAAGCATCTTTGGAGAGCTCCCTCAGCCCCCACCCCGCGGCGACGTGCTGACGTCACACGTCACGTCGCCGACGTCGCCGTAGGCTTAGCCGCGCTGAAGTGGGAGAGTGGCGGTGCCCCGGCTAACTGTGGCTGGGTATCCGCCTCTGGATTCTCTGGCGTGTGGGAGCCTTCTTGTTACCAGGTTTGAGGTTTCGCACTTGTCCCTTATACCTTCCCTTCTCGGCATCCTGTCAGTGGTCTCCGAAGCTTGGTCAGGGTCCTGTCTTCCTCGGCCTCGCGCCCCATCAGTCAGTCAGGGTCTCCTCAGGGCGGTCGACGGCAGGTACCATGTCCAGGCCGAGCAGCGTCTCCCCGCGGCCCCCGGCTCCTGGAGGCGGCGGCGGCGGCGGCGGTGGCGGCGGCGGCGGCGGCAGCAGCGGTGGAGTCTCCTCTCAGTGCGGCTCCAGTGGAAGTGGCGGCCGAGCCAAGGGGCTGAAGGACATTCGCATTGACGAGGAGGTGAAGATAGCGGTCAACATCGCCCTGGAGCGGTTTCGTTATGGAGATCAGAGGGGTGAGTGAGTGGTCGAGCCGGGCTCCCCCGGCGCTGGCCGGCCTCTGGTTTCGTTTCCCTTCTCTCCCGGCAGCGGTACCCTCCCTTTCCTGGCGCGGGGAGGGAGTCAGCTGTCATTCCGGGCTCCGGACCGGCGCCCTGCGGGGAGGGATTTCTGCTCTAGGTGCCGTGCGGCATCTTTGTGTATTGGATAGCGAGCTGACGTCTGAAGGCGTGAAAACCTGATTCACCTAACTTCTGCTCAGTCTCCACACGATGAACATCAGAATCCATGCTGATGTCATGGGGTGGGGGGGTTCCTCACAGGTCTGGCCACATCAAGGATTCTGTTTGAAATATCAGTACCAGAAGGAGAGAGAGAAAAAAAAAAAAAAAAAAAGATAGGTATTTGGATGCAAAAGTTAGCCCAACAGTTTCAGAGAAGCCTGAGTAAAATGAGTTGAAAGAAGAAATTATGCAGTAACAACAATATTGTAAAGAAAAACAACATGAGACACTTAAGTACGCTTGTTCAGTATAATGTAATCACATATGATTCTAGAGAACTTTTGAGGATGCACATTGTGCACCTCCAGACAAAGAGAAGGACTGATGTAGGATGCAAAATGAGACTTTTTTTTTTGATGTGGCCAGTAGGATAATTTGCATAACTTGATTACATATTCATATTTTTATAATAGTTTGGATTTTCTTTTTTTTTTTTTTTCGTTGTATGAAGGAGGGAATGGAGTTAGATGGGAGAGAAAATAAACACTTGTTCATAAAAAAAAAAAAAAAAAAATTAAAAAGTCCAAGGAAAAGGTTTTTTATTTTTCACATAGCGTGAAATCCCAAGTTGGACACTAATGAGGCAGCACGTGGAACAGATAGCTTCAACAGAGAATTGAACAAAATTTAGTACATTTGTCACAAACTAATAATTCTACACAGTTTCCCCCCAAAAAGTTTAACCTTTTATTATTTTTATGATTATTTGCCTCTAGGTGAAGTGAGATGGGACTTTATCTTTTTAAATAATCATTACCCTCTAGCCTGCTGGTGGAGTTCAAATTGTAAACTTCATAGTCATGGACTCATGACATTGTGAACCCAGGTGCAGCTGGAAGTCAGGAAGGCCTAGCTAGGCTCAAATCTGACCCCTGACACTTATTAACTGTTGAACCCTGGGTACATCACTTGAGTTTTAGTTTCTTTATCTGTAAAATGTGGATAGTAGTAGCTAGAAAAACCTACTCTGTAAGGTTAGGAGTCTCAAATGAGACAATGTATGTAAAATGCTTTCCAACGTTTAAAGTATACAGTTTTGGTGGTTGTAAGCTTGAGTTTAATGTTGCACAAAGTGAATGAGACTTGTTCTTACCCTTTGGGAGAGCGGTTCTTAACCTAGGGCCCATTTTATAACTGTACTTTAATTTTTTTCTTTCATAATTTTAATATATTTGATTTTATGCCTTTCAAAACATTTTTCTGAGAAAGGGTCCTTAGATTTCACCAGACTTTCAAGCAAACCAAAAAACAAAAAATCCTTTGCAAGATTCCAATCCAAAATAGTAACAGTGGTGCATATAGAGGTTTGAGTTTTGGGGGATCTTTTCTTGTTTTTCTTTTTTTAAATAGATCTGTGATTTGTGGGGAGCTCTTGATAAGTATCTTCCACTTCAATGCAGACTTATTTGCAACTTATGGTTTTAGAGAGTAGCCTAATGCACTGAGGTTACTTTCCTGAAGTCACAGAACCAGTATATGGCAGAAGACCTGGAACTTTATACCAACTCACCATGTCTTAGTTGTTTCCTCACTTTGCTTACTTTAACGAGTTCTTCATAAAGCCTTTATCTTGGAAAAAAACCCAGACCAGCCATCCCTCTCCTAATTATATACCCATGCTTCCCCATCTCACATATTTCCTATTCCTCACTTCTTTTCACCTTCTCCTCAATGTGTTGTCTTCCTTTAATAGAATGTCAGCTTCTTGAGAATGAGGACTATCTTCTTTTGCATGTATATTCCCAGCATATTTCCTAATGCCGAAACATAATAAGCATTCAATAAATTCAAACTGCAACAATCCTAAATAAAACTATATGTAATACATTTTTTTTCCTTTCTTGAACTACCTCTAACATGGCCTTGCCTAGTATAAAGTAGCCATTCAGTGAATGTTTTGAATTATCAAAGTATCTAAATGTTTGGGTTTACATTTCTGTGTTTTTAAAAATATGAAACCATATTATATAATTCAAGAAAGAAAAATTTTCCTAGACTTTATAAAATTTATAATCATAAAGTGAGAACTAGAAAGTGAAAGTACAAATAACTATAATGCAATATAGAGAGTGAAAGTATAAAGTGTTTTAATTCAGAAGATAGAGTGATTACTTCCAACTAAAGCTTAATTCTTGAAAGAAATGATATTGTCTTAGGCCTTGAAGAATTGGAGCTAGAAAGGAAGGGCATGGTAAGTGTGTAAACACTATTTAAAAGAATAGAGATAGTATTAAAAAGTATTTTAAAAAGAGAGATGCATGTTTAGAGTAAAAAGTAGCTCAAATGAAGCTTTTGGACCATAATGGTATGTATGTATAGTATAATTGCCTTATGCTTGCAAGGCTTAACATTTGGTTACTATGCTTTAAAGTCCGATGTAATAGTGAATATTTGTTGAAGTGAATTTATTTCATTTTCTTACCATCATGAAAATATAGTAAAGATAAATGAGATTTAGCCAAGGCTAAAGAAAAGAACAGAAGGTTTTTCTTCTTATATGACTATTATTTTTCTTTTTCTAGAAATGGAATTTCCTTCTTCTTTAACCAGTACTGAAAGAGCTTTTATTCATCGATTAAGTCAGTCTCTTGGTTTGGTCTCTAAAAGCAAAGGGTAAGTTAATATGTCTCTTATCAAAAGAAATTGCTGCCTACATATAATAGTTATCAATATCTATGGAAAGAGGGGAAGAGAAAGAAATTGGAAACACTTCAGTTACCATATTTGACTTTTGTGTTTACTCTTTCCCATATTTTATTTTTCCCTCAAGAGGAAAAAAGTAGTTAAATCTATCTTACTGAGGAAAGAAAAAAATGGTCCTGACTTGATATCAGAATAGGAAGTGATTTTTAGAAATTAGCTAGCTTAATCCCCCTTATTTTACAGATGGGAGAACTAAAGCTTGAGAAGTCAAAAGATTTATCCAATATCATACAAATAAATAGCAGAAGCAGAATCTGCTGCTTGTTCCACTTATATCACAAAGTATGTTTATAGACATTGTTTTATTGTTGATGTGTTTTTTTTCAATAAGGAATTATACCTGTTCATGCCCTCTTCTTATTTTTTTTTCTCTTCCTGACTAGATTTTAGTTTTTAGAAATAATTGTAAGGACTAAGCATGATGGCATACATTTGTAGTCTCTGCTTCTGAGAAGACTGAGGCTGGTGGATTGCATGAGTTTAGAGATTCTGATCTACAGTAGGTCTAATGTCTGTTTATTAGGTGTTGGCACTAAATCTGGTATCAAAATAGTGAGCCCCCTGGGATGGAGGCTAAATGGCCTAGGTTGGAAAAAAAGACAGGTTGAAGATTCTGTACCAAAACTTTTGGAATTGGGTTCATGATTATCTGTTGCACTTCTAGCATGAGCAAAATAGGGAACTATTGTCTCAAAATTTATATATCTATATCTATATATATATATATACATGCATATATATCTATATCTATATCTATATAAAAACAAGTTGAGGAGAGGGGAAAGGGTATGAGGGTCCATTTGAGAAGTAGCCTTAATGAAAAAGCAATATGTTTTGAGCATATTTTGATTTTGGAAAAAGATATTAATTTATTTGTTAACTTACCTTTGAAATACTTTTTTTGCATCATGGGACAGTTTGGCAATCTAATCAAAACCATGGACTCTTCAGCTTAATGTTTTTAAATGCACAAAATAAAATACATAAGATTATAAAGCAGACTTTATTGAAATAGATAAATAGTTAAATAGTGAACCAAAATAAATAATCAACACAAAAAAATAAGATGACTGACCCCATGATAAAAACTTCTATATTAAGGAAAAGAAAAGTAAATTCCAAAACAATAACATCAGCAAAAAGAACTATACAGGCAATTCTTTACACATGATCCACAAATACCCTTTAAATAATCATAGTTGCCTTTAAGTCTAGAGAACTCCCATTTTATCCTTTTTGTGGTAGGGGCTATTGCTTTTAATCTCGTCACTGAGAGGTATTAGAGTCCCTTCTTGCTGCTAGCTTCAGAAAAGGGAAGATGTGCTTGTTGGGTCCCAAAAGTTTTATTTGGAGTTTGGAACACACTTTCCCATAGAAACAATTACTAATATTGGATAGTTTATAGGTCAGCTCCCAAAGGATAAGGAGAACCATACGTTTAAAATAGTATTGTCTTCTACTGTTGTGGTTATTTCCTAATTTTAAGTATACAACATTTTAGCTATATTACACTGACCTCATCACCTCCTGCCAGATAGAAGGAGAAGAAATGGAAAGTGTCAGTATGTTCTTCAACTCAAAGATCACTACAGATGGTGAATGTAACTATGAAATTAAAAGATGCTTGTTCCAAGGAAGAAAAACTGTGGCAAATCTGAACAACATACTAGAAAGCAGAAATTTCACTTTTCCAACAGAGGTCCATATACTCAAAATAATGAAAATATATAGCTGTGAGAGTTGGAGTAGAAAGGAAAGCTAAGCACTGCAGAATCAACACTGGAATTATGGTGATAGAGAAGACTTTGAGGAGCCCTTGGACATCAGGAGATCAAATCAATCAATAAGACTTAATTAATAAGACATTAATTCATACTATTCATTGAAAGGTCAAATACTAAAGCTGAAAGCTAAATACTTTGGCCAAATAATAAGAAAATAGGACTCATTGGAAAAAACCCTGATGCTGGAAAATGAAGGCAAAAAGAGAAGGGAATAACAGAAGATAAGATGGATAGATAGTGTCATAGAAGAAATGAACATGAATTTGGACAGACTTCAAGAGATAGTGAAGAATAGAAGGTCTTTATGTGCTGTGGATCATGGGATCACGAAGTATAATTCAAGACTGAACAACTGCACAATAACAAAAGGGGGGAATATTCCCAATTCCAAATAATTGATTTACTAAAATATCTTTGGAATATGAACTGCTGATCACTTGGAAATTTGTATTTAGTTTCAGATAAAGAAGAGAGATCTGTTTGGGGGTAAAAGATCAAGACATGGCAGGAAGAGATATCAACAGAGACCAGAGAGAAAAAGACAAAGAGAAGAATTATATTGGTGATAATGAATTATGGAATGAATGAAAATGGAATTATTAAGCATTTATTTTGTACAGAAAGAATATACTATGCAAGCACTTGGGATACAAGTAGAAAAGATCATATTCCTGAGATCCTTAGGTTGCATTGCCATTTGGTAGAATATAATTAAGAAAATAGGTAAAGGACTATGCAGATCAAGGAAAGGGATTAAGTTAACATCTAGTATGAGGGGAAGTAGATAAAGGTAACATTTCTTAAAGCCCTATTTTCCTTTTCTGATGCTGCAGCATTTCTGATGGTGCCACCCTTTTCTCTGCCCACTATTTCTTTTTATACCTAAGAATAGCTGTAGCAATCTGATTATGTGGTTCCACCGATTCTTTAGATATCTTCTTCGTTTGCTTGTATTTGATTCATTCAAAGGAGTACTGAAATTTTCTTTTGCTGTAATTGCTAGCATCCACTTGCCCATTCATCCTTTTTGGTCCCCTTACCTCATATCAGTTTTTTCTAATTTTTGAATGATAACTTCTTTGAATAACCCTTGTGAGTTTGCCTGTCAGTCATACCAGCTCTTCCCCTTAGTATTTGACATTGATTTTTGACATAAATTTATCTTAGAGTTCCACTGATGTTTTTTAAATTAATCTCTGGACAATGTTATGTGTATCTTTACCATGAAGGAGGCAAGTTTCTTACTTTGTAGAATGAAGAGTACAGTCAGAATTAAGTTGACTGTATTTGTATATAAAAGAAACTTATATAAGAAAGTATACGACATTTGATGTTTCATCAAAAAGGACATAGCATTTGTTAGCATGGTGTTGCACATCTGTGATCTCTTTTCATCGGTAGGCTGAATTTGGGAGTTATGAGGTATGTAGTACAACTAAATGTTCTTACTAAGTTTGACATCTATAGGGTAAGCCCAGGGATCAGATGGGGTTTATGTGGGGGGGACTATCAGGCTGCTCAAGGAGAAGTGAACTGGCCATGTCGGAAACAAGACAAATTAAAGCTTCCATACATAACAGCAGTGAGATTGCACCTTTCAATGGCTGCTGCACTTTCAGCTTGGGTAAAGTAGGAGACACCTGAATCCAAAAACCAAGAAAGGGGGAAAAAAGCAATAGAATAGTAACATGTGTAATGGAGATACCTGTTAAAAGATACTGTCTGGTTCAACAAATTAGTGTAAATGCTAAGATTGTACTTGATGAACAATTAGAGGGAAAATAAATAAAAAGAAATACAATAATTACATAAATAGAAAAATTCTCAATCTTATTAGCATAGTGATTTCCTCACAAGTTGTTATAACATAGAAAGTCAAGGTTTCATCTTCTTAATTTACAAAATGAGAAAATGAAAAAACAATAGAAATATAATGGATTAATTGCAAAAGATACTTGAAATTACAGGTAGGGATAGCCTTCTATTTTTTCTTTTGTAATATTGGATAAACCACTCTATCAGTACCTCAGATTTGTGATTGTAACAATTGATATTCACTGTTGTAGCCTCCCAGGATATTATAGTGATAAGGAGAATAGAAGAAGAAATTTAGGTTATGTAAGTAACAAAAAAAGTCAGTAAAATATTTTTTAAAAAATAAATGAATGATTTTAATTGGATTTGTCTGATCATATGTTCTGCTGTCATCTAGAAGAGCCCAGTGTCATTTTTTTTTATTTTTAATTTTAATTTTTATTGAAGCTTTTTATTTTCAAAACATATGCAAGGATAATTTTTCACCACTGACCCGTGAAAAACCTTGTGTTCCAATTTCCCCCACTTCCTCTCCCCTAGATGTCAAGTAATCCAATATATATTACACATGATAAATGTGTATGTAAATTCAATGTAGGCATACATAGTTATACAATTATCTTGCTGCACAAGAAAAATCAGATTAAAAAGGAAAAAAATGAGAAATTCAAGTAAAAAACAACAAAAGAAGTGAAAAATGTTATGTTGTGATCCACACTCAGTTCCCACAGTCCTCTCTCTCTGGGTGTAGATGGCTCTCATCACCACAAGATCATTGGAACTGGTCTGAATCGTCTCACTGTTGAGAAGAGCTACATCCATAAGAAATGATCATCATATAATCTTGTTGCTGTATGCAATGATTTCTTGGTTCTGCTCATTTCACTTAGCAGCAATTCATGTAAGTCTCTCCAGATTTTCTGAAATCATCCTGCTGATAGTTTCTTACAGAACAATAGTATTCCATAGCATTCATATACCATAACTTATTTAGCCATTCTTCAACTGAAGCTCACTCAGCTTCCAGTTTCTAGCCACTCATTGTCATTTTTGTGCTATGAAGAAACATTATATTGGAAGAGGACTAGAGGACTTGAAAAGACCATTACCACCTGTGATACCACAGGTGATATACCACCTGTTTCCTCACTTTATGAATCATATTTAACACAAATAATAACACATCAAGGAACTTTAATACCATAATATCTCCTTACAAATGAGAAAAATGGAGCTTAAAATAGCTGCTTAATCTTTTGTTAAACCATAGGTAAGGCTGTGATAATAGGACTCAGATTGGAATTTATATATTTATAATTATTATGGTAGAATTTTTGGATGACTAAAATTTTGTCATTTTTTACATCAGTCATTTTTAAAGTAAAACCACTCTTCACACAATTACATGGGCAGCATTTTGCACCTATATCCAAAGATTTTAGGAAAGTGTATTCACTGGTGTTAAAATTGGTCATTACAATTAATTACAGTTCAAACAATTGTTAAGTCACTTTTCAGTAGTGTCCCATTTTACTTCCCATTTGAGATTTTTTTTTTTTTGGCAAAATTACTAGAGTGGTTTGTCATTTCCTTCTGATGCTTATAAATGAGAAAACTGAGCCAAATAAGGGTTGTGACTTACCTATCTAGAGTTATACAACTAGTAAATGATTCCAGATTTGAACTCAAAAAGATGAATATTCCTGATTCTAGGCATAGTATTTTAACCACTATGCCACCTTACAATTTGTTAAATACATCCATAACATTAGATTCTGTTAGCAGAATTATATGAGAATGATAGTATCAGAGTACACATACTGAAGAGACATTCAGATGACAGTCTGGAGAGGGGACCTAAAAGTTTTATTATTTCTAGATATAGTTCAGATTGTTTCTATTGACTCCCTTCCCCATCCCTGATGTCATTCAGCATTTTTTTCAGCTAGTAGTGTTTTATCAATCATAAACCTTGTGAAAAATCAATTTGCATAGATAAATAAGTCTTTTTTAGTGATTATAAATTGGGTTTTAAGCCTTTTTTTATTTTTGGGGTAAATTTACACATGACCCCTTTTTACTGAATGTTTACAAGGCATTTAGTGAGTAAATATATATGAAATACAGTTTCTGCCACAAAACTGACTTTGTGGGCAATTCATTTGAAGCAGATAGCTTTTTTTAAGACTAGAAATTGCAGAGAAGTTGTTCATCATCCACATGTATTGATGAAGTTCCTTCTTTGTCCTCCCAGCTCTAGCAAGCTAGTCAAAATTTTTTTATGAATATAGCTGTCTTTATAGTTTATTAATTATTATTTTTCAGAAAGGGAGCAAATAGATATCTAACTGTGAAGAAGAAAGATGGATCAGAAACAGCACATGCAATGATGACCTGCAGTTTGACTCACAATACAAAACATGCTGTTAGAAGTCTAATTCAAAGATTTCCAGTCACGAATAAAGAGCGTACAGAACTTCTGCCTAAGACAGAACGGGGAAATGTATTTGCAGTTGAAGCTGGTATGAATCTTCTAATGATTTTTCCTTGTATATTTTGCTGTGTAATGAGTTTGATTTGATTTAATTTGAATTTTGAATTTTTTTGAATTTTATTGAGTAAAATGAAACAAGTTTTTCAAATGTGATTATTTGAGCTGTATTGGATATGGATTTAAATGTGAAATTGTTTAAATGTTTGCATTAATGTATAGTACAGAGTTTGTTAGTTATTCTGTTAGTGAAATGAGAGAAAATTAACCAGTAACCTTAAGTTTTGAATTGAAAAATATTAAGAGCTAACTATTGTTGAAATTAGAAATAAATATTTAGTATATTAAATGACATCTTTTTTTTTCTTTTTGCTATGTTCTAAAGTGTAAAAACATCAAAAATTTTAATTTTCTGATTTAGAAAGTAGGAATAATACTTCTCTATTATTATATCATTTTCCCCTTCGTAACAGAAAGTTATCTAAAAAAACTATAACTAAAAAGATGTGTGGGTCAATTTTGTTAACTTTTTGGAGTATCACACTTTTTTTTCTTTTAAATTAATTTTTTTCAATTAACATGCTCTTTCTAATTGGGGTTTTGATACTGAAATTTGTATTTTATATAAATAATTCCACTTAAGTCCTATTTGAATACCTTATTGTGTTACACAGTTCTATTACAAAAGTTCTATCAGTGAATTACCAATCTTGCCAGATCCTTACACTGTCTGGGATGTGTCTCATTTCCAGAATTGCTATATAGGGTGATGCCTTTTTCAGCCATAGTACCTATAAAAAAAACAAGTCTTGTTAGGTTGTGATCAGTATTAGCACCTACATATGTAAAGTCACAAGTCCTTGCATATTGGAATAAATATGTTAAATTAAGTTTTCTGTTCTACTTCTCAAAAATATCATTCTCCAAATTTTGAAACATCTGTAATTTTGAATATTTGTATCAAACTTTGCTAAAATAATTTGGATGAAGCTAATAGAACCATACAGGTCAAGCAATTAACAAAACTTTATTATTACCACCAGTAAACAGAGGAACACAGAAGCCAACAGGGAATAATCTTGGAATTGTAGGGAGAAAGGTTATTGGGTGTGGAATGACTTTTGCATTCCAGGTTAAATCCCAGTGCTTTTTAGAGCTCAAATTTATAGAGAATTTTAGCCAACAAACATGACTCCAAAGTGAGATTATCCCGTTATCTATAGGACCAGTAAAGGGAAAATATTTTCTAAATTGCCTAATAAGGAAAGTGATGAATGGGAGGGGCAGTGATGCAGGGAACTTAACTTTAATGATACCATTCTAACAACAGCCTGAAGGAGGCGAATACTCAGTCTGGAGCTATACCATTCATAGTGGTTTTCATTGATTGACATAAGCTTAATCTTGATATGGAAATAAAAATTTGATATTTCATTAAATACTTAAATGAATAAATGAATGACAACAATATTTTTCAAGTTCATGTTTTGTCCAGATTACTGGGATACAAATAGAAAAATAAGATAGTCCTTGCTCCACCGTAGTTCATATTCTAATTGGAAGATTGAATACACATAGATGTATTGCCATTTTCATTGAAGAATGAAAGTTTCTGAAGATGAACCCATTTTACAGTGCCATGAATTTGGTAATAAGCATGTTTGTTTTTAATTGAATTAGCTTTATGATGTACTTTGAAAAATATTTTTCTTATTTTATTTTGAAATGGTAGATTCTCTAATGCTAAGTACAATCCCCAGAAAACAGTTAAATGAAACTGCCTAATAAAATGATTTCATTTGCTAGTGTATGTTACTTTTGATATGACATAACAATTATGCTGACTTTTGCAATTGAACACTTGTCAGAAAATGTGTGCTTGATAAATTGAATCATTTGCCAATAATGTTAGCCTTTGTCTTTGATCACAGTTCTGTATCCTTTTTGTTTTTGTTCTTGTTTTAACGTTGCTATAGTTATGTATATTGATCTGATTCTGTTTTTGTTTTCATTTGAGGTGGTTTTTTTTAGTTATTTTTTACTTTGTCAGATTATTTCTACATTCATGATGAAGAAGGAAAATTCTACTGTCATACTATGTTAATTTGTTATAACAAGAGACTAAATCTTAGAACTTAAAAAATAATTCAAATATAATAAAGGTTCCTGAAAGTAAGGACAATAAGGTTACTGCTGTTTTAAATTCAATGTATACATACATACATACTAAGGTTGGGGATTACATATAGTGAATGACAAATTTACCTACATATTTTCATTCTTTTTGTTACTTGTTTCATTTTTTGTCTTTCTTTTCATGCTTTGTTTAGCTACCTGAACATCTGTCTTTATCAATGAAAATGAAAATAAAATTAATGTACATATGTTAGCATATAACCTTATTCACTATTGATTGTTAATTCCTTATTGTGTTTTCCATTTTTTAAAGAAAACCGAGAAATGAGTAAGACAAGTGGACGACTGAACAATGGTATACCTCAGATTCCAGTGAAAAGGGGAGAATCAGAATTTGATTCTTTTAGACAGTCTTTACCAGTGTTTGAGAAACAAGAAGAAATTGTCAAAATAATTAAAGATAATAAGGTCGTTTTGATTGTTGGAGAAACTGGGTCAGGAAAGACTACACAGGTTTGTTTGTTTTTAAATCAAGTGAAGAAAAATATTTGATTGTATTTTTAAATTTTAAGCCTCATTTTAGCCATGACAAGGATCTAAATATGATTTAGACAAAATTTGCATCTGATTAGATAGAACTTTTTAGGAAGACATAAGAACATTTTAGTTGTAACAGAAAATAAAATTTAACAACTATTAAGGGCTTACCATATTGAAGACATTGTATTTATTTTTAGAAATACAATAAGAGAAGCTTAACATGTTTTGAAAATAGTTAAGAGGAAATGTCAGGGAATAAAAGCTCAATGAATTTGGATAAAGGAAAGAACTTTAATAGCAAGACAAGAAAGATCACAGAGGAAATGAAACCATGTGGTTAGTACACTAAATCTTCACAGTAATACTATGTCACTTAATCAGCAGACATTCATTAGATGCTTTCAATGTACCAAATGATAGGCATAGAAAAAACAAAAATAGAAAAAAACAACAACCAAAGCTTCAGATCCTCAAGAAGTTTGAATTCAATAGAAGACATGTATGTATAATTATGTACAAAATAAATGCAAGATAGTTTAGGAAGGAGGAAGGTTGAGGGTATTAGCACTGGGAAGATCAGGAAAGACTATATAGAAGGTAATAACTGAAGTAAGTCTTGAAAGAAGTAAGGGATTATATGAAGTTATCTGTGAGGAGAGAGAATATTCTTGGAATATCCTGCGCCTATGTAAAGGCACATATGAGAGATGGAATATCAGGTGTGAGGAATAGGAAGAAGGCCAGCTGGGTTAGAACAGAGTGTGGGAAGGGAAATAATGTATAATGAAATTGAAAGGATAGGCAAGGGCCAAGTTGTGAAGGGTCTTAAAAGCCAAACAGAGGAATGTAGTGGATTGTCAGTGGAAATCAGACATATGCTTAAGGAAAATCATGTTGGTAGCTGAATAAAGGATGAATTTGGAGTGGGGAGAGATTTGAGACAAGGATATCATAATATGCATTAAGGGTGTCCCAAATGAGAGGTGATAAAAAGCCTCGATTAAGCTGTGATAGCCCTTTTGAGTAGTATAAAAAGAATGGATGTGCAATATTGTGGAGCTAGAAATAACAAGAATTGACAAATGATTGAATATATGGAATGAGGGCAGAATAAGGAGTTGAGGATAATTTCAAAATTGTGAACTTGGGAGATTGAAAGAATGGTGATGTCCTGGACAGAAATAGAAGTTTGGAAGAGAGAGTGCATTTGTGAGAAAAGGTAATAGAGTAATTATTAAAGATAATTATTTTGAACATGTTGAGATTGTCTCTGGGATATTCTGTTTGAAACATATAGATAGATAGTTGGTGTTGTAAAAATAAAGCTTGGGGGGAAAAAGATATGGTTGGATTTAAAGATATGAAAATAATCTGCATGGAGATGATAATTAAACACATTGGGAGCTGATAAAATCATCAAAAGAATGTAGAAAGAAAAGAAGAGAATATAAGCTGTGGGATACAGTACCCACAGTTAGAGAGCAGGATATGTATAGGCAGCAAAAAGAGTGAACATTAGTCAGGTAGGAGAACCAGAGGTGATTAACCAGATCAAACATAACAGGAAGATGAAGGAAACTGAAGATTTGAGAAGAGACCATCAGATTTGATAACAGATCTATGATCGATAGGTTTGGAGAGAGCAGTTTCACTTGAGCCAAAAGGTGGGAAGCAAGATTCGCCAGGGATTAGGAGTGAGAGGAAAGAGAGTTGTTTGGGTTTGGTTTTGTTTTGTTTTTTAGGGCTTTTCTTAAGAAAATGAGGGTTAAGGTTAAAACTCTAAAGTGATAATAGGACAAGTTATTTTAAAAATATGTCTGTATTCAGCAAGCAAAGAATTAATAAGAGAGATTGAAGACAGTAAGTAAGGGGCAATCTGTTCTTAATCTTTTTATAAGACAGGATAGGATGAGAGAGTATATGTTGGCTTGGGTAGAGAGGAGCACTGTTTCATTATCAGAAGCTAGAATAAAGAAAAAAAAAAAAGCTGATACCAACAGATTGTGAGATGACAAGAAGAGGAGAAGGAGTTTATGATAAATAGTCTCTTAGCAGAGTGTTGTCAGCTAAAAGGGTAAAAAAGAAAGGGAAATATGTGAAATTTGAAAAGAGAAGAACAGAGGAATGGGATGAAAAATCAGTGAGGTGAAGTAAAAGGATCAACTTGCTGGAATGTGGATTCAGGGTTAAATATATTCAGCAGCTCATGAATACAAGTAAGAAGGTGGTGGAAAAATCCAAGGTTGGGATTTGGTAAACTATGATGTAGAAAGAAACAATATAGTATAAAATTCAGTATGAGGCAATTGAAACTTAGAATTTGTTTTAGATAATATAGTTAGTGAACTACCAAAAGGGTCTCATTAAGACAATTTTATTTATGATGTAGTATAGTGTTATAGTAGTAGAACATCAATGTGTTTATAATCCTCACCTTTCCTTATTAGCTTTATGTTGCATCCATGTTAAAAAAAAATTCTGTATTTTTCTTACACTTTTCTAAAGACAATTCCTTAATTTTCTGAATTTTCCTATGGATATGTCATTTTATATTTACTCAACAGATAGAATGACATATTGCCCCTTATTATTTTTGTTCACTTTTTAGATATAATGAAATCAATGGGAACATTCTTATTTATTGATAAGTTTTATCAGTTTTCCTCAACATTCCTCAAAAAGAATCAGACTACACAATTTAAATTTCCTATTATGCAAAGTCCTTTTATAAGCTAGCAATACCAGTTGAAATTTATTAGAAACAACTCTTAAAGAATTGTTCTGGTTTTGGTGTTATGTTAGAATATTTTGTTTTATCATCAGATGCTGTTTGAAATAGGCAATTCATTTCAAATGCTTTTCATTTCTATTATAATAATATTCATTGTTAGTGGAATATAATGCATATATTTCAAACACCTTGATTAATACATGATAAATCTAAATATTCTTTATTATATGTTTTCTTTTAACAACTCATATTATGAGATTTCCCCACTTGCATTTTAAACCTTTTTACCTTTTTCCATGCTAATTTACTAATTATGCTAAAGTACTTAAATTTAAATTTGGAACTCCAAGTTTGACTTGTTGGTATAATTAAGATAAAACCCTGGGAAAGTGGAGAAGAAATCAATTGTATTTGCGATATTATTATTTGTAGGTATTTGCAATGTTATTTATAGATAATTGTGCCCTGGAATTTAAACAGTTACAGTAAATTTTCATAATGAATACATGAGTAATCAACTCTACCTATTTTGTAGATTGGAGTTTGAAGAATTACAATGGCAACTGAAACATTTCTTTCAGATTCCTCAGTTCCTTTTAGATGATTGCTTCAAAAATGGAATTCCCTGTCGCATATTTTGTACTCAACCAAGACGTTTAGCAGCTATTGCTGTGGCTGAAAGAGTGGCAGCAGAAAGAAGAGAAAAGATTGGCCAGACAATTGGCTATCAGATACGATTAGAAAGCAGGTAATATAAATTTTCCTAAAATATGTTTTTTTAGTTTTTTTTCTAGTTTGGTAAAACTGCATTTTCCACCATTAATTTACTCAAAGTAAATTTTTATTTAAAGTTGCTAATCATACCTGTTTGAGTCTTTAAAATAATAATTGCCTTTGAAGATTTGGCAATGAAAGAGTTAGAGAATAGGGAATAAAAATATTTCTTTTTTAGTTTCCAAATTGACATTGCTGTTTTGGAGGAAATCTTTCATAGGATTTGGGTTTCTGATGTGAGCTTCATCTTGCCTATTGTTTACCTTAATTTGACTAGCTGGTTTTTTAGCTTTTCCATGTTCTTTGCAGATAAGGCATTTGTTATGACTCAAGAAAACAGCTTTATTGAAGAGGGCATTTTTTCCAAGGAAAAACTTTGAAGGACACTTGAATATTTAAAAGACAAGTGTGACAATTTTAGCAAAAGGAGACTTTTGATAATATTATATCTGTGGGGTTAGCGAATAAACAATATTTTCCGCAAGGCTATGGTAATTATACCTACATATCATTGAGCTGATAGCATTGTTATCAATGGGATAGGTAATTAAAATATAATCAATCTTAATAGATTTGTAACTTTGCAAGACACTTTACTTTCTTAGAGTTTCTCCAAAGACTCTTCTGACATTTTGCACTAATGGAGTATTACTTCGCACATTGATGGCAGGAGATAGTACACTATCAACTGTGACACATGTTATTGTGGTAAGAATTTTGTTCCCTCCTATATATATAACTGAAATTCAATAATTGTGATTGTGACTTTTATTTGTCAATGTAGAACAGACTATATATATTTAAAAAAGAAAGTCAGTATAAAATAGTAGAGGGCCACTTTGAAAAGCATGCATAAGGGGACAGCTAGGTGGCACAGTGGATAGAGCACCAGCCCTGAATTCAGGAGGACCCGAGTTCAAATCTGGTCTCAGACACTTAACACTTCCTAGCTGTGTGACCCTGGGCAAGTCATTTAACCCCAGCCTCAGAAAAACCAAAAAAAAAAAAAAAAAAGAAAAGAAAAAGAAAAGCATGCCTAAGTTTCAAATTACAGAGGAAGTTATTAGTCTGTGTGGATGGAGCATGTTTTCATTACCAGAATATCCACATACTTATTAAATAATTGTAGGACAAGACACTACCATGACTCCAAAGAAATAAGTATTTATTTCAAACTATAACATATGATTTCTGATGTTTAAAAAATTAGTTTATTTCTTGTACTTAAAAGAAGATTAAAATTGCAGAAGACAGGAAGATATGGGTTAAAATCTTGCCACAGATACTATCTGGGTGATTCTGGGAAAGTTGTAACATTGCTGACCCTCAATTTCTTCATCTATGTGAGAATCGATGGAATATCTTTAAGGTTCTTTGCAAACTGTGAAACTGAATAAATACTAATTGGTTTTGTTGTGATTAGTAATATTAAAAGACTTTACTTAACAGGTCTTATGAAAAATTATAATATTGATAGTTTGCTTATCCTTTATATAAGAAAATGATGCTAAGGAATGACCATCAAAAAGGTTCATGCACTTTGTTTAGTTGTGATTTTCTTTTTAAAAGAAAGCAAATGGTTAAGCTACTTGCTCAGGATCACACAGGTAGTAAAGAACAGATTTTAATTCAGATCCCCCTGATTCCAGGACTAGTGTTCTATCCATTGAGCCAACCACGCTTCCCCTTACTCCTCACCATGATTTTTTTTTAAGAATCCACACATCACTCTAGTAAGAAAGTTGATATGGATGAAGAGCTAGCAAAGAAGTTAGAGTGGGTGGTTGGATAGAGAACTAGGAGAGAATACTATCAGGAGAAGACAATATAGAGAGGGTGGTCAGCAATATATGTTGCAGAGACAGGTCAAGAAGGATGAGAACTGAGAATAGATCATTAGATTTGGCATATAGATAATTGGAAACTTTGTGTGGATCTGTTTCAGTTGATTGATAAGCTTGTACTTTGACTAGACACTTTTGGGATATTATTTTTGGCCATGGAAGAGAGTAAATCTTAACTTAGTTATTTAGTCATTGAACCTTTTATCTCATTATTATCATATTCAAATTATTAAACTAACTGGCAACTGTTAAGGCCCACTGGTGGCATAGAGGATAAAGTGCTGTGTTTAGAGTTATGAAGACCTGAATTCAAATCCTGACTACTGGCTGTGATTCTGGGGAATAACTTCTGTTTGTCTCTGTTTACTCAGTTGTAAAATGGGGATAAGGATTGTGAGAATCAAATGAGATTATATTTGTAAAGTTTTTAGCCCTTTGCCTGGCATGTAATAAGTAATCAGTAAGTATTCCCTCCCTGTCACTTGTTTACCAGAGATTGAAGTACTGGTTTTCTTTGGCTTGTCACAAAATAAAATTGTTACTGTATTCCAGCATCACATACATTTGAAGTGAAATAAACTACCAGAAACCAGCTATTTCATAATTAATAGTCAGTGGATTTATACCAGAAAGAATCCTCAGAGATTGTGTTATCTAGTTCCTTCATTTTACTGAGGCAACTTTGCATAGCATTACACAGTAGAATTTAAACTGGAATTTAAACCCAGATCCTTTGATTTCAGAGCCTGTGCATTTTTCAAAAACTATATGTCCTCTCTCATAGTCTTTTAGGTAGAATTCAGATTTAAAGGAATTTTTGAACTACTTGAGTGATATCAACTCAATGATAGTCTTTTAAATAATAGGTAGATTGGTCTTCATAACTTTAATAGGGTTATAAAATAAAATTTCACACCATTAATTTTTACATCATTAAATTCAAATTTTATATTAAGTTGACTATGGGTTGACCAGGTTTACTTTTTTTGTTCTTTATAGGAAAAAGAATTTACAATGATTTGTTAGCTAGGTAGTTCCTATAGAGAATAAACTTGTTAGATATTCAATTTAGGTTTTCACTAATTCAAAGTGGCCTTCCTTACTGGTTTCTGAATTGCTAAGGTTTTTAGCCTGTCTTTTGTATTTAAAAAGTCGCACATCAAAAGATATATAGTTACTTGTAATATCCTAATAATTACCTATTTTTCTTTTTTCTTAATTCAGGATGAAGTACATGAAAGGGATAGATTTAGTGATTTTTTACTGACAAAATTAAGAGACTTGTTACAGAAACATCCAACTTTGAAACTGATTCTTTCTAGTGCTGCATTGGATGTGAATCTTTTTATAAGATATTTTGGAAGTTGCCCAGTGATATACAGTAAGTAAATATGAAATATAGTCAAACCTTTAAATAAAATATCTCAGGGGAAAGTGTTGTGGATATCATTATTAAATATTCTTTATTGAAATTTTGGAAGTAAAATTTATTTATTTTTTGCAGATTCCAAACCACCTTAACCCTATGTCACATACAAAGTTGTATAAAATTAGTATAGTAATGAACTAGGAATAGGTTCCAATGCAGTGAAAATGAGAAGACAGAGTAATTGAATGTTCCTTCAGTATATCTAAATCCCAGGCCCTTGTTTTCTGACTAAAAATTATCTATTACTTTTCTTAAATCCTTTTTTACCTGAAGTATATTTTTTAAAATTGCTTTTTTTTTTTTTTTTTTTTTTGGCTTTCATTCACTAATACAGTATATACTTAACATATTTGTACCATGTAGAAAGTAATGTCAGAGATAGATGAATAAGAACTATTAAAAGGCACAAAACGATGTGTCATAAAAAAATGCTATGAAAGTTTATAGCTGGATCTGATTATTTTTCTGTAGGGGAAGGACTAAGATCAGATCAAGGAAATATGAGTGACTTTTGAGTTAGACCTTGAATGATGTATCCAGAAGGGGTACAGATGGAAGGACATTTTAAGAATAAAGAGTAATATAAGATACAGAGGCATAGGACAGGTTTGGAAAACAGTAGTCTCATTTCTCTAGGGAGTGGAGTATAAAGGGAACTGTAAGAGAGGAATCTGAGCAAATTAGTTGAGGCAAGATTATGGAAAATTTTCAGATACAGAGTTTCAATTTCTAATACAGAAGCTATGGGGTAAACTTTTTTGAGTTGCAAAAAATGATGTTGAGTATATATGTGCTTCAGGTTAATTTTTCTGCATATGGGGTGGGTAGAGAATGGCGTCAAGAACAGAAGCAGTTAAAAGACTATATGAATAGTTCATGTAAGACATACTCAAGGCTACAGTTAAGGTGGTAACATGGGAAGGAAAGATTTATTGAGTGCTTAGTCTGTGTAGAGCACTTTGTTAAGTTTGGGAGATACAAAAAGAAAAGTAAGTGTTTCTGCTCTCATGGAGCTTATATTCCAAAAGGGGAAAGAATACATAATAGGAAATTTGAACTGCAAGACATATGGAAAGGCCCAGTGGATATATCAGAGAAACAGATGTTAATTCTTCTTCTTTAATATTATCTCCATTGAGAAAAATTAACAAACCATCTCTTAGGTTAAATACAGAAATATTTGCTACATCTATGTAAATTCCATTTGTGTTGCTAATACCTAAAGTTTTAATTTTAAACAATCTGTCCTTTCAATTAAAAAAAAAAAAAAAGGTAGCCAAACCCAAGCACTTTAAACAATAAAGTTGATAGTGAGAACTTTTCTTTTTTAGGCTTTCAGTAACTGACTACTGAGAAGGCAGAGCTAAACTTCCAAAACACTGGCTAGGTCACATCTCCAAAGAGTAAATTTCCTGGCTGCTGGTAATGAGGCCCTAGAAATTGGACCAGTGGCAGAGCAGGAGTTTTTTCTTGGGACTCATCCTTAGTTTGCTTGTTCATCATAGCTTTTGTCAGCTTTTCGTGTTAGTAGTGGCAAGGATGGTGTATTCATTTTTTTGGAGGGCATTATTTCCCTTGTTGATGATTAAACTGAAAACAGGGGCACTGCTTTTCCCTGGGCTTTTGGTCTCAGGGTCATTAATATTTTTTATTTGAAATATCTGTAAAGAGATAGTGACCCAGGTGGTAGTGGGAGAGATTATAGTAGATTGATTTACCTGAGACTTGCTACTTCTTGACACTCTTTCAGACTACCTTGCTACTTCAGCTACATTGATTGTCACTAGGAATTTTAGTACATCAAAATTTTCACCAGCCTTGTTCAAATGAACATTTGTAGTATTTTTGTTATAAATTAAGGGAAAGTCAGAGAATCTGGGCTCAGATTCCACTTCCTGATACGGTGACCTGTAAACTTCCTGGACTTCAGTTTTCTTCCTCATCTATAATATGAAAGGATTGGACCCTTTCAGTTTTGGATTCCACAGTCTTCTTGAAGGCTTATAATCTTGCCTCCTCTATGTCTTTTTTATCCAGTAAATATTAGTTTCCCATTCTTTAAGTAGCTATGGATAGTGTCACATGGTTTTGTATACAGTTAATCTTTAATGGTTTCATATGGAGTAGTTTTGTTTCACTGGGTCCCTCAATTTCTTGAGCCCAGTAGCCATGTAGGTATTTCTCACATTACCTTCACATAATGATGACTTAATAACAGTTCACTGATTGATTAGTTACAGAGTTATGGATTATTTAAATTTTCTATAAAATTTTTATAATAAATACTTATAGAATCTCTTAATTGGTGGGGATCTTACAAGCCTTAGAATTCTTACCTATCTATATGTGAACAAGAAGCACGTTTACAACATATGCAAAAGGCAATTATGCAGATTTTTCCTTGAAGTTAAACAATTATGGAAGAACACACCACTTCTCTAGGTGGCTCTAGGCATACCATCAGAAGATGTATCTGAAATTAAGGTCAGTAATTTTTGGATTTTATTAAATTAAGACACTTGGAACATAAAATGGGCAAAGTTAAGGTTTCTTATAACATTTCTTATAAATTTAGTTTTATGGAGCTGCATAATAATGACCCAAGTTCTAATTGAGATTTAGGGCTTATTTTAGATAGATGGATTCTTATATCGATGGAGTTTATCTTCAAATACAACATTTTTTATTCAATTTTGTACATTCATGTGAATTAAAATATCTTGTTTTGCCTTTATTTGATAATACTTTACCAAGGGATTCATAAGCATCATTCTGAATAATTCAGTTTTGTAAATAGTACGAATCAGAGAGTATTAGATTGATTTATTTCTGCTTACTACTTCTGCATAATTGAAATATTTGCTGTATCCATGTAAATTCCATTTGTGTTGCTAATACTTAAAGTTTTAATTTTAAACAATCTCTTCTTTCATTTAAAAAGAAAAAGGTAGCCAAACCCAAAATGATTTAAACAATCATTTCAATTATGTGAATTCTTTCATTTATGAATTGTGCAAACAAATAAATGAGTAAACATAAATAAATGGATAAATGAACAGATGAATAGGGATTTAAAAATTAGAAAAATCCACTTTTGTATAGTTCTCATTCCTAGGAAGTGTTTTTAATCCATTAAGCCATTGGTTTATTTCTAATTTTTCCTCTTTTTCTAGCTTATTTGTACATTGTTGTTTTCAAGTAATCTCCCACATTAGATTGTAAGCTGCTTGGCAGCAGGGACTGTTATTTGCACATCATAGGTATATAATAAAGGTTTGTTGACTGTTTATTAGTAATTGATTTGCCTTTTTTTAAAAAAACACTTGTTAATGTGTGACTTTTTTTAGATCTTTAAGATCTTTTGTTTGATCCTATGATTTTCTTAGCATTGGTTAATTTTGCCTAATTTCTTTGAATATTCAGGTAAGTGCCTGAACACAGGTAAAAGAAAAAGTCTTGTGTAATTTCATTTTCATTGTTTTTGACATTTTAATTGGTTTGGTTATTCTTTAAATTTTTAAAATTGTACTTAAATTTCTATTTATTTTTTTAAAATTTTGATTGATTTCAGTTTTCTTCTGGATTTTTATCCATCTCATCTCAGTTTTTATGCTATCTGCAATTTTTATATGCATTCCTCTTAGGTCTTTTTCCTGGTCATTTTATAAAAATATTAAGCAGTCCTGTTTGCAATTTGTTTACTCTCAGGATTAAATAATAATCAAAGGTTGTGAAATACAATAAGTATAAAAATATAATAGTTGCAGAATCTGTCATTTCATTGATTTTTATGTTTCTCTATACTTCTATTGTATTTAGCACAAAAAAAGTGTACAATTTCGGTTTACAAGAGGGCCACCCAGTATGTTGGATGGAGGCTTTGCTTTAGAGCTGCTGTATTACCAGTAGAATATATAAGCTGCCAATCTGCTGTTACTTATACTCTATTTTTTATCTTTCCACCTTCTTTTCAGTCACACATATTTTTGACATCTTTTTTTATCACATCACAAGTAGCCTATAACAGCAAGTAAAACCTGAACCAGATTAAGAAGTCAAAGGGAAATGTTTAGTAAAATAAAATACATATAGTATAGTAGCAGTTGTTTATATTTGAGTTCCTCACCACTGTTTTGCATTGCTTCTAGTTTGCTTTGTTGTCAAAATTCTAGTCATTCATGTAAGACACATGTCTTAAAATTGAATTTTGAGTGACCTTAAACTTTACTCCTTCAGAGACTTTTGTATTCCATGAAATACATATAGCCATTTTTCAAATTCCTTTCAGTAATTATTGGATCACATTCCATAAAGAATGCATTTGGATTCCTGACCTATAGCTTTTCCAATAATTGTTCATTTTCCTTTTATATTAAGAAGCTTGAGAGACACTTTAATTTTTAATATTAATGATTTGGTATATTTTAATATGTTTTTGATAGTTTCTACATATGAATTTGCCCATATTTATCAGTGAACAGATCTTACATTCAGAGATCTATAATTAACTGAATGTCTAAAACTATAATTGTTAGCACTCTACCTCTTTTCAATTACTCTGCCTTTATCACAGCAGAAATGGAAGGCAATCTTATAAGATAAAGGATATTTTATATTTTTCTTCGTTTTAGTGGGTTATTATGGCTTAAAAATTCACTGCCTGACAGCCAGTGTACCATTAAGAAAAGTATCGAGGTTTCTCTTCAGAAAGATTATTAAGAAGGTCATAGGGGCAGCTAAATGGCTCAGTGAATAGTCCTAAAGTCAGGAAGACCTGAGTTCAAACCTGGCCTCAAATATTTCCTAGCTGTATGACCCTGGGCAAGCTCTTAACCCCAATTGCCTCAGAAAAAAAAAAAAAAAAAAAAAAAAAAAAAAGGAAGAAGGTCATAGAGTCTTTCCAAGACCTGCCACAATTTGTATTTTGCTAACATAGCCTTCAGAACACCAGAATTACTTCTCTATCATATTGAGGTGTTGAAGTAAATAATATATACGTATATTTTAAAAAAGTAAAGAAATTTTATAAAAAATAAAGATTTTAAACCATTAGTTTTCCTTTTAAAATTCAGTTTTTTTTTTTAAAGTTGATGTTAAGATAATTTGGAAAAAATAACTAATTTGCTTAATGAGAAGATTTTTTTTTTAAATTCAGTACAGGGAAGACCATTTGAAGTAAAAGAGATGTTTCTGGAGGACATTTTAAGAAGTACAGGATACACTAACAAGGAAATGTTAAAATACAAAAAGGAAAAACAGCGAGGTGAGTTTTTTCTTGCAAAGAATAAAAATAAAAACAGAAATTGAAATATTTTTTTTTGTTTTTGTTACAGAAATGCTCTCAATAATGTAAGTCAAAAGCAACCCCTTCCTCCATATGTAATAACAAGCCAAAACCATGACCTCCTATATTACTGCTGACTTGCTAGGTGACATGAGGAATGGGCAAGATTGACTATATACGGGGAAAAAAAAATGTGAGCCAGAAACTACTTATTTTGAATTGAAACTAGTTTTGCTGGGGTAGGGAAGGTGTTAAGGGACAGGTCAATTCTCCAAGAACCTCCACAGCTGTGGATCATAACATCTGAAGGAGTTGCAAGGCAACCTTTGCTAACACAGGTGTTGTAGACTGGGAATGAGAAATTGAAGGCAAAGGGAAGAGGAGAGAGGTCAGACAATCAACAGCCTCTCAGAGAGGTCAGAGAACAGCAACTGCCTCTCAGTCTCCTTGTATCATCCTCTCACACGAGGAGATCCATTCTGGATTGGATTTCCATCAACTACTGTCTGGTGGCTCCTGGGTATTCCCACAGGAAGGTGTATGAAATACAAAATCTCTCATAGTCTCTTTCTTATTAAGATTTACAATCCTAGAAATAGTTCTGCTATATTTCCAGTCTTGATTGTAATAAAAATGAATAGCTTGAATTCAGTTATTTGTAATTTCTTTCATTTATAAATCCTATGATCTTATGAATATTTTGTCCTCAATTTTAAGATAGTTCTAATAAGGCCTATAATCTTTCTAACATCCCAAGATAATTCTAATAAGACCTATAATCTTTGTAATCTCCCACCAAGGCTTCTGATTGCCAGGGCCACACATATCAATCTTCCCCGGCAACATCAAGCAATGGTTCTTATTCAACAGAGCACTCGGACACAGGAGCTTGTGAGCTCAAGTCTTTATTGTATGTGATCACCCTGCATTCCTCTGAGGGTATCTGTTTGAAAGGCACTAGAGCCAACATTCTCACATCTTTTTATCATCTCCTCAAGGCTTTCGTCCTTATCTAAGGAGAACATGGCTTTCTGGCAATGGGTTCTCTCTAGCTAATTTCCAGATAAGAAGACCAGCTGCTTCTTTTTTACCTTCTAACCTCTTAACAGCCACTTGTAGGCAAGCCACAAAATCAAGGAAAGGTTCATGTAGGCCCTGTTTGCAAAGTTTCATATCTATTTTTGGCTTGCTTTATAAATTTTCACTTCAGTTTTTAGAGTTTGACATTTTTCTTGGTTATCTTCATCTGGTGGTGGATAGCATTTTTCATGGGTCCTTTGGAATTGTCGTGGATCCTTGCCTTGATCAGAGTACCTTTTCACAGTTGATGATCTTTACAATATTGCTGTTACTGTGTGTAATGTTCCCTTGCTTCTGCTCACTTCATTTTGTATCAGTTCATATAAATTTTCCCTGTTTTTTTCTGAAAGTATTCATTTCTTATAGCACAGTAATAATCTATCATAATCATGTGCCACAACTTTTTCAGCTAATCTCTAGTTAATAGATATGCCCTCAATATCCAGTTAATTCCTTGCCAGCCCCCCCAAAAAAAACCAAAACTGTTATAAAAGATTTTGTACAAATAGGTCCTTTTCTCTTTTCTTTTACATCTTTGGCAGACAGACCTAGCAGTGTTATTGCTGGATTAAAGGATATACACAGTTTTGTAATCCTTTGGATATAGTTCCAAATTGTTCTTCATGGTTATTCGACCAGTTCACAATTCCATCAAAAGTACATTAGTGTCCCAATTTTTCTACATCTTCTGTAACATTTCTCATTTTCCTTTTATGAGTACATTTTGGTATTTTAAATCCATAACAAGAGTTTTAGAAGAGGTATTAATATTTTAGGACAAATACCAATCCTGAAGTCAAGAGGACCTGAGTTCAAATGTGACCTCAGATGCTTAACATTTCCTGGTTGTGTGACCCTGGGCAAGTCACTTAATTCCAATTGCCTCAGCAAAAAAAAAAAAAAAAAAAAAAAAAAAAAAAAAATCTTAGGGCATAGTTTTTAATGCAATTTTATTTCTTTAATTTTATAAGTAGATACATTTTTAAAGTTTTCCTTTTAAAAAAGTGATGCTTTTTTTCATATTACATTCATTTCCAAATGTATGTTCCTACCCAGAGTTCTTCTCTTGTGACAGATTTTTAAAAGGAAAAAGAAAAAGGTCAGCAAAATTAAGTAACCTCATGTAACACAATGTATGTAGTATTTATTCACATCTTCAGTGAAGGGTATGAGGTGTATCTTCTAAGTTTTTAATCTGGGTCAGAATTCATTTTATTCTTTTTTTCTGTTCACATTATTGTAGTTAGTAGGGTACCGTAGTTTGTGTGTTCTTGGTTTACTTCATTTTGTACCCATTTATGAACTATTTTTCTGAACTTATTTGTTGTTTCTTATAGCATAATATCAGTTATATTTATGCACTGCAATTTAAAAAAATAAATTTTGAAAGCAAATTAAAGATTATACTAACAAATAATCTTTCTCATAATTTAGAAGAAAAACAGCAAACTACTCTTACTGAATGGTACTCAGCTCAAGAGAATAGCATCAAACCGGAATCCCAAAGACAAAGAACTGTTCCAAATGTTACTGAAGAATATGATCTATTGGATGATGGTGGTGATGCTGTATTCAGTCAACTGGTAAGATTTAGTTACAGTCAGCTTGGAACTTTGAGGATTTTCTTCTTCTTCTTTTTTTTTTTCTAACTTGTACTTTAATCATTCCTCATTATGAACTTAGAGTGTCAATTCATCAATTAAATGGTGCTAGGATTTTTACTTTTTTAAAAATGTCTATCGGGAGCAGCTAGGTGGTGCAGTGGATAGAGCACCAACCCTGAAGTCAGGAGGATCTGAATTCAAATATGGTCTCAGACACTTAACACTTCCTAGCTGTGTGACCCTGGGCAAATCACTTAACCCAAATTGGGTTCAGCAACTATATCAACTCTTAGAAAAAGGAAAATATTTTAAATTCTAAATTTTTTTGCAGCTATTGTGTTACTAATATACCAATTTAAATGATCTGAGACATTTCAGAACTATGACATTTATTATATTTTGGTGCTTTATTGTATTATAGAGTTGATCCTATATTTACAAAGATTGTGCCTGAAAAATACAAATCTGGCAAATGCTACCAGTTGGAAAGGCTTTAAGTATGACATATTGCCAACTATTGTCTAAAGGCCAGCCAAGCTAAATTCATTCATAATTCATAATCATCATCTGGTTTGGCTGCCAACCAATACTTTTTTTTGGTCAGAGCACACATTAAACTGTCTCCTAAAACATGGAAGTGTTGTGGTTGGAGGAAGTATATATACTAATGAAATTTTAGATAAATTCAATAAGTTAACATATTTCAAAGCAATTTTTGATCATGTCATTGCAAGCTTAATAGTACTTAGTTGGAATTATGTTTTCTTTGCACGTCCAGAGAATGCCTGTTGTTCAGCTTATGCTGAACATGTCATTATTATCATCATATTAATTATATCTATGTTTTATAAATAAAAATTCAGCTATATATGTGTGTGTGTGTGTGTATATGTTGTCTCATTTAATATTCTCAACAACCTCATAAGATAGAATCTGTTATCTTGATCATTTTTATAGATGAGGAAATTTAGGCTGAGAGAAGTTAAATTAACTTGTCATGGGTCACATAGATTGGTTAGTGTTTGAGATGGGATTTAAATTAAGTTCTTCCTGTCTCCTAGGTACAACATTCCATCCCGTGTCACCCAGCTGCTTAGTTATACTGTTTGTCTTTATTTGGCTGATACTAAAGATTTTTTGAAATAATGGTTTTTATAGTTATCACATTCTTAACACCCATTTCTTCAGATATTAGATTAATTTGAACATTTCTGCATTTTAGACTGAAAAAGATGTGAATTGCCTTGAACCATGGCTAATAAAAGAAATGGATGCTTGTCTTTCTGATATATGGCTGCATAAAGATGTCGATGCCTTTGCTCAGGTGTTTCACCTTATTTTAACTGAAAATGTTAGCGGTAGGTTGCATCTCTTGATAAATTGCTCAATACATGTAGTTATTTTATAGAAGATTTGTAGGTTATGTAGAAATTTATTCCCTAAGTCTTTTATTTATGTTCAAAAAGTTGTTCATTCCAGAAACATGAGTGCCTACTCTGTAAGGCACTGTGGAAAATACAAAGACAAATGAGGCATGGTCTCTGCCTTATGATCATAAGGTAATTTGTATTCATTACTTACTTTATGGTACATCTCTGAAACCACTTCTTTGTAGTAATATATTGAAAAACATTTATGTACTAAATTATTGTTAATTAATGGTATTATGTGATAAGACACTGAGGTGTGTTATATATGCATAATATCTGGTGTTACCAATATTCCAATTCATGAGGTATCTCCACATCAGTATGCTTTTTCAGAGGTTACAGGGCCCTTAACAAAATCTTTAAAAAATAGTATCTTTGTTCTTTTCTACTTCCATGCCTTATAAAATACTTCATTGACCTCATTCTGTCATCTTGGTGTTCTATGCTCCATGTGCAAGCCTAAACCCTATCTTATATAGTGTGCCCCATTTGTCAAAGTTATAGGAAAGGGAAGCATGCATGCACACGCGTGTGTATGTGTGTAATGAAAATACTCGTTCCTAGGTATTTCAGCTAAATTTTAGGCATTGTGCGAACTAATGAGCATTATCTTCCTTGAATATGTTTGTATTTTAAAAATTTGTTTATAAAATCAGATGAATCTATAATTAGTTGATTGTATGGGAAACTTTGTGGAGAAGGAGTTTGTGAAAGCCTCCTGGTGCAATTTAAATAAAATAGCTTACAATCAAGTCTTAAAATTCTATAAAGTGCTTTTCACATATTATCTCATTTGAACCTCCCAACCTCTCTTTGACATCAAAAGCACAACAGAGCAGTGAGCTGAGACTCAGGAATTTACCTGAAAGCCACAATTTGTAAGTGGCTTGAATTCAGGTTTTATGACTTCAGATCTAATGTCTAATTTGCTCTATTGACTGTCTCTTGTTTATCCTGGATCTTTGAAACCTTCCATTCAGGACAGAACAGCAAGTAAACTTTACATTTTTTCCCTTATTAGGCCCCATTTTCTTTTCTGGTATTTGCAGAAATGAGGAAAAGGGAGGAGGAAGGCTCTTTAGGTATTTTCATTTTTCTCTTCGACAGTATGTCTTGCTCAGTGAACATGATACTGATCACCTTTAAACTCTTGATGACTTATAAAAATCTATTGTCTGTATATAGCCACCTAAGACCATTTAAATCTATGGGGTTTCTGCCTTTAGTTTCAAGGGTAAGAGTACTTTTTAGGAAAACATTTACCTTTATTAAAGTTTGAATATAAAGGTGTCCAAAAGCCTTAAGTCGTGCAAAGCTTTAGTATCATAAAATGTCCTTAAGAACTTTGAGGCACCATGTAGCAAAAAATAATTTCACATAAACATTTCATTCCTTTTCTTCTGAAAATGTCATATCATTTTATATTGATTTTGTAAGTGGTTATAGCTTGGAAGTTTACAGTAGCTTGATAAATAATTGAAGTGTGCTAGATAAGAGTATTAGAGATAAATAGAAGGAATTTGTTACATATTATCATAATACTTGACCTATAAAGTAGCTTCATCTGTTTTCTTATAATGAAAATGCTATAAAATCAGATACGGCCATTCTAGAGTTTGGAACAAGGAAAGCATTGGTTGCATTTAGTTATTTGTTTAAAATAGTATTGTAAACTGTGTAGGCTAGCTGTTTTTACAACATAAAATCATTTTTAATAAAAAATTTTTATAGTGAGATTTTATATAAAGTGGAAATTATTATTAGATACACTGCATTAAAATAGAACTAATAATGAATAACTTTATAACATTTTAAGGTTTACAAATCATTTTATATACATTACAAATTTTTCTTCACAATATCTTTATGAAGTGACTGCTATAACAACAGAAGTAACAATCTTCTGAGAGTTTAGTAACTTGCCATTGTTACATTTCTAATAAATACAAAATTTAAGAACTCTGATCTAGTGAACAAGTATCACAATGACTGAACCTTAACCAATTTTTGAAAAATAAATATTATTCTAGTTGACTTTTGAATTATATTTTATTTCTGTTTTTACTTTTCTATAAATTCCGCTCCCCATGTTTTATATTTTTTTCCTGTTTGGTTTTTTTTTTTTTTTCTTTTGGTTGGAGTTCCTTTTTCCCAGAGACATTTTTATTCTCCTTCATCCTTTTTTCATAGACCTCTTTATTCTCCTTCTTGGTCTGCTCACCAAAACATTGAAGATGGGCTTAATGGAGTCCAGTCACTTGAAAGGAGAGAGAAACTGAAGTTGAATTATGTTTTGTAATAGGGTGGAAACATGAAGCTTCATGGGAATCTGGGAATCGCTGGATCAACTATATTGTTTAATTATACATATATCTATATATGTATATTTATGTATATGTTATAATATTGTAATATAACAATATTGTACATTACATATGTATAGTTGTGTGTTTGTATATGCATTATACATGTACACACAAATACATGTATTTATATGTATAATATAATAACATGTATGTGTATATATACATACAATATAAAAATATTAAACATTATGTGTGTATGTAGAGACATATGTTTATATATCTATATTAACATGTATACTGATAGATACACATATATACATTCATGTATGCGTGTATTAAGTCATTTAATGTGTACTTGAAAATGATTAAGTGAAAATTACAGGTTCTAACAGATAATTCAGTCATAAGTATAGTAATATGCATAAACTTTTGTCAGTCTATTTTGTTTTCTATAATAAATTCTTTTCAAAAATTGCTCATTTAAGTTTGGTTATTTTGAGTAGCAGTGATTTATTAAAGCCCCTGAGAAATACTTTGTAGAAAATTTTTAACTTATACTTTTCTTGAGCGAGAGATTTTTATGGGAAAAAACATTTTTACCAATGATACAATTCTCTTTAAATATCATGATGAAATTATCGCATAATTTTGTCATCCTCTCTAAAACTTTGAGTTCAGAGATTTCTGAATTTAACATAACTCAATTATTGATAAAAAATAAGTTTGTATTTGTATACAGAATTTGTATACAGAATCCTGTTTTATAACTTGTATGTAATCATTTTGTGATAAAGAAAGAATCTAGGCTAACGGAAATAATTCATGTGATTTAGGAGATGATAGACTTTTATTTAATAATTCCTTTTTACCACTGGTACAGATTTCAGATATTACTGTTCTCAGCTTAAAAATTAAATTTTTACCTCCACTTAATCATAGCAGAGTCCTTTCTCTTATCTGTATCTAAGGTGACAAAGATCTTCATGGTTGACCTGTTTTAGATTTTTATAAATAAAAAATTGTATTATAATACTCTCTATATTTCAAGTTTGTTTTCATTTTAAAAGTATGGCTAGTGGTTTTATATATATGTGTGTATACATGCATATGCATATATTTTATATACATATATATTTATAGCAAGTAAGCTAATTTCTGGAATTGAGGAGACATCAAAATATATCAGTTGAATAAAAACTTAA